>NC_089252.1:52772113-53430446 GCF_963930625.1 Muntiacus reevesi
ATTCTAAACACAAGTCCCTTAGAAGTCACATGATCTGTCCGTGTTTTCCCCCATTCTGTGGACTGTTTTTTCACTCTCTTGATGGTGTCTTTATAGGCATGAGTTTTTTTAAAATTTTGACAAAGTTTATCTATTTTTTCACCTATGCTTTTGGTGTCATATCAAAGAAATCATTACTTACTATAAAGTCAGAAAGGATTGCTTCTATGTTCTTGTGTGGGAGGTGGGAGTTTTATAGTTTTTACTCTTTAGATAGAAGATTCATTTTTAATTAATTTTCATACATAGTGTGCAATAGGGTTGAGAGGATCTTGTTAAGCACTCTCCCCTGATGTCTATCAGTTTAAAATGTGAATACATAAGTCTGTAAGTTTCCTGGAAGCCCACATTATAAAAAGCAATTTCTATGGCCAGCTTGGCTGATTGATTATTTATTCAGTGGATTTCTCTTCAAGACGATGGAGGGCCAAAATTGTGCTAAAGGAAACACAAGATTTTTGGCAGGACTATGAACCAGTTTAAAGAACTTTTATAAAATTTCAAATGTGATTTTAAATTCTCAAAACTGGAGGATGAACTTGGAGACAATTGCCATAGACGTTGCTCCAAACATTTTTAATTTGGTTCAAACCAATTATTAAACCTTGTGTATATGTTTTGAAGATTTATCCTATGCCTTCAAATATAGTGTTTGACTGATTTACACGAAAGTCTTCAAAACTCTCTCCAAATCACGTTGTGTGTCAAAGAAACTCTATATATGAGTTTCTTCTAAAGTTCTCTTAAAAACACAGCAAAATCAAGTTAACAACTCCAGGTTCTAAGTTGAAATCTATCCACTTCAGTTTGAGAGCCATCAGCTTTGAATGTGTCTGGATACAAAACCTGTTTTCCCCACTTGGAGGGGAACCTCCTCTTTTAGAGACTATTTCTTGAAGGAACGTTTGTTATAACGTATTTGGGCTTAGGACTAAAACCTTTAGTTTGTAAGTTGAAGTTTCCCTGTGCAGTTAACATCAACAGAGTGTAAGTGGAAAAGAATCTCAAATTTAGTTGCTATCCTGAGGAGAGACCACTGGGTATGAGAGAATTTGAATCATGGCCCAGCACATTTGCTGTTTGCTTCCATTTTTCTTTCATTCAAGGAGTACAGCTAATTGAGATTGTCTTTGGAGACCACAGTGCCTCTGGACTCTTCTTTAAACACTTTAAAAGGATGGAAAGAAGGTCTTGAAATGCTTTTCATTTTAATCACTTTAGAAAAGTAGGTATGGGGAAGAAGAACTGTGAATAAAGGAAAAGTTGCACATGCAATTTCTCTGAGCTTATTACTTAATGGTTATGTAAGCAGTGAGCGTTCTCTCAGCATTAATGCTGTGCTTGGTCACTTGGTCATGTCCGACTCTTTGCAACCCTGTGGATAGCAGCCCACCAGGCTCCTCTGTCCATGGGATCTTTCAGGCAAGAACACTGGAGTGAGTTGCCATATCCTTCTCCAGGGGATCTTCTCAACCCAGGAATGGAACCCGTGTCTCCTATGTCTCCTGCATTGCAGTAGATTCCTCACCACTGAGCCGTCAGGGAAGCCCTCTGCATCAGTTAACACTTGTAAACCAATAAGAACAAAAGTGAGGACTTTTTTCCCTAACCAGAATAGAGGGCTAGGGACTATAGGGCAATAGATTAGACAATTTGTATCCCAGGCGATATTGTTGTCACCACCAATTCTAATGCGTATTTTCTAACTTATGTCTTTAATGCATTTATTATAAGAAAGCTTCTGAGTATATCACGTAAGTTGTGGTTTGCCCCAGGACTGGAAATTCAGGAGACTTGGTTTTCAGACTTAGCCCTGTTCACTAAATATTTGGTTGATGGATTACTATTATTTTGAAAAGATCTGAAAGAGTGGAGACTTGCAAATAAAAGAGTGCAGTGTCAGAAATTATGCCATATCTTCTTAATATCTATAAGAGTTTTGAAAATTAGCTCCACAGTAAATTATGAGACAATTATCCAAAAAAGCATGGTATTTTTACTAATTCAGTTTACTTCAGAACCACAGAGACTGCACACAATCATTGCTATAGGTAGCTAAGCAAAGCAATTTTAACAAAAAATAAAGACCCATGAACTCAGGACAGATGTTCTCTAGAATTGATAAATGGAAACAAGAAACAAATAGAATGGGATTTAAGTGAGTTGAGTGCTATCTTTCTAGTTCTTACACTGATTTATTTGGAATATGAAAAGGGACTTAGAACATTGGCATCTTAATTTGGTGAGATTTCTTGTTTTAATTTTATGTACAAAAGGCGGTCATTAACTACACACTGTCTGGGGGACATGAAAGCGAAGATACTGTCTCTAAGGTGAAGAGACAAAAGGAACCAGAAACACACAGGAATAGTTTAAGTCTTCGTTTCCAAAGAATACAAACTAATATAATATTTCCTAACATGAAATTCTTAGAAAATAACTGATTCCAAGTATTACTTACCTGCCTCGGGTATCTTGTGAGATCGTACTTTCTTTAATGTCCAAACTATTTATATTAGACTGAATTTCCTAGGTCCTTCACTAAAGGATGCCCAGAACCCCTGATCCATGTGTTTCCAAGGATCCCAAGCAATCTTTTCAATGTTCTGTTTCTTGTTTAGTTGAAGTATAGTTGATTTACAGTGTTATATTAGTTTCTAGTGTACAGTGAAGTGGTTCAGTTATACATGCACATGCATACACAAAGTGAAGAGGAGCTAAAGCACTTTTTGATGAAAGTGAAAGAGGAAAGTGAAAAATCTGGCTTAAAACTTAGCATTCAAAAAAAACAAAGGTCATGGCATCCAGTCCCATCACTTAGATGGGGAAAGTAGATGGGGAAACAATGGAAACAGTGACAGACTTTATTTTCTTGGGCTCCAAAATCACTGCAGATGGTGACTGTAGCCATGAAATTAAAAGGCACTTGCTCCTTGGAAGAAAAGCTATGACCAACCTAGACAGCTTATTAAAAAGCAGAGACATTACTTGACTGGCAAAAATCTGTCTAGTCAAAGCTATGGTTTCTCCAGTAGTCATGTATGGATGTAAGAGTTGGACCATAAAGAGAGTTGAGCACTGAAGAATTGATGCTTTTGAACTCTGGAGTTGGAGAAGAATCTTGAGAGTGCCTTGGACTGCAAGGAGATCCAACAGTCTATCCTAGAGGAAATCAGTCCTGAATATTCATTGGCAGGACTGATGCTGAACCTAAAACTCCAGTACTTTCGCCACCTGGTGCGAAGAATTGACTCATTGGAAAAGATCATGATGCTGGGAGAGATTGAAGGCAGGAAGAGAAGGGGAGGACCGAGGATGAGATGGTTGGATGGCATCACCGACTCAATGGACATGAATTTGAGCAAGCTCTGGGAGTTGGTAATGGACAGGCAAGCCTGGCGTGCTGCAGTCCATGAGGTTGCAAAGAGTTGGACACGACTGAGCAACTGACCTGAACTGGACCTCTGTTAACTGCCGAAAATAAACTTAGAGTAAGTAGAGGGGGAAAGTGTGACATGCAAGAAGCTGCCCCCAGAAACATTCTCCTTGGGCCTCCTGGGATGCTGTCTCACTGCTCTGGTCCATCACCATCATAGTCAGCAGTGTCATGGTCATCATCATCTTTGTCATCCGTAGCAGCAGCCGTGGCTCTCAGGGACCTCTGATGGAGCACCTACTGTGTGCTGGGCCCCGTGAGAGGCTGTAGAGGCAGTGACCATCAAGTGCTTGCAAATGGGCAGGGAAGAGAATGGCTCCCATGCCTTTATTTTTATCTGTGATGATTAAAAATTAGGCACATTGTTACCTGTGCAACTAGAAAAGTAAGCATGTGATCTGTGTTACTGTATCCCTGAGCTGATGCAGATCCTTCAGTCTCAGAGCTGGAAGACACCTTAGAGATGATCAGATGCACTTTTCAAATAAGGACATGAAGGTCCTGAGAAGTCGTGGAGAGTAGGCACTGGACCCTAGATCTCTTGAATTCAAGTCCAGTAGGTTTCCCAGTGTACCATCCTGCCTCTCTTCTTGTATACCTTCCTGAGGTACTAAGAAGCATTATGTATATATATATCAGATATGAAAATAATATTAGTACTCCTGGTAGAAGTAGTAAGTAGAGAATATTTCTGAAATTGTGATGGTTGATCTAATTTTCTGGGGTTCTGTTTTTTCATGACTTAATGTTTTTGAAGTCTCAAATTTTGTTAGTAAAGTGTATTTGTTACTGTTGTTCAGTTGATCAGTCATGTCGAACTCTTTGTAATCCCATGGACTGTAGCCCACCAGGCTCCTCTGTCCGTGGGATTTTCCCAGCAAGGAAATTGGAGTGTGTTGCCATTTCCTCCTCCAGGGGATCTTCCCAACCCAGGGCTCAAACTCCTGCATTTCCTGAATTGGCAGGTGAATTTTTTACCACTGAGTCACCTGGGAATCCCTGTATATGGAATAAGTACATGTGAAGTGCCTGAGACATATAGCCTCTCATTAAATGACAGCTAATTTTAAAGCTGCTAAAGGATCACTTTCTATAGACCAAAAGCTCTAATTATTATTTCATTTAATCCTCATAATTCCACTGCAGGAAAGCTCAGACTGAGAGAATTTGGGCCATTTGCCCAGCACCTCCCATGGGGTAAGGTCATAAAAGAGGCAGAACTGAACTAAGGTTGACTTGACTCTCCAATCTAGGGTAAATGTACCTTTTATGAAACACTCTAATGACTCAGGGGATGGTATGGGAAGGGAAGATGGTGAAAGATGGTGGACCTTCAACTTTGCAAAGATTCAGTGCCTCTTTCTCTCCTACTCCTTTGTACTTTTAAAACAGAACGCCTTGGAAATCTTTGTGTTCATCCAACGTGTGTCAGCTTTTCCATATGACTCCGTATTTCTGAGCAGACTGCAAACGATTCATTCCAAGCTCAAACCATGCACTCTGAGAGGAATTCAATTCATTATTAGGAGACAAGGGTAGTACTCCTGCTAATATCCCCTATCCTCCACCTCCCAGCCTACTTTCTGGCTGTCAGCATGTTCATCGTTTTGCATAAAGCATCCAAGAGCTGACAGGTTGGCACGATAATCGATATAAAAGAGAGCAGATGATTATCAAGGGCACAGAGGCAAAGGTTATCATGACGAGTTTTAACTTCTGTTTAAGTCTCATGGGACCTGCACGTAGAATGGTGAGCATGAAATAACTTGCTAGAAAATTCAGAACTAATTAATCTATTACCATATTCCATTAAAATACATTTAAACAAGGCACCTACTCTCTTTTGTAAAAGTCATGCATCCAATTCTGACAAGCTGTTTTCCCTCTTTTGCAATGTGGAAAAAAAAAACTATTTTCTACTATGCTGAAAATTAAATTGGCTATGTGTACAAAAAAAAAAAAAAAAAAAAACCCACAAAACAATATAAGGCCCATGGCACTAAAAACTCATTAAGATTTTTTTTTGGTGGCAGTGCACAAAATGCTATAAAATAATGTGAAATCCAAATATTCCTAAATAATCAAAAATTAAATGAGATGGGATACACTCTTTCAGTACCAGAAGGAAGTTTCTTTCAGAAATCATCTGTAAGTATTATATTTAGAACCAGCTTTGGTAGCATTGATCCTAAGAGATAAGATAATCTGTGGAGTGTTCAGTCATAAGAAATAAAAAGTTATGTTAGCTTTCATGTAAGATATATCATTCAGAATATTGTCTTTAACAGTTAAATATCACTATAATGTTTTTAAATGCACTTTTTTTCCTTTGGTGTCTCACTCCTACAGTGGGAGCACTAATGAGCCTCAGCCACAATTATTTGGCTGGGTAAAATGCTCAGTTTGGTGAATGATTTGGGAGAGATAATATGATTAAAAGTCAGAATTTTGTCTCTTATTAACCATTCAACAGTTTGCCCTAAGGTCACTGATCAGATTTATTAAATACCCTCATGGTAAAACCCAAGGCAGTTCCACTTTCCCCTTAGGCAGAGTTAATTTTTGCAACTCTGAAATGATTTGTAAGTTAAGATGCTATTTTTGCTGAAATAGCAAGTACCTCTCAGGCCAGTGATTTTTTGAGTTTGTGAGTTTCTGGACAACATACTGTCTGCTAAGGATCAGTTTGATTGGGTGGGCGGGTAGGGTAGAGAGGCGATTCATTGAAGACCTAAGTCTGGAATGCAGAGCAGAAAGATCTCTTTGGAGACTGCAGTGGGCATCTGTTGTTCTGTTCATGCAAAATCCATCCTTTGCCTTCTGGTCATAGCCCCTCAGCGTCCTTTTTGGGGAATTCCTCTCTTTCACTGCCTACAATTCTGATGAAACTGTCCATTAGGATGTCCTGCCCTCCTCAGGATAAGGATGGGCGCATGACATTAGCTACGATATTTGACCCTCTTTGGAATTTAAATATGAGAGCCTGACAAGATTGAAAAAAAAAAAAGGATTGGAGTTGATTCATCCCAAGGCTGGCATGCTGCAAAGATAGACACTTACTTCCTGACATACTAGGTCCTTGGAGCAACTTGTATCTTTCTATTTTCTGTCCATAGCTTTTGATTTTTAGAAACTAACCTAAAGGTAATTATTGAAAAGATACCTTATCCTTTCAATAAAATCCTTTCAGTGAAAGCAGTCACAGTGTTGCTGTTAGTGAAGGACATACCACCCCAAAATATGCCACTTTGCTATATTGATTATTTTGAGCTGTAGGCACTTGAAAAAAAGCAAATGCAGGGGAAGCTTTCCTTGAATCCGCTTTATTCTCCTGAAAACCAGATCCTCGAGAAGGAGCTCCCATTGTCATAATCCCCTCCCTGGGATTGTATTTGGGCTTGCCTGCTGTCTCAGGATAGTAAAGAATCTGTCTGCAACTCAGGAGACCCAGGTTTGGTCCCTGAGTCAGGAAGATCCTCTGGAACAGGGAATGGCTACCCTTCTCCAGTATTCTTGCCTGGAGAATCCCATGGACAGACCATGGGGTTGCAAAGAGTCGGACGCGACTGAGCAACATGCACTTCATTGACTTGGTAGTATATTTAACTAGGGAAGAGTGCCTCTTATCCTGGAGACAGAAGTAGGCCCCATACCCAGACAGACTTTGCCACAAACCGTCACAACTCCCACCCATCTATTCTTCTGGGGGCTCTTTCAGCTTCTCTAAAAATCATTTCCTCTCCCTTAGGAGGCATACATCCTCCCTCCCTTTTCCTGATTAAGATGATATTCAAGTCTGAATTCTAAGCCACCCCTAAAAGTTACTCATTTTTCCCTGGGTCTTTCCCAGTGATACACATGTTAACAAAATTTTGTTTGTTATTTTCTCTTGCCGATCTGTCTCGAGTCACAGGGGTCTCAGCTAAGAATTCAGAAGGGTAGAGGGAAAATTATTTCCCCCATTTACACCAGCAACAAGGAATCCTAACCAGCACAGATATTCTTAAGGAGATGTAGACAATATGAGTCACTGGGAATCTGGGAATAAGCACCACCCATAAAGGGGTGTTAACTTAAAAACAGACAACATAAAAGTTATGAGTTGAAGTGTTATTCAGATTTTTACTGGGGACTATAGCACAGGAGACAATTCGGAGAAACTGCTCCAAAGAGGTAGGAGAGGAGCCAGTATATATTGTAAATGAGTTTTTTTTTTTTTTTTGGCTAGGAAATACATGTAGTCAAGCATACATTTTGAGAACAGATTACTACTAATCACAAAGAACAGATATCTCAAGTTTATGATTTTAGTGATGTTCTAGGTACAGGAAAATCCAAGAATCTGGGGTCGTTGAAATTCTTCCTGAGACATGCATCTGACTTTCTAGGGACTCATTTATTTAAAGCACTGAGTGCCTCATCCTAGTTTTCATCCTGAGTTCCCTCAAGGCTCTCTGCTGGTGAGTGACTGCAGTGGGTGGCGCCTTAGCCCTTGTATAACCGGGTGATGAATGATGCTTTGTTTTCGTTGCTCTTCCCAGAGGTGTGGGGTGCACAAGTGGGGAGGCTGAAGACTGCCAAAGACAGCCTTCAACCTTGTGCAGTCTGGTCTACACTTTTGATAAAAGTAAAGTGACCCTGAAAGTCGAGACTTTTGCTTTTCACAGAATTCAGTGCCCTCCATAAATCTATCTTCTCATTAGAAGAGCTGTGAGATCATTTGCAAAGTCACCAGGGGAAAGAATATACATATGTGCTTTCTCAGAGTCCTTGAAAGCCCTAGATAAAATGGGTTTCTGTCCTTGTACAGAGTCTTCCCAGCTGTGGGAGTCTAGAGGCAGGAGAGGAGAAAAGACTTAATCTTTCCCATCTCCCAGGTCCTCCCAACATCATCAAATTTGTGTCTACAGTAAATCTCTTAGCTCTTCTGTGACCAGGGTATTAATCCAACAGAAATCCTGTGGCAGTGTGGATCAGCGGCTCCCAGATTTTGATTTCACATGCCAGTGAAATTAAAATAAATATTAGGCTGACTTGGAATTGCTACTTTTTTGTTTTACCAAATGAGGATATTAAAGTAGAAAAATGAACAAATATTATCATCATTGTTACATAAAAAAGGTAAATTTAAAGACCCAAAGCCATCAGTTACATAAATTTATATACACATACAAAATCAGTTGTGTGAACTTTAGGAAAAACCTAGTTTTCTTCAGTTTGCAGTGTGAAAGGCCCTGGTCTAAGACATGATGGGTAGTTCCAGGCCTCTGAGACCACCCTGGAGGCACAGATCAGACACCTTGCAGAGTGTCAAGGATATTCACAGGTCTGGGCTACTGCTTTCCAGGCTCACCTTTCCGGAGGTTGATCACAGCCACACACCCTGGTACAAGGGCTACAACAGTTTTGTCCATGTCAACACATAAACACCCTAGGCTGATTAAGGGCTTAAGAGGTTTGGTTTCTTAACAGAAACCTCCATCCCCAAGGGCAACCAAGAGCACTTTACATGATGCCTCAGGGCTCAGCAGAGCTTCTGGGGACCTCATGAAGAGTTCCCTCCCTTTCCCAGCCTTCTTCTGAACCCTGGTTTCCAGGTTCTTCTTTATGCCTGAACCCCACCTCTCTGCTCAGTGTATTCACTTAGGTGCCAATTCCGTGACTCCATCCCAAGAGATCACTGGCCCTACCTGGTGTAGACTTCTAGCCAAGGCTTCTCCACCCTTGACCTCAAACTAAGATCTAGGAACCTCTTTCCGAAGTACAGTATCCCCTGGCGTGCACTTTCCAGGAGGGATTTAGGACAACTAATTTGATTCCTCTTGGTCATGACAGATTGCAAGCTCAATGTGACTGTGTTATCACCATGTGCCGGCACTAACGTACTCTAGCCTAGATCATCAAATCTTGATATACTTTTTAGTCCTCTGAATTCTGTCTTTAAAGAGACCCAGGAGGGAAGGACACTGTACTGGAGACATAAATAGAAGATCACACAGGCAGGAGAAAGGGACATACCATCAGCCTTACATGCAAAAGTAACGGTAGACACATGCTGTAGGTCAATCCAAAGTATCATGTGCAGATAGAAGAGAAGGGTCAACGGTAGCTGAGACTAGTATGTATATCATTGAAAACCAGTCCTCTTATCATCATTTGTTCAGGTTCATGGGTTGCCAGTGTTAAATGTTAATGTTAAAGTAATTAGAATGAAATAATCCATATTATCTTAAACATGTGTTATGATCTATATCAGCCATCTTAAGGTAAATTACTCTGCAGTAATAAATTATCCCCAAATCTTTGTGGATGACAGCAGCAACAGTTTAGTTTTGCTCAGGTTACATGCTTATCATTCATGGGCTGGCTGGGGCTCTGCTCCACATGTCTTCATTCTGAGATCCAGGCTGAAAGAGCAGCCTCTCTCTGGGATGTTCTGACCTCATGGCAGAATCACATGATGGCTTTTAGAGCTCACACTGAGAATGGACAAGTGACACATTCAGTCCCATCTCACTGGTCAAGTCACGTGGTCAAGCTTAGGGTCAGTGGGGGTAAGGAAGTCTTGTAGAATCCATTAGAATCCACCCAGAGGGAGAGTCTGGAGAAGGAAATGGCAACCCACTCTAGTATTCTTGCCTGGAGAATTCCATGGACAAAGGAGCCTGGAGGGCTACAGTCCATGGGGTTGCACAGAGTCGGACACGACTGAGTGACTTACACACAGAGGGAGAGTCAATGGATAGTTTAGGTAATGATACAATACACCCCGTGAATACTCTACTTTTCTACTCTTCTTAAGTATTCTACTTAAGAAGTAGAATACACTACTTCTTATTGAATATCTCCTAGAAGTACAAGTATCAACAGTCTTTAAGAATCTCGTTACTCTGGAGCTGCAACTAGCACATTTAAGCCGAGTGCCAATCCTTCAGAGGCCCTGCGTTCTGCAGGGCAGCCGGGTTACAAGATGGCAGCCATGCTGCCATATGGGTCAGTGTTTAGAGTGAATAATGCAAGTGCAGCGTTTCACCACAACCCTGGTGGAGTTGAAAAATTATTTATGGCTTCCCCATTTATGGTGTGCTGCTCAGTTTCCCGTGAGTTGCTAGGAAAGATTCCTGATAGCTACTATGAGCCATTGAAACCTATGAGACTTCATTTATTATGGCATAATATCCACATTACCTCACTTGTGCTAGACCATATGGAGAGCTTTCTGTTGAATTTGGCATAGTTACTGGGGTGAAACGGGAACGGATTCTGTTCCTCGTCCTCCTCAATTATGCTGTATGTTGGATCAGGCAGCCAACTTCAACAGATCATCTGGGCAAAGCAGGCAGTCCTCCGGACCGCATCATCGCCGTCACCTATGCCAGTGAAGGATAACAGGCGTGATCCTGAAGCCTGTCTGAGTGGTAGGGAAGAGCATCATCTCAAGGGTGGATCTCTAAGAGTCCTGATGACCTGAAGCTTGTGCTTGAAAGTTGAGGGAGAAGCGGGACACCCGTTTGTCACTCATTGTGGGTGGCATTTGGAGGGAGAGGCAGGAAGTTCAAGAGACTCTGGAAAGCAGAGCCAATTCTAAATCCCAAAGAGCCACCAGCAACAACAACTTCAAGAGAGAAAGGTGCGCGCGGGGCAAAGCCGGAGCACACAATCTGCCATGCCAATTTACCTGTTGCTTAAAAAAGGGAATAAATAGACAGTTGGACTCTGTGAGCATTACGAGAAGGAATGTTTATCCCCACAATGTAGCTATAAGCTAGGGGGTGAGGGGTGGGGATAGGGGCCACTATACAGATATTTCCATGTACCTTTCGTGATTTGGGGGTGGTTTATGCAAGACTGGAGAGATTTACTGTGTTCCTTTGTACACATGATTGGAAACCCTTTGGGGGAGGGCTTTTCCTATTTGGATGGACATGGGGAGTACTCACCCTTATAGGAACTTTCAGGCATTTTACTGACAATTACAATGAATTCACCGAAAATAAAAGCAAGCACATTAAAATTGGTCTGAAAATTCACATGATAACTGGAAAAAAGAATCCTATTAGTTTTCTCCGTTTACAAAAGAACTGTTCTGTGGTTTCCATTATAATGCTATTCCATCTAAGATTTTTGTGAATCTGTGTATCTGTCTCTCTCTCACACGCAGACCTAAAAATCAAAATAAAACTCAGCAAAATGTGAGAAAAGTTAGCAAGTGCTTTAAGAGACTTGATGGATAAGCTCAATCCATCCTCATATTTCTTTTTCCACTTGGCTTCTTCTATGTTTCTCATCTTTATCAAATTGGAACATTAATAATTGAAGAGTTCCCACTGCACGGTATTATCACTAATGATGAGCTGTGGGTGAAACAGACCCTTCCCTTCCAAAGGACAAGCTCGAACCTTGCTCATCGTTAACTATTTAAAATAAAATCAGAAGATTGGCTCCCACCTTCCTACCCACCCCCCCCCCCCAAAAAGTCTAATTAGTGTTCGTCTATTGGAGAGGAAGCTGAGCACGCTGCTCCACCACTGCCAAATGAAATTAGGGCCCAATTATTGATAAATGAAGAGTGGTTTGAGCTGGAGCCTGGCCTGGAGTCGCGGAAATACATCTGTCATTTGGCCTGCACAGGAGTCATTCATGTGTGACTTAACATCCTGTGCATTTATCATGCATCTGTAGATTTTTGTTTTAATTCAGTTAGCTGTCTAACTCGATTCGGTGCTAGATGCCCCGAATGGAGTCACGATTTGGACTGACAGATGCAATTCTAGTCTGAAATGGTGTGTGACAGGACTAGCTATCCTGCATATTAATTATTATTGAAACCATTATAGGCAGCGCTTTTGCACTAATGGTCGATTCCGTTATCTGTTTTGTGGCTTCTATGGTTAACAATTGCCCAGTTGCTCCAGGGCAGGTAGGAGACACGCTGGATCAATGGACCATTGTTGTTAAGTGCACTTACTATTACCATGAAAATTAGAATGGAAGTGCTTGAAAGGCAAGAAGGAAAATGCCCCTGTCTTACCATTATGCAAATGACACATTCTAGAAGCGAGATAAGTAGGGGGAGAAACACTTCTCATAAATCTTAACTAGGTAAAAGAGTTTATTAAATCCATTGTCAAAAACAAATTGAAAACAAACATTTGTTAAGTTGATAAAAAAAAAAATAAAGGAAGAAATGTCTGCAGGGCTATTCCCAGCCTAGCTCTGCACAAAAGCTTAGTTTGGTAGCAGGCTAAGGTTTAATTTAAAGTTCCTGTCATTTTATCATTTGATTGTGCAAAATATTGAAAACAACTGTTGCCTTCAAAAAGAAGTCGCTAGTGCGATTTTTTGCCCAAATCTCTGAGGAAATATTGTTTTGGGAGGACTTGATTGGGACCAAGTCCAAGGGCAGCCATCCTTCCTCAGCCATTGCTTTTCCTTCATCTTTCATTGTTTTATTCGGGTATCCTGGTCACTTGCCCACCCCTCTTGCCCTTCTGATTTAAACCATCTAATGAACTTTGTGAAGCCTTGCAAAACACATTCCAGTGACAGGACTGATCAAAGTAAATGTTGCTGAAATTATATGAAAAATGTAGTGAAATTGTGTGAAAGTTTTCTTGTCATTTGCTTATCAACCTCCTGTGACAGGAATTGTGTGGTTTCCAACATGGGTGAGTACTGGTTCAGACACAGCTCAAATTACACATTTCCATTCCTTAAAGAATTTGTAAAGTTGCTGAGGACTTTGATGAAGCAAAGTACAAAATGGTAATACAATGAAGTGTAATATTTTGTATTAAATAGAAAATTAATGGTAGAGTTGAAGTCATAATGTTGAATTTGCATCTTTTCAAAAGATTCATATTTGTTAAAGGGCATTTCATATTGGTATTTCAGGTCCAAAGAAGCTTCTTTTTTTCCTAAACAATTAAAAATTTGCATCTTAGAATAAGTGCTTTTTCATCTCCCGATGTTTGAAAATGAGGTGCTTATAAAGAACCTGGCTTCAATTTAAAAGTTCAATAGCTTGATTATGATATTGGCTTACAAGATTTTCGCTGTTAAAGAACATTTTGAATAAAAGAGCAGATTAGAAAGCAAAGATATATCTTAGTATAAATAGATCTTAAAATTTTAATAGTCATAATATTCAGGAAATATAAGTAAATTTTGACTTTATAGTTTGGAAGCTATTATCATTTTTTGTGTGATTAGCTCCTCCAATTTACAGTGTTTGCCTCACTGCTTTATTTCTTTCAATAGGTTTTTTTTTAAAAAAAAATAAGGCTCCAAAAACTTAATTATGGCTTATGCAAATATCATTTGAGGGAAAAGAGGGTAATATTAAATCTTTAAAAGCATTGTTACGTTAATGCAAGAAAAGTCGTTGTAGGTATTAACTCGCATTGAGAGAAAAAAAATTGAATGGAGGTGGGGAGACCTCTTGGAGATACTCTCATTTCTTTCTTAAAGCCATGTACTTGGATCAGTTTTTCCCAACTTTTTAACAAAGGTGAGTGTTTTAGAAACTGAAGGGGAAAAAAAGAAGAGATTTTGCTTCTGAATTCTGTACAGATTGAAAGCCAAGCTAAGTCATACGATGCCAAAACCACTGAAGATGAATACGTGAAGCATGGCAGCCACTTTCTTTATAGGCATGATGCAAAGCTTTTTTTAAAAAATTTCTTTATTGAATCACCTACATTTTTGCTTTATTGATTGGGATCTCCAATAATATCCAAAACCTACAGAAAAACACACAGGTGAATCGGAGTAACAATCATGTTTAATTGAGCTGGTGAAATTAAAATTTTTGCCTAAGAAGACATGAAGTTGGAAATCAGCCACATGTTTTGAAAGCACCCATAGCCTGCTGAGCACTGGGCTTAAGGAGTGAAGAATGCTTAATGTCATGAAGTCGCCAAATGATGAAAATACTGTTTGGGAAGTGTGGGAGTGAGATGATAGGAAGGAAAAGAGGTTGGTGGACAGGATGGGGACCAGGACAGATTGAGTTATGTGGCTCTAGGCCAGTGTTTCCCCAGCTTTCTGACTCTGGACCAGGATGAGTCTATGAACATTCATGGGGCTGCTGCCTGAAGAGAAAAGGGAGTGTCAGGGGAGAAAACTTGACCCTTGTAGACGTAGTGAGTGGGGACGTGTGAATGAAACTAACAAAAGGCCAATTAACGGGAGAAGAGGCACAAGGGTTTTACTAAAACTAATGTGCATGAGAGTTCGCAGAAAAGAAGTAAAACTAAAAAAAAGCAGTTAGACCCAAGGGCTTTTATTTATTTATTTATTTTTATTTTTAAATTTTTTTCATGATTTTTAAAAATTTTCTTTTAATTGGAGGCTAATTATTTTACAATATTGTGGTCATTTTTGCCATACATTGACATGAATCAGCCATGGGTGTGCACGTGTCCCTCATCCTGATCCCCCTTCCCACCTCCCTTCCCATCCCATCCCTCAGGGTCATCCCAGTGCACCAACCCTGAGCACCCTGTCTCATGCATCGAACCTGGACTGGCGATCTATTTCACATATGATAATATACATGTTTCAATGCTATTCTCTCAAATCATCCCATCCTCGCTTTCTCCCACAGAGTCCAAAAGTCTGTCCTTTATATCTGTGTCTCTTTTGCTGTCTCAAATATAGGGTCATCGTTACCATCTTTCTAAATTCCATATATATGCGTTAGTATACTGTATTGGTGTTTTTCTTTTTGACTTACTTCACTCTGTATAATGGGCTCCAGTTTCATCCATCTCATTAGAACTGATTCAAATGAAGTCTTTTTAACGGCTGAGTAATATTCCATGGTGTATATGTACCACAGCTTCCTTATCCATTCGTCTGCTGATGGGCATCTAGGCTGCTTCCATGTCCTGGCAATTATAAACAGTGCTGCGATGAACATTGGGGTGCACGTGTCTCTTTCAGATCTGGTTTCCTTGGTGTGAATGCCCAGGAGTGGGATTGCTGGGTCATATGGCAGTTTTATTTCCAGTTTTTTAAGGAATCTCCACACTGTTCTCCATAGCAGCTGTACCAGTTTGCATTCCCACCAACAGTGTAAGAGGGTTCCCTTTTCTCCACACCCTCTCCAGCATTTATTGCTTGTAGACTTTTGGATAGCAGCCATTCTGACTGGCATGAGATGGTACCTCATTGTGGGTTTGATTTGCATTTCTGTGATAATGAGTGATGTTGAGCATCTTTTCATGTGTTTGTTAAGCCACCTGTATGTCTTCTTTGGAGAAATGTCTGTTTAGTTCTTTGGCCCATTTTTTTTTATTGAGACCCAAGGGCTTTTATACCTTCTTAACAAAAGTAAAGTTTGGGCTTCTAGGGACAATAAGTTGTGGGGAAGTGACTAGGAAATACCTGGGGGAATTAATGGAAGGGAAGATTCCCTGGAGAAGGGATACGCTACCCACTCCAGTATTCTTGGGCTTCCCTGCTGGCTCAGATGGTGAAGAATACACCTGTAATATGGAAGATCTGGGTTCGATCTATGAATTGGGAATATCCCCTGGAGGAGGGCACGGCAACCCACTCCAGAATTCTGGCCTCCAGGACAGAATCCCATGGACAGAGGAGCCTGGTGGATTACAGTGCACGGGATGGCAGAGTCAGACTCGACTGAGGACCTAAGCACAGCGCAGCGGCAAGGGTGGCTTTGTTAAGTTTTTTTTTTTTTTTGATGTGGTGGTGTTGGTTTATTCACTAAGTCGTGTCTGACTCTTGCAACCCATGAACTGTAGCCCTCCAGACTTCTCTGTCCATGGGATTTTCCAGGCAAGAATACTGGAGTGGGTTGCCATTTACTCATATTTAAAGTCTTTACTGAATTGGTTACAATATGGCTTCTGTTCTGTGTTTTTTGGCCGTGATGTGGGATCTCAGCACCCCGACCAGGGATTGAACCATATCCCCTGCATTGGAAGGTGAAGTCTTAACCACTAGACCACCAGGGAGGTCCCATAAGGTCTGTCTTAGTAAGATCTGTTTATGAAAACTCATCTTGCTCTTGGCTACCCATCTTCAATGATGAATCTTTCTTCTGTCCTTGGTTGGGGTTGGGGTACCTTCCTCACAAAGAAATTTATTCCTTCTTTTTAGGCAGATAAGGGAAAGGCTGAGAATTTTTCCTGGATCTGTTGATTCTCAGTTGCCTTCAGCTCAAAATAATCCTATGCCAAAGTGGCATATTTTGGAGTGGCGTATTCTGATATTAATAGTTTAAAAAGATAATTATAAATGCCTTAAATTAAATGGACTTTTATCCTAAGATTTTCTTTCCTCCATTTTCAGCTTTTAAAATAACATGTATTTCATGAAAAGATGTCTGTAATTGGGGGCATATATTTTCCTCTAATGTCTTTATTTAGCAAAATAAGACCTTAGAGACTCAATGCTATTCTCTCAATTTTTTTAAAATTTATTTTTTATCTCAGTGGTCCATGATTTAAGGAGAAGGGGCGGCAGAGGGTGAGATGGTTAGATAGCATCACTGACCCAGGGGATACGAATCTGAGCAAACTCAGGGAGATAGTGAACAACGGGAGCCTGGTGTACTGCAGTTCATGGGGTTGAAAAGAGTCGGACACAGCTTATCGACTGAACAACAACAACAACGATTTCTCAAGCACCTGGAAACACTGCCTACAGCGCATTCTCTGGAAGAAATGGTAACAGTAGC
This sequence comes from Muntiacus reevesi, assembly GCF_963930625.1. Taxonomy (NCBI): domain Eukaryota; kingdom Metazoa; phylum Chordata; class Mammalia; order Artiodactyla; family Cervidae; genus Muntiacus; species Muntiacus reevesi. The sequence goes on from NC_089252.1 coordinate 52,789,297, forward strand.
CACTTCTATTGAGTCCCTGCTATGCCTCAGACAATGGTTGGGGAAATGCACATATATTCTTGATAACACTAACACTGGTCCTAGGAGGTGGATGGTATTGTTCTGATTCAATAAAGGAGGAAAGCAAGGCTGACCGAAGTTAAGTTGTTTGCTTCAAGTGGCATAACCTGGGGGTGATCTTAGCATCTGTCCTTTAAACAGGACAGTCTTGGAACTTCCCTGGGGGTTCGGTTTTTAAGACTTCACCTTCCATTGCAGGGGATGTGGGTTTGATCTCTGGTGGGAGAGCTGAGATCCCACATGCCTTGCTGCCAAAAAATCCAAAGCATAAAACAGAAGCAGTACTGTAACAAATTGAATAGAGACTTTAAGAAAATAAACAGGACACTCTTTAGAGTAAAAGAAGGTGACAGTCACAGTTACACCAGGACCTCAAGTACCAATGGGGCCTTCCCAGGACAGCGCGGCACCGTCACCCTTCAGAGCTACTTCACGTCCTCTTTGACCGGAATTTCAACCATCTGGCATCTGGAACCCAGGCGTGCTCTTGTCACTGTATGAGGCTGCTTCTGAAAGTTCTACAAAAATAGAGATATCACGCTTCCCTGGCGGCTCAGTGGTGAAGAATCCACCTCCCAATGTAGGAGACACGCGTTTGATCCCTGATCTGGGAAGATCCCGCATGCCTCGGGACAGCTAAGCCCGTGTGCCACACTATTAAGCCTGTGCTCTAGAAGCCAGTGAGTCGCAAGTACCGAAGCCCAAGAGCCTGTGTTCCACAAGAGAAGCCACCGCAATGAGAAGCCCACACACCCGAACCACAACTAGAGAGTAACCCCCGCTGGCCACAGTTGGAGAAGAGCCTACGCAGCAACAAAGACCCAGCACAGCGAAAAATAAATAAAATAGATAAATAGAACTGTAAAAAAAAAAAAAAATAAGGAAATCAATTTTGGGGAGACTGAATGTACCAGACTGTTTCATTAGGGTGGACAAAGCAATCCTATATTCAGCACTCTCTTAGGGATGACTGGATCACAGGACATCTATTTGCCATGGCGATTTGGCAAGTAGTTTGAGGCTGAGAAGGCGATTCACCAGCCTGTAGATAACTATGTTGGTGCCTGACCTTAAGAGAGGAATTGATTTTCCACATGTCAAAGGTACATTAAGGCAGTGGTTGGTGGGACTCTGATTTCACCTCCGGGTGCCCACGGGACAGAGATAGGAATAGATCCTTTGGTTGTCATGACTGCAGCCCAGCACGCCAACCCCAGAAATGATTCTGGGAGGGACTGAGCCTAACCCTGGAAAGGAAGTAGGAGTCTGGCAGTCATTAATATTTACCTTGAAATGAGAGCCTGGGACTCTATGGGAGTTACTGCTGTGTGCTTGACTTGCCCTCTGTCATCCGGGAAGATGCAGGCGAGACCTGCCTGTCTTGAATAGATGAAGATGGTGGTGGGAAAGTAGCTCAATGACCCTGAATCCACATGAGGCCCCATCCCTCTCCGCTCCTTCGCGTTGTCAGGAGTAAACGCAGTTCAGCTTCAGGGCTGACTCCTGGTGCTCTCACCTGCACCGTGACCTGTAACTTTCTAATTTTTTTTTTTTTTTTTTTTGGAGAAGGGTTCTTCTCTTTCAGAAAGAACTTTCTGTTTGTGAAAGAATATGTAAATCAGCACCAGGTGAAGAATGACTTTTTCACCCAGTCTCGAAACCATCACAAAGAGACAAATTTTGCTGCTTTTGCTTCGTGTGTGAATTTTTTTTCTCCACACAGCTCTATTCATCGCCTGAAACAATGGGGCCAGTGTTGGCCAGCAGAGAATGGTGCTATTCATGTAGCCCCATAGCCTGAACTTGTTAGTCTTGGCCGCCCTGCGCTGCTGGCTGCTGGCAAGAAAGCCGGTCTGTGTTGTTGGCCGGAGCAGGGCAGATCAGAGACTGAACGCTGGCAGCCAGATTCCCAGATAACCTCAACTCCTCTGGAACACTCTTGTTGACATAAGCCTGTGCTTTAAGGGGTGTCTGGAATTCCAAGAACTTGAGCCAGGTGTGTGGGCAGGTGCGTGTGCTCTCAGCGTAGCGATCCACACCGTCCTGGGCTATCAAACGTGCTTGCATTAGGGGTTAAATGACTGGGGTAGGAATCAGACACCGGACCTGAATTCTCGCTCTGGAGCTGATTGGCGGTAGGAAGTGGGATGACTCTCAACTCCTCTGAATCTCCACGCCTTCGTCCACGGAAATCGGCTACCCGTGCCACCTACCTCATGGGGGACCGTGAAATTCAGTGATGTAATACTCTGCTCTGATCAGTGTGGAATGAATGTTAGCTACCGTGATCGTGAACCAAAGGGTGACGCAGTGATTACTGTCGTGGATGACAGCCTGGTGTAGGGCCAGGTTGCTCTGGGTGGGAAGGTACCCCTGTGGAAGGATGAACAGACTCACTGTTGTGCAGAATGGATTGGGGTCAGGGGCAGAGAGAAGACAAGCTTCCGAACTCCATTTCTAGTGCCGCAAGGGTAGAAAGTTTTGCAGAGAGGAAGATGCGCTCTGGCTGAGGCCACTCCATTCCTCTCAAGGACAGAACAGAAAACCCCTTTGCTTTCCCTGGGCGTGATCCCGCAAGAAGGGGTCTGTTAATGTATGCGCGAGATGGTCTCACCATCCTTGCCCTTCCTCTCCAACACAGCCTGAGTGCAGCTCACAAGCTGCACCTTGCTTGTCATGTTCTTTTTCTTAAACGAGGTAAAGTCTTAGAGGTCTTATTTGGCTTCGGTGGGGGAGCCAACTGCAAATTATAAGCAACCTGTGGGAAACTTCGAGACCAGTAAGGTGGCTCCGCCATCTCTAGATTCACCCCAGTGCATGGCCCCGCAGACTGTTGGAATCCAAATGTGTTACGAAGATTAGTGTAGCCGTTCCAAATCAAGTGAAGTCTAAGATGGATGTAGGGCTGGAAACAGACAGTCTTTCAAGTTCCTTCCAAGCCAGCATGTTGTGATTTGTGAGGTTTTCCTTTGAATCAACGTTCTCGAGTCACCTTGGGTCTTGTGTGAGGTTGCCTCCATGAAAGCCAGACACACTTGGCACTGATTTGCTTGGCATGGCTTATGTAGCCATACACTTGTTATAGTGTCAGCACTTGGGATTCTGCTAACGTACTATATGAAGCATAAACCGTGCTAATCACAAGGGCAATTTTCTATGTTATGTACATTACAGAGAAAAGATAGCGTATCCTTGGTGATTCTGGACATCTCAACCGGTCGTTCTGGGAACAGCAGACTTCACTTGGTGTGATCCCATAATTAGAAGACATTATTGTGGTTCATAAATGGCATTAATTAAAATTTTAATTAAATTTTCAAAAGATAATTTAATAAGAGTGGGATTGATTAGAAAATTATCAATGAATTTGCAGATTCATTTAAGACATTTATCTCTGTCACTTTTAAATTTCATTGAAATCTGTTAAAAGCTATGGTGGATATGTCCACAGTAACATTTAAATAGTCACTGTATTGTTTTGAGAGGCCAGTTGTTTGGAAAATGTGTCTTGATGTGTTTTACTGAGCAGTGAACTTTACACTGTTTATTTTGACGAACATTGTCCTGAAACAAATTGACAATAAAATGAAAACTGTCCAGTGTTCATTCTAAAACCAAAATCTTTAGCCAAGTACATTTTTCTTAAAAACATAAATAAGGGTTTCCACACAAATGAATGACTGTGGCAAATTTACTAATGGCCTATTTGAGTCTTGGTCAGGGAGCTGACATGAGTGATTCTGCATTCTAACATAAGATGGATAATAGGTCTAAAATCTATAAAAAACAGTAAAATAAATGAATAAAGAAGTGAATAAATGAATCGAGTTCTGGGCCAGAAAGCAGGAGGTATGGTACTTAAACAATGTGGTAAGCAATATATAACTTAGGCTCACCTTATTTTTATTTTAATTATTAATTTTCTTAGGCCAACTTGAACCGCAACAGCAAGACACACAGTTTCCATTTCAACAATGTAAATGGTGTCGGTGAGGATCTGGAGGTAAGACATTCATTCACTTATCCATTGCTTCACTCACTCCCTCCACAAATACAGAGCTAGAGTGATGCAGTCAGTGAATCCGCTGGACTCTGCCCTTGGAGTGCATCCAGAATCCAATCACTTCTTTCCACCCTTGAGGTCACTGGTGGACTCAAGCCACCGTCCTTTGTCTGCCTAAACAACTGTCTCAGTTTCCTAACTGGGTCTCCCTGTTCTACTCTGGTGACAAAAGAGTCATCAGTGGTGGTCTTCTGAAACGTGAGCCAGGTCTTTCAAAAACCTTCCCGGGGCATCAAACCTCATCCAGAATGAGACTCGAAGTGCCTCCTGTGCTGTCCTGCCTGGCCTCCCGTCTTCCCGTCGCCCACCCCTCCCCTCCCCCTGCCTTCTCCCCAAACACAGTGCCTGCATCGCTGCAGGCGGCTGCGCTCCACCCCCAGACACACCTCTGTCTGCTCCCCCATCTCACTCAGGTCTCTGGTCAAGTCACCAGTGCTCAGATCATTCTATCGATCCCCATCTCCTCACCGGGCTTTGTGTCTCCCCATAGTGTTTATCTTCACTTGTGTGGACTGTTCATAAAAACATTTTTACACTTGTTCATTTTTGGTCTCCCTTCCTGATGGACAGGAGACAAATGATTCCGGTAAGGCACCGTGGTAGTTATGACAGGGTAATAGAAAATAGAGTAGTGGGAATAGAAATGAGAATTGTCTGATTTTTCTTAAGGAAGTATTATTTAAGTGGAGGCTGATGAATGAATATAAGTAAGCCAGACAGAGTTCTGGGAAGAGCAAACAATGCATATATTCTAGTTTCTGAGTTTGTTAGTTAATTTCCTTCTGCTGCTGCTGCTGCTAAGTCGTTTCAGTCGTGTCCAACTCTGTGCGGCCCCATAGATGGCAACCCACCAGGCTCCCCCGTCCCTGGGATTCTCCAGGCAAGAATACTGGAGTGGGGTGCCATTTCCTTCTCCAATGCATGAAAGTGAAAAGTGAAAGTGAAGTCTCTCAGTCGTGTCTGATTCTTCATGACCCCATGGACTGTAGCCTACCAGGCTCCGCCGTCCATGGGATTCTCCAGGCAAGAGTACTGGAATGGGGTGCCATTGCCTTCTCCTAATTTCCTTCTAGATCATACCTTTTTTCTAAAAGTTTAAAATTATTTATTATTCATTTTTGGCTGTGCCGTGTCGCTTGTGGGATCTTAGTTCCCTGATAAGGGATCGAACAGGTGCCCTTTGCACTGGAAGCCCAGAGTCCCAACCACTGGACCGCCAGGGAAACCCATCTACATCATGTCTTCTTGTCCTTGTCATTTTGATTCTTGTAAATGTAACATCTGCTTCTTGCAACAGTTTGGGTTAAATAATATGAGAAAGTTCTTGCTAAAAAATAAATACATCAGAAAGGTGCACAAAATATTTAGAAACACGTTTCTAAGTAGACAGTTGAGTCCTTAAAGAAGTAAGGAGCGTGACAGAATCTTCAACCCAGACAGGAAGGACTAAAGACCTGAGCACGACAGCACTGTTATCCTGGGGTGGGGCGGGTCGCAGACCCGAAAGATGAGTGCCCAGCCCACAGTTATGAAACAGGGAGAAAATAATCTACAATGGATAGCCCACCTACACACAAAATAAAAGGATTAGAGCCCAGAGAACTTCAAGTCATAGACTATTAGAGGGAGACTCTAAAATATGTTTAAAGTGATTAAGGAAAGAAATCAGAATAGCATCAAATTGTATAAATAAGGAATGGGAAGCTTTGAGATTAAATTTCTAAAACTGAAGCACAGTGAAGTGAAAAGCATACCAGAAAGTTTAACCAAGGGATCCTAACAGTTCAGTCAAGATTTTCCCAAACTGTAGCTCAGAGAGATTAGGACAAGAGAAATAGTTTTTGAAGGAGAGGAAGAGTGCTCTTAGGAGAGTGCCAGAAGGAATAAAGGAAAGGAGTAAGTAAAGAGATAAAATGGGGCAGCGGAAGCCTGAGAGGAGATGAGGCTTAGAATCTCCCAGGTTTGATGAAAGATACGAAATCTCAAGTTTAGGAGGCCTGAGTGGGGTTAGGTGATATCTGGACACAGCTCATAAAAATGCCAAAAATCAACAGAAAATCTTAAAGAGTTGCTGTTGTTCACTGGTTCAGTTATGTCCAACTCTTTGTGACCCCGTGGACTGCAGCACGCCAGGCTTCCCTGTCCTTCACCATCTGGAGCTTGCTCAAGCTCATGTCCATTGAGTCAGTGATGCCATCCAACCATCTCGTCCTCTGTTGTCCCCTTCTCCTCCCGCCTTCAATCTTTCCCAACATCAGCATCTTTTCTAATGAGTTGGCTCTTTGCATGCACTCTTCAGGTGCTCAAAGTATTGGAGCTTCAGCTTCAGCATCAGTCCTTCTAATGAATATTCAGGACTGGTTTCCTTTAGGATGGACTGGTTTGATCTTGCAGTCCAAGGGATTATTAAGAATCTTCTCCCCAACACCACAGCTCAAAAGCATCAATTCTTCAGTGCTCAGCTTTCTTTATGGTCCTACTCCCACATCCATACATGACTACTGGAAAAAACCATAGCTTCAACTAGACGGACCTTTGTCAGCAAACTAATGTCTCTGCTTTTTAATTCACTGTCTAGGTTTGCCATCGTTGACACTGACTGTAACCTTCTCAGAAACAATAAGAGAAGGAGGAAGACACTGGCTTCAAAGCACAGAGGGGAGCCACTGCCAACCTGTAGATTTTGTACCCAGCCACACCATCACTCATGAATGAGAGTGAAAGAGATGACCAGCTAAAAACTGAATGCTTACCACTCTCGGCCCTGTGCTGGAAGCACAGAGTAAGGAATGCAGCTTGGGAGAGAAAGGGATTTAAACTCCAAAGAAAAGAGATGCAAGATGGTAAGCAAAGGAACTGGTAAACATGTGAGTTTATATGGGCAACAAATGATTATATAAAATAGCCATAACAATTATGATAATTTGATAGGATATGAAAATAAGGTAGAAAAAATTACTGGACAAAATAATGTGTATGGTGGGAGGGTGATAATCAGAGTTAAAGTATTTGAAGGCTCTTGCCATATAAAAGCAGAATAGAAACATTGATTTAACTTTGGGCCTTATTAGGTCTGGACTCGTGTTAAAAATGTAAGAATAGCTGAAACAATAGACACTTACAAACCAGTAGAGGAAAACTTGAGAATAGAGGAAACTCCATCATTCCAAAAGAAGTTAGAAGTTAGCAAAGAAAAGAATCAGATAAAGTATGGTAAGGAAGCAAAAAGTAAGATGGAAAAAAGTTGAAATACATGTGCAATTATAATAATTCTAAACTCACTAAAATGATACCAGCAATAGCAGCAAAAATATACTTTGTCTAGACATTAACAAGATGGCTAGATTTGACAGTCATCTGATATGTAGATATTAGAAGGTCCTTGGTCACTGTAACATTTCTTTCTTTATCTAATACACATAGAGATGTAGATATTATATAGATATAATATGTACATGCATATAGGTGATTTGTATGCGTGTGTGCTTAGTCGCTTCAGTCCTGTCTGACTCTTTAGGACCCCCTGGACTGTAGCCCGCCAGGCTCCTCTGTCCATGGGATTCTCCAGGCAAGCATCCTGGAGTGGGTTGCCATTTCCTTCTCCAGGGCACATATAGGTAGGTATATAGTATAAATGGGCTTCCCTAGAGGCTCAGCAATAAAGAATCCGCCTGCAGTACAGGAGACTTGGGTTTGATCTGGGAATTGGGGCACTCCCCTGGAGCAGGAAACGGCAACCCACTCCAGTATTCTTCCTGGGAAAATCTCATGGTCGGGCCTGGCAGGCTGTAGGATGTACAGAGCCGAACATGACTGAGCATGCGTGCACAAGGAAGACAGTATACCTATATATATAATATAAAGTATATTTCATGAATATGTTATATATTCATATCTGTACCTATATCTGGGCTTCCCTTGTAGCTCAGCTGGTAGAGAATCTGCCTATAATGCAGAAGACCCCGGTTCGATTCCTGGGTCAGGAAGATCCCCTGGAGCAGGGATCGGCTACCCACTCTTGCATTCTTGGACTTCCCTGGTGCCTCAGATGGTAAAGAATCCACCTGCAATGTGGGAGACCTGGGTTCAGTCCCTGGGTTGGGAAGATCCTCTGGAGGAGGGCATAGCATCCCATTCCATATTCTTGCCTGAAGAATCCTATGAACAGAGGAGCCTGGTGGGCTACTCACGGGGTTGCAAAGAGTCAGACACGACTGAACGACGAAGCACAGCACAGCACATACCTATATCTGTCTGTATCTATCTAATCTATTTCAATTAACCAAGCACTAGATTCCGCCATTTTCTCATGTAGGAAATCAATGTGGCCCTAAGATATGGGTGTCCAGAAAGGCAAGTTAGCCCAGTATTAATCTGATTGAGCAATGGGGAGAGTGTGCTCAGTGCAGAAATTCAGGGTTCCAGGCAGTGATCAGGAACTCAGCATTTTGGGCTACAAGTTCCAAGGACCTCAAAGATAGAGAGATGAGGCAAGATCAAAGCAGTCAAGTTAATAAACAGTCAGACAAATAAGTACATGAGTGCCTATAGGAGACACAGGAGTTTCCCCTTCAGAAGAGCCCTGCGTAAGAAAAAACCTACATAACGCCCTGTATCTCACCAATCTGGAGACACTTTGAAATCTGTTCCCCCAGGTTTGTTTTTCTTCTCCATCACACCTCACACGGAACACAGAGAGTGATGTCCTGTCACTTTGATCTCTCTCTCTCTTCAAATGGCAGAAACCAACCAGGTGAGTTGTCATAACTTAGGTGAGGTTGGGATAAAAATACACCTTGGAGAGCTTGCTTCCTGATGACAGACTGAGAGTGGTTCTTTTTGATTTGAGTTATTTGGAGCTTAAATTCAGTGCCAACCCATACGAGTGTCTCCAAACACCAGGTTAGAAATGAGATTATATTAGGAGCATAAAGCCTTTTGTCTATCTTTTCATAGAATTTTCTTTGACTGATGGATGGGGTAATCTTGTCCAGTATCATGATTTAAAATTGTTGGTGAATGCAAACAGTTGAATTTTTAAATTCAGTATTCATTTCTGGGTTTACCTTTAAAAGCAGCTCAACTAGTGCAGAATTAAGCATCTTCATTAATGACTCCATCTGAGAATGTGGCTATTTCATGGATTCAATTTAAGTCATTTAGTTTTATGAGAAGCAAAGCACCCTTCCCTGCAATTTAATAATTGAAAAATCCTTAATCCTAAACCCCAAATCTTGGTCTTCCTTTGGAGTAAATTGTATGAGCTAGTTCTAGGGTGTGTCTCCCAAATTGCTCAAAGAAGAGTTGCAGCCAGCAGTGGAAGCATGCCATGGCCCCAACCGGCAGAACCTCCACGTGGCCCCTTAGCGGGTCACAGAGAGATGACGCTGGAGTGAGCATCTGCTGTGCTCCGGGTCCCCGTGATTGCTAGCGAAGTGGAGGGGATGTCTTTCTTTCACCTTTTGAGGTTTCTTTAGGTGGTAATGACCTTGAGCTCCTCACGGTTCATGGCTGTTCATGGCTGGCATCAGTTCTGATCCAGTGGGACCCTTCTCTGATTTTATAAGTGTTCTGAAAAGCATCCCCTGGTTTTCAGGGTATCCCTGCAGTACTGTTGCTTGTTTCGGATTTTTCTCAAAGCAGCTGCGCTGTGTGCTTAGTCGTTCAGTCGTGTCTGACTCTTTGCGACCCCATGGACTGTAGCCCTCCAGGCTCCTCTGTCCATGGGATTCTCCAGGCAAGAATATGGAAGTGGGTTGCCATGCCCTCCTCCAGGGGATCTTTGCAACCCAGGGATCGAACCCAGGTCTCCCACATTGCAGGCGGATTCTTCACTGTCTGAACCACCAAGGAGGCCCATCAAAGGAGCTATTTTAGTTTTATTTATGGCCTCCCTTCACCCAAGACCAAAGAGAGAGTCCATGAGATTGATTTTAAAATAGACTCGAATAACTTAAAATCATTTCTTCCTGCAATAAGAAACCTTTTACTCTTTGTCTTTTTTTTTTTTTTTTTTTAAACTAGAGTCTATTGCTTTGTTCATTGTTACCTTAGAACACATGATTTTCCTAGAGACCTTCAGTCTCCTCTAAGGGTTATCTTACTCAGCATTTCACTATACATGTTCAATCGCTTCTGAATCCCCAGTTTAGATTCAAGTGAAGACTTCAAAACAGTAGTAAAAAATATTGATGTGTGCCCAGTGTACTCTGGGAACTCGTCATTTCATGTAATCCTCACACAGCTTGTTTTGTAGGAGAACATCACATAAAGCTCAGATTCAAGTTCAGATCCAGGGCACCTGGAAGCCCAGGCATGATCTCTCTGCTTTGCAGACGGTCTCTCCGTCCTGCATTAGGTTCTCAAAAGACTGGGACGCCGGGGGACATTAAGACCTTATCTTTCATGTTTGCTGAAAATATGCTGTGCGTTGGATATGTACACTTTGACTCATGAAGCTCTTCCAGAAGGTTGGGATCCTGTTTAACTCTTGGGGACACTGGAACACTGAGAAGGAACACGACGGGGTTCGGAGTTGAGGCGTCGAGTTCCCAGGCTGATACCTTCCTGTGAGAACCATGCTAAAGACTCAGGGTTCAGGAAGACCTCCCGTGTGCCCTTTGTCCTTATCTAGCTCTGTGCTGCCCCTCCACAGCCCTGAAGGTGAGGTAAACGTGGCAACTCCATGGACCTTTCCTCCAGGCACGGAGGCCAGGCATGAGGCTGGTCAGTGAAACCTGGCCTCGCTGGGGACAGGCTGCACTGTTTCATATATTTATATAAATAGCAGATAGATAACATGTATATATACATATATAACATGTACATGCACATACATACATATACATATATATAATGCATATGCACAAATATATGTATATATGCATGTTGTATAAATACATATTATTTATATGTGTATATATATGTATGTGTGTGTGTATATATATATACATATATATATATAAACTTTTTATTCTGGAAATTTTCAATGTGCATAAAGATAGAAAGGCTACTTTGATAGACTCCTACATATCCATCACCTAGTCTTAACAGTCAGCATCTGCTGTTCTGATTTTGTCTATCCCCTTGCCATCCCTTTAAAACTGTTTATTTGTTTTTAATTTGTTCTCATTTATTTCTTGACAAATCATTTCACTTAGACTTATTTCAGTAAGCTGGTCTAACTTTACTTTTTCTAACATAACCACAGTATTATTATTAGATACCCCCCCAACCTCACAATTCCGCCACATCATCGGTTTGTGTTCAGTTTTTCTTGATTGTCTCAAATATGCCGTTTTTTATTGTTGTTTTTGTTCATTTCAGAGTCTAAACAAGATTCTGTGGAGATTGCATATGGTTAATATGCTCTTACATCTTTTTTGTTGTGTAATTATTTCTCTCCTTTGTTTGGTGTGTTTATTATAGAAATTGAGAATTGAGTCTTTTGTCTTGAAGAATTGCTACATTTGACTGATTATATCTTTTTGTTGTCATTTAATATGTTCCTCCATCCCCTATAAATCAGTAGTTAGAGATAGATTCTTGATTAGATTGAGTCATGGGGTTGGGTGGGGAGTAGGGTAGGAATAATGTATTTATCCCCTTGTCCTTAATATTAAGATTGATTGATGGTTCGGTGTTGTGACTGGCTGAAAATAGTCCCATAAAACAGCAGCCCCCAACGTTTTTGGTACCGGGGACCAGTTTCATGAGAGACACTTTTTCTGCTGGGATGGGCGGGTTGGGGAGAGGTTCAGGCGGCAATGAGAGCACTGGGGGGACGGGAGCAGTGGGTGAAGCTCTGCTTGCTCCCCCAACGTTCGCCTCCTGCTGTGTGGCCCCGTTCCTAACAGCTAGGGTTACCAGAGCTGAATTAAAAAGCAAAACTACCGCCCTGTCCTAGCCCTGATGCCTCTGTTTGGTATCTTAAGGCCATATTTGGTCTTTTCCTTCTTGGTTTTGCCTTCCTTTTCTGAGGACTTCATCATCTTATGTCATTTGTGTCCAGTGAAATCTCCAATAAACTGTTATGTAGTGGTTGTGTCTAATCCACTTTTGCAGAGTTACTTCCCCACACACAGAGCAAGATTTAAAGATAATTGACATTTAGTAAAGTTTGGTTTGTTGCAAGATCATTACCTGGATAAAATTCTATTTTTTCTTCTACAAGTCCTTGCCCCTGCTAAAAGTCAAATCTTATTGGTTTCTCTTGGATAAATGAAGAAATTTCCATGCACTTTATCTTCATAAGGTATAGATAATTACTCATGTTGCTTCAATGTGTGCAGTAAAGGACTCTGGGTAAAAGATTCCAAATTTTACAAAGATACATGAAACTTAATCTGCATCTCAACTTTGACAAGTTTTTCTTTTTGAATATATCTGGTGATAATAAAGGTAAACAGGTGTTTGAAAACATACTGTCATGAAGTACCAACCTGGCAGAAAACCTGTAGCATTTATAATGAGAACACAATCCAATTGAATTTGTAATTAGCACTTTTGAAATGTGCTCATTATTATTGTTATTATTAGCCACAAAACTATGCAGCTTTGGCTCACACCCATTGGAATTTTAGGGTGTGAATCTAGCCAAAAGCAGTCAGTATAGAACCCAATAAAAGAAATATGTTGCAGATTTTATCGAAGTAATTTTAAGTTAAATATCCAAGCAGGAATATCAATTAGGTAGAAATTATTCACTGTATGTATCCACGACAGTGTTCACTTTTGAAGCTACAGATCTTTGCAAAAAATATCCTAATGATTTGAGAAAACTGAACACACTCATTAAATAAATTCTGCTTAATGTTATGTAGCAGCCTGGATGGGAGAGGAGTCTGGGGGAGAAAGAACACATGTATATGTATGGCTGAGTCCTTTTGCTGTCCCCCTGAAACTATCACAGCATTCTTAATCAGCTATCAGTTCAGTTCAGTTCAGTTGCTCAGTTATGTCCAGCTCTTTGCGACCCCATGAATCGCAGCACGCCAGGCCTCCCTGTCCATCACCAACTCCCAGAGTTCACCCAAACTCATGTCCATGGGGTCGGTGATGCCATCCAACTATCTCATCCTCTGTCATCCCCTTCTCCTCCTGTTCTCAATCTTTCCCAGCATCAGGGTCTTTTCAAATGAGTCAGCTCTTCGCATATAAAATTAAAAGTGTAAAATGAACAAATAATACATTCATATGAATGCTAATGGATTGAGAAGTAATCCTGAAAAAAGAATAGACATAATTGAAGAGACATATCCAATGGAGCAGAAAGATTTCCAGAATTCAAAGACCTGTCTTCACTGAGCTTCTGGAGAAAGCTACCCCAAAACACTTCCCAGAACATAAAAGGATTCTCTGACTGACTCATGCCAGGTGATTCAAGTAGGAAGAGTGACTGGATACCCAACAAGTTTGCAGTTTACTCTATTAACAGACATGGATTGACCAACCATAGTATACCGTGTTAGGTACTATTGAAGAAATATAGAAGATCTGGTAAACTGGATACATATAAATAGGAGGGGATTCTGGGGACAATCTTCAGTAAGTCAAAGCAATAATTGTGAGCCTAATACCAAAACTAAGGGAGATATAGAAAAAAAGCAATCGGGTAAGGGCCAGGCATACCAGGAAGAAAAGATTTCTGGAGAAGAGTCATTTTGATTTAGACTCTAAATGATGCCTTGGCCTGATTGGTGGGAAAGTTGAAGACACCCTTTCAGTAAGAGAAATGACATGAGTTAAGGTATGGACTTAGTGTTGTTTGAGGCTTGTGGAGGGAAGGCCACCGTATTGTTTTCTGTAGTATAGAAGAACTTAGCTTGGTACTATGCTGGGATACTCAAAAAATAAGAATAAGTTACTCAAAAGAACAGAGACTCAATAAATAAGAACAAGAACTGTTGTTCAGTGGCTAAGTCGTGTCTGACTCTTTGTGACCCCATGGACTGCAGCATGCCAGGTTTCCCACTCCCCCATCATCTCCTGGAGTCTGCTCAGATTCATGTCCATTGAGCTGATGATGCTATACAACCATCTCATCCTCTGCCACCCGCTTCTCCTTTTGCCTTCAATCTTTCCCAGCATCAGGGTCTCTTCCAGTGACTTGGCTCTCCTCATCAGGTGGTCAGAGAACAGATACTCAAAAAAAGTATTTAAAGGTGCTCAATGAATATTTGAGACATCCATGACTTTTGCTTTTCTGTTTTCCCAGGAAGGTATATAAATAACACACTAAGGGACTCTAACTTAACACTTACCAGTGATGTAGTCCAATGCTACACAGGGACGTGCCCTTTTGATTTCTGTCTTCCATGAATCTATTGCCAGTCCAACTCTGCTCACTTGTATGACCTGTGTGACTGTGTGTCATTGATTGAATGATCCTTGGTTTGGGAAACATGGACAGACTGCGTATTGAATTTATCTGTATTACCACAATCCTATATTTTGAGACCACGGTGACATTTTCAAAGAAAACACAATAAGCACTTATGAAGTCTGCCTTGCCTTTCATGTGACCTCTTGTCTCAATCTCAAGGATAGGTTGATGGCCATCATGTTTCTATAGTCTTATCCTACCCCTTACCGCAACCCTCCAGATTTTTTTCCAGTGGAGAATTATTGAACTCCTTTTGTTTGCCACATGAAAGTGAAAGCGTCTATCGCTCAGTTGTATTTGACTTTTTGCAACCCCAAGAACTGCAGCCAGCCAGGCTCCTCTGTCCATGGAATTCCCCAGGCAAGAATCCTGGAGTGGGTTGCCATTCCCTTCTCCAGGGCATCTTCCTGACCCAGGGGTCAGACCCAGGTCTCCTGCCTTGCAGGCAGATTCTTTACCATCTGAGCCACCACGGTGACTGCATGGTATGCATATGATATTGCCATATGCCTCCCTAGCAAAAGAGAAAACTGCGGACATCTCAAGGCTATCAGTTTTAAGAGATGAGTCAGTGGAGCAAATAGACAGTTCCAGAGAGTGTGAGGATTTCTGTGAATGGCTGTCTAGAGCAGCCCCTTCCCCAGAGATTGTGATTTCACAGGTCTGCTCACCCCGGGTGGAGAATCACTTGGGTTCTCAAGTATTTTTGTCTTCAGACCAGCGGCATCAGCATCTCCTGGTAATTCATTAGGGATGCAAATTTTCAGGCCTCCTGAATCAGAAAGGCTGGTGAAGCAGAGGACAGGCAGTGGTATGTTTTAGGAGGCCTTGCAGGTGACTCTGATGTACACGCAGATGGAGAACTAGTGAGCTAAAGAAGTGCAGATTGGGCCTCTGTCCAGGCACCCTCTCTGACCCTGTTTCCCCCACCAAACCTCTATGTTATTCTTTGCAGCTCCATTAATCTCTTCTGAACTTACTCTGTTAATCAACTTCTTTTTCTTCTTCTTATTTTTTTTCCCATACCCTGTATGTTCAGGGCCAGGAGGAGGCCAAACTCATTCAAGCCCAGTTCAACAGGTATTCATGTGGGAATCAGTTTCATCACAGGAATTATATAGGATATTTAAGAGTATATGGAGTAGATCCTGGAAACTTTGAGGAGTCGGGAGTCTTAAACTAGAGCCTGGTAACAGACAACAGGCTGCTCGTCTATGTGCTTCAGGAGATGAGGGGAGTGATGGGATTTCTATGGGGACCATGGGCAGAGCAACCCTGGGAAGCTTCATGGAGCAGGGCAAACTTAAACTGAGTCTTGACATGTGAATAGAATTTGGACCGTTGGGAGGACAGAGCAGATATTAAGAGCAAAGAAGCTCTTTATGAGTACCAATGCAGACATGAGCCCACTGGGAGGATCAGACACGGAACAGAGAGGCATACTGACCCTCTCCATTAAGCACTGTGAAATGTCTGGTATCTCACTAACATCCCACAATACAAGTCAAAAAGGCAAATTTTCATTTTCTTTATTGCAAATCCCTGTTCCGGCAAATTAGCCTTGGATGGTTAGCTGAGCTGGCGTGTAAGAGGCAGCTGTGACAGCAGAAATAGAAGCGGTCAGGGACTTCCCTAGTGGTCCAGTGGTTAAGACTTCACCTTCCACTGCAGGGAGTTCGAGTTCAATCCCTGGTCAGGGAGCTAAAATCCCACATGCCTCACCGCTGAAAAACCAAAACCTAAAACTGAAGCAATACTAACAAATTCAATAAGAACTTTAAGATTGGTCTACATTAAAAAGCATTTAAAAAAATAGGAGAGGTCAGCAATCAAGCTGAAGCTGGCTTAGAACCATTTCCTAGATGTGAGACTCAGCCTCTCTGAGCTTTAGTCTCCTTTTCTATACAGTAGGGATAATGCATTCTCCCCAAGCTATTTCAAACATTTAAGTAAACTCACAAGTGTGAGATAACAAGCACTGCACTAGGATAGCCCCAGGTGGTTCCATGTATGTTGTGGTCCCTCTTGTCCTCCATTGACCTAATGGGATCAATCATTGGACTGGATAAGAAGAGACGCAGCAGTGGTTAAGAGTGAAAACTGTGATGCTGGAAAGATTAAGGGCAAGAGGAGAACGGGGCGTCAGATGCTTGGATGGCCTCACCTACTCAATGGACCTGAGTTTTAGCAAACTCCGGGAGATGGCGAAGGACAAGGAAGCTTGGAGTGCTGCAGTCCATGGGGTGGCAAACAGCTGGACATGACTCAGTGACTGAACAATAGCATTAAATCTCAGACTTTCCACTAAAGGACTGTTATCTTGACCACATAATGTAACTTCACAAAACGCCAGATCTGTCTTTGTCATAATCTGGAATAATGATGTTACATACCTTCTGGGATGATCAGGATGATTTAACAAGTAAAATGGCCAGCACGGTGCCTGGAGCATAGGAAGACCTAGTGACGGTTGGCAATTATCAAGGAGGGAAGGCTATCCGTTCATGCAGCAGGGCGTCAGTGCAGACTAATGGTCCCCCAGGGGTTGTGTGCCTCTCTAGAAAGAAGTGATGTTGGTCAGCAAGCAGGTCACCTTGCTATCCTTTGCTTTCTTGACCAGTTCCAAAGACCCCAGTGATCATACCTCCCATTAGTGGCTCTGCTGTCATTTTTCAGAAGAGCAATCAACGATTGAATTAATTTAAGATATGCTGTTCATGATACATAATGGCTGCCCCAGGAATATCTTTTTCAGTGAAATGAATACTTGCAGAGAGTCCAGACCTATCCCCAATAATACTCAGGTACATGAAAAATGAACAGAAATCGAAATACAAATGTTCTCATCTCCAGGGTCCTCACTCTCTCCATCTGCACCCAAACCCCCCTACATCTCCCATCCCTGTTTCCATCAGATCCGAATGGAAAAATCCAATCCAGGCTAACATTTTACAGCTGATTTACAAATCCCTTAAAAGTGCCAGATTTAGCTCTGCTGTTGTTCCTTGTACACCATAAAAATAAATGCATTGAGAAGCCTTTGGGGTCCTAGTTCTGCTGAAGCACTTCGTTTCCATGCTTTTCTTTTTTGCGCTTCTCATTTTACCTCTTATTACTTCTCATGAAGCTGCTACTCTGGGGACAACCACACACCCGCCCACTGGAAACCCCTGTTATTGATCATGTACTTACATGGTTGGCAGCCTTTTATGTAAGAGGAATAAATGATATAGTTGTTTCTACCCATTAAACTATACTGTTATCAAGGGATTGAGAAACTGCCCTGAACATAGCCATTCTTTTCGGAGGCTCTGTAATGTTTACATGTAATTGCCTAGTAATCTTGTATTTACTATGTGGTGGCAAAGTAGAGCTGGCGTCGTGTTTGCACGTTATAAAACATAAGGCTCTGGGGCAAGTTTAATTCTCTGTGGTTGTCCTCCTCCTCCTGGCCTTTTGCTTTTCCTGGGATGTTCCACCCCCAGGCATTTGGACATGCGGCTTCTAGAGCCTTCCCAAGTGCAATCGTCTTTTTCCACGTGAACGCATCCTTGGAGATCGGTCCCTTCCTACTTTGCATGACGTGGGGCTTCCCAGGCCCCGGCCACGTGGGGAGGAGAGCTGGGCTGTCGGAGGCACGCAGGACTCCGCATGACTAGTAGAGCTCTGAGAGCCAGGGCGACGTGCCTCGTGAGTGAACACCCCAGCCTGGAGGATGCTTAATTATAGTCAAGGGAGGCTATTCCTTCCTCAGCAGCAGCTGCCACTGCCCACGTGTGCACACACACGTGTACATCCACGTGCACACACACAAGCACACACCACCCTTACTTGAATTTTTTTGGAAGTTCATTTGTTCCTCCCATCCCTTCCCCTTAAGGACCCCTAGCCATGAGAACTGTAATCCCTAGCCTTTAAGTCATTGGTGGAGAAAGCCTTGATACTTTCAAAGACCAAATATACCCAAATGATTCAGATAAAATAATGGAGTGCTTGCTAAACATGAGGCAAGGAGCTGTTTCTTACTCAGGTATGTTAGATAGCTGAGAGTCTTACGTGTTTTTCTGTTTGTCTCTGAAGGTGCCAGGAATTTGTATGTGAGTTGTTGTTGTTGTTTTTTTAATGTGGATAATTTTTTAAATCTCTATTGCACAACATTGCTTCTATTCTGTGCCATGGTCTTTTGGCCACAAGTCATGTAGGACCTTAGTGCCCCCTGACCAGGGATTGAACCTGCCACCCCCTGCTTGGAAGGTGAAATCCCAACCACTGGGCCACCAGAGGAATCCCTACGTGTGTCATTTTAAATGTGCTTCTGTTCCTAACTTGCAGGAGGAGATTTCTAGACTGTTCACGCTTGTTATGATGGTGGTCATTTAAGATCCAAATGCTTGATTCTTTCCTTCTGTAGAACTTGACTTTTCCAGTCTACGAAGGAGGCAAGAAAGGGGATACTGCCTTGTTCTGTTCCTATGAACAAGGTTTACAAGCTGAACCCAGGGGATTTACTTTGATGTTAGGAGAAAGGAAGTTTAGATCTCATCGCGTGTTAGAACTTCCTAAAGGTGTTTTTCCTTGTCTGAGGTTCAAGGTGTTCTGCCTGGCTGGCTTTCCAGTCCCTGGGAGGCTGTCTGCGTCTGTCCACCCACACGATCATTATCCACATCTCTGCTCTCCTTCTTGCAGCCCTTCCTCCAAGTCATTGGAAAGCAACTTTGGAATTTGCTTCTTCCGTTTTTCAGGAGCTCCTTGGAGGAAGAGCACATGGTCATGGATCAGAATGCAGGCCTTGTAATCAGCTGCTTGGGTTGGAAACCTGGTTCTTTTTACAGCGTGCTTGTTGTAGGTCAGTCACTTATGGTCTCTGTCTTAGTTTTCCCTCTTGGAAATGAGGCTGCTGATAAGAACTCCTTCTGAGGGCTGATGCGTGAATAGCTGAATTAGCCTGGGTGAAAGCCTCAGGGCACTGCTTGCTCTTCCTGTTTCCTGAAACCCCTTTTGAGACCAAGTTGGACCCCATCTCTATTTTGGTGACTATCTCTATTCCCAAGCCTTGACTTCACTACACCAAAGCAGTCAGCTGGTTGATTGAATCATAATGATGACAAGCATAAAAACAGTGGACCCTCCCCCTTGGAAAGAGGGCGTGTGGGGTCAAGCTGAGCAGTTACTTGCTTGAATTTTTTCTGAGGATTCATTCTGTCCTACGAACACGGCTTGGGTTTTCTAGGTTGCCTTTCCTCGCTCCTCTGTTTTCCTTTTCTCTCCTTTATATAACCTCACCCCATAAGGCACTTTCACTGCAGTTTTCTGTTATTGTAGGACAGGCCACAGAACACATGCTTTCTCTCAGTTCCCCCTTTTGGCTTTCAAGAGAGTCTATGCATATTTTCTAGGGTCATTTACCCGCCTTGGCAGAGATCCCCATCGGACCCAGAAGAAAGGATCTGAGGAGGAGAGGGAGGACAGAAAATTCTACCTCGAGACCACTCCCAGGGCTCCTGTGGTGGTCCAGTGGTTAAGAGTCCAACTTACAGAGCAGGGGACAGTGGTTCAGTCCCTGGTCCGGGAAGACCCCAGATGTCGTGGAGCAATTGAGCCCGTGTGCCACGGCTATTGAGCCTGTGCTCTCAAGCCCATGGTCTACAAGAAGAAGAGCCGCCACTGGGAGAAGTCCTCGCACCAGGACTAGAGAGGAGCCCTGCTCTTCACAACTAGAGAAAGCCCACGTGTACCAAAGAAGACCCAGCAGAGTCAAAAATATCCATCACTCAAGAGCCTTCTTCCTCCTCCCCCTCCCCTCCCCCTCTCCCCCCACCCACTTCTCCTCCCAATTCTAACTGGCTTATTGTTTCCAGTGAAGACTAGGCCTGCCGAGTCCCCGGTAGGAAGGATGCTGCATTTAAAACCTTTAAGTCCTCCAAGATGAGGCTATTTTTCTGATCAGCTTCATTCCCCCCTTCTTTTTATGGAAAAAAAAAAGGAAAGCTCTTTTCTGATGCAGTGAAACGAAAAGAGAGGGAGGGTAGGTGTGGGAGTGTGGGGGGCACCACTGTTGTTGTCTCAGAGGGTTTCATACCAGGACTGGTAAATTCTCAAATTCGACGCTGTGTTATGACATAGATCAGCTGTTGTTTTGCCAGTCTCAGAGGAAACCTGGAGGAATCTCATTCCTTCCATTGTATTAAATTATTTGTCAACGTTGTCCTTTCCTTTCATCGAAGCATTTGGCCTGGGCTGCAGGAACAGCAAAAAAATTTCTTTGAAACCTTTGTTTCTTTGGATGCTTGGTTTACCTTTGGGTTCCACAACAGAATAACCTAATAAATAAGGGTGAATAGAATTGTTACTATAGCAATCCCCATAGTAACATCCAGATGCCAGGCAACTCATCCTTCCAGTCCTCTGGAGGCATTCGCCTAGTGCGACCCATGTTTCAGGTACAGCTTCCCAGGCTTCAGGTCTGATGGCTTGAGATTTTAGAATATTAAATTAAATCCATTTAATTTCCATCCTAGACAGTGAACAGACTCACGAAATACCAAGAATTCTTATCAACTTGTATCCTGTGCAGAAGTGAATTTTCTCTGAGCTTGACAGGATGTAGGAACTGCTTGCATTTCAGTTGCTTTTCCAGTTTTAGGTCTGCCCTTAAAAACAACAACAGTAATCCCAGTCAAGGCATGAATTGTTCTTTGTTGATTTCAATAGTCTTACATAACTTACATGGGGGCAGGATGAGGGGATGAAACAGCTTCAGAATGCAGCGTTGTGGGAACACACATGTTTTTAATCTCCTATTTTCCAGAAGATAGCCAGAAGGGATCCCCAAGAGGTCGCTTGGAGAAGCCTTTTGCCACCTGGTAGGGTTATAAATTGATTCGCTGATTAAGATGGCTGTTGTTAGGTTGAATGAATGACCGAGAGGTTATAGGAAAATTAAATGGGAGTCAAAACGGATTTTGAACATCATGTCATAACTTTATATAAGAGGTATTCATGCATACATGTAAATAGGTATACCACTGTGCATATTTAGCATAAATTTATAAACCAGCTGATGAATATCAAATAGTGGATCTGTGTATCCTGTTTCTTAGCTCATTGTGTCTTGAATATTAATACTGACACCCTAAAGGCAGAAACTGCAACTGGAAAACAGTTGTGTTACATTCAGAACCAGTGGGGCTGTGATGTGGTGTAAGCTAGAGAACTCTGGTCAGACTACTTCCCAAGGAGAAAGCTTCAACAGACCAAGAGAAGACGCAGAAGAATAAGAAAAAAGCCACCAACAGGCAGTTCATAAAAAGAGAAATAAGACTATTAAAAAACACAAGAAACATGTCCAGTCTCACTGCTAAGCAAGGAAGTACAAATAAAAATTAGCATACCAGAACGTGGAGTGGGGCTTCGACTTTTGCCATGGGATCAGCACCAGGCCCCCAGCCAAAAACAATAGGTGTTAACAAGGGAAAGAGCAGCCGGACCCCAGCTCCACAACAGCCTTATGTAAGCAGAGGGCGGGAAGGGGGCAGGAGGGAGCAGGAAGCAAAGATGGGAGTGATCATGCGGAGGTGGGGCGGCAGTGTTCCTCCTCAGAGGTTGCTCTATCTCTCCCTTGGGCAAGGAAGGAGGCTGCCCTGTCTCCCACGATTCTGCTCATCCTGGATTGCAGAAGAACTTCACAGAGATTCACCCATACAACTTGTAGATGCTAACAGGTAGACAGACTGGGGTTTACTTCCCAGCCTGGAACTCTCTGCTTTGAGAGCAGACAGACTTTCTGATCTGCTTCTGTGTCTACAGACGATCGCAAGATGAGGTGACTGAAGCAGCCTGAACTGCCCCAACTGGTATCCCCAAGGATGCTCAAGTTTCTAGTGGGTGACTTGCACCGGAGACGGTAGCTAGTGTCGATTTGATCAAGAAGTTTGCCTAATGGGTGAGGTCATCCAGTGGCAGGAACTGAGAAGAGAGAGCCGGATCTCCCGCAGAAAGAAGTGTGAGGAGGGGCTTCTGCAAGGTCTTCCAGAGAATCTAATACATCCAGAAAGACTTGGGAGGAGCCAGCCACCCCTGGATGCCCGCCACATAGAGATGTCAACGTCGAGCTAGAGAATTAGTTGTGTGCCAAGAAAGAATATTGCCATTGCCTCCATGTGAGTAAGAAGATACTGGTCCTTTCCCTTCATACTCTTCTTTTCTAATAAAACATTTCATAGATGTAGCTAGGCGGACTCTCCATTGATATTGTTTACCTGGTGAGTTACCGTAAGTTTAAATGCCTGAGGGCACCGTGAAGAGAGACACACTTGCTGATGTGACCGTACACTGGTTTGTCTTTTCCTGAAGGGCATTTTGTCAATTATGCATTGAAAAGGCTTTAAAACTGGGCAGGCTGTGTGACCTACTGATTCTACTTGTAGGAATTTACACTAAGGACATAATCAGAGATGTGCACAAGTATACAAACAAAACATATTTACTGTGACATGGTCTACAAAAATAAAAATGAGAAAAATTGGATTTCGAGTTGAAAATAGCTAACTAAATGATGGCACATCCATATAATAAAATATGTGCAACCATTAAAATGGGCCTTTAAGACCGCTTAATGATATTGCAAGTGCTCATAATATAATGTTTAGTAAAAAAAAAACAAAAAACAAAAAACCAAACAGCATAACATCTGCCATTACATAAAACATAAGAGGGAAGAGCAAAAAATATCTCTAGTAGCGGAAGACGTGAGCATATAACTGGAAAGTCCAAGAGACTCAACAGCAAAAGCGCCACAGGAAATAAGAGGATTCAGTAAAGTAGCAGATAGGGAAGAAATCAACATAGACAGTCTTCACACATGCAAACTAAAAGTAGTTAGAAGATACATGATAAATATATTTAAGATAGTAATAATGATCAACTTAGATACATTAAAAAAACAAAAATTGTGCAAAAACTACATAAAGAAAACTAAAAATACCTCTAAAGTATAAAGAGGAGATTTGAAGAAGTGGAAAGACATATCAGTTTCTTGGATAGACAGGAGTCAATTCTCTCTTAGTTAACTTATAAATTTAATTGAAAATTAAACAATTAATGTAATTTTCAAAATATCATTTAGGAGGAAAAATAGACTGGAGTAGTCAGGACATCCTTGTTAAAGAAGAGAAATGAGAATAAAGTCTGGCTTGTCTAGATACAAAAATATGTTCTGAAGTCTCTATAATTAAAGATTTGTATAGGCACATGAATGGATCAATGACTAGAAAAATCCAGACATAGACCTAATTGCATATGGAAATTTAATACATAATAAAGATGGCATTTCAAATTGGTGGCAAAAGATGGACTTATAAATTATAAGTGGTGTTGGGATAAGTGGATAGCCATATGGAAAAAGATAAAATTGGATCCATTTCTCACATTGTACACCAGGATAAATTCCAAAGGCTCAGAGATCTAAATGTGAAATGAATGAAGCTATACATATTCGAAGAGAAGGGTATTTTCCTCCAATAACTGGGATGAAGGAAAGTGTCTCAACTATTTAAACAAGTCCAGAAACATTAAGTAAAAATATAGCTAAATTTTATGGTATTAAAAAAATAAAAACTTTTTCAAGTTAAAAAAAAACAAACCTCTAAGCAATGTAAAAATAATGACACATGGGAAGAAATTTGCAACTTTTATCACAAAGGGTTAACATGTCAAATATATAAAGAGTGTCTAAAAATAGAGAAGAAAAAGCCTATAACTTGGTAGATAAATGGACTAGGGAAATGAACAGACTGTTCCCTAAAAAAAGAAAGGCAAATGGCTCTTAACCATATGAAAATATGTGCAGCTTTGCTCCTAATAAGAGAAATGCAAATGATAATGCCCCGAGATACCATACCATTTCTCACATTTCAGCTTGGCAACGATCCAAAAGCTGCAGACACGCCTCTGGAAGTGGTCAGAAGCAAGCCACCGGGAATGGAGGGAGGCCGGGAGGGTGGATCTGGCTGGGCACGTGGAGCCCTTCTGTGCAGTGGCGGGGCTCCTGCGGCTCCTTGCTCTGGTTTTGTCTGAGGTGAAGTCACGGGCTGGCTGGAGATGGGGGCAGGCGCGGCTGGGGAGTGAGTGAGCGCAGGATAGAGAACAGAACACAGATACAGGAGGCCATGTATTTAGAAACACAAGCACTAGGACTTCCCTCGTGGTCCAGTGGTTAAGAATCTGCCTGTCAATCCAGGGGACATGGGTTTGATCCCTGGTCCTGGAAGATTCCACATGCCACAGAGCAGCTAAGCCTGCCCACCACAGCTACTGAGCCTGTGCTCTAGAGCTATCCACGGCAACTGCTGAAGCCAGGAAGCCCCAGACAGCAGTGAAGACCTGGGCTGTGCTATGCTAAGTCCCTCAGTCGTGTCCGGCAATTTCCAGCCCCATGGACTGTAGCCCTCCAGGCTCCTCTGTCCATGGGGATTCTCCAGGCAAGAATACTGGAATGGGTGGCCATGCCCTCCTCCAGGGGCTGTTCACAACCCAGGGATCGAACCTGGGTCTCCCACACTGCAGACAGAGTTTTTACCCTCTGAGCCAGGAGAGAAGCCCAGGGATACTGGAGTGGGTAGTCTATCCCGTCTTCAGGGGATTTTCCTGACCCAGGGATCGAACTGAGGTCTCCTGCATTGCAGGCAGATTCTTTACCACCTGAGTTACCAGGGAAGCCCATGAAGATCTAGACAGCCAAAAATAAATCAATTAATTTTGAAAAGGCAATGTAAGCATTGGCTGTGCTTATATTAAAATAGCTTATTAAAATAGACCTAATTCAGGAAATATTCATGGAGTGCCTTCCCTGTGCCACGTACTGTTCTAGGCACCAAAGATACATCAGTGAGTGAAACAGCCCCAAATCTTCATTGTTAGGTTTCTTTATCACCTTTTCGTTATCATTTTGCAGTTGAAGCCTTGGATACATGCTAGAACTCAACCCTAATCACCCACAATGCTTACCTAAGAATTGCAGTCACCATCTTGACAGTATAATTTCACAACTGTAACAAAATGCCAAATTTGAATTAAAATGCTCCAGGACTTAAAGATGGCTGGGTAGCAAATGGCTGACTTTTTTGGCTCCTCCCTTGTAACTGAATTGTCACTAATCATTTGCCACATTCATCTTATAAACTTGTCAGTTTTCATTTATGCAGGTGCAAAAGCACATTCTTGTAACCATGGGGTGAGTTGCATTTTTTCTTTCTTTTTCAACATTGCCTACATTTGGAAATATGACAGACCTAGACAGCGTATTAAAAAGAAGAGACATCACTTTGCTGACAAAGGTCCCTGTTGTCAAAGCTGCGGTTTTTCCAGTAGTCACAAGTAGTCACTTGTGGTTTTTCCACATAAGAGTTGGACCATAGAGAAGAATGAGTGCAGAAGAATTGATGCTTTCAAACTATGGTGTTGGAGAAGACTCTTGAGAGTCCCTTGGACTGCAAGGAGATCCAACCAGTGCACTCTAAAGGAAATCAGTCCTGAATAGTCATTTTAAGGACTGATGCTGAAGCTGAAACTCCAATACTTTAGCCACCTGATGCAAAGAATTGACTCATTGGAAAAGACCCTGATGTTGGGAAAGACTGAGGGCGGGAGGAGAAGGGGATGACAGAGGCTGAGATGGCGCTAGGCGTGCATCCTCTCTCAGCATCCCACAGTAACCCCTTGCTGGGGCGTGTCTCCCATGGCCCTAGGGTGCTGGTAAACCCAGTGCTCCTTGGCGCCTCTGTCTCTGGCATCCCCTGAGTTTCCTCCAGACCCAGTTGTTCCTACCTTGTTATCTCAAAATCCTCAAAATTATGTCTTCTTTTTCCCAACTTGCTGCTACTCAAAGGCTTAAGGAGGGTGGAATGGGGAGTATGAAATAGTGAGACGGAAATTTTCACTTCTCCTACGGGAATGGGAGTAAGAACAGAGACATTTGGACGTACAACACTGGCTTCTTATCCTCAAAGTGAGAGTAGGGAGAGGAAATGTTTATACTAATTACTTTTTGTGCGTCATAAATCATTCTACTATAAGTAACGTAATGTTAGGAATGGCTTATTTTGACTTGTTATAATGTTTCCGTGTTTGAGCTTGTAGATTTTTTAGTATTTATTTGTTTGGGTATGCTGGGTCTTAGCTGCAGCATGCAGGATCTTTGATCTTCATTTCAGCATGTGGGACCTTTTAGTTTCAGCATGTGGGACCTTTCAGTTTCAGCATGTGGAATCTAGTTCCCTGACCAGGGATCGAACCTGGATCCCTGTGTTGGGAGCCCAGAGACTTCGCTACTGGACCCCCAAGGAAGTCCTTTTAGATGGAAGTCCAAGTTATCAAGGGTCTTTTGTAAAAGAGAAAAAGGTCTCCAGAGCCAAATAGAAGCAGATTAGAGGTAGACTCTAGTTTGTTTGTCTTTGATGCTATTTATGACTTTAGGATAATAAAAAGCCAAGCTAACAAGTGATTGATGCACTCAGCAAGGCCCCAATCCTCTATACTGTAGATGTGAGCTCTTGGACAGGATGGTCTGCATAGCACCTTCACAGTGTAAGTTTCTATGTTGTATACCAGAAAAGTGACACATTTATGGCACTCCCTATAAAATAGACAATTGGATATTCAACGAATAATGAATAATTTCGTAAACCATGTTCCCTAATTTATATTGGACCTCCCCGGTAGCTCAGACGGTAAAGCATCTGCCTACAATGTGGGAGGCCTGGGTTCAATCCCTGGGTTGGGAAGATCTGGAGAAGAAAATGGCAACCCACTCCAGTATTCTTGCCTGGAAAATCCCATGGATGGAGGAACCTGTAGGCTACAGTCCATGGGGTCACAAAGATTCGGACATTACTGAGCGACTTCACTTTCACTTTCTAATTTATATCTTCTGTGAGTTTAAACTTTGTTATGTATACTGTTCTTTAATATGGGACTCATCACAAACTGTTTTAAAATAATAGGCTATTCAAAGAATGTTTCTGAATCTGAGAGGAAATTAATAATAAAAATTACTCTGATTATTGAATCACCCATATGGTCTAAGTTTATGTTTCTAAATATTTTTACCTACACTGTGAGCCGTGGCATCATCATCTGAGACATGGGATTAATATCACTTCTCAGAGTAGTCGTGATGATAAATCAGATATTATTCATGAAATTGTATGATGACTTATAAAGTAAAATGCAACGATGAAGAATGACTGAGTATTATTCTCCCTCCTCTACGTCTTATCCAAATTCAAGTCACTGACCGAGGCCTATATAAAGTTCAGCCTTCTCTTTGAAGCTTTTCACAACCATTCTAGCAAACAGCTGTCTCTCTCTCCTTGGCATTCTAGCAAACACAGCAAATGTGGTGTGTTGCATACTACCCATCCTAATTCTCAAAAACTTGGTTAATACCACTTTAATGTACTTTGTGCATGCATTCGTTCTTAAAGTTAAAATCTGGAAGAGGGAGCTGTCCCCTGTAGGACTCCACACGTGGACTGTATTGGAATCCTTGTTGCTGCTCTTTGGTCACTAAGCTGTGTCTGGCTCTCTGTGACCCCATGGACTGCGCCCGCCAGGCTCCACTGTCTATGCGGTTCTCCAGGCAAGAAATTATGGGAGTGGGTTGCCATTTCCTTCTCCAGGAGATCTTCCCAACCCAGGGACTGAACCCACGTCTCCCCAATTGGCAGGTGGATTCTTTACCACGGATCCACCCGGAAAATAGGTCCTTGTGTGATGGTGGTTTCATTGCTAAGTTGTGTTCAACTCCATGTCCTTTGAAAGTGAAGTCACTCAGTCGTGTTCAACTCTTTGCAACCCCACGGACTGGGGAAAATCCATGGGATTGCCCAGGCAAGAATACTGGGGTGGGTTGCCATTTCCTTCTCCAGGGGATCTTCCCAACACAGGGATCAAACCCGGGTCTACTGCACTGCAGGCAGACCATTTACTGTCTGAGCCCCCAGGGGTTCCCAGCACCAGGTCCTCTGGTGCTTACTAAATGGATGGATGATGAGAAGGTGGATAGTGTATCATCCTTGTTCTGCTCAGCCAGGTGATTTGGGGTGATGAGAAGCAACCCAGATGTCAGTGCCTGAGTGCCCCCTCTTCTTTACTGTCAAAGTCAAATGGCTCAAGCCTCCATCCAGTATCAGTGGAAGTCCTCCACACGCTCCCTGATAACCTCTGAGGATACCCACAGAGGGGTTTATATTCTCCTGGGTCTGTCTCTGTGCAGAATGCCTCCAGACTAACTCCCTCAGCCCCAGTGGCCAGCATCCTCTTTCTCTTCTTTGGTCCAGCCTGAGCATTGCCCCCACTTCTTCCATTCTGTCCCTAACACATCTCTGGGTAGCTCTTTACAGTGACCGATCTTTACCAAAGCTTTCAAGGTAGGAAAGAACGGTATCAGCGCAGAATGGGAAACAATTGACAATTGTCTACTAGTCACCGCTATTGTTGAAAGTCCCCGGGGGCCGTGATTTCATCTTGACTTTCACATTGGCTGTCTTGCTTTTCTTTCTCAGGCTCCTTGCCCATTTCTTGCCAAGTTCCTCAGCCCTCTCTAACCAATAAGAAGGTATCAGTGACCATTTCCTAAATGCCAGTTAATTTTTAAGGTAGAGCACTTTAGCTCTCTGCTTTTTTTTTTTTTTAATCCTATCTTTTAAGACAGAGGGAGCATCATTTATATAAAAAGGGGCCCATCAGGATATCTTCCACAACCAAAGTGCTATCTCCTCTGAGATGAATAAAATTCCACTTGTTTGCCAGGTGAAAATAATGGAAAATCAGTGTTTCATTTTAACCAGTAAGTACTTCCTGGATTTGCCCTTTTAAAAATTCTCTCACTTGAGGACTTGCCTGGTGGCTCAGTGGTGAACAGTCCACCCGCCAATGCAGGAGACACAGGTTTGATTGCTGACCTGGGAGGATCCCACGCGCCGCGACCACTGAGCCTTGTGGTCCAGAACCCAGGCGCCTCCAAAGGAGCCCGTGAGCCACAAGTACTGAAACCTGTGTGCCCTGGATCCTGTGCTCCGCAACAAAAGAAGCCGCTGCGGTGAGAGGCCTGGGCATCTCAGCTCGAGAGTAGCCCCTACTTGCCACAGCCAGAGAAAAGCTCCAAGTGGAAACCAAAACCCAGCATGGCCAAAAATAGATAAATCAATTAAAATTGTAAAAAAATATTCAAAAAAATGTTTTTTTCACTTGAGATTTCCAGAATGATGCTAGATACACATGTTCCTTCAGTAGCCTTCTCTCTGGTAATTAGATATCCCAAGGACCATTTCTTCCATCCATTCTCCAGAAGCCATCAAAAAAAATTAACTTCTCAGAATGCCGAGACTTAATGGACAGTATTGATGTCATGAGGTTCTGTCCATCTTAAATATATTCACTAAGTTATTAGCACATGCCAGACATGGCAGTTGAGTACAGATTACGTTTTTACATCCTAAACATTGATTATAAGAAAAGCTTGTCTTATCACCACACTTGGAGCTCACCAGTCAGCTTCCATCTGGTTAAGAAAAAAGTGATTTAGCTTTAGGGCAAAAAGCTCAATAATGCATATGCTGAGCCTACCAAATTTTCAATTTTAAACTACACATTTCTTTCCATTTTCTGCTTTCTTCAAGGCCTACTTCCTGCTTTGTCTGTCAATAAAGTTTTGTCTTGTAACTAATCCCATGACACTATTCCCTAGTACTGAATATCCTAATACCGAATATCTGCCTATGTCAAGTTGCACCATTCTACGCCAGCTTATACAATGCTTCTCATATGGGATATCCTGGCTCCACAAGCAAATTGTATGATTATTTATTGGCAGAAGCATGTCTTATGTTTATTACAAATTCATCTTGGTGCCTAGCTTAATGCTGAGCACATAAAAACTACCCAATAAATTCTGTTTTAACATCTAAGCAAAATAATTGCTGAAAATTTTTTTATCATTTGAGAATGAAACGCAGAAATTGAAAGAGGAGTGAAACGTAGTGTTCCCTACTATACCAAGCAAAGAACTTATGAACCTTGTCACTAGTCAATGAATACTGAGTTGTCTGTTGGTAGTTGGAGGAGATACACATTTAAGATAGTGTTGCTCTCATGAGGGCTGAGATAGCTGTTTTCCTTTTGCTTCACTGGAAGGGCCTCCAGTTTGTTGTACATTTATAAGATACACATAGGCCATGAAACAGCCACGCATTTAAACTCAGGTCACATTTTAATCTGGAGAAGGAAATGGCAACCTACTCCAGTATTCTTGCCTGGAGAATCTTGTGGACAGAGGATCCTGGCAGGCTACAGTCCCTGGGTCTAAGGTGGCGACAGAGGATGAGATGGTTAGATAGCGTCACCAATTCAATGGACGTGAACATGAGCAAACTCTGGGAGACAGCAGAGGACAGAGGCTGGGCTACAGTCCGTGGGGTCGCAAAGAGTCGGACACAACTTAACGACAGAACAACAACACCGACAACATTACCTTACAGTACGTAGTGGAGAAAATAAAGAAGTGGTGTCCATTAAAACACCGAGCGATTACTAATCCTTTCAAGGCCAAAACCAAAAACAGCTTGTCTTCATAAAGCCATGTGAATCGAGTCCAATTGTTAGACAAAAACATTTTACAGTGCAGACATTTTGGGGAGACAATTGACTGTGCCTTTTAAAACTGTGTACTTTTAAAGCAAAGGCAGTCGAGTGTTGAACTTTCTGTGGAGGTTGGCTCTCCAGTAGCGTATGTGATGATTTCATTACCACCTTGCCACGAATTCTTTTAAGAGATGGAAATGAGTAGTTTTGGGTTTCTTTTCTGAAATTTTCATCACCTCTGTTAGAGACAAAAATATGGTTTCCCCTTAAAAATGATTATTTTAAAATGTACCGTTTAAGCAAGCCATGAGCATTCTACCAGATTGTCAATACTAATGGTCATGAGAATTGAAGGCAGGATGGTGACCCCAGCACATGCTGTCTTTTTGGAAACATTTGCAAGGGTGGCCTGGAACCTGTGAGGTGAGAGATAATTTAAGAAGTAATCTTCTATGGCAAGAAAGCCAGCTTGGAAACTTCCTGGAAAAATAAGCAAAATCAAAGGCCACTGCTGTAAAAATTTCCAAAGTACTCCATACAAGTAGAATATTGCAATTCTAAATAAAATCTGTGATAGTTAGGGAGTTTGGGATGGACATGTACACACGGCTATGCTTAAAAATGGATAACCAGCAAGGTCCTACCGTGTAGCACAGGGAACTCTGCTCAATGTTGCATGGCATCCTGGATGGCAGGGGGGTTTGTGGGAGAATGGATACTTGTATATATATAACCGAGCCTCTTTGCTGCCCACCTGAAGCTATCACAATGGTGTTAACCGTCCCTACTCCAATATAAAATAAAAAGTTAAATTTTTTTAAAAATAAAGAAAATCCCTGATAGAAGGGCAACATGAAACATCAAGTCTTACCCAACTTTTCGACAATTAATCACAACTATGTTAGGTGTTACTGGGTTAACTGTCATTAATCCTTTGATCTATGAAACATTGGCAGATAATTTATGTATTTCGTATATAATGATGCGAATCATCATACCAGTTTATCTAAGTGTCTTCTCCTATTGCTTTCCCATTGACTGAGATCTAGATGACATAGACATTGCTAAGGCTTTCTGGGCACCAGCAGAAAAAGTGTTTTTCTAAGTGGCTTTACCCTCCCAGTAAACACCTTGGCCTCACTGAGATGTTAGTGTCTGGGTTCATCCAGCTAGACTGAGAAAGGAACAGTAACACAAGTGTTTCATTTGCTCACTTCTGCCCTCATTTGATTTCGTTTGCACACTTTGTTAGACATAAAATGTGTTATCAACTCTTTGTTTACCTTATGTATCCAGAAGGTTTGTCTGAAAGATTGATTTAATTCCTGATACTCGTGGACTATCACTCTGTGGCCGATCCGTAGAGGCTCTCTAGCGTCTAAGCTCTCTGGTCTGTAGTGTCCATTGGTTTTAGAGACATGTTTTCCAAGGCAGACTGTCCAGATGCGATTTCCTATCAGTGCGCGTGGAGAAACAATACTGACAGTATTTCTACTCATCTTTTAAGTCCCTTAAAGGTGATTATATAGCATAGGGCTGCTAACTTTAACTGAAGTGGTGGTGGCGGGAGGTGGGGGGGAGAGGCGAGGACGGGGGAGGGAGCGGAGTGGGGAAGAACATTCCAGAAGCTGGAACAGCGCCACCTGAAGGAGTCAGGAGATCAGTGGCCGGATGTGCACAGATCCCTGGGGGTAGGGAGAGAAGAAACCAGAGCAGCTTAAATGGTCAAAGAATCAAATGTAAAGTGAGCTGCGAGGGTCAGATCTGGACTGAAGCCCAAATTCTGAGTCTCCGCATCCGTCCAGGGATAAACTTGGCTCCTAATCAGGGCTGACAATTAGGCCGTACAGTTAATATTTTTACAGCTGTTTTATTAATAACACATACAGTGCATCCAGCCAGGATTTGTTGGAGACACCTCAGGAAAACGAATGATGTAAATAACAGATGGATGTAGAATATTCCTACAAACAGGCATAAAGATATTCCCTTCTTGTTTAAAAAGAATTTAAATAGACAGATTGTAGATAAACAGGCAGACAGAAAGGGGGAGAGAGAGAGGATTTATGATATTTGAGGTAGTGGCTGCATGCATTCACACGGTAGGGAACATGGACGTAGACTCAGAAGCTTGCTGGAGAGGAGGAGAGACGTAAAGCCTTGGCTTTAAGAAAAAAATAGGCTCCATGGTTCCAGAGGGTGAGTACAGCAGTGTGGGGGCCATCGGAAGCAGGTGTGTGTGTGTGGTTCCTCTGACACCCCCTCTGATGCATGTCCCAGGGCTAGGGACCACTCGTGTTGTTGATCCAGCCCTGCCCTAGCCCAGCCTGGCCGCACAGCGTGGCCTCAGGTCGTCCTTTCCACTTACTGCGTATGTCAGTCTCCTCTCCAAAGACCCCAGTGCACGCTTGCCCATTTTGCATCTGAACTGGGAGCCGTGATATTTCAATCTGAAAAGAGAAATAAAAAATTCAGGATCTTCGCGTCTTTTGTTTTCACTCCTACTATTTTTTTTTTTTTAGTGCTGTTTTTCCATGTGCCTGCCGCACTGTGCTCCTTCCATACTTTGCAACCAGATGGCCCAGGAACGAAGAACAAAGGCCACTAAAAAGTGGGCGGGGAGGGAAGGAGAAAGAGGCAGAGAACTGAAAGTCAAGGCGAAACCCGAGATCGGAGCAGAGCCCAAAAGCTTTAATCACCCATGACTTCTGGTTGAGTTATGAAGCTAGAACAGATATTCTTCTTGTGTGATCCTCTGTGTGTGTGTGTGTGTGTGTGTGTGTGTGTGTGTGTGTGTGGTGTGTGCACGCCACATACAGACACATATCAGCTGGTTTATTTCACTGATAGGGATTAAAGCCAGAGACCTCTTTGCGTAGGTCCGTCTCCATGCTACCTGACACGTGTCAAAAGGGGCATGAGGCACCTTTGCCCAGAGGAAGATTGCTGAGTGTGGGTGTGGGCACAGAGGGTGAACCCTGGCCCCCAGAGAGAATTGTGGTGAGTTTGAAGGGCTCAGGAATTGTGCGAGCTGCCGTTTCACAGCTGGGTGACCTCGAGCAAGTCACCTCCTTTCTCTGCTTCAAAGGGATGTTGTTGAGTGTTAAATGAGCTAACACGGGTACAACTAGAAAGCACCAGATGAAAGATTATGGTTTTCCTGGAGTATTGCAATTTCTTCCAAAACTGAAGTGAAAGTTGCTCAGTTGTGTCCAACTCTTTGCAACCCCATGAACTATACAATCCATGGGATTCTCCAGGCCAGAATACTGGAGTGGGTAGCCTTTCCCTTCTCCAGGGGATCTTCCCAACCCAGGGATCGGACCCAGGTCTCCCACATTGCAGTAGGATTCTTTACCAGCTGGGCCACCAGGGAAGCCCAAGAATACTGGAGTGGGTAGCCTATCCCTTCTCCAGGGGGAGTGACCCAGGAATCGAACCGGGGTCTCCTGTGTTATAGGCGAATTCTTTACCAACTGAGCTGTCGGGGAAGCCTAAACTTGAAGGTGGCCACAAATTGTCTTCAGTGCTTTTCTGTGACCCTCTACACTCCTGAGTTTTACACGGTATTGGATTCCTACCTAAGCCTGCCTCTCCAGATTGTGCTACCAATCTTTCCCCTTACCCCCGGGTGAATTTACTGCTCGTGTACCATTGAAATTTTGTTAGATTTTTAGGATGACCTAATTGTGACTTGGGCTACTAATAACCTTATATGTGAGCCATGGAAAGGTTTCATTTTTCAGCAGGAATTTCTGTAGATATAATGCCTTAAAACAAAAGAAATGACTTTCTAATGGTAAAATTTCATGCAGGTTGAGAGGGCTCGATAACTGCAGGAAGGAAATGTTTGTTATTCTCCTGGTCAGGGCTACACACAAAGGCCTATTCTGCATCCTGGTAAGGCCAGGCCAGTATCCATGCATTTGTGGGAGTATGGACTATGAGACAAGGAAGGCTTCTTGTAGAATTTGTAAGTACTTCTGCTGAAAGTCTCTTTACACCTTTCACATATCCCTTTACACCCTCCCAGTGGGCTGAGGTTTTCTTCTCTCTGCATGTAGAGAAGAATGTATGTAGAATCACACTCCACTTTCTAGATTCAGACAGGGTGAGGACACTTATAAAAAGGTGAGACTTGATATTTCTATTTCATACAAAATCAAATCTAGAGCTTTTGCCTTCTCTGTTATCATGGGGACTCTGGGAGACAGGGAGGGGAATTCGGATTCCAGATGAGAAAATGAAATGTGAAGAAAGTGACCAATTCCCTTGCCTTCCAAGCAGGCCTTGGGCGTGCACATTGCACCTTCCCTAGTCAAGAGGAAGGGGCGTGGTCTGTCTCATAATCTAGGCAGAGACATGCGTCCGTCTGTATAACGGGCTGAGCTGCTAGCTGATGCTCAGAATCTCACATGTTTGGCAGCAAATTGTAGAAAAATGAAGAGGGACTTGCAAGTCAGCCTACGAATTTCAGATCTTGACTGTCCTGCCAACTGTATGTTCCGAATCTCTCCAAGATTGCTTAATTTCCTTAGTCCTTATAAAACGGCATCATGATTACCTAACTCCTAGAGTTGCTGGGAGTGTTCAATAAAATGATGCATGGAAAGCAATTAACACGGTGCCTGGAAGCCTAAAAAGTGTTAAAAATGCTACATTTCGTATTCTCATTATGGGCTTAGTGAGAGTGTCCCTTCCATCTTCCAGAATCATAGAATGTTAGAGCCAATGGAAACTTAAAGGAGTGGTTTGCAAACCTTTTGACCAAAATCTCTAAGAAGAAATGTATTTTATTGTATCACCCAGGACAAAAATATATATGTAAATATTAACTAATCACAGAATTATGTGGACAGTTTTCAAAAATCACTAAAAACTAGGGTTTGTTTGTGGTAGCTTCTGATGTTTGCCTCTTTATATTGTTTCATTTTTAAAATTTAATAAGCCTATTGTAGAGGAACAAAACACTTCCAATACGCATACATATTAAAACAGAAATTGCATGAAATCAGACATACTTTTACTGCTTTGCCTTGTACTCTGATATTTTCTTTTTGGTTTGATTCTGTTTTTTTTTCCTTTTTTAAATGTTGGTCATGACCCCAAAAAATACCCACTAATGAGTCATTACTAATGGTTTGAAAACACTCGTACAGACAAAGTGCTTCTCTTTCAGATAATGAAGTAAGGCTTGATGTGGCTTCAGTATCACTCATGTGACAGCGGCAGAACTGAGCCTTGAATCCCAGTCTGTGAGCTCGCAAACCCCCAAGACTTATAGTCGCTGAGAGGTGCTAAGCTGCGGAGGCCTGCCTTTGCTGTTTAATGTCTCGAATATCTAGAGCAAGGGTTCTCTGTGATTCGTTGCTGCTCAGAACAGCCAGACATGTGTGGGTCATTCTGAACATACTTGAAAATTTCTCGAATCTTAAGGAAGATCTGTTTTCCGCACTGCATTGGCAACACAGTTGGAAAGTTACTTGAATGTTTTTCAAAAATTGTTTATAGATTTGAAAACTGTTTGGGGTTTGTGATTGCTTCTGTTGTTTGCCTCTTTGTATCGTCTCGTTTTTCAAAATTTAATAAACACTTTGCAGAGGAGCAAAATAATTGGTCACACACTTGTGGGTTCCCAGATTTGTTTTACATGTGTATGCAATACAGTGTAACTCAAAACATGTTCAAGCCTGGTGCATCACATCATCTCTGATGCCGTGGTCGAGACCAAAGCAGAACTCCAGCGAGCACTCACGGCCCCAGACCACGTCCCCCCAGGCCTTTTGGCCATGGTGCTTGGGGGCTGGCCCCTGGCCCCAGTGACATGTGTGGTCGCTCTCAGGGCCCGCGGCCGGAAACCGCTGTGACGGGCTCGCACGGAGGGCGCAGGCCTCGGTTCGGGTCCGTTAGTGTTGGCGGCTTTGCCCGACCCGTGCCGCAGAAGGGGGCGGCAGCCTCTGCAGGATGGGGGCAGTGACTTCTCTGCCCTGTTCCCTTCACCTGGCCACGCTCCTGCCCCACAGTGGGCTGTGAGGCGGGGTTTGTCTTGGACCCACTTGTAAGATAGGTTTAGGCCACGTGACTCCTTATCTGGGACCTCCAGGATCTTCTTCTGACCCCCATGAATCAGGCTGTTGTTCAGTCACTAGGTTATATCCGACTCTTTGCGACCCCGTGGACTGCAGCACGCCAGGCTTCCCTGTCCATCACTGTCTCCTGGAGTTCGCTCAAATTCATGTCCATTAAGTCAGTGATGCCATCTAACCATGTCATCCTCTGCCACCCCCTTCTCCTTTCGCCTTCAACCTTTCCCAGCATCAGGGTCTTTTCCAGTGAGGTGGCTCTACATTTCAGGTGGCCAAAGTATTAGAGCTTCAGCTTCAGCATCAGTCCTTCCCATCAATATTCAGGTTTGATTTCCTTCAGGGTTGACTGGTTTGA
Source organism: Muntiacus reevesi (assembly GCF_963930625.1). Classification (NCBI taxonomy): domain Eukaryota; kingdom Metazoa; phylum Chordata; class Mammalia; order Artiodactyla; family Cervidae; genus Muntiacus; species Muntiacus reevesi. The sequence continues at coordinate 52,826,883 of NC_089252.1, forward strand.
TCTCCTCGCTGTCCAAGGGACTCTCAAAAGTCTTCTCCAGCACCACAGTTTGAAAGTCTCAGTTCTTTGGCACTCAGCCTTCTTTATGGTCCAGCTCTCACATCTATGCATGGCTACTGGAAAAGCCATAGCTTTGACTGTATGGACTTTTCTTGACAGACTAATGTTCTTTGCTTTTTAATATGCTCTTTAGGTTTGTCATAGCTTTTCTTCCAAGGAGCAAGCATCTTTTAATTTGATGGCTGGAGTCATAGTCCACAGTGATTTTGGAGCCAAAGAAAAAAAATCTATCACTGCCATATAAATCTGTCATTCACTAGGGGTGCTAAATGTCTTGTGGGATTTTTTTTTTTGGTCCCAAATCCTTGGCTGGTCTTTTTCTATAGAGATCATTGATCTTTTTTCACCTTGGATCATTCAGTTCTTAGCTGTTGAAAATCATGAGACAAGTCCAAAACCATCTTCCACTGTCATTCCATTCCACTTCTTCATAACTGTTTGCACCCAATAAGGCTTGGTTAACTTGTAGTTGTTTGCTTTAACTTTCCCACGGAAAAGAAATAGGTTGAGAAAATTTGGTGAAAATGCCAACAGACCTTTAAGTTGCAACAATCTGCTTCTTTGAGAAGAAAAACAAGCAGCCAAACTATACAATCAATGTTGGCAACCCCATATGGGTCATTTTAACTCCAAGTATGGACACCTCTGGAATCTGTAACCATAACATATCCATACATTAAATCAGTCATTTAGCTATACTTTTATTTATCCAAAGTTTCATTAAACGATGAAGTTTAGGACTTCACTATAGTGAAGTATACATCACAACAGATTAAGATCCAGCTTTATCCTGATGAAGTGGGTTGGAATATGGAAGTTCCAATCCGTATGGGGACATGCATATACCTTTGCCACAGAATGAAGGTCCAGAAACCCTAGTCCTATGGCTCACAGATCCAGTGTCTTATTGGTTGTTCATAGTGAAAAATATCATCGCGTGGTATTTTTCCATCTCATATTATAATAGAACATTTGGTACCAGTGTCTGTAAACCCAGTGTGGCTATCCCCTACAGCATCTCCAAAACAGCATCAAAATGAAGAGAGCAGCAATTCCTATAATCACAATACCTAGAATGTCTCATTTCAACCCTGCTTAGACGTTCAGACCCGAGACTTTTGGCCATGGAAATATAGCCAAATTGGTTTAACTGTTTATTTGCTCAGAGTTGCTACCTGTTGATTACCTTAACTCATAGCCATAGCTCTGTAAATGTACACGCCACGTGAATGGTCTGGGCAACACATGTCCCTTACGCAGAACTGTAGCCTCCTTTCTCACTCCTCACTCACTGTGCAGTGATGAAGTTAGAGTCTCACACTCTAGATCTAGCCTTTGGTAATCTGTCTTGTGATACTGGAGTCACACTTGCAGAGTACATTTCCCTTTGTTTCCAGTTAGGTTCAGCCAATGGGAGATAGATGTTGAGTAGGTGTTGGTCTGACCAGCGTTGTTCCAATCGTGGCGGGTGCACGGACACCAGCTCTTTTCCGCTTTCTCAGGACCAGCTCCATCGCCACCCTCCCAAAGAGCCACAGCGTCCAGGCCGTTTCCCTGCCTGCCCGTGCCCTTCCTTCACACGGCCCCCCCTCGGAACGGCTGGCTCTCCGGCAGTGTCGTCTTTTTGTTCTTTACCCTCTGAATCTCCATCTTAGATTTCCCAGTTGAAATACTTAACGCGATTTCGATTTTCCTCATGGACCCTGACTATACAGTACTTGCACCAGGAGGCCTTCCAGGATGGGGTAATAGGATTGATCTGGTTCTATGCCTGGGCCACAATGCAATTTTGGCACCTACTGATGGGAATGAAATGTTAGTATTTCACGGCAAGCAGCAGCCTCTCAAGTTATTGTGTGTCGTTGTGATAAAGTTCTGATTAAGCCAGTGACTTTGGGGACCAAATGCCTGCTGAACTTGGCCTTCATGGTAGCAAAGTGATAGTGGTAACAATTGATGACAATTTCAAGGATGGTGGAGTGAATGAATTGAATGAATTGGGGGCCTGATAGGAGGACAATGACAAGTTCTGGGCTTTAAACTCTCAGCTCCAATTACAGTGAGAAAGCTCAAGAGCTTTTTTTTTTTTTTATGGTAGCCCCCAGTGATTCTCTACTTAAAACGCAAGGCTGAACTCACTGAAACTCAGACTCAGAATTTAGTTGTGTTGACTGCAAAATTGACACAGATTCATTAGAAATCGTATGTGAAATTCAGGACATTAACTGGGGAGAAGGGAGACCTTAACATAGGAGGTGACTTCTGGGACAATTGAGCTAAAGCTGAGAATCTGGAACCCTCTTAAACCTTAAATCTTGAGTCTTCTGAGCCTTCATTCCCAATGAAAACAGCTCATCCTCGTGGGTTTGAAAAAGCCAGCTTCCCTTGACCTGAAGACCCTGGAATAACTTTACAGCTGAGCTGTCTGGCCACAAATTGTCCATTCTCCTTAAGACTTGCCCCAAGGACCACTTAGTGTCCCCAGACCTATAACTAGGATCATATCTCAGCCAGTTCCACAGAGACAAATGCACAGTCCCATCTGGGAGGAGATAGCTTATAATAAAAGAAAAAAAGGACTATCTTATAATATAATTACAGAAAGCTAGCATATTGTCAGAATGATTTCTAAGTGTGTTAAGACCAAAGATGATGAATATAAAGTTGGATCAGGCTGACTCTATTGACATGAATGCACATAACAGCGACTCTAGATTTTAAATAATTACCCACTTGCTTCTCGCCCACCTTCAAACCTGTTCGTCTACCACCTCCGTTTTGTCCTGCTGCTCGCCTCACTGGAGACAATTCCTCTTTCTCTTGGCCTGTCTTCTCCACTTTGCCATTTCTTTTTTATCCATTTCTCTTTCTCCTCCTTCTCTTCCTTCCATCACCTCTCCTTTTCTGAAGACAGAAAAATGGTAAGAATAGTGCTAGTGATGGGCCTCTATCAAAGGAAAGGAAATTCATAAATTTTGAAGGCAAGTTGAACAAAGTTAAGAGTCTAGGTCATCAAGTTCCAAGTGCATTCATGCACCTGAAACACTCCTTTTCATTTCCATTCACTTTCTTACTCTCTCCTAGTTAAGATCTTAGGGATAAAGCCTTCACAAGCAGCATAACTGAGGCCTAGAAAATGTTAAATCATCTCCCTGGTCCTATTTGTGTTGCCCTCTGTGGTATTTCTCTTCTATTATTTGTCATTAAAATTATGTTTTTCCACTAAGGATTTGATTTTTATTTACATACTTCTTTGCTTTTCTTTAATGAGCTAGAGCAGATGCACAAATTTATAGCAGAGTTTTAGGAGAAAATGCATTGAAAGTGGCAAATAACCAACTTCCAAGAGAATTCGAACTGGGACCCCCTTTTTTTTCTATCACCCATTTTGAAGTTGAGCATTTCTTGGATAAACCTTCAAATTAAAATTGAGAAAGGGAATGAGTAACTAGATTAAATGGTTAAGATCACAGATTTGGGGACCAGAATGCCTGGGTTCGGATCTCAACTCCGCCATTTCCTGGTTGTGAGACTTTGGGCAAAATATAAAGAATCTCTCTGAGCCTTGGTTTCTTCATATTTAAATTAATAGCTGTTACATGGTGGTGTTATAGGAATTAAGTGAACTAATAGAGGTTGAAGGGGAGGACAGAAATTGGCATATAGTAAGCTGTATATGAGTAAGTTTTTTTATTAACAGCATTTTGAGGGCATTATTTTTATCCTGACTTGAAACTTAAACTTAGTATCAACTGACTTGCCTCGGCAGCATTGCTAGTTAATGAAAAAGGCTGAACTTTAAAACCACATCCATTTGATTGTGAAGTCCATGTTCTAGGTGTTAGGCCCTGCGTCTTTCCTTTTAATAATCAGATATGCAGAAGCAGATGTACTACCTAAAAGAACCCACAGATTAAATAACTTTCAATGTGTAAGTGTTTCATTCACATAAGTGACTGTTTTGCTTGTTTGTTTGTTTTTTTAATTGGAAGGCATTTTTAAATTGCTAACTAGTATAAGTGAAGTTAATCAGTTTGGGACAAAAAGTCATTATTTTACTAATGATACGGAGGGAAAAGAAGGGAAAGTGGGAAAAATTGACCTTTATGTTAGGATAATCCTCAAAAATGGTCCACAAAACTTCCTCAAGGAATCACATAATGTTTAACTTCTAGACTCAGAAATAGTCTCCTGCTGATGCTGTAGTCTTTACTGCATCTCATGTTTTGGGGAAAGAGAAAATAGCCCATCCTTCCTCCTAATTTATAACTTATTATACAAAAAAAGAAGCCTTTAAATGTCATGAATTTTTAATTTTTTTTCATTTAGTTGATTCTCTTGCTGAGAAAAGTGACTGCCAAAGAACTGTGCCTAGTATGAGCAATAAACATCAACCACATCTACTGCATTAAATATTTAAACACAAATCGTCAAACAAAATGATCTCGCAGGTCCCACAGGTGAGTCACGCAGAGTTTTAAAAGATGCTGGTGTATTTAAACCAGGCAGCTTTAAAATGAAAATTTTACCCCAGGTGTGGTCAGAGATGTATTACAGAGTCCACCAATTCAACATCCATTCCACTACCACACGGATCTTGCTGTTCTCACCAGGATTCATCACTACCCAAGATCTCATTAGGCTATGTATTATCCATGAGATCAAGGTCAAGGCCCTCTCTTAAGGGACTACACCCTGTTTACCCTGAACTAATGTTCAATATGGACTTCTGATTGGCTGAGCGTCCGTTTTGGCTGCTTGGTCTCTGTACCTTTTCTTAAGCAGTTATTTAAAATATCATTGTGGGACTTCTGTGGTGGTCCAGTGGTTAAGACTTCATCTTCCAAAGTAGAGGGTGTGGGTTTGATCCCTAGTCAAGGAACTAAGATCCCACATGCTACAGGTTGTGGCCAGAAATTAAATAAACAAACACAACACTAAATCAACTAAAAATTAAAAAATAAAAAATTAAATGCCATTGTATTAGCTTTCTATTGCTCAGTACAAAGTTTTCACAAGTTTAGTGGTTTGAAAAAACATGGTTTATGATCTTACAATTGTATAGGTTAGAAATCCAACACAGGTCACTCTGGACTAAAATTAAGGTTTTAACAGAGCTATACTATGCTTTAGAGGCTGCAGGGAATAATTCATTTCCTTGCTTGTTTCGTTTTCTTGAAGTTGCTCACATCTCTTAGCTTGTAACCCCATTTCTTCATCTTCAAAGCCAGCAACTGTGGATTGAGTCCTTCTCACATTGTATCACTCCAAGCTTCCTCTTCTGCCTCCCTCTTCTACTTACAAGTACCTTTGTGAATACAATGGGTCCACCCAGATAACCCAGAAATATCTCCCTATTTTAAGGTCAGAAGATTAGCTTAGTTCCATCTGCAGCTCTAATTCTCCTTTGCCATATATCCTCACATTCATGGATTCTGGAGATTGGAACATGGACATTTTTGGGGGGACCATTTTTCTGCCCACAACTGTTCATGCATCCTCTCTACTGTATCCTCTACAGCTCACGCAAACACGCCCCTTGCTGAAATCAAGCTGAGTTCCACACTGACTGTCAACATCAGTGCATTTTCCCACCTCTGGGCCTTTCCCTCCTAACTACTTCCTCTCAACGAATCCCTTTTGCTTTCGCTCAGTTGCCCTGTCCTTCTACGACCAGCTTACATTTTGCCTCCCACATGGAACTTTTTCCATTTCAGACTGCTCATCTTGTATTGTTTTATTTGTTCTTTTTTTATCTTCCATTAGAATTCTACTACATGGACATATATAAAATTGCCAACAGACATCTTACTTACAGAAAGAGAAACTGTATACAATTTATCCTAATACTCACTTACCCGCAATTTATCATTTAGTTATTCCTGAATTATTTTATTTGTGTTTGTTTTCTCTTCCCATTGGGATTGTAATCTCTTTGAAACCAGAACTATGTTTCATACTTTTTTGGCATCATTCCCTTCCAGCTCTCACATACTCAGAAGATAGTGGCTCATTTGGTTTTGATGTAACTGGGCAACTCTGTTCCTGTTATGGTTCTTTTGCTGCAAGCAACAGAATTACAATTTAAAAAATCACATAAAGATCAGTCAAGCAGGGCTTCCCTGGTGGTTCAATAGTAAAAACTCTGCATGCCAATGCAGGAGACATGGGTTCGATCCCTGGTCCAGGAAGATCCCACATGCCTTGGAGCAACTTAAGCCCATCTGCCACAACTGCTGAGCCTGTGCTCCAGAGCCTGTGTTCTGCAACAAGAGAAGCCACCGGAATGAGAAGCCTGCTCACTGCAATGAAGAGCCACCCCTGCTTGACGAACTGAAGAGGAAGCCCATGCAGCAATGAAGACCCAGCACAGCCAAAATAAATAAATAAATAAATAAATTACATATAAAAAAGAGCAGTCAAGTATCAGAAAGTAGAGGGTGAAAATAACTCTAGAAATGCATATAGTCTTGGTCGTGAGTCAGTGCCTGGAAGTTTGGTTCTGTGACATAGTCCTAGAAGAAAGATTACCCTGGCTTTGGCCAGGTCCTTCCTTTATGAACGGCTTAAGGTAATACAGTCATTTGGGTTAATAGCTCCTAGGACCCCATAGAATGTGAGGAGGACAGTTTCTCCAAAGACGAGATGCTCATACCAAAGAAAAGATATAGACTTCCCTGGTGGTTCAGACGGTAAAGCGTCTGCCTAAAATGTGGGAGACCCGGGTTCAATCCCTGGATGGGGAAAATCCTCTGGAGAAGGAAATGGCAACCCACTCCAGTATTCTTGCCTGGAAAATCCCATGAGAGGAGCCTGGTAGGCTACAGTCCATGGGGTCACAAACAGTCGGACACGACTGAGTGACTTCATACCAAAGAAAAGATATAGAGATACTGGGTAGATAAAGTGACCAATGCTCATGAAACTTCTACGTTAATTGGCATTGTCAATAAAAAACAAGTAGAGACAGAAAGGGCTTCCTGGTGGCTCAGATGGTAACGAATCTGCCTACAATGAGCCCTGGATCAGGAAGATCCCCTGGAGGAGGGCATGGCAACCCACTCCAGTGTTTTTTCTTGGAGGATCCCCATGGACAGAGGAGACTGGCAGGCTACAGTTCATAGGGTTGCAAAGAGTTGGACATGACTAAGCGACTAAACACACACAGAGACAGAAAAGAGTATAAATTAAGGCAGGGCGGGGACTTCCCTGGTGGTCCAGTGGTTAAGAACCCATCTGCCAATGGAGGGGACAGGGATTCGATCCCTGGTTCAGGAGGACTTCACTTGCCGTGGGCTACTAAACCTCAGCGGCAGAACTAATGAGCCCGCAGGCCCAGAGCCTGCACTCCCCAACAAGAGAAGCCACTGCAGTGGGAAGCCCAGGCCTCTCTGTCCATGGGGTTCTCCAGGCAAATATACTGCAGTGGGTTGCCATGTCCTTCTCCAGGGGCTCTTCCTGACCCAGGGATCGAATGCGAGCCTCTTGCATCCCCTGCTTCGGCAGGTGGATTCTTTACAACTAGTACCACGTGGCAAGCCCTGATAGGGGAACTAAGATCCCACATGCTGTGCGGGGTGCGCAAAAAAATAATAACAAAAAATTAATTTAAAAGCTTTAAAATTAAAGCATAATAATGAAATAAAGTAGGAAGAGAAAGATAAGCCAGGCAAGAAGGCTCAGAAGGAATGAAAGAGTTTTGAGAAATGTAGAGGAAAAAAAATTAATAAATCAAAAGAAGAGGAAGTGTTGAGAATACAAGTTACCGCATACCCTTCAACTAAGAGGAGAAAATCTTGCCCACAGGATCTGGCTGCCAGGAAGTTACTGGTGACCCTACTGGTTAGTTGGTGTTGCATGGTAGAGCCAAAGGCATGGAGTTGAGTGTAAAGAGCAGGTGAAGAATGAGGGGCCATGAGAGTATTTTATGAGAATAAGAGGGGGAGATGGTTGGTGAGGGATGGTGGTAAAGAAGAGTGTTTTCAGAGGCAGAGAAAGAAATGGAGATGAGGAGCTGGAATGAGGATGAAGACGGGGAATTGACATCCTAGTTGGAAGTGACAGGTAAAGTCCCAGGTGAATTTTTGGTCCAAAAGAGGTGGTGGTACAGCTCCTTCCCCGAGACAGAGATACTCTAATTCTGTCAAGGTTCTTTTCCCCCACTCTGTTCCTTAACTCCTCTGACCTTTTAAAATTTGTTCCTCATACGGAGCTCATGACTGAGATCATGAATGCAAAGTCCTTGGCCCTGTTCTACTGATATAACAGAAGCTCGAATGATGTTCTGTCCTTCTTCCCTCTCCCTCTTTGGGCTGGACCACTCTCTCTTCCCATTTTCTCTTTGCTTAAGAAGGAGATGAAATGCCTCAGGACCAAACTGCCCAGACTGACCAAGAAGCATGTTCATGGTGAGAAAGGCTGGAAGAAACAGTTGGCGCTAGGTCCTAAATTCCATCTTATGAAAATGGACTTCCTATTGGAAATATCCTCAGCATGGACTTCACAGAGTTGGCCTGGGGAGATATTCCCAACCTTTCTTTCCCCCTCCTACTGTCTCAGGTCAGAAGTGAACAGAGCATGGGTGGATCACACAGCTGTAGCCAGAAACGGCTAATGTGAGTAGCAGGCTAAGCCTCTGATGAAATAAACAAGGAAGTAATTCTGATTATTTCTGTTCTGTTTGCCTTGGATTCCTTGGTCCAATAAATTTAGGAAGCTCTATGTGTACTCCTTACCATACACATTGGCAAGAAAGAAAATAACTTAAAAACACACACACAGATTTTTACAACTTATTTGATTGTGGATTCTGTTTTTAAGCTACACTTTTTTTTTTTTAAGCTACTTTGGATAGAACAGCTATAGAACGTGGTTTGATCTTTGAATGGTCATAAGTCAAAAAATTTCTTAAAATTAATTTTGGGGTTGATTTCCAAAGATAGTTCAAGAACATAGCATCACAAACCATCCAAAATCAAGGAAATTTGTAATGGGCTTGTCTTTGGTGGATTTGAATGAATAAGATTTCGATAGCATTGCAAAGATATATTTTTAAGCCTGCTTTTGGAAGATAGTCTTAGTTGGGTGTTCCATTTAGTTTGGTATCCAGTATCCATAAATTGCCAACTTCTTCTGTTGTGCTCTATCCTGAATATATTCCATAGTATGTTTTCATAATTAATATGCAAAGCGATGTATAGTTTGTAATTAATTTCAACTGGGCACAGTGAAAAACTTGAAAACCGCAGTGTGGAGGCATCTCTCTTGGTAGAAGTTCAATGAAATCCCCAAATGTCTTTGTTTAGCAATCCATAATTTGCAGATTATTAATACAATAAATCCTTGTTGTCTGTGAGAGTTGGCATCGTACCCACAAACTCCTGTGCAGAAAGCCCACAAACTCAAAATCCAAATGGAAAGGAAAAAAACCATGTGGTTTCTGTGTATGCTCATTACCTGCTTCTGAAACCATAATATCTCGGCCTTTTATAGGTCTTATAACAGGCTCTGCAGGAAGCAGCTGCAGTCATTAGCCATAGGACAGACTAAACACACAATCTGCATGGAGGGAGTCCTGGATGCTGTTGGACCCCAGTTTTAGGCACAGGTAAGAGCCCCATCAATAGCACATTTTGTACATGTATTTAATATCAGAGTGTAGTGTATTTTATAACTTAAAGGAATTTTATAAATCAGAGCCGATACCCACATCCTACCTTCTTTTGTGCAAGGTTTGAATCAGTTAAGGGGCTAGGTTCTCCAACCTAGAATTCCTATCATCACACCCTTGTGAGAAAAACACTAACGTGAAGACACCCCTTCCCCAATTTCAAATTCAGATTCCACACAGCAGCATCCTCATTTTGAAATCACCCAACTTGTTGTAAATTCAGTTAGACTAGTTAGGGTCCAAAGCATTGACAAAACTAAATGCTTGGTGACAGAAGTCATAGTTGCGTCGCAAGCTAGGGTTCACCTTTCCGAGAGCTCCTTGGTGCCAACCCAGAACCCATGTCCTAGCGTGGCTGGAGGGAAGGATGGCGCCCCGCATTTCAGAGAAGATTTACAACCGCGATCCTGACTGCTCATCATCATTAAAAATCTCCAGGCAGTTTTCATAAGAGCAAGGGGGTGGTTGCCTGAGGTTTTGGCTGGCAGTCAACCCAACTAATTACATTCTGTCTACTGTGTCCTCCCGTGGTTTCAATTGGATGTTGTTTTTTTTTTTTTTTTTTTGGTAACTTCCTGTCCTAATCTGAATATAGGGTTACTATGTGTTCTTAGGCAGATGCTGCTGTTCCTCCTGAGAGGTGTTTCAGATTGTTGTTTTCTTACAGAAAGTTTTTGAGATTTTAAATAAAAGACGTCTTCTTAATGATCCTGAGATCCTGGTACCAAATAAATTTTCAATGTCAAGTCTGCCGGTAATGAGCTATTTATATTGTTATTTTCTTTCACCAAGCATTGGCATGAACAGACATGCCTAACCCCAAGGTGATGATGTCCTACTTATACACACAGTCATAGTCATAGCGTTGCCCTTAGCTTTCCTCCATCTCCTTCTCCTCCCCAATGACAAACTCTGCTATGGTTCTTCCTAGGACTTTCATGACCAGTGACTTTCATGGACAGCTCTCTCATGTGGTGGCACAGTCATAATGAGGAAAGCTTAAGCTCGTATTGTCTATCTGTCTCTCTTTCTGCCCATCTATGTCTGTTTATCTATTTTGCCATAAGTCATAAAGAGGAAAGGGAAGAAATTATAAAAATGCTGATTTTCTCTGGCAGAACTCCCCGTGAACTCTGGCAGATTTAGCTATGAATGGAATAAGACGGTTGTTTGATGGGAGTCAGAAGCCGGGAGGCATGACCTTTATTCCTTTTCTCCCACCCACATTAGCCTCCAGCGCCCTGACCTAAGGACTTTCCCATCTCTGAAGCACACACCCTCCAACATCAGAGAGCTGAAGAGGCGCCAATGGTGGGTCTCCAAGGACTCTCAGAACATACACTTATATGCCTCTCTCTGTGTTTGAGAGGTAGGAAGTATGGGTTTGCCCATGAAACACTGATAACAAACTTTAATGATGGCACTTCTGTATTTATAAAAAAAATTACCCCAAACTCTCAGATATTTCAATCAAGCAGATTTTAAAATACTGGCTAACATTTTGAGAGGCTTGCTCTATGCAAGGCACAGACCTGGGCCCTTTATTTGTATTAACTCATTTGATCTTCGCTTGGTAGTCCCACTTTAGAGATGAAGAAACAAAGATACAAAAGAGCAATTTTCCCAAACGGGGACAAGAGAGAGCCAGGGTTCACAACCAGGCAGTCCAATCTGGAGTCCACACTCTTCCCAATTTTGCTTTGCTACCTCCCTTAGGGATGGGCACACACTTTGTAAACTTCTGTGCATCTCAAACATTTACTAATGTCCATAGGAGTAAAAAAAATATGTGGTCCCTTAACCCCCAAATAAGGATTTAAGAGAGAGGGAGAAGAGATTTTCTTCTGTGGTTAAGCTATAATCTGTACCCAAAGAATCAAAGCAAAAATATTCTAGGTCGTTAAAAAAAAATTAGAAGACTTCCTAACCTGCTCACATTGGCTCTGAATGGATGTGATTTTTAAAAATTGTTTTCCTACTTCACAGTGTGGGATTGGTCAAGACTCGGGTCTCCCTTGTTTCATGACTCACTCACATCATCTCTATTTCCCAGAAGGGATACCAGAAGAGAATAAACTATATAAAGGGTTTCCTCGGTGGCACTAGTGGTAAAGAACCCGCCTGCCAATGCAGGAGACTTAAGAGACATGGGTTCGATCCCTAGGTTGGAAAGATCCCCTGAAGGAAGGCATAACAACCTACTCCAGTATTCTTGCCTGGAGAATCCCATAGAAAGAGGAATATGGTAGGCTACAGTTCATAGGGTCACAGAGAGTTGGACACGACTAAAGTGACTTAGCATGCACGCACAAGGATAACTTATTTAAAAAAAAAAGGATCATTCGAAAGGGGTTTGATTGGCCATGAAACACTGAGAGTGTATCTTTGAGTCAAACATCACCAATACCTATGAGAGCCCAAGCCAGAAAGCAGGATCCTCTGGGCAAAATTCTACTTGATTGCTTTGGTGGCATGTATGTGTCCCTGTGAGGAGAATGGAGGTCATGGGTATCTTGACTTGAGTAGGCTACACAGAGCTACATCCCTCTGTGCTTACGCCAAGTCCATTAAGTTCTCTCCGTTGACCACTTGCCTGTCATGGCAGTGGCTACAGGGGGTTAAGACGCAACCCCATCAATGTGGGAACAACTTACAGCTACAGTCCCTTGGCAAACCAGTTACTGGAATTCTGATTATACATTCTGATTACCCGGAGTCCCAAGAGCTCTGCCATGTGAGTCTGTCCTTGGAACCACTCCACCTCACTGGGATTGCAAGCTGTTTCCAGAGCCCCGTCCCATGGTGAAACCACACTATAACTACCCGCTCTTTCTTCAGTTCAGTTCAGTTCAGTTCAGTTGCTCAGTCGTGTCCGACTCTTTGCGACCCCGTGAATTGCAGCACACCAGGCCTCCCTGTCCATCACCAACTCCCAGAGTTTACTCAAACTCATGTCCATCGAGTCGGTGATGCCATCCAACCATCTCATCCTCTGTCGTCCCCTTCTCCTCCTGCCCCGATCCCTCCCAGCATCAGGGTCTTTTCCAATGAGTCAACTCGTTCTTGGGGCCTCTCAAAAGTGCATCTGGTCTCTCTTTAGGACACGCCTTTGCATCTTGGACCCTGCTCGTGTATTCCTTTAAATTCCCCAATCTGTGGTGTGAGGTTTTGGTTATCATTCTAATTTTATGTGTTTATTCCATTTTGGGCTGCAATGAGTCTTCCTTGCCGCGCGGGTTTTCTCTAGTGGTGGAGAGTGGGGGCTGCCCTTCATGGTGGGGCCCAGGTTTCTCACTGTGGTGACCCCTCTTGTTGCAGAATACAAGCTCCAGGCACACGGGCTCAGTACCTGTGGCACACGATTAGTTGCCCTGGCATGTGGGGTCTTCCCAGACCAGGGACTGAACTCACATCTCCTGCATTGGCAGGTGGATTCTTAACCCCTGGACCACCAGGGAAGTCCGTGCGGTGTGAGGTTTTGTACCATCCCAGGAGGAAGTCTTAACAGATGTGTCTCTCAATCCCAACTTGACGCCTTTAGTATGATAAGCTGCAGTTTTCAGTAAGGGATGAACATAGCAATACATGTTAATTCCCACGGGTTGGGAATATAAACACGTATTGGTGTTTATAGTCACTTGTGCACCCCATTTGCAAGACAAAAAGATAAAATGTGAAATAGCAAAACGAGAAGTTTGAAATTTGTATCTATCAGAATATGATAAATGTCAGAATAAAAAGCCTCTCGTGGGGACAGACAGTCTCCTGGAGCATTTCTGGCTGCCAGGCGCTGTGTGAGGCACGGAGCACAATCCCTCAGGCCTCCTCTTTGGCTGAACACTGCTCGTGGTTTTAAAATTCAGATGTCGTGACACCAGTGACAAAGGGATCTTGAGAAAGACGTCCTCCTCGGTGCATCTGAAATATTCCCAGTTCATTGTAAAGAAGGAAATGAATAGACAGCAATTAAAACCCAACTTTAGATATCTCAGCTATTGTGTGAAGTATGTACGGAATTGTGATCCGAGGAAAGACAAAAAACTCCAGCTTGAGTTGCGTTACATATTGTATGAGAAGGATGTGTTTTGAAGTAATTGACATTTGAAGAGTTAGCAGAAATAATTAGTCTTGATGTCACCTCTATTTAAGTCAATCTGAGTGCAAATCAGAAATTAAAATGTTAACCAACTAGCTCGATTGCCTGTTTTGAGCTAGGCAGGAAGTATTTAAGTGATGTCTTTGTCTCCAGCACTGCACTGGTGGATGGGTGGCTGGGATAAAACGGTTCTCCCTGCCTGCAGATTCTTGCAGTCTAGTAAAACAGACTTAGCATACCCAAGAAATGGCTGGATTATGCAACCTCTATATCCAGTCTGAAGTTACACCAGTGATTCTCAATCAGGGTCAGTTTGGCCTCCCAGGGATAGTTGGCAATATCTGGAGACATTTTTGGTTATTTCAGCCAAGGGGGTGCTGGACTTCCCTGATAGCTCAGTTGGTAAGGAATCTGCCTGCAATGCAGGAGACCCTGGTTCAATTCCTGGGTCGGGAAAGTCCCCTGGAGAAGGGATAGGCTACCCCCTCCAGTATTCTTGGGCTTCCCTGGTGGCTCATCTGGTAAAGAATCTGCCTGCAATGTGGGAGACCTGAGTTCGATCCCTGGGTTGGGAAGATGCCCTGGAGAAGGGAAAGGCCACCCACTCCAGTATTCTGGCCTGGAGAATTCAGTGGACTGTCTAGTCCATGGGGTCGTAGAGAGTTGGACACGACTGAGCAGCTTTCACTTCACTTTCAGCTTAGGGGGTGCCACCGGCATCTAGTGGGGAGAGGCCACGGATGCTGCTAAACATCCCACAAGGCACAGCACAGCGCCCCCACCCCCGACAAAGAATTATCTTGCCCTATCTTGTGGGTAGAAGCCACGTACACATACTTTACACTAATGCAGCTTTGTCTCGGGCTAGAGAAATGCAGTGAATTTCCCAGAAAGGGAGACCTGAGCTGGCACTTCAGTCCTGGGAGGATGAAGCTGTCAAGAGCACGTGCCCGGGCCAGGAAACCCCCTCGGGTCAGCTCTGGAATTCTCAGCTGCCACACTAGCTCACTGCCCTTGACTGTCAGCCTAGCACCTCTTCACACTTTGTGGTATCAGCTCATGTCAAGGTTTAACTAACATTTAATTAAGTATGTATCATATGCCAGGACCTTACACACACTTTACAGACTTTAAAGCATTCAGTCTCTGTAACAATCTTGTAAAAGAGGTCCTATTGTCACCCCCATTTTAAAGATGAGAAAACTGAGGCACCGGAGGTTGAGTAATATTTTCCTATTTACACAACTGGTAGATGATGGAGCTGGTTTAAACCCTACTGCCTCATTCACTCTCAGATGACTTCTAGGCAGCAGTGATCAGGTTTTTTACAGGTTTCTTTCACAGTAAAGCATGTGTTAACAGAAACCACCTGTAGTGGTACCCCCATGGGCAGCACACATGCCTGAAAAATCCTAAGCGTAGACTTATATACCCTCTCAAGGGTACCTCCCCTGTAACTGCAAGGGAAACTGGTGTGTGTGTGTGCGTGTGTGTGAGTGCATGGTGGTGGGGGTAAAGGTTCTTTCCCCTTTATTTATTCATTTATTTTGGTTAATGTCTTGGTTTATTAGGAAAGTGTCTGCAAAGGTAAAATTCAGCTCAGTTCCTATTAATGTAACACTGATTATGTATTAGTGGTATCTGAATTATTGAGGTTTTATTTTTATTAAACTATTTTTTTTTAATTTTATTTTTAATTGGAGGATAATTGCATTAAAATATTTTGTTGGTTTCTGTCGTATATCAACATGAATCAACCAGGGGTACACACATGTCCCCTCCCTTCTGAACCTCCCTCCCGTCTCCCAGTCCATCTACGCCTCTGGGTTGTCATCGAGCACCAGTTTTGAGCTCCCAGTCTTATACAGAAAGTTCCCACTGCCCGTCTATCTTACATTTGGTAATGTGAATGCTTGCATGCTGCTCTCTCAATGCCTCCCACCCTCTCCTTCCCCTACTGTGTCCATAACTCTCTTCTCTATGCCTGTGTGTCCACTGCTGCCCTGCAAATAGATTCATCAGTATCATCTTTCTAGATTCCATATATATGCATTAATATACAATATTTGTTTGTCTCTGACTTACTTCACTTTGTGTAATAGGCTCTAGGTGCATCCACCTCATTAGAACTGACTCAAATGCATTCTTTCTTATGGCTGAGTAGTATTCCATTGTGTATATGTATTACAACTTCTTGATCCATTCATCTGTCAATGGATTTCTAGGTTGCTTCCATTTCCTAGCTATTCTAAATAGTGCTACAATGAACATCTTCCAGCAACAAAAGTCCAGGGTCAGATGGCCTCACAGGTGATTTCTACCAAAAGTTTAGAGAAGAACTAACCCCTATCCTGCTCAAACTCTTCCAGAAAATTGCAGAGGAAGGGAAACTCCCAAACTCATTCTATGAGGCCACCACCAACCTGATGTCAAAACCAGACAACGATAGCACAAGAAAAGAAAATTGCAGGACAACATCACTGATGAGCATAAGTGAAAAAATCTGCAATAAAATTCTAGCAAACAGTACCCAACAACACATTAAAAAGGTCATACACCATGACCAAGCAGGATTTATCCCAGGGATGTAAGGATTCCCTGTTATTCTTGAGTAAAATCCTTGATAGGAAGAAATGGGCTGTTAAGTTTAAAAGCATAGAGCTTGAAATTCAGTTGACAGAATGAATTTTAGATTGTTAAATAAATTATGTATCACCTTACTATGGAACTGTGTTTAAATGGTTACATTCAAGTGTACTGATAAGGAATGATATCCATGTTATCTTGTTCATTAAAAGCAAAAAAAACATTATACACCAGTGCATATGTATAACATACGCCTTTTTTTGTTAGAGTAAAATTTTGCTATCATATGTGGAGAAATAAGTCCAAAAGAATCCTTACCAGTCTGTTCCTGGTAATGGTAGAGTTTCAACCTTAGGATGTGGCATCAAAAAGTATTGAGGAATAAAAAGTAAAAGATTTCTCCCCAAGAATTCCCTGGTGGTCCAGTAGTTAAGAGTCTGCCTGCTAATGCAGGGGACATGGGTTCAATCCCTGGTACAGGAAGATCCCACATGTCACGGGCAACTGAGCCCACAAACCACAACTACTAAGCCCAAGTACTGCAAATGCTGAAGCCCACATGCCCTACAGCCCATGGGAAAAAATTTCTCTCCCAGATGCTCATGAAGCATTTACTGAGATGCCATCATCCACAGACAGAGCTCATGTCCTTGGAGATCCCACTCAAGGTCAATCCACAACAAAACTGGGAATGCAGAAAAATGTGTCTTCCAGGAGCTCAGCTGTCCTTATTTCACTTGCTTTTACTATTGAAGATACTTCCTCTGCTCAATACCAACTCCCTCACATCAAACTGCATCACAAAGGAATAGACAGTACATCAGTTCCATCCACCTTCCACCTTCTCAAAGGAAAATCTCCCCCCACTTTTTTTTAACCTTTTGGTGTATTTCCGTTCATGGTTATCCCCCTTCCAGGAGAGTTTTCAAGTTTAAACTTTATCTCTCATTGTAACATGGGGGAATTTCAAACACAGCTAGTAGATGAAAGAGACACTTCAAAAGAACCTGTGGTCTCCTGTAAGTAAAATCTCTGCTACATTATCCCTTTTACTCAGATAGATTCAATAAAAGAGAAAACAACACTTATTTTCTTTGAACAGCTAACATCAAACCTCACTCACAGTCCTGTACGAAACACAGAGGTATAATGCTCTAGTTTCTGCTGTCATGCAATTTCAGAAATTAGTTGGAGCACAAAGCAAATACATGAATAAGCTACGCTAAGTGCTCCAATAAAGTTGAGGAGTACTAGGGGATGGCAGGGGAAGGAGAGTGCACACCTGCTTCATGGGGTCCATGCTGCCTTCATTAAGGAGGAGACGCTGGAAACGGACTTGGAGGGAGGGTGCAACTGTAGCAGGTGATGCCAAGCAGGTGACACCAGATGAACAGGAGCAGCATGAAGAAATCTCTGAAGCAAGATAGCGTGGGGCCATGTTCAGGGAAAATTCCAAAGAGCAGGATGGCTGGGGCACAGGGGATCGTATGAGAGAAGTGAGAGATCACTCGTGGAGGGGCCAGAGGGTTTTTTTTAAAAACCAAGGACACTAAGAAATACCTACCTAAAATGTTACTGGACCCACACATAGAACATTTGCTTCGGACAACAGAGAACCTCCCTGTATAAAGGAAGGAAGGAAGGAGGCTGGGAAAGAAGAGCAAAAGGGACGAGGGTGACTTCCCAGGTAGTCCAGTGGTTAAGACTCCAAGCTTCCAACGCAGTGGTGTGAGTTTGGTTTCTGGTGGAGGAGCTAAGATCCCACATGCCTCACAGTGCAACCAGAAGGAAAAAAAAAGAAGGAAAGGAGGGAGGAGAGAAGGGGGAGAGAGGAATCCCTGCTAACAAGATGCAGGGGGAAGTGAAAACTAAGAGCGCTTGAGGTGAGTGACTGGTAGAAGTGTTGAACTAACCTTGAAGTTTTACACAAGCTCAGGAACTAACATAAAATGCAGACACAGACTAGTAATACTTCTGGGGCACCAAGCAGAAATAAACTCAAAACCTCTCCAGAAAGACACACAAACTAACCAGGCCATGGACAAATCCCTGCTGAGAAAATGTTCATAATTCAAAATTATATCAACAGGTCTATATGAGGGTGGAAGGGTTAAGTAACATGGGACTAGAACCCTAAGAGCATCAGGTAACAAAAATTTTACAGAGTATAAAAATTATATTTAAATGATGGGAGATTAAAAAAGAAGAAGAAAAAAACCCATACCTGCTGCCTCCCCTCCATCTCTCCCCCTCAAAAAAAAAAAGATATGAGTGGAGGGAGAAAATGTTGATAGAGATCGAAATGAAAGTTCTGATAATGAAAGTTTTAATCATTGAAATTAAAAACCAAGTGAATCAAACAGCAAGTTAAATACTGCTAAAGGGAGAATTAATGAACTGAAGATAGAACAAGGACAATTCTCTGGAATATAGTAACAGAGACAAATAAAAATGCAGTAGAGAAGCTGTAACACTTGGAGGAAGCATACGTCTCTGATGACTTCTAGAAAAAGTGACTAATTGGCAGCAGAGCAATATTTGAAAAGAAGCTGGCTGAGAATCCTCTCGTGTCAGTGTTACATAGAAATCCTAAGATTCAGGATCCTCAGAGATGTCCTGTCCTAACGGCCTCCGTCCCGACTCTGGCCTGGACCGGAATGAAGCGTGAGGGCATATTCCGCAAATCTGACCCTAGCGTAAGGCAAAGATCCAGACAGAGAAGGATGGATCCTGCAGAAGAACTGGCCTCTGCCCTGAGGATGCCCGCCTAGGGAGCCAGATCCGGCCCCTTTTCTCCTCCACCCTCCTAATGTGGACTTTGCCCCAAGACCTGGCCTTCAGAGCTGTGTTGATTCAGGCCCTCTCTGCACACTGAACAAAGTACCAAACAGCCCCGATCTTTCGTTTTATGCATGGAAAAAAAAAAGTAACACACCTAAGTTTCCCCCCTTTTTTCCAAATCATACAATTGGAAAAAAAAAAAAAAAACTTTTCAGTTCCAATTAACTGAAGGATACCTTCCAGTTGACTTGTTTGCGATGGTTTCTGGGTACTCCATCTTCACACTCTCTTATTCTCTTCGCCACTTCTTAGGCGTGTTCTAACTACCCTTGTATGATGAGTGATGGAAAGAGCCCTGGTTTGACGGGGAGGAGGCCCGAGTCCAGGCCTTCACTCTTTCAGTGTCTAGCCTGAGCCTAGGAAATCTCCTGACCTGGTAACAACAGTGACTGGCTGTGAACCGGATCCATGCTGCGTGTCTTGTGCACACTCTCTCATTTAATCCTTACAGCAGTACTTTTCTGGTAATTACTCTTTAATTGTTGCCGTTCGTGGTCGAGGCCATTGAGGTCACCTGCCCACAGTCACCTGATTCAAAGGAGAAGAGGCCCTTGTGACTACAAAACCCGGAATCTTACTAGCTGCAGCCTCCAGTCTTGCTTGTCATGTTTCCCCTCTCTCAAATGAAGCCACTTCACTGCTCTAAAACGCTATGACGTGATTGTGTTCTCTGCGTGTAGCTGTGTGACCTTGAAGGTCCACTGAAGACAATGAGGAATTTACAGCTATCTCCAGGAAAAACATCAGGCTTCCCTGGTAGCTCAGTTGGTCTGCCTGCAATGCTGGAGACCCCAGTTCAATTCCTGGGTCAGGAAGACACCCTGGAGAAGGGATAGGCTAACCACTCCAGTATTCTTGGGCTTCCCTTGTGGTCCAGCTGGTAAAGAATCCACCTGCAATGTGGGAGACCTGGGTTTGATCCCTGGGTTGGGAAGATCCTCTGGAGAAGGGAAAGGCTACCCACTCCTTTATTCTGGCCTGGAGAATCCCATGGACTGTATAGTCCATGGGGTCACAAAGAGTGGGACACGACTGAGTGGCTTTCACTTTCTAGGGAAAAGAAACCAAAGGTATGCCCTATTTTCCTTGGAGATAATGCCCAATCACTTATAACCAAACATGGCTTTAAAAATTAAAAAATAACTATTGTAATTTGTAGATTTTATGATCTTATTTTGACAGTTGATTAATATATTGGTATCTATAAGGAAAAGTTAATCATCCTGGGTAATAACACACATCGGTTCAATCAGTATGAAATCCTGCATTAGGAAATTAAGATTTTCACCCGTAAAGAGCTTTCACTTCAGAGATATTGGGCTTTTCTGGAAGGAAAGGACTTTGAAAACATGTACACAGCAACTTGCAATCTGAGTCCTCTTCAAAGCAAGTTTGTTTAATCTGCTGCCAGCTCCCCCAAAGCACCGCCCTTGCCTTCTTGCCCTCTTTTCTCTCTCTTGTCCTTGGCATCTGTGTAAATCCTGCCTATTTGACTGTTATGGTGCGAGACCAAAGTTTTATCCTCTTTCTCCTAAGTCCTTCCCTCCATTGACCAACCCAGTCTATAGGCAAATGAACTCCTTCTTCCAAATTCTTTGGAGCCTTTTCAGCAATTTCCTCTCACTAAGCCCTTAACTTTCTTTTACTGACTATTTTATTAATTAAGAGTCATATAAAAAGTCAGGGCCAAGTCTTATAAATCTAAATGATATCTACGTGCGTGTGTATGTGATCAATACAGATGTGTGATCCACATGGATACATATGCATATTCTTAGTATTGGTTCGGGTGGAAGAAACAGAAATCTACTGCACCTAATTTAAGACCGGAGGGATTTGTTATAATGATGCAAGGATTTCACATAGAACTTCAGTGCAGGAAGTACAGCCAGTCTTCAGAAGACTGAACTGGGACCTGGAAAGCATCAGGAGCAAAAGTAACTACTTTCTCAGTCTCTCTTTTTTTTCTCTCTTGGGCCACATGATCTACCATCTGCTCTATTCTCTTGCTTTGCTCAGCAGACGGCCTCTCTCCGCACCAAGTTTTCATGGGCCAGGGAGCCCCATGACCTCTGATCTCTTGTGTCTTAGTTTAAATTCTAAAGAGAGAGATTCTGAATGGCCCAGGTCATGGGTCAGGTGTCCGGCTCTGGTCCCGTCAACTGTGGCCAAAGAGAAGTAAAATCCCATGACAAAACGGGGAGGGGCCCAGCCCTTTAGCTGGGGCAGGGTGTGGGCATAGGAGCAGCTCTAATGAAAGGAATGTATATACACATATTATTTTCTTTGATTATATATTGTGTGTGTGTGTGCACGCATGCGCACGTGTGTAATGAACAAGTGGGCACATGAATACTTTGAATATTTGCTTATTAATTTCCTGAAGAAGAAAAAGGAGAAGTGAGTTTTTATTCCAATGGAAAAACAAAAGCAAGCAAAAGTTGTTGGAGGCTTGTAAGGACAGAGTGATGAAAATAGATCGGATATAAAATTCAATAGAAAAGCACTCTTTTTGAAAATGTTATTTTAAAAAGTATATTCTGACATCTCTATGCAGGGTGGACAGAATCTGGAAACAACAGTGGGCAGGAAGCCCATTTGGAGTTGGGATTTTATCATCTTCTGCTCATGAGATAGAACCAGACCCCAAAAGTTTAAAGAGTGGGGGCTCAGTGTCCCTCGCCCAGCAGACAGCATTTTGTTGAAGATATTTAAAGACTAAAAGCAGAAGCAGTTAGTCTACTGTGTAATATTTACTGATTTGAGCAGCTCTTCTATACAGACATCTTACACATAAATTTAACTATTATTATTGTGTTGCCCTTTTCCAAGAAAGGGTAAAGTAGATTTGTAGGAGCACTTAACACATGTAAATCCCCCAACTCTTTAAACCAAAGCTCATTGTATTAAAGAGCTACATAAATTTTACAAGGATTCTGTCCTTTTGAGATCATAGCACTGTTTTTTTCTTGCAGCACAATTAAAGTGATGCCTCTTTGTAAGCCAGTTCTGTGAACTCTGTTTGAAGGTACCTCACAAAGCTATGGTTTTGGCCAAGTGTGTAATTATACTGAGGATATGACTGTGTGTGAAGGTTCCAGACTTGGGTATTGTAAGAGTTCTGTCAGCAAATAGCTGTTCCATTGTCTACCACAACCTTCTTTGAACTTTATTTACCCATTTGCTGTGCTTTACCCATGTTTCGTAAGACTGGCTTTAAAGAATGATTTAAAGCATGACCTCCTTCAAATAGCTATTAGTCCATAAAAATCCTTAGAGCTTGCAAGAGAATGTTCAAATTGATATCGGTGTCATCTCAAATGATATATATTTCTACAAATAAGGGTGGCCCAGGCAAAGATAGCCTGATTTTTAATCTATCTCCTGATCAATCTGTTTTCCCCAACTCAGTTCCAGAAGAAAAAAAAAAGTTGTATTCCATTTTGAAGGTGATCCATGACAAATTAATTTCTAATTTTAAAATTTTGATCAACTTGATTTATTAAAAATGTTGCTCTTCCAAGAGGTTAATGGACTATTGTTTTGACCACACACACACACACACACACACACACATACACACACACATATATGCATATATAGAGAGAGACCAAATATGCTGTGCTTAGTCGGTCAGTTGTGTCCGACTCTTTTTGACCCTATAGACTATAGCCCACCAGGCTCCTCTGTCCATGGGATTCTCCAGGCAAGAATACTGGAGTGGGTTTGCCATGCCCTCCTCCAGGGAACCTTCTCAACCCAGGGACTGACCCAGGTTTCCTGCATTGCAGGCAGATTCTTTACCATCTGAGCCACCAGCGAAGCCTACACATGACCAATCATATTCAGTTCAGTTCAGTCGCTCAGTTGTGTCCAACTCTTTGCGACCCCATGAATCGCAGCTCGCCACGCCTCCCTGTCCGTCACCAACTCCAGGAGTTTACTCAAACTCATGCCTATCAAGTTGGTGATGCCATTCAAGCAAATCATATTATGTCCCCATAAATTCTACTGGAAAAGGATCAGAGATTTAATAGTCTTATCTAATCAAGCTTTATGAGAAAAGTTGATTTTTTTTTTTTTACTTTTCTTTTTTTTTTTCCCGTTTATTTTTATTAGTTGGAGGCTAATTACTTTACAATATTGTAGTGGTTTTGGCCATATATTGACATGAATCAGCCATGGATTTACATGTATTCCCCATCCCGATCCCCCCTCCCACCTCCCTCTCCACCCGATCCTTCTGGGTCTTCTCAGTGCACCAGGCCTGAGCACTTGTCTCATGCATCCAACCTGGGCTGGTGATCTGTTTCACCCTAGATAATATACATGTTTCGATGCTGTTCTCTCAAAACATCCCACCCTCGCCTTCTCCCACAGAGTCCAAAAGTCTGTTCTGTACATCTGTGTCTCTTTCTCTGTTTTGCATATAGGGTTATTGTTACCATCTTTCTAAATTCCATATATATGCGTTAGTATACTGTATTGAACTTTATCTTTCTGGCTTACTTCACTCTGTATAATGGGCTCCAGTTTCATCCATCTCATTAGAACTGATTCAAATGAATTCTTTTTAACAGCTGAGTAATATTCCATGGTATATATGTACCACAGTTTCCTTATCCATTTGTCTGCTGATGGGCATCTAGGTTGCTTCCATGTCCTGGCTATTATAAACAGTGCTGCGATGAACATTGGGGTGCATGTGTCTCTTTCAGATCTGGTTTCCTCAGTGTGCATGCCTAGCAGTGGTATTGCTGGGTCATAAGGCAGTTCTAGTTCCAGTTTTTTAAGAAATCTCCACACTGTTCTCCATAGCAGCTGTACTAGTTTGCATTCCCACCAAGAGTGTAAGAGGGTTCCCTTTTCTCCACACCCTCTCCAGCATTTATTGCTTGTAGACTTTTGGATAGCAGCCATCCTGACTGGTGTGTAATGGTACATCACTGTGATTTTGATTTGCATTTCTGTGATAATGAATGATGTTGAGCATCTTTTCATGTGTTTGTTAGCCATCTGTATGTCTTCTTTGGAGAAATGTCTGTTTAGCTCTTTGGTCCATTTCTTGATTGGGTCATTTATTTTTCTGGAATTGAGCTGCAGGAGTTGCTTGTATATTTTTGAGATTAATCCTTTGTCTTTTGCTTCATTTGCTATTATTTTCTCCCATTCTGAGGGCTGTCTTTTCACCTGGCTTATAGTTTTCTTTGTTGTGCAAAAGCTTTTCAGTTTAATTAGGTCCCATTTGTTTATTTTTGCTTTTATTTCCAATATTCTGGGAGGTGGGTCATAGAGGATCCTGCTGTGATTTATGTCGGAGAGTGTTTTGCCTATGTTCTCCTCTAGGAGTTTTATAGTTTCTGGTCTTACATTTAGATCTTTAATCCATTTTGAGTTTATTTTTGTGTATGGTGTTAGAAAGTGTTCTAGTTTCATTCTTTTACAAGTGGTTGACCAGTTTTCCCAGCACCACTTGTTAAAGAGGTTGTCTTTTTTCCATTGTATTTTCTTGCCTCCTTTGTTGAAGATAAGGTGTCAATAGGTTCATGGATTTATCTCTGGGCTTTCTATTCTGTTCCATTGATCTATATTTCTGTCTTTGTGCCAGTACCATACTGTCTTGATGACTGTGGCTTTGTAGTAGAGCCTGAAGTTGATTCAGGCAGGTTGATTCCTCCAGTTCCATTCTTCTTTCTCAAGATTACTTTGGCTATTTGAGGTTTTTTATATTTCCATACAAATTGTGAAATTATTTGTTCTAGTTCTGTGAAAAATACCATTGGCAGCTTGATAGGGATTGCATTGATCTATAGATTGCTTTGGGTAGTATAGTCATTTTGACAATATTGACTCTTCCAGTCCATGAACATGGTATATTTCTCCATCAGTTTGTATCCTTTTTGATTTCTTTCATCAGTGTTTTATAGTTTTCTATTTATAGATTTTTTGTTTCTTTAGGTAAGTATTTTATTCTTTTTGTTGCAATGGTGAATGGTATTGTTTCCTTAATTTCTCTTTCTGTTTTCTCATTGTTAGTGTATAGGAATGCACTGTGTGTTAAGTTTATATCCTGCAACTTTACTATATTCATTGATTAGCTCTAGTAATTTTCTGGTAGAGTCTTTAGGGTTTTCTATGTAAAGGATCATGTCATCTGCAACCAGCGAGTGTGTCACTTCTTCTTTTCCTATCTGGATTCCTTTTACTTCTTTTTCTGCTCTGATTGCTGTGACTAAAACTTCCAAAACTATGTTGAATAGTAGTGGTGAGAGTGGGCACCCTTGTCTTGTTCCTGATTTCAGGGGAAATGCTTTCAATTTTTCACCATTGAGTGATGCTTGCTGTGGGTTTGTCATACATAGCTTTTATTATGTTGAGGTATGTTCCTTCTATTCCTGCTTTCTGGAGAGTTTTAATCATAAATGGATGTTGAATTTTGTTAAAGGCTTTTTCTGCATCTATTGAGATAATGATATGGTTTTTATCTTTCAATTTGTTAATGTGGTGTATTACATTGATTGATTTG
This sequence comes from Muntiacus reevesi, assembly GCF_963930625.1. NCBI lineage: Eukaryota > Metazoa > Chordata > Mammalia > Artiodactyla > Cervidae > Muntiacus > Muntiacus reevesi. The sequence goes on from NC_089252.1 coordinate 52,852,662, forward strand.
CAGATTTTAAAGAATCCCTGCACTTAAAGCCCACTTGGTCATGATGTATGATTTTTTTAAATATGTTGTTGGATTCTGTTTGCTAGAATTTTGTTAAGGATTTTTGCATCTATGTTCATCAGTGATATTTCCTTGTAGTTTTCTTTTTTTTGTGGCATCTTTGTCTGGTTTTGGAATTAGGGTGATGGTGGCCTCATAGAATGAGTTTGGAAGTTTACCTTCTTCTGCAATTTTCTGGAAGGGTTTGAGTAAGATAGGTGTTAGTTCTTCTCTAAATTTTCTTGCCTAGAGAATCCCCATGGTCAGAGGAGTCTGGCAGCCTACCGTCCATGGGGTCACAAAGAGTCAGACACAACTGAGTGACTAAGCGCACACCCATACACCAGGGAATCTTGATGTGAGCATCCAAACCATTTCTTCCCCTTAGTGAGAGGAAACGGGGAGAAGAGAGTCCACCAAAGTCCTTCCTGGGGAATTTTGGAGCTGGAACCAAGAAATTGTTTCTCCAGAAAACTGAGGTAGTAAGACATAAACCTTGGATGCCTGTGCTAAAAAGCAAACCCTGGGAAAGGAGAAGATTTGCAGATGGGAAAGGGTGAGCAGAGGTAGAGACAGACAGACAGACACATAAACTAAGATGAGATGAAAGGGAAAGAGGAATTAAAGCATCCTTTCCCTGGAGGAATATTAGCACAGAACGATGGAGGGGAGGTAAACCTTGGAGAGTGGTTGCGCTAATTAGTTCTGCTCATCTCATGGCTGCCCAGACATGTCAAGTTCATCAAGCTGGATTAGAGATTGGACCACCCAGGTAACCATATGGTACACCACCATATCAACGTATTAAAATATTTTTAGGGCTATTTTACCAACACTAGAATATCCCCAGCAGTATTCCAACGACACTGTAAAAGCGGTGCAATGGAACTAGTTTTATTTCTAAAACTCTTCTCAGGGAGTCTTGTACCTGTGGAGGGAAGGCATTCTCGGATGAGCTGCCTGGAAAAGCAGAAGACACACCCTTCCCCCCGTGAGACATGCTTGAGGCTCAACAGGTGGTCTTAAAATAACCTTGAAACAAGATCAGATCATCTTAAAATCACGGTTCTCATTGTGTTGAGTGAGGTAAATGTGTTCGGAGCCAAAGCTGACTTTGTTTGAGAATGAAGATCTTTGATGCTACCCCTCACCTCCTGACTCTCTGCCCTTCCCCTTATGTAACTTCACGCTTTTTCTTTTCTGAATAAATTTAGGGAACAGCAGTTTGAAGGGGCGTCCAATTAAAAGCCTGCCCGGAGCATCCCTATTCTAGCCTAAAGAAGGCACCCAGGCAGCTAGTCCTGTGTGACCATAACCTTCTTCTTACTTTGTCTTAAACTCTTAGCCTCTTCCATGTGATGCTTCCCGCCCCCCGCCCCCCACCACCAAGAACTGGCTGAATTTCTATCTAGTTTAGCCAACAGTGATTCTAAGTCACCATCTGCACTCACCTGGAATCTTATGCAGAAAGGTTAGTGAGAGTTAGAAACTCAACATTTCTGTACCCTAGATGTGTCCCCTGCAGATGCTCGTTGACACAAGGGTGTGCGTGCTGTTAGCTGTCAGCAGAAAGCAGGGCTGTCTCCTCTCCAGGGGAGAGAACTATGGGCTTCCTGGGTGGCTCAGTTGTTGAGGCTGTCAGTGCAGGAGATGTGGGTTAGATCCCTCGTCTGGGAAGATCCCCTGGAGAAGGAAATGGCAGCCCACTCCAGTATCCTTGCCTGGAGAATCCCATGGACAGAGGAGCCTGGTGGACTATAGTCCATAGAGCCACAAGGAGTCGGACACCTCCTAGTGGCTGAACAACAAGAAAGAAGCTCTATGCCCATAGGACACCTTATTTTTTTTCTGGAAGACCCCGCCAGAGAGTTTAAACATTGTCATAATTAGGTGCTATTCCTCTTCTTATTTCAGTCAACTTCTGACTGGCCCTTGCGTTTTGTCAAAAATCTGTTCTACATTTGAGCAAATGCAGGGAAGGAAAAAGAAATATAATCACACACTCAGTCTCTAACAGGCAGCAGGTGGAGGCCAGTTGAATGGCAGACATCCCTCCTAACTCGAGGCTGACAGCCCTGCCAACTCCTCAACATTTTCATGAAGGAAGTGAAAAGAAGAAAATGTATTTGGCAGTTTTAATCAGATAATTACTTTAAAAAAAGGTGTATTGAATATAATTTCCAGGTTTTTTCCATCTGTTTAAACTTAAGTAGAAGCGCGTCAGTCCTGAACTGACCATGCTACGTGATGAATATGCTCTTGAAATGAATGCTTTCAGATGGTCTCTTTTTATGAAACGTGCACAAAGATGTGTACTGTGGTGGTGGAGTCGGCCTTGGAGGACATCTGGCCACAACATGCGCCTCGTTAAGTTACACCTGTAAGTGTGGGGTCATTTTTTATGCCAGTAATATTAATAATAAAGGGTTCATTGAACGGGATTATTAATGGTGCCAGGTGGAGGTTGTGGTATCACTTACAGCCTGGTAGGGGATTGGTTAATGTCTTCTCCCGCCAACGTTTCTGGTTTCATGTTTATAGACAGAACGCTCCAGATGATGGCTGGCAACGTAGCCATTGAGAAAATGAATTCCCCCTCTTTCCCATCAGCAAGAAAATTTACAACAGTTGGTGAAGAATTTGAATGAATCCATTTTCTAATTTTGAACTCATAATCTCGCTGAAGAGCAAGTAAGGTATTTACCAATTAATTCAAGAAATTAAAAAGTCAGTCTCAGAGTTTTACTTTCTCTCACTTGACTCAAATGGAAACTTTTCAGTTCTAGCCATCTCCTATCACTTCTTATTTCAACAGACGTTCATCCCTGCATTTTCCCTTTGTGGTCACAAACTGGAAAAGCGGGGAGCGGGGGGTAAAAACTAAGAAGAAATCTAAAACCTTTCCTTCCTTCTGTGGAATGTTTGGCTTTGCTGTTTTACAATGCAAGGCTTGTAACAGAAGGAAATAGATGCTTGAGGTAGGGTCCTTTTAATGTGCGTTATTACAGGTGTTAGCAAGTCTGGTAAATTTGGAGTATTGTTTGATTTGGCAACCAGATCTCAAGACTTAGAACACCAACCCATGTTTTAGCTTATGATTACATGCAACTAGAATAAGATTTTAAATTTAACAAGGCAATTGTTGAATGTTAATTGGATTGCATTTGAGTAATAAAACTCAATTGATTACTAAGAGCCTACTTGTAAAAGGCATAATAGAAAAATTGTCATTTGCACATCTTTAGCCATTTGTAAACACACACAGACCTCAATTTGTCCACAAAGAATAAACAAATAAAAACAGTTTAAAAAATCTATTTGTGTCACACTTTAAAACTTAATGGTGATTTTTCACATACATTGTATTAACAGCTCCATAAAGTAAGCGGTGGTTGTTATCCTCATTTTGCTGCAAAGAAAACTGAAGTTCAGAGAATGATATTCTCAAGATACACAGCTAGAAAGTAGCCTCTTCAAAACAGAAACCCACCCCCACTGAATCTAAACTTTTAAGTTTTTTTCCACTCCACCATCTGTTTCCCTTTTCTTAGCCAATTAATTCCCCTTAAGAAAATCCTAAAATCCAGGAATGACTTCCATTGCTACCTCGTTTTAGTATAAAGATATTTGCATAATCTGGATGACTGTACTTGAGTTGATGAGTAGAGAAAGACAGAAAGAATATATACTGTGTGATTCCATTTCTGTGAAGTTCAAGTCAGTCAAAACTAATTTAAGGTGAAGGTCAGAAAAGTGGTTACCTCTGGGGGGAGGGTATGGATCAAGAGAGGGAAGAAACTCTCTCTGCTGGGTGGAGAAGTATTCGTATTTTCATCTGAATGGTGATGACACGGGTATATGCACTTAAAAGTTTAGCTGAACCCGTAACGATTTGTGAAATTTACTGTAACTACCTTTCACCACAATTAAAAACGAACTAAAAAAAAAAAAAAGTTGCATTGCCCAGCAAGTATTTACTAAAATCTTTCCCATTCTTTCAGGCTTTTTCCTGCCCTACTATCTTTTCTAGTGCTTAGCTATTTCTTCTATCATTTCTCACAATGTTGTATAATTATCTGAATCTGGGGCTCTCTCCCTCTCAAAGGGCAGAGACCATTTGTTCCTTGCATGTGCATTCCGAGCATCTAGCAGGAGATACTGGCATGAGGTGTTTATTCAACAATTGTTGGTCCAAAGAATAAAAAACAGTGAATGAATGAGTCAAACAGCTTTTCACTTGTTTAATAACTTAAGCTTTATAAGAAAATGAGTTATGTTAGGATATCCTGTAAGACCAGGAAACCAATCCTCTAACTAGAGACCCCAACTGGGGGCTTTGCACAAAGTTCTGGATCACTTCTTCTGAAAAAGGTACTGTGACTAAGCCACCATCACCACCAAGAATGACCTGAACACACAAGTGTCAAAGAGTCCACTCACTTCCACTGTAGAATCTGTGGTCTCCTTTCTAAGCTTTGCTGTCGCCTTGCCTCCCTCTGCTTATGCCAAAGTGTGTGTGTGTGTGTGTGTGTGTGCTAAGTCACTTCAGTCCGACTCTTTGTGACCCCATGGACTTCAGTCGTTCGGGCTCCTCTGTCCATGGGATTCTCCAGGCAAGAATATTGGAGAGGGTTGCCATGCCCTCCTCCTTGGGATCTTCCTGACTCAGGGATCAAACCTGTGTCTCTTATGTCTCCTGCATTGGCAGGAGGATTCTTTACCACTAGTACCACCTGGGAAGCCCTTATGCCAAAGAGAAGCCCTCAACTCAGATCCTGTCTCTGTATTTCTGCCAAAGTCCTGGCTATCTGACCAGAGCTCCCCAAAATTCCCTTTTGTGTGGAAATTTTACTCACACCCTGTCCAAAACTAAACAAAATCAAACCCTGACATCTGTTACTTCGACTTCATTTTCATCAGTCTCACGTGTCAGCTTTTCTTGTTCACCTGACTTCCAAGTTCAGGGTGAGCAAATGTCACCATTTCACCACTTCTGAACAATGGCCTCTGCTTTGGAAGGTTTGTGGTACCTGTTCTGGTTTTTGTGTGTTTTTTAGGTTTGTGGCTCTCCTTATAGCCAGAAACCTCCTCTCTTCTTCTTTAGCCTTTCTCCATCTGTTTTATTCTTTCCTTTCTAGAAGATTCCCAATAAGCCTGAGTCATTCCGGGAGAGTCCATGGTGGGTAATGCTCTGATAACAAAATAGTCAGACTGTGATTTTTATCTACTTGACCTAAGCCTACTTTGTTGTCTTGTTTACTGCTGTCTTCTCTACAACCTGCTCGCCATTTGGAGTGAAAATTCTCTAGAAGATTATGTTTTCTTGAGGGTCTGGCATGAAGGCTCTTTTGCTGTTTTCGAGCAACTAAACAACTTTAACCATGTGTTGGTATTCACCTGTTTAACAAATGTATAAGTCATTAGCCAAGGTATTGTCATCCATGAAACCAGGTTATGGCTTTATTTTGATTCCTCTTTATGAAGTTGTTCAGATTGTACCAAGACTCAAGATTTACAGGGGTTTGTGCTCTTTATTCTTGGAGCAAGACTATCAGGCAGTTTGATGCCGAGAACAGGAAAATGCCCTGGCAGGTTATAGAAGTGATGGGTTTTCAGGACTGAGGGTCTGTTTGTCTTCCCCCCATTCATGCTTCTTGTCTGGGTACTTGAAATGGGGATAAAGAAGGAGGAAATAAAAACCAAACAAACAAGTAGGAGGTGAATTAGCCTTGAAAATGGAGAATATCCTCCAAATGTAAATATCACAATTTTGTCTGGTGCTAGTTCCTGAGTCTTTGTTAGACTGGAAAGCATATTGGAGTTGCTCCGTTCCCACTTTAAGCAAAATCCTCAATATCTGGCTCACTCGTCTGAGCTATATCAGCTTTTGATGACTGAAGTCATGTGGTTAGTGTCATGGTGAAATGCAGGGCTTGGAATCCAAGGAGACCACATTCAGCTTCTGACAACTTCCTACTGGGAACATTGAGTCTCCTCTCTAAACCTTAGTTTCCTCATCGGTGAAATTGGGATAGTAATACAGGCCACCACAAACTGCTTTAGATATTAGTTGAGATTAGATAAGAAAAATACCCATCAATGGGAAAACATTGCACATATTAGCTGTGATTTCCTGTCTCTTGCCGGCTACTTACAGTGCACTGAGAATTTTCCCTTGACTGGTCAGTCCCCTGAGAGAATGATTCCAAACCAGGACATGACTCTGTCTCCTTAAGGTATGTGAATGTGTACGTTGATGGTGGGGAATGTAGGCAGTGGAATTAGATGGGTTATTCTGCCATCTTCTCTGCTCTGGGACCAAGGGGTTTTCTTGTCAATCATTAGGCATAGATTCATTTTCCAGATATTGAGACAATTGAAACATTTAGTCAGTCTGTGATTTTTTAAAAAAATTAATGGCAGGGAATTCTTGAACTTTATTACTTCAGTGGAGTAACAGCCAGAAAAAGAAACCTGGTTGATTAGATTTCCCATCACGTCTGATGATTATGAGAATAAGGCCCTGTGTGCAGTGCCTTTAGGGTATTATTAAATCTAGAACACGTGAACATTGTTTGAGAAAGGAGCCCGAAGCACTCTCCCTGTTGGGCACTCCTATTCCTGGCTTGAAATGAGATACAACCGGATCACTGGTGTGGCTGCCACCTGTCTCTCAGCGCACCTCCTACCGCAAGGATGGAGGTGCAGGAGCCACCAAAATGTCAAGCCAGGAAGCTGGATCCAGCTAGACGTGATCTGTATGTCAAACCTACGCTCCCCTGCTTCACGAGAAAGCCTCCAGAAGCCCAGGCTAGTGACACAGATCTTAAGAAATGGGGCAAGCCCAGCCTACCAATCTCTGCTCCTCCGTTCCTTTTGGTTCCACCAGAAACAGAAAGGAGGTCACTGAACTTGTAGGTTGTAAATGCAGGAGCCAGGCAGGATGTGTATGAGAGGACCCGATGGAGAAGAGGGTGGGGTCTGGTAGACCCTTGAGGGTCGACATTGGTGGAGCCTCCACCTTTAGAGGGAACCATTCAGGCCTGACTTGCTTCTTTCCTTGGGAAAGCACAGGGTGTGGAGGGACAAGAAAGAGGATGGATGAAGTCAGGTTGTGGTTGGCATAAAAGCATACTGCGGACTAATTCAAAGATGACTTGTCGGAACAGAGAATACTGCCTTCTCTTTGCTCCGTGTTCTGAAAGTCAGGGGGCGGAAGAAAAGGGAAAGAACATTTATCATGTGCCAATTCTGCACCAGACATTCTGCTTGCACTTTCAAGTTACCTCGTTTAAACTTCGTAGGAATTGCAGTAGGCTCTTTCATCCCCCTCATTCCATAGGAAGAAGCCAAAGTCCGTACTGATGACGTTATCTAAGGTCACGCGTAGGAGGCAGCCAGGTAAGACCAGGTGTGCCTGCCTGCAAAGCACTCTGCCACATTGCCTCCCAGTATCTATGACTTTGCGGTATTTCTACAGGTCTAGAAATAGGGGTCATCATATATGTTCTGACATGTTCTTCTTTAGGATTTTCAGAGACTAAAAAAGGGCAAACAAAACACTCATATGTGCAAATTTATTTATGTTGATAAACCAAATATATTTTTGTGAAAATGAATAAAAATTCTAAATGGCAATAATTTTTTAAAAACAATGACTTGAAATTAACAACTGAGACTTCAGTTAACTAATATATGGATAATATAAATTAAAACCCCTAAAGCTGGCTGACTTCTAACAGCTTTGTGATAGTCCCAAGATTTACAAATCAAACAACCAGGTTCCAGAGACCTCTTCAGGGTCAAACAGGACTTAACCCCAAAACTTAACACATAACACATGTCTTGAGATAGGATCTGGTTTGGGTTGGGGACTGGGTACTGTGTGTGTATGAAAATTATAATCACCCTGGGTTTACCCTGGAAGTGGCTATTGGGTTAAACTATATTAACATAGTCAGAAGAGATGTAAACTATCTTCCTCAACAAGTCTCAACTTCACCTAATAATATCTCCAAGTGTAAACTGGGCCTCCCAAGGGGAGCAGGTATCCAAATAATGAGAAGGTAGGATGCAGAGTGTACTTGGGGAAGAGAAGCAGGGAATGGCTGCTGAGTTGACAAAGGGTGAAAATCTTGGAAGGATATTGCACATCCCCATGGAACAAAGAATTCTGCCCACTGGCTCCAGCCTAAAGGGTGTGCAGTGCCTTACAAACCATAAGCAAGTTGTGCAAAGAAATTCCATAGGAAGCTGTGTGGGCTGAAACCTGCAAACCAAGCCCTCAGATTCTCTTCCCCGAGATTGCTCACTCTTGAGGGATAGCACCGACTCCTGCAAAGCTCCAGGAAAAGAGAATGTGCCTTTGCAGAGATGGGTGGGGGTGGGGGTGGAGTTTGACTAAGTGAGATGCCACTGCTATAGGTACTTATCAGTAACACTCAGTACACGTGTGTGTGTTAGTCACTCAGTCATGTCCAACTCTTTGCAACCTCTGTCCATGGGATTCTCTAGGCAAGAAGACTGGAGTGGGTTGCCATTTCCTTCTCCAGGGGATCTTCCTGACCCAGAGATCAAACCCAGGCCTTCTGCATTGCTGGCAGATTCTCTACTGGTTGAGCTACTCAGGGAGTGGTGATGGTCATGATGATGAAGAGGAGGAAGAGGGAGAGGAGGGCTGCTAGGGTACCTTGGGAAGCACTCCCGAGTAGTGTGTTATTTCTTTGCGTTGGGGTTGCATCTTACGAGACAGATGGCAGGAGTCCACACCAGAATCCCAGGTCCCCTGACTTCTGAGTCACCCAGTTCCACTTCTTTCTGCTGCCTCCCTGAGAGCTTTTAGGGAAGTGGGAGAAGGAGGAGGGGCAGCTTGAGAAATCAGAACACAGTGATTCTGCAGCTGATACACTATAGTTCCATTCACTGCGTTTCTCCAATGGGGTGAAAAGCCTTCTTTGTTGGTGAAAACAGAGCCCAGAGATTAACCACCATCCCCTCCCCTTGCAGGGAAGATGTAGAAGAATCTCTTGGAAATTTATATCTTTTCAAGGCCTGCTGATACTCCATCTCCCTACTAATTTTCAGAAGCAAAATAATACTTCGGTCTCTTAAAAAGAGAAATAAACAACAGTCATTTAAAAAAATCCTCAATTTCTGCTTTTACGTTAGTCCTAAAATGCATTAATCTCTTTCACTTGATATGGCTCACTTTCATTCTTCCATTTTAATATCTTAGGGGAGAAAAAAACCCAAATAACCAATAACAGTTTACAGCTTTGACGCAGAGCTCTAAAGTTGTTTTTCTATGAATATAGATTATTACATTTTTTTACAAAGCAAGTAAACAGATGCATAAAAATGCATTATTTCAGGAGCACAAGAAAACCTGCAATAAGTATAGTGGTTTTAATTTGTTTTTATGATTACTTGTAATTAATTAGCATCAAAAGTAAATTATCTACCTCTGAAATTGTACCATCAAATGTGAGCAGGGTACTCCATGAATGATTGACTGGTTCATCTTTATATCAAGGTGGGGAAAAAAAAAAAAGATCTTTTATTTTACTATTTTTTTTTAAACTATGGTTAAATTAAAGTGCCAAAAGCCGATGGCAATGCTGCAGAGGAAAAAATTTTAAAGTGACTGATAGGAAGACCCAGTTTGTTATGTGATAAATGGTGTCAAGGGGTAAAAACGATGTATATTAGACATCACGTCATTCTATCAGGTTAAACTAAGGATAAAAGCTTCCTTTAAAAAAATAAAAATGGATCAGCTCTGCTAAATTGGAGAAAGTTCTTATACCTCCTCAAACCATCACTCTTCAATGATAAAAAGGGAGACATTTTGACAGGTGTTGGTGTTTTTTAAACCAACTCCTGCTCTTTGTCACCATCTATATTTTGCCCCTTAAGATTAATGATGGAGTTGTTTGCTGCAGCTTTGGTCAATTTAAAACTAACCAATAGCTTCAAGGGAGCTCTCCCCTTGACCTGGTCTCACTTCCTCTGACATTCACTGCACAGGTCACCCTGCCATGAAGTGTCATTTACTGAAGGAGTGCCAACAAAAAAAAAAAAAAGAGTATTTAGTAAGCAGACTGGTTTTTAACTGCAAGGAACATGTGTGGGGATTTAGAATTCTCACCCACATCTATTCTATTAGCAAGAACGTACTTGAACTGAGAACTCAATCTCTGCAATGCAAATAGAATTCAACAACAGAAGGGGGAGGGAGGGCGTAAATAAGATTAAAACCCCACATTCTCCTTTCTTGCTGAGCATCTCTGCTAAGAGTTAGGTGCTCTCACAATGGGATTATGGAGCTTCCAACAAAGTTAAATAAAATACATAGATTCACTTCTACCAAGTTTCATCCCATAGCAGACCCTCCAAAGACACACACTTTTTTATTTTGGGTAAGCTATCTGAAATGAAACCCTAGATCTGTATGTTTTTAAATAATCTGTCAGATGGAATAGAAAGTGTTACATGTTAATGGGGAGTTGGGGATAGATTTGCACTTATGTTTACTTCAACACTGATGAAAGAATATAAGACAAATTTCTTCCCTATCAAGACATAGTCAAGGAAGGATTGACCTCAGTCACTCATGATTATTGTGGCCTCTTCCTCCAGGGAATCTACTCCAGGTAACCATCATGCTACCAGTGAACTTGGCTGGTTACTAAGGAACCATGTCAGAGTTAACAATCCCCAAAGAGAAAATGTCAGAGCAAACCAAGGATGTTTGCATCGCAGTGACTGTACTAGAAAAATCTCTACTAAACCACACTAAAGTAATAAATGAAGGTCAAAGTTCAGGCTACACCAACTGCATCCTTGTTTAAATGTTTAAATTAAGGATTTGTCACGAACCTTGAATTGTCCTCGCTCCTATCCACCACCATCGGCAGCAAGAGTCACAGAGCACTAGGGAACCCGTGAAGTTCCCAGCCAGGATAGTCCCACCCTGAGGTTTGTCAGTGGTGAACACACATTCCCAGTCCCCTGGTTTCCTGCCTGCCAAATGTGTCTTTGGAAGGTGACAGCACCCTTCTCCGAGCACAGTGCTCCGGGGCTTCTCGGGAGAAGGTGTTGGCTGTGTGGGCGCTCAGTTGCCTGGTCATGTTCAATCTCTGTGACCCCATGGAGTGTAGCCTGCCAGCCTCCTCTGTGCATGGGACTTCCCAGCAAGGAATACTGGAGTGGGTAACCACGCCCTCCTATGGGATATTCCCAACCCAGGGATTGAGCCCGCATTTCCTTCATTGGCAGGCAGATTCTTTACCTGCTAAGCCATGGGGGAAGCCCCAAGTACTAGTTATTTTTTCACTGATAAAAAGAAAAAATGGTAAGACTTTTCAAGGCAGAACCAAAGAGAAAAAGCAGTTCGTTGATTTCTTGAGGAAATGGACCCAGGGACCGGGCTGAAGTCACCAACACGGGGAAAACCCGTGTTTTGTTTCTTATCATCATTTCTAATTTGGAATTTGGGTTCCTGGCTAAAGCATAGCTTGGCATTCCATTACAGAACTGTTACCCTATGGGTCCAACAGGCCATTGGGCTCATTGGCCAGTAGATAACTGTCTGTTTAGTTTTTGGCCTTATTTACTCCTTTTTGTGTGATTATGTGTCCAGGAGAGCCAGGGTGATAGAGGAAGTGAACCACTCACGTCTTGACTTCCTAGGTCCACCTGAATGTCAGGTCCCAAAGAGGGGTCAAATTTCCTCCATCCAAGGCAGCGTCTCATTACTAGGTCGGCTTCAAGGTCTCTATGATACTTCAGCAGTGGACACATTTGGGTGGGGACTAAGACAAATTACTTCAAACGTAGTTTTATGGTGATGAGATAAAAATAAGTTTCCAGAGAACTTGCAGGGACTGCCCTGGAGAAGATTATTAAAAAGACGATATTTGTATTTATGACCCATACTGCTCTACTAAGGGTTTCCCTGGTGGCTCAGACAGTAAAGAATCTGCCTGCAATTCGGGAGGGTTCAACCGTGGGTTGGGAAGATCCGCTGGAGAAGGGAATGGCCACCCACTCCAGTATTCTTGCCTGGAGAATTCCAAGGGCAGAGGAGCCTGGCGGGCTACAGTCCATGGGGTCACAAAGAGTCACCATGAAGGTGACTAACACCTTCACCATTCTACAAGAGCTCTAGGCTCTTGTCCCCCAAAGCTCTGTGCCCTCATAAGCCCCATCTGAGATACAGGATCCAAGCTTTTTCCTCTCTGAGCAGAGCCTCAGGTCTGTAACTTTAAAATACCCTTCTTCTGTAAAATGGCTCTGTCCTGGTACTTGACTTTCTGGATTGTGCACGCAGATTTCCAGGCTACCTACCTATTGTTTTTATTACATGAAGCTGAGGCAAAACAGGTAAATTTGTCTTGTCATATTTCCCTACTGGGTAGCAGATGTACATTCAAGCAGGATCTCTCTAAATATATATGTTGATATTTTGGTTAAAAAGAGTGATCCTCAAGGGTTTTGATTCCAAATTAAGGGAGAAATCTGGGGGCAGGTGAAGTTTTTTGGTTGCTTCTGAACCACCTGGGACAAGGCAATGGCTACATACTCTGAGTCTACAAAGCCTTGCCCTAAAGGTGTATGTTCTATTAATACAAGGCACATGATTTCCTCGATAATTGCTTTTATCTACCACTTAATATTTGCCATGGAGGCACAGTCGCAAGAATTGCCTAGGGCAACTGTCTCGTGTAAAACCAACATTGCTTTAAATCTACACATTTAAAAGCGTGAAGGCAAACAAGTCATATTTTATCCATTTTCAGTTTATGAAGTTCCCTGGGGACACTTTTTACCATAAAGATCTTTGCAAGACAAATTATACACACTTCCTCCTCTTATTTTAGAAGAAACAATTGATACCCAAGACTTTCTTCCAAATTCCTTTCATCAGCATTTACAAGCCTTTTAAAAAAGCTCCCTTTTATGAAAATCCTTTCAAAGTTACACTTTTTCCTCCTAATATTATGATGTAATGAACCTCAAAAGGAACATTTGAATATGTTTCCTCCCCACTCTTCAGGATTCATGCTTTAGTTGGCAATTTCTTGTACTTTTGTGCTTTCTCCTCTCTTTGCCCTTTTTCTTCCTTTGATGACTTTTTCTGAAACACACCATTGAAAATCTTTCCCATTTCTTAACAGTGTACTTTCCTTGATGTAAAACTGTAGATGGTAGGGGTTCCTCAACTTGTCAGTTCCGTTCTTTAAGTATTTCTGAAGACAGAGCAAGGATGGTAATAGAGCTTAGGGTTTCATGAGAGAAATCCAATGAGAACATTTTCAAAAGAGCAAATGGTCTATATGAAAATATGTAGCACTGAAATAATTATTTTGCAGCTTAGAAAGATTAATGTCCTTCAGGACTAGACATAGAAGTTCAAAGAACATTTACGGTTCTTCCAATCCCAACACTTACAGACTTATGGTTTTGATTGATTAAGGTCATAGATGCTTTCCTTGACAAAATCCTAACATAGTATCTATCAAACGAACAATTTTACAAGGTAATGTCACAGGATATAAATGGATTCCAAAAGGTTTTAGGTCTAAATTGCAACCTGAGGTGATGGTAGGAGAACTAAGAGTTACACATGGGGTTTTCTTGTAGTATCAGCTGATTGTCTGAGGCAAACTGACTGGTCTGCTTTGCATGAAATATCATTAACATTGCACATGGTTCAGCAAGACTTCTGCTGAAGAACAAGAACCTTCTTCACATTAGCCTAAAGAAGTATCTGTGGCATTAAAACAGACCAGTCATTTACTCATGGCACAATTATGTTAGTTATTTCTGATTTAGATCAAGACCTTATTGATATGCTTCCATGCTTTTACTGTACGTGTCTTATTTTGTTTTCCTTTGTTATAAAGAGTAAATTTTCAGTTTATTTTGTTTTATTCATTTCACTATTAATGACTGCTCTATATCATCTAGAATTAATGGCATTATCCACCCCCTTGTCCATGGTAGGAAACCTGGACTCATTCTGGCTTAAAATTAATTTACTGTACCTTATGTTTTTAATCAAACTTCCTATTTGCTCTTCATTTAGCAACAGTGAATATGAGTAGCCACCGAGCACCGCACACCACCTCTAAATTCTGCCGGTTGACACCTCCCTGATTTGATTGTTTTGCTTTCAGAGCCTACAGAATGTTACCATCAAAATCCCCCTCCTGCTGATCTAGCAACGTCAAAATCCAAGCTCACCAGTTGTAGAAATCAATTCGATTTACAGGCAGCAGATTATTTGTCAGCTGTCACCTTCATGAAGAAATTGGTGAGTCATAATTGTCTAACCTGTCCTACTCAAGTGACATTGGATAATCGGCAGCTGTGTGTGTGTGCTCAGGTGCTTCCAACTGTCTGTGACCCCATGGACCATAGCCCGCCAGGCTCCTCTATCCATGGGATTCTCAGGCAAGAACACTGGAGTGGGTGGCCATGCCCTCCTCCAGGGGATCTTCCCAATCCAGGGATCGAACCTGCGTCTCTTCTGGCTCCTGCATTGGCAGGTGGGTTCTTTACCACTTACACCACCTGGGAAGCCTTTAGATAGATAATAAATTAAAATGTACCTTATCCAGGCAATCTGTGAGACTCAGTTTCCCTTTTCCTTGGTTGACAAAGCCAAGAAGAGTCATCAAGAGAACTTCTGCAAGGAAGTAATATTTTCAATAGATATACATATACTTTATATATAGAGAGAGTATATATATATGTGCAAAGTGAAAGTATTAGTCACTCAGTCATATCCAACTCTTTGTGACCTCATGGACTATAGCCCACTATGCTCCTCTCTCCCTGGAATTTTCCAGGCCAGAAAACTGGAGTGAGTAGCCATTTCCTTCTCCAGAGAATCTTCCCAACCTAGGGATTAAACCCTGGTGTCCTGCATTGAAGGCAGATTCTTTATCATCTGAGCCACCAGGGAAGCCATAAAATTTCTTTAAAAAGTATGTGCGTATATATATATACACACACACATATATATATACTTTAAAAAATGCTTATATGTATATACTTTATAAAACCTCATATATATATACTTTAAAGAATATATATACTTTATAATACATATATGTACCTTAAAAATTCTTATATATATACACACTTAAAAATCCTTATATGTATATGCTTTATAAATCTTTATATAAAGTATATATGTATATTTTTTAAAAATACATATATATATACCTTAAAATCCTTATATATATATATGTATGTGTGTGTGTGTGTGTATATATATATATATGTATGTGTGTGTGTGTGTGTATATATGTGTGTGTGTGTATATATATATATATATGTATATATATATATATGTATATTTAAAGTATACAGCTTCCCTGGTGGTTCAGATGGTAAAGTATATATATGGATTTATATATACTTAAAAATTCTTTCCTAAGTGGTATACCCCAAACTTACACAATGATTTATTTCTAATTAACTTGCTAATAAAGAGACATTCTCTGTCTTCTGGCAAAATTTTGACCCAACAATTGGCTGGATATCCTGTCTAGACTTGATTCCAGCTTCTACCCAAAAAAGTCATTGCCGAGTGTCCTGATCTGACATTTCGCCTGGGAACAGAAAGACTAAAATAAACATAACTACAGTTCTGTTGACTACTGGTGGTGAAATGGAGTGAATCAAGAAAATGGTGGCGATCCATTCAGCTTTCTGCCATAGATTCATTTGTTGATTCATTTAAAATAAATTTGGAGGGACTTCCCTGGAAGTTCAGTGGTTTGATCTTGCAGACCAAGGGACTCTCAAGAATTTTCTCCAGCACCACAGTTCAAAAGCATCAGTTCTTCAGTGCTCAGCCTTCTTCATGGTCCAACTCTCACATCCATACATGACTACTGGAAAAACCATAGCTTTGGCTCTATAGATCTTTGTTGGCAAAGTAACATCTCTGCTTTCTAATGTGCTGTCTAGGTTTGTCATGACTTTTCTTCCAAGGAGCAAGCATTTTTCAATTTCATGTCTGTAGTAACCGTCTGCAGTGACAGAACTTTAGCTAAACTCAAGGGAAAGCGATTTCTCCTGGAGGAAGCAGGGATGGCTTTGTAGGGCTAGATGCCCATTTTGAGCCCTGGCAGAGGAGTTGCCCCAGGAATCTGGGATGTGGGGCCTTTACTTAGAGACGTAACAGTACTCCTGCCACACTCCACTCGCTTAGCTAGTGCCCTGGCCTGGAGCCCTGCCTGCTTGAAGGACTGGACATGGAACTGTGCAACCCCAAGGTTTTTACACTGACTCTTCCCTCTGGGCAACTCCCTCTGATGCACACAAAGATAACCTGATGACCTCCTGGAACTGTAGTATGTGTTACAAAGGAGAGAGATGGAGGGCTTCCCTGGTGCTCCAGTGGTTAAGAATTCGTCTGCTAATGCAGGAGACACATGTTCGACCCCTGGTCCAGGAATCTTCTGCATGCCATGAGGCACCTGAACCCCCGGGGCAACTAAGTCCAGGGTGCAACTAAACCCAGATGCAACAACTCCTGTGTCTGAGCTTTGGAGCCTGTGCTTTGCAACAAGAGAAGTCACGGCAGTGAAAAACCCATGCACCGCAACTAGAGAGTAGCCCCCACTCGCCGCAGCTAGAGAAAGCCCATGCCCAAAATAGTGAAGACCAAGCGCAGCCAAAAATAAGTAATAAATAAATTAATAATAAATATTAAGAAAGAGAGAGAGAGATCCAAAAGTCTACCTTCTCCTTAGGGAGAAGCAAAATCAAGAGCCAGCCAACTCTTTAGGTGAATTTTCTATCTAAAAGTCAGAGAGAAAGAATCCCGGTATCTGCACCTGAAACCAGACAGGAGCATAAAGGCTGGAGATTGTAGGCACAGGGCAGATGGGATAAATTCCCCGAACTAATCACTGAGCTAGAGAGACTACAGTGGAGACTGGTGGCCGAGGTCGTGAGTGGCATGGGAGATGTCACAGAGCCGCCTGATGGGGACAGGTGTCAAAGAGAGGGTGGATTTGACAAAGGACGGAAATGAAGAAAGAGAATCCCTGGCAGAGGGACTACTGCAAAGCTCCAGGGAATGGGAGGCCGTGGAGTGAGGAGACAGCACCAAGACTCCTGGAGCAGCTGAGACATGGAGTCCACGGATGGTGAGGGTCAGGGGCTCAGGAGCAAAGATTCAAAGGGAGAGGAAGGCCAGCTCTTGGAGCAATGCCCATACTGTTGCTCCGTGTGCTAATTGTTCAGTCTTGTCCAACTCTTTGTGACCTCCAGGGACAGCAGCACATCAGGCTCCTCTGTCCATGGGGTTTGCCAGGCTAGAATACTGGATTGGGTGGCCATTCCCTTCCCCAGGGGATCTTCCCCACCCAGGGACTGGACCTGAGTCTTTGCAGGTGAATTCTTTACCGCCTGGGCCACCAGGGAAGCCCAGTGTTACTCTGATAACTACGGATAATGATTTCCTCTTAGAATGACATACTGCTGTGCTTCTTTGCTTCCTTTTCTTTAATAATGGACTTTGTGCAACAAATCAGTTTCTCTTTTGCTTTGGTTGTTGCAAAACTCTGGACTCTGTTGTAGACAGATCACAACTTGGTTCACCACATTTTATTACTTGGATCTTGTGTTATTGCCTTTAACCAAGGCATCCATTGTCCTGTTTGTTAATGCACCATAAATCCCTCTTAAAAAATAATCAAGATATGAGTGATACATAGAAATAATATGTAGTAGAACCTTCTAAGGAATGACCAAATCATAAATGTTTCTTGAACACCTCTGAGAGTTGACTTTTTTATTTGGAGAGTCAAAATCCCAAGGTTTACCACCAAGAACCTACTGTATAGCACAGAGAACTATACTCAATTTTATGTAACAACATATAAGAAAAAATCATCTGAAAAAGCATATATATATATATATATATACATATATACACATGTCTGTGTGTGTGTGTGTGTGTGTATGTGGCATGTGTGTGCTAAGTCGCTTCAATCATGTTCAGCTCTTTGTGAGACCTTATGGACAGTAGCCCGCCAGGCTCCTCTGTCCATGGGATTCTCCAGGCAAGTATACTGGAGTAGGTTGCCATGCCCTCCTCCAGGGGATCTTCCCAACCCAGGGATTGAACCTGTGTCTCCTGCAACTCCTGGATTGCAGGCAGATTCTTTACTGTTGACCATCGGGGAAGCCCATATATATTTGTATATGTATGTATATAGCTGAATTGCTGTGCTGTACACTTGGGGCTTCCCTGGTGGCTCAGACGTGAAAGCGTCTGCCTGCGATGTGGGAGACTCGGGTTTGATCCCTGGGTTGGGAAGATCCCCTGGAGACAGAAATGGCAACCCACTCCAGTGTTCTTGCCTGGGAAATCCCATGGACAGAGGAGCCTGGTGGCCTGCAGTCCACGGGGTCGCAAAGAGTCGGACACTTCACTATTTCACACACACTTAAAACTTACATGATGTTGTAGATCAATTCTATTTCAATTTTTAAAAGCACAAAATGTCATTCACTTCAACATTCAATTGTGAGCTATTTGAGAACTTAAGCCACGGGCAGATAGCAAAAGTAATGTGCTTTTACTAGTACAAGGCATTCTATCAGGTTTAATTGTTGATATTTTCCCCACTATAGTGGTATGTGCAATTAAAATATATCAGTACTTTTCCTTTGGGTGGTATATGACTAGTGCTGTAAGATTCCTCAGTTCACTACTTGCTACTAAGTTCCCTTCAAACCCTCCTTCAGGACACCCACTCCCTTGCCTTATAATCCAGCAATCAGAGAGTTAATGTGCAGCATAGCAGTGACCTCTACCCTCTCAGGGATCAGGGCTATTCTCTGCTCTGGTAGGATGGTCCCTGCATTTTATTAAATATTTAGAATATCACCCTTGAGTTTGTAATAGGTGCTAAATCATCTGTCTGACCGTTATCACTGTTACAACTAATAATGACTACTATTAGTTAATCGGTCTTCCCAGGTGGCTCACTAGTAAAGAATTCACCTGCTAATGAGGAGACATGGGTTCAAACCCTGTGTTGAGAAGACCCCCTGGAATAGGAAATGGTAACCTGCTCCAGTATGACGGATGGACTGAGCACACAGTTAATCACTTACTATGATCCAACTTAATTACCCATTGAGGGTGTCATTCAGTTCAGTTCAGTTCAGTCGCTCAGTCCTATCCAACTCTTTGTGACCCCATGAATCGCAGCACACCAGGCCTCCCTGTCCATCACCAACTCCCAGAGTTTACTCAAACTCATCTCCATTGAGTAGGTGATGCCATCCAGCCATCTCATCCTCTGTCGTCCCCTTCTCCTCCTGCCTTCAATCTTTCCCAGCATCAGGGTCTTTTCAAATGAGTCAGCTCTTTGCATCAGGTGGCCAATGTATTGGAGTTTCAGCTTCACCATCAGTCCTTCCAATGAACACCCAGGATTGATTTTCTTTAGGATGGACTGGTTGGGTCTCCTTGTAGTCCAAGGGACACTCAAGAGTCTTCTCCAACACCACAGTTCAAAAGCATCAATTCTTTGGCACTCAGCTTTCTTTATAGTCCTACTCTCACATCCATACATGACTACTGGAAAAACCGTAGCCTTGACTAGACAGACCTTTGTTGGCAAAGTAATGTCTCTGCTTTTTAATATGCTATCTACATGGTCATAACTTTCCTTCCAAGGAGTAAGTGTCTTTTAATTTCATGGCTACAATCACCATCTGCAGTGATTTTGGAGCCCAAAAAAATAAAGTCTGTCACTGTTTCCCCATCTATTTGCCATGAAGTGATGGGACCGAATGCCAAGATCTTAGTTTTCTGAATGTTGAGCTTTAAGCCAACTTTTTCACTCTCCTCTTTCACTTTCATCAAGAGGCTCTTTAGTTCTTCACTTTCTGCCATAAGGGTGGTGTCATCTGCATATCTGAGGTTATTGACATTTCTCCTGGCAATCTTGATTCCAGCTTGTGCTTCCTCCAGCCCAGAGTTTCTCATGATGTACTCTGCATATAAGTTAAATAAGCAGGGTGACAATATACAGCCTTGACATACTCCTTTTCCTATTTGGAACCAGTCTGTTGGTCCATGTCCAGTTCTAACTGTTGCTTCCTGACCTACATACAGGTTTCTCAAGAATTTCTCAAGATTTCTCAAGAGGGTGTCATTAGTAGGCCTATTTTACAAACGAGGCAACAGGCTCAGGGAACAGAAGTAACTCACATCAGGGAAAGCACCTAGGAAGCAGGGATGCAATTTTCCAACCAGGGTCAGATTCCATGTTTGGAGAAACTCTGCTATCCTGTGTGGGGTGGTCAGAGAAATAGCGTGGAGGGAGGAGGAGGTTTAGAGGATTTGACTCAGCAGTGAGGAGGAGGGGTCATTCCTAGCCGAGCGGAAGGGGATGTGTTTGGTTGGTGGGTGAATCTTGCTTACACACTCTTCCCATGTTCTGAATCCTTTCATTTTTGGTCACTCCTAAACTAATCATAAGTAAGATCTCTGAAAGTTACATCTACTTTAAAAAAATTTTTAGGTCCCTAATAGACTTCATAGAAGTTCAACTACTGCACAGTAAATTGGGTCTTCTTTGCCCCACAAGGCACCATCTGGTTTAACAGTAGATGTCCTCTGGATTATTTCCCCATAGGAAATCCCTCCTTATCTGCTGCCTGGCCATTAACTTAAGAATAATTTTCATGCTTTCTATTCTAATTAGTTTGTGTGATGGTTTTTCCACTTTAGTTTTAGTTTATGAAGTAAAAAAAAAAAAACCCTAAAACATACAAAGGTCTAGCGTAGCAATAAGAATACAAAACTTTCTCAGACTTCAAGGGCCAGGACAAGTCAATACTTCACAGCTGAGGGAAAATGTGAGCAATTCCGAGAACAATTTAGAACAGATTAATTGGACACCTATTGTGGAAGCGAAGAGAAGCTTTGAAACAGAAGGAAGAAATCAAAGAGAAAGATGCTCTTTTTGGTGGTTTTTTCCTTATTCTTGTGTTTTATTCTCTCCTCTCCTGAAAGAAGTGATGAGTGTGCAGCTTAAGCTTTAGGCATCATGGTAAGGCTGGGAAAACTGAGAATGAACAGGAGAGTTGAGGTCACAGACTCTACAGTTTCAAAAGGAGGATTCATCATCAGAGGAAAGTAACTGTTGCTGTGTTATCACTCAGTCATGTCCGACTTTTGTTAGACTGTAGCCTGTCAGGTTCCTCTGTCTATGGGATTCTCCAGGCAAGAATGCTAGAGTGGGTAGCCATGCCCTTCTCCAGGGGATCTTCCCAACCCAGGGATTGAACCTGGGTCTCCTGCATTGCAGGCAGATTCTTTACTGTCTGAGCCACTAGGGAAGCCCAGTGGTACTTAATTCTGTGATTTCATACAGGTTTCTGGTCATTCTTAATATCCGCCACCCCAACACCCAGTGGTCACCCCAGCATCCACTCAGTGATCAGTCTGATGCGTTATGACAATGTCATTGTTGTCTATTCACTCACCACCTTTGGTGGTTATAGTTGGTTCTATTTCTCACTCCGATGGGAAAAACTCCCAAAGCTCTCCCATCCGCTGCCTCTCATTGCCACCCACCAGCCCTTATGTCAGTCCAGAGTCCCAAGCATCATTAAAGGGGAGGAAAAAAATAATCCTGTCCAGATTGGCTGGCTCCCTGGCCTGGGCTGGTTCAGACAGCTCTTGGCTTAGATACCCTGTCTTCCAAACACAATCTGTTTTCAAGATTCCTGGGCAATTTCAGGTCCAAGAGAGGGTTTGATTTGAACTTCACTAAACCCAGTCTCCTCTGCGTTCCACTCCACTGAAGCCTAGTCAGCCTATTTACCCAGACTCAGTTTTTGGCCCACCTGATAAGCCCGTGTTCTTGGCTCCAGAATAATTTCTTGCCCTTTCCTGGGTTGATGGTTTTTTTTCTTTCTTTCATAACTTTGCTCTGCTGATGCGTTAAGCATGACTGCGCTTCTACTCCATTCTAGAAGATCTCAGAAACGGAAAACTACAGGAGATGCTGATTGACCGCCTTGCAAGTAGACCGGGCTCTTTTTTATGTGTAATTTAGTGAATTCTTGCTGGCCCTGCCGAGGCCTCGTTGCTGCGCAGGCGCTTCTCCAGCCGCGGCAAGCAGGGGCTGCCGGTGGCGCGTGCGGGCTTCCCAGGGCGGGGCTTCTCTTGTGTCCCCTGGTGGCCGAGAGGGTAAGGCGTCTGCCCGCAGTGCTGGAGACCCGCGTTTGATCCCTGGGTCAGGAAGCGCCCCTGGAGAAGGAAATGACAACCCACGCCAGCACTCTTGCCTGGAGAAGCCCATGGACGGAGGAGCCTGGTGGGCTGCAGTCCATGGGGTCGCGAAGAGTCGGACACGACTCAGCAACCTCACGCTCTCTCTTTCTTCCCCTTGCTGGGGAGCGCGGGCCTCAGTAGCTGCGGTTCCGGGGCTCCAGGGCACCCGCTCAGTGGCTGTGGGGCCTGGGTTTGGTTGCTCTAAGACGTGTGCGATCTTCCCAGGTCAGAGACTGAACCGGCTATCTGCTACTGGCGGGCGGAAGCTTCGCCACCGAGCAACCAGGGAAGCCCAGAGAGGTCTAGCAAAGGGCAAAGGTCCGCAGCTCCAGAACAGGGACCCAAACCTTTCCTTTTTGGACCCCACGAGAACACCAGATTCTGTCCAGTGTGGATCCTACAACCGGCATAGTGCCAGAAAGGGCTGTAAAAACAAATGCAAAGTGACTTTGGAAGCTCTCTGAGCATTTTTTTTTTTTTGTCTAAATGAGTAGTGTGGCCCCCCTTTGGGTCTGCGTGTGCTTTCACCTTCTATGAGGACCTGGCACCTGACTCTCTAGCTCTAAAAAGCAATAAACAGTTCTCTTCTTTCTCAGGGTCTTTGAATACATTTCGATACCTTCTTGGATCATCCTAGGAACATCCTTTCCTGGCTCTTCTGCAGCACAAGCATGCCCTCCGAGGATGTCAGAGGCCCATTTGCTCCGTGATGCTGTTTTTTCATAATTCTCCTGTGGCATCTCTCATTAGCAGCTCTGACAGTTCTCAGAGTAAGGGCTGCTCCATTTTTAAGCTAGAAAACTTCCAGTTAATTTAGCAAAACTATAAATAAATTGTATGCATACCAATGGAAAAAAAAAAGTTCTTTCCTCTGCCACCACCCCCATCATTTTCAGGATGGTGGCTCTGTTCGGAAAGACTGAGGTTTTCAGAAAGCAGGCCTCCAGACAAGTGGGGATTTCTAGTATTATCATTCTGGTTTCCAAAAATTATGTTAGAATAATATTCTAAAGTAATAAATAGATAAGTGATGACAATTCAATTCAAATACAGATAAGCTGGACCCCAACTTCCCTGGTCTTAACCACGTGTATAGAAGCCTAGGTCAAAACTATGACTTTTATTTTTAAAATAGTTTTAAAAATAAAATATATTTAAATATTTAAAATATATTTTATACTTCTGTTAAGCTTTTTAAAATTTTTTGGAAAATATGCTAATGATTAATCTTATGAGAAATAAACCACCAGCTTTTTTTTTTAACTAAACAACAACAAAGTTTAATTAAAGTGAGTTACAAGAATGCTGATACTAAATATGTTGCTTTTCATGGCAAAGTTCTTTTGGTACCTACTGACATTTCAAATATACAAAGGTAAGACAATCCAGTAAGCTTAGATTCCAGGGAATGTCTCCTGGTCAGAAGGTAATCATTTCAGTCTCATTTTGTGCACATGAAACCACCAGCTTTGTATCAGAGTCTCAATAATGATTTAATCAATTAAAAACCACTAATCTACACGGACTTATGAGAATGCTCTAGTCCAGGAAAAACAAATGGTATTCTGTTCCCCTCTGTGGCCCCTCTGGTCTGTGGAATGATAGTGGTTTGGAGTGCTAGACTGAGAAAGATTCTGAAGCATTGTTGGATAAGTAGAAAAAAACAAGTACTAGAAATAATCTGCTGTGACTTCATCTAGATAATGATTTGAACAATCTATTTTAAAAAATCATGAGACATCAGGGAACTTTGAATGCAGAACATTTGATGATATTAAGGAATTATTAATGCTTTAGCTGTGATAATGGTGTTGTGATTATGTTTTTGTGATTGTTTCTTTCAAAAACACAT
Source organism: Muntiacus reevesi (assembly GCF_963930625.1). NCBI lineage: Eukaryota > Metazoa > Chordata > Mammalia > Artiodactyla > Cervidae > Muntiacus > Muntiacus reevesi. The sequence continues at coordinate 52,876,880 of NC_089252.1, forward strand.
TCTAAAATATTTACAGATGAAAGACTATTATGTTGGTGATTTGTTTCAAAAACGATGGAGGAATGGGAAATGATGTTGGAAAGGGAAGTAGGTGGAGAAGAGAAAACCAGATTGACTTGAACTGATCACTGCCAAGGAATCATTAAAATATTCAATCTTGCATAATACAAAATTTACTTTTTTAAAAAAGGTGAATCAAAAATGATTTTAAAGGATAGTAAAAGAAATACCTACCATGGTATGGTGAGTAGGGTCAAGTTGAAAAAGTGATAGAGATGGGTCAGTGAGATCTCACTATACACTAAAAGTGAACTCTGTCTTCATCTAATCAACGAGGAAACTGGTTCAGAGAGGAAAGTGACTTGCTCAAAATCAAATTGCTAGAGAAAAGAACTTAGGTCATGTCCATGCTCTGAAATTTAATAGCCTCTTCATTATACCCACCCCACCGCACAAGTTTTTAATGGCTCGATGTTAAAGGGTAAGCCCCATTCAAATATCTTTCATGCCCCTCTGGGTCCAAAGTGTCCCGAAAAATGGTGCAGACAATTCTATGTCAACTAATCAGAAAGGTCTTTCTAGAGCTATTTACCCTGGAGGAGGGCATGGCAACCCACTCCAGTATGCTTGCTTGAGAATCCCCATGGACAAAGGAGCTTGGCCGACTTCAGTCCATGGGATCGCAAAGAGTTGGACACGACTGAGCGACTAAACACAGCACAACACTATTCAGCTTAATTGTATTTTAACTGTAGTTTTATACATTGTAGTTTATCAGATGACTGCAGAGTCATGGGCAATTGTAAGAAACAATACAGAGAGATGCTGTGTACGTTTTCTCAGTTTCTCTTAGAGGTGGCACCTTTCAGAACTAGAGTAGAATGCCACAGCCTGGAGATTAGCATGGATGCAACTGACCAATCTTACTTGAATTTTCCTAGATCTGTATACACTAATTTGTGTGTGTATTTAATCCTATGCCATTTTATTAATGTGTATATTCCTGTAGTCACTACCTTGGTCAAGATACACAGGAGATTCATCACCACAAAGAGCCTCACAAAGGGATGTTTTAATCCATCATTACCACTGAGCATGACAATCAAAACCAAAGACATTATTGCCAACCCATAAATACTTTATTTTCCACATGGATAGGGACCTGAGTAATCAAGAGAATGAGGCTAACCAAATGTGGAATATGAGTAAAAGAAGATGAAAGAAAATTGGTCCAGGTACATAAATGGATCCCATGTTTTAAAAGTCAAGAATATTTTAAGAAAGTATTTTATAAAGCTGTATATAATAATGAACTCCATGTTTCACACATTCAAATGATCATATTTGTCATCTTTTTTCTCCTATAGCAAATGACTTAACTTTTCTCAGATGGATTTTTTTCATCTGTAAATGTAGATAATTATACCTATTTACGGGGCAACTTGTGAAGATGAAATGAGATAATACATAAGAAAGTACTTTAAAAATGGCAGAGTACCACTACTATTAAAAGTACTGTGATAATTTTCATGAAGATAACACAAGTGATAAATAATTAAGCTGGCATAAAGAATTTATTTTTGAAGGGAGTCTTATAGCATATATCATATGGTCAATACTAGTTTATCCATCTACCATACATCTTATTCCTATTGGCCTATAAAAAAGGTCACTGATACTCTCTATGATAATTCAGGAAAGCTGAACAGTTTTTATGCATCTTTATCTCATCCAAGGAAAAGCCCAGTGAGAATATTCAAACTATCAGGGACAAAAAGGATCTTGCTTTAGTTAGTCGCTTAGTTGTGTCTAACTCTTTGTGACCCCATGGACTGTAGCCCACCAGGCTCCTCTGTCCATGGAATTCTTCAGGCAAGAAAACTGGCATGGGTGGCTATTCCCTTCTCCAGGAGATCTTCCCAACTCAGGGATCTAACCCGAGTCCCCTGCAGTGCAGGCAGATTCTTTACCAGATGAGCCACCAGGAAAGGATCTTAATCCAACTAATAAAGGAATATTTTGGCTCCCCAAAATATCAAGGGACTTTTGAATCTGTATTGATATTTTATTCTATTCTAAATCTTTCATATAATCTCTTGCACATATAGTAATTGTGAGTTTTCACTTTAATATTTGATTGACCAGCACACTGCATTTCAGGAGAAATTGGTACCCCAGAGAGGTAGCGGTGTGGCAGGTATGGAAAGATTGAGATCGTGAGCCAAAAGCTATGAGCCCAGAACAGGCCCTGCTACTAAAGGTGATGCTTAACCTCTTCAAGTCTTATGAGGCACTAAGGGGTTAACCCATCAAATTCTTTTGAGGTTTGCATTTTTTCTGTCTCCACCAAGTGTTTAAGCTCTTCTCCACTGATAATTACCTGTCTCCATCAGCTCTCAGGAAAGGGGAAACACTAAATCAAGCACTCTCCTAGTGCACTTGTCCACTTAAGGCAATTCGTTAGTTATAGGAACTATTTTTATTCCTACCAGGTAGCAGAGTTTCCGTTTTTAAACAGTTATTATGGACTCTTCTCTTTTCAGTTACCACCCTCCCTCCCACCTCCTGACCTCTACGACCTCCCCAAGCAGAAACCAACCTGGAAGGAGCAGATCTTAGTTAAATTTTTGGAAGCGATAGCCTTGCCTGATAGGCTCTATTTAAACATTACTTCTAGAATTAAATGCCAAATCCTCAGTTCTTTGTAGTGCTTCATTAGTTATTAATGAGGCAACATATTTGTTCAAAATTTATGATTGTTGATTTGCTCCCATCACTGTATGAAATATTAACATAGCATTTGTACTTGCAACCATTTGCAGACATTAGATTGTGTATTTGCATATTCATGAACACTCATAAATGTTTAAGGAGACAGCACAGAAAGCATGGGAGCTGTCAGCCAGCCAGTAAAAAGGCATATTTACAGCGTTAATAAGTATTTGAGTTTATAGGCCAAAACGATGAGTAACAAATTAAGTGAATTTCTGGTTTGCCTATTGCAGAGAACTAGGGATTTTGCCATTTTTTAAAGCTTTGCAAACTTAAAATTCATTTCATAGATGCTGAATAGATGCTTATTGTTTACTCACAAAATGTATGGCCTTGCTGCAAAGAAATTCCTAGAAGTGTTAGGCTTTTAGAGATTTCATTTTCTCCCTTGCTGATTCATAGTTTCTCTGCCATGGGCTTCCCTTCTCTCAAAGTAATATGGAAAGGCAAATGTGTCATATGCTGAGCCATAATTATTTCTTATTTTAGTTCCATTGAGGAACCTGGACAAATACATCTTCTGGTGTTATGACCCCAGCCAATGTACTTGACTTAGTCTATCAACCTATAAAAACTTGGACTTGAAGGTTACGAGGTACATGGAACAATAATGGACAATGAGAGGGAGAAGCATAAAACATCCAACTAACAAACACCTGACTTACAAATAATCTACACATACAAATGGTCACTAACAGCCCATCAAACCCACTGTGTTACAGGGAACTTCACTCCTTGCATGATGAAAAGCCTAGGAACTTTAGGAAGTTTCTTGGGTCAGTAATGAGGAAAGTATTACTTTGGATCTCTACCTCACGCCGTACACAAAATTTCAATTCCAGATATATTAAAATAACTGGAGATTGAAGAAATATCTATAAAGTTTATATTATATGAAACCAGAACAGATACATATCTACATGACCTCAGGGCAAGGAAGAAAGAATCCACCCACCTTATGGAAAGTGTCATTCCCTGGACCACACCATTGTTAAAAGTCTCAAACATCACCTCTGGGGAGATGGAAGTGTAAGGTAGTTCTCCATATCCTTGTACCAGCAGAAGAAAGGGGTCATGAGTTAGCATGTGGCTCATAGCTGGCTTCTGTGTAATGCCTTAATTGTTCTGTGGGTCACTGCTGAAATCTGCAACTGGTAGATTTGGGGGGTTTTCCTTCTTGGCTCAGGAAGGACTTGATGGCCTGCTCTCGTGACCTAGAGCCACGCTGTTTAACTCTGACATCTGAAAGTGATTTTCATTTGATTTGTACCCTGGGTTGTAACCTCCTTGGCAGGCCAAGGCAACAAGGCCAGTTTTCCCCAGTAATCTCATTAAGGTAATTCAGATTACAGTCATCCCCAGTAATCTCGTCCGCTGGAAGTTAACCACCACCTTCCTTCTGTGTTTCTCTGTAGAGCAGGTTGGAACATCTAGATATTTTGGAAGGCATAGGAAACTAAGTGGGTTTCCCTGATGGCTCAGCCGTAAAGAATCCACCTGCAATGTAGGACATGTGAATTTGACCCCTGGGTCAGGAAGGTCCCTGGAGAAGGGTTTAACTACTCACTCCAGTATTCTTGCCTGGAGAATTCCATGGGGTCACAAAGAGTCAAATGTGACTGAGTGACTAAGCAGGAAACTAAGTGGGCTAAAGGGGCTGATTCAACTTGTGTTAGTTACTCAGTGGTGTCAGAGGTCCATACAGTTTATTCCTTCAAAGTCATCTTTTAAAAGAGGATTTCCTTGGCCAGCCTTCAATAAAATATCTTTTCCATCAATTCATAAATCTTTATTTTCCCCTTAGAATTTTATAATCTGATGGACTATTTATTGGTTTGTTTTGTTTATTACTTATTACTTTCCTGGAAATAGAAAATAAGATTCATTTAAAGAAGCACTTTCTCTGTTTTCTACACCACTGTACTATACGGGAATCACAACAAATATACATTGAATTAATAAATGAATTTCTTCTGATTGGCAGAGGTTAAGATACGTGTTTATGTGTGAGTGTGCTGTGTGTGCATGTGTGTATATGTGGTGTGTGTGTGTGCGCATTCTCTCTGACTTACCAAAGGCTATGTGCATGGGAGGTTAGACTTCACTCCCTCCTCAGAAAGTCAACGTGCTTTTCTCTGTAGCCTTTGTGTCATCACGGCTGCAGGGAAAGGAGCAGAGGAAATGTATTTCTGGAAAGAGATGGGATGATGTAGACGGGAAAAAATTGACCTGTTAATCCAAGATAACTGTGGGGAAGGGAAGGGAGAGAAAGATGCAGAGAAGAGATCAGAGACAAACTTGACAGACTCATGCTCCATGTTACCCTCTCACCTTGGTGGGAATCACAAAAATCTGAAGGTATAGAGAGTTTCTCTGTTTCTTAGGTAATATTATGAAAGGAGACCATATCATACAGTAATCACCTACCCGCTCTACACCAATCTATGAATCAAAATAAAATTGCCTGCTATGGCAACTAAGGGGGGGCAAGTTGAACCCTTGGTGGCCTTCCCTGGTGGCTCGGTAAAGAGTCTGCCTGCAATGCAGGAGACCTGGGTTCAATCCCAAGATTGTTGGAGGCAGAGAAGACAGTGAGTCCAGGGCCCTGAGGCAAGAGCCTCCGGGGCACATTTCAGGATTATTAAGGAGGCCACCATAGTGAGAGAGGAAGGGGAGAATAGATAAGGTCCAGGAGACGGTGGCAGGAAGAATCTTAAGTTTGGGTCACAAATTCAGATTGTATTCTCTATGGTTCAGGAAGCCATTGCAGAATATCTAGCGGCAGAGTGATCCGATCTCATGTTGATTTTCAAAGAATCCTTCTGGCTCCTGTGTTGGGAACGTACTTTATGGGGCAAGTGTGAAAGCTGAGAGACCAACTCGGAGGCTCTTGCAAAAATCCAGGTGAGACGGGCTCACACCAAGGATTTGGCTGCAGAGGCGGGGAGAAATTGTTGCATTCTGCAGATAGGTTGAGAGTAAAGTCAATGGAATTTGGCTATGGAGAGTAAAAGGATAGATAAGAATGATTCTGAGTCTGGGACCTGAGAAACTTGAGTAATGTTGAGATGAGGAAGACAGTGGGAGGAACAGTTTGGAGCTGGGGATCAGAGTTCGGTTTTGGACATGGGTGGGATACGTTTCTCAACCAGAGAGAGGTGTTGAATAGCTGCCTGGATATATGAGTCTGGAGTTAGTAGGAAGTCAAGGATGAAGCTAAAACATAAGAGTCATTGGTGTAGTGGTGACGTATGAAGCCATTCTACTGGGTGAGATCACCTAGAGTGGGATTTGAGACAGAACAGAAAGTAGGGGTGGGCATTAATCCTCCTAGCAGTCACTATTTAGAGGTCATGGATCTGAGAATAATCTAGAAAAAGGAGACAAAGCCGTCACTAGGCAAGAGGAAAATGAGAAGGACATTGAAATAAAGAATTTCAAGAAGTAAGCGGTGTGTCAAGGGCGGCTGGTCAGTGGAAGTGGGAGGAGGGAGAATTGGCCCCTGACCTTGGCATGTGGGAGCCATCGGGGCTTGGTGAGGTCAGGGTCTGTGAGGCCTTAGCATGATGGTTCGCCAGAGAAAGGGGAGGGGGAAAAGGGTTTTGAGAGCAAGCGAATTTTGACATAGATGTCTTTAAGCCTTTATTTACCCTATGGCCTAGTAAGGTTGCTCCCTACGAAGGGTGGAACAAAGTAGAGAAGCCACCTTCTCTTTCTCCTGGAAAAGGGCCTGTCCTGAGTAGTCTAGCCCAGGAACGCAAGTTTTTAAAGTTCTTGCACCAGGGCCATGAGCTCTGTCTGCACCACTGAGCCCAAATATGCTTAAGGAATAGAACGCATCTTTGTTAAATCAGTGGCTCCATTACATCCTATTGCCAGCTCCATCCTCCAGCCCCTCCACTGATGCTCCAGAAGCACAGTCTTGAGTGAAATGGGCAACCTGCCTGTGGGGGAGATGAGAGGGGAGACTTTAGCTTATTCATGCAGGTTGGAGAGCGAAGGGTGAAGGGGCTTGTTAAGTAGCATAACTAATATAGCTTCTGTTTATCTAACCCCACGTTCCAACGAGCTCTGTGGACCTTAAAGGCTCATGCATTCTCCATACTATGAAGTAGGGAGTCAGGTTCCTTGGACTCTGTTCTCTGTATGAAAAAAATAATATGAGCAGGAATTCTCCAGTGATCCAGTGGTTAGGGCTCCTTGCTCTCACTACCGAGGATGGGGGTTTGATCCTTAGTTGGGGAACTAAGATTCCAGAAGTCACACAGCATGGCCAGAAAAGAAAAAAAAAAGTGACAAACTAAAGATTGTGATAGTCTCAGAGCCATGGGTTATTTAGCATGATTGGAGCACCTTTGTGGCTGAGGAACTCACCAGGATAAAGGAGCCACATTAGAATGTAATTTGCATGGAGGAAATTGGACTAGAGCGGTTAACTCTGCAGTCTAAGGATAAATATGTAAATGTGAAACTGACCTGAGCTTTGCATATGGGGATCGATATTGGGTTGTGTGAGAGCTTAGCCCCTGGCTTTGTGTTCTGACTCCACCCAGAACACATGATTTAACTGTAATAGAACCACTCGAGGGTTCAATGATGTAACACATGTAAAGGATTTAGAATAGAGCTTCCACAGAACAAGCACTCATTAATGACATTTCAAAAAATATATTTATATAATATTACTAGTACTAATTATATTATTATTATTATTTAAGGAAGGTAAAAGAATACATAAATATGTACATATGCATGTACATATATTCATACATTTCTGGCTCATTTTATCAAGAGAGAATAAATATTGCACTAGCTTTCTTCTACTTATAGAGATGGTTGTTTGAGGAAGGAAGGCCCTTATCGAGGAACAAGAAGTTGTCTTTTAATTAGCTACTTTAAAAACTTTAGCCCAAAGTTCAGTGCTTAACACATTAGACGATGATTTCTTGATCATGTAATAGCACTGAGTGGCTGAACAGTTTGGCGAGCAGTCCTCCTCCACATCATTGTTCAAGGACCCAGACTGATGCCAAATGCAATGTGTGGCTTTCAAGGTCACCCTGGAGGTCATCCCCATTTCCAGAAAGGGAAAAAACTGGAAGAGCATGAAGAGCGTATGTGTTGTGGGGAGACGATTAGTATGGAACAGGTCTAGGAACGAACCACAACATTTTTCCTTCATTTCATTGGGTGGAACTCAGTTGGAACACAAATCTCAACCAAAGTGAAAGTGAAGTGAAGGTGTTAGTCACTCAATCATGTCCATCTCTTTGCGACCCCATGGACTGTAGCCCGCCAGGCTCCTCTGTCCGTGGGATTTCCCAGGCAAGAATACTGGAGTGGGTTGCCATTTCCTCATCCAGAGGAACTTTTCCACACAGGGATCAAACCCATTTCCTGTATTTCCTGTGTTTATTTATAAGAACAGAAAAGTGCACAGCTCTCATTGGATGTTGGGCCCACACTAAGCCAGCATAATCTTGATCCTTACCTTAATTGCATCTGCAAAGACCCATTTTATGTCAGTGTAAATTAGGATATTAGTTACCTTAATCAACAATATAAGTCAGTATTGGGACTTCCCTGGCAGTTCAGTGGTTAAGATTTCACCTTCTGACGCAGAGGGTGCGGGTTCCATCTCTAGTCGGGGAGCTGAGATCCCATACGCCTCACAGCCAAAAAATCAAAACAGAAATCAGAAGCAATATTGTAACAAATTCAAAGATTTAAAAAATGGTCCACATCAAAAAAATCTTTAAAAAAATGTCATTCAGTAGAGTTGAACCATACAGAAAGCTGAGCACCAAAGAATTGATGCTTTTGAACTGTGGTGCTGGACAAAACTCTTGAGTCCCTTGGGCTGCAAGGAGAGTCAACCAGCCCACCCTAAAGGAAATCAGTCCTGAACATTCACTGGAAGGACTGATGCTGAAGCTGACGCTCCAATACTTTGGCCACCTGATGCGAGAAACTGACTTATTGGAAAAGACCCCGATGCTGGGAAAGATTGAAGGCAGGAGGGGAAGGGGACGACAGAGGATGAGATGGTTGGATGGCATCACTGACTCAATGGACATGAGTTTGAGCAAGCTGCAGGAGTTGGTGACGGACAGGGAGGCCTGGCCTGCTGCAGTCCATGGGGTAGCAAATAGTCAGATACGACTGAGTGACTGAACTGAACTGATAATACATAATGTCTATCTTTATATTGCTATAGATATTTTCAAAGATTAAAAAGGAAGGAAGAAGGTCCAGTGAAGAAAAATGACTGATTTAACTTTTGAGAACTCAGTAATTGCTAATAGTGGTTTCATAAATGTTAACAATTATGGTTTATGAGGAAAGCTCTTAGTTGAGGCTCTCATCACAAGAGGAATCATTCACGGTGACCGATGAGCAATGGTTCAGGTCAATCCAGCAACAACAGCACCCTTCCTTGTGAACGACTATGAGACTGGATGCTGCAGCTGGAGTTGATCAGAGTTATTCTGAGATCAAAGTTCAGGGCTTCAGTGTCTCAGATCCTTCTCTTGGGTATCAGTGAAATACGCCAGTATTTGAGGACGTCACCTCCCATGGACTCTTCTGTGTCACATCCCTCTGCCTGGTTGTCACCCCTCAATAGAGTGCTGTTCCTAGTGATCACCAGTTTGCAAGGTCAGCCTGGGCAGAACCATGTGGAAGGCTTGTCATCAGGCTCTCTACTGTAACTTCATTATGGATTTTCTAGAGCTTGCCTTTCCCTTTTCTCTGAGCTTCTGTCTGCTGCCATGGCCTTGAGATTTTCCACTTGGGAGGAAAGATTTCATCAATGCTTTACTGTTGGTTTAATTTGATGCCTCCTTTCCCAGAACTATTTACATGCTTTCTCTGTTTCCAGGAGGAAAGAAGAAAAAAAGGAAACGAGGTTAAAAAGGAAAATTCCAAATGCCTTGGTCCCTGTGTAGGGGAGATATTTTGCAACAAAGATTTCCTATAGTCCCTGGCGTCCCCTTTCACAAGAAAGCAGGCAGCCCCTTCCATAAAAGCACCCAGCTCTTCCCAACCTAAAATGGTAATAATGCTGGCATTTAGAAGACACCCTGCAGTGTAGATATTCATATCTCAGACCAGGATTCGTCATTCCTGATACCAGATGGTATTTAAGACACAGGATTTCCACCCTTGCTCCTTTAGTGTTATTCCCTCTTGCAAACAAAAGCTTTTTACATGGTGAGTAATTTGTAAAGCATAAATTGGACTCATAAATGGATATTTATTTTTACGTAAATCTTGGCAAACTGAGGCAGCTACTTTACAGAGGTGATTAAAATTTAAAAGGCAGTATTGTGAGTAGAAGATAATAAAAGGTTGTTATTTACAATGGCACTATTTACAATAAAATGCTAAATTTATTTTAATAAATAATAATTTTATATTTATGGACAGTCATTTATAGACAAGCAATAAAAACTTCCATTTCTGCTTACTGGATTTTTCTGTACTGCATATAAATCAAATCCTTCACTCAACACTGCATTCATACTTTGAGCTTGCTGTGTTTTATCTGAGTAGTCAAGTCTGTTGTTTCTTAAATCTGTTCTCTCTATAATAAATGACTTTATTGATTTGGTTTGAGCTCAGCTCCAAATATAGCAGAATAACACTAATGGTCCAAGAAAGAGAGGGAAATGAGAGAGCATTTTATCAGCATGTTTCAGAGTCGCAGGTAAAAACCATGGTGGTTAGCAATTTCTTTGTACAGTAACCACTTACAAAGACTTTAAATAGGAGGCTGTTAATAGCAGAGCCCAAGTCACCATGTTTTCTTCAGGTTCTGACTTTGGGCGACTTTTTTATTTTTTAATAAGTTTTTTACTTGATTATTTTTAATAACTTTAACTGATGACAAAGGGAAAGTTTTCTGGTGAGGGGCTAAAAATTTTGTGGTTGGCCATTTTCCAAAGTTCTGCCTTGTTCTATCACAGAAAATGTCCTATCCTAGTTTTAACCCCAAAGGCAAAATTGTCGAAGTAATTTTAATGGATTTTTTAAAAAATTCACTAAGTTGGAATGAGAAAAGTCAACCTATGCTGAGATATTTTGTCTTTTTTTATTTATTCAGTGAAGAATTATTTATTGAGCACATACTATATGCTAGTAGATACTACAGTGAGAGCAAATTGTTAGGAAGTTGGCTGATTCCTAGGAAAGAGCTGGGGGCCAATGCATGTCCAAAGGCATCCACTGCAGTAATGAATGGATGATGTGCAAGAAGTTCTGTGTCTGTTGACATAAAGTGTGGGTGGGGATGGTCAAGACATGAAGAAGCAAATTCTTTCTCATGGGAAGAGGACGGAAGCAGGGGAACTTGGATGCGCTTGGCCAGGACTCTTGTTTTTAACAACTTCTGATTATCATCACCCAGTTGGACCTTAAAGGTAGCTCTGACGACGGAGTGAGAATCTTGTGGACACTTAGGGGTGAACCTGGGACACCTGGCCCTTGCCTTGTGCTTCCTTCTGCCTCAAAATATCATAATCTATAAAATGTTACAACCAAATACGGAATGCTACAAGTAAATAATGAATTCATTGGCTCAGTTTACCTGTTTTCATGGCTGATCTAAGCTTTAGATCTATTCTTATTTCCAGTACTATAAATACATGCTTGATATGGGGACAAACACAGGGCGTTCTTTTGGCATTGCACCATGAATCCAAAGTGTATTAGGCTGTGACGCCAGTGACTCATGTCTCCCAGTAGTCCTGCCTGTTTGATCCTCTCCCACACTGACACTTGGCTTGGTCAACAGAGTATTAGCAAATTCAATGTCTATGAAAGATGAATATCATATTAAGTGAATAAACCAGACAGAAAAATACAAATATCATATGTGATTGCTTTTATGTGAAATCTAAAAAGAATCATGCAAATGAACTCATGTACAAAACAAAAATAGACCTACAGATGTAGAAAACAAATTTATGATAATCAAAAGGGGAAAGGCAAAGGGGAGGGATAAATTAGGAATTTGGGATTAACATATGCTCATTACTATATATAAAATGGATAGCCAACAGTGACCTATTGTATAGCACAGGGAACTATACTCAGTATTTTATAATAACCTATAAGGGAAAAGAATCTGAAAAAGAATATATATGTACAGATATATTTATATACTGATTTATATATGTATGATATATATACATGTATATACTGATGTATATATATGTGTGTGTGTGTGTGTGAGTGTTTCTATAACTGAATCATTTTGCTGTACTGCTGGAACTAACACCACATTGTAAATCAACTATACTTCAATTAAAAAGTTGAAAAGCCTATGAAATCCAAAAGAGGGAGACAGAGAGGGAAGAGAGAGAAAGAGAGAAATGAGTAAGCGCTTGCTCATTAGGGCTTGTCCTCTTAGAATGCTCACTGCTGGAATCCAGCTGTCATGTAAAGAAGCCCAGAGTTGTCACGGAGAGAGAGGAGAGAAATTACAGTCTTCAAGCCACCCTCACCAATGTCCCAGAAATAGCTGGAGCGTTCTGGGTAATCCCACCCCCAGATGCCATTTGACTGCAACCATATGAAACAGTCTATGAGACCAGCAGAAGAACCAGCTAGCTGAGCCCCAGCCATTCACAGAGTCCTAAGGAAAGTTGTTATTTTAAGCTACCACATTTTGAGGTGCTTTATTCAAATACCTGAAACATCAAGGGATTTTTAAAAAGAAGGAAAAAAGAGAAATAAGAGGAGGAAAAAAAACCCCAAAATTTACTCCTATACATCTAAAAGTTTATACCAAATAAGTTAACAAGACTTGAGAACTTTTCAGATCTTAAAAATTTCCTCAGCTTTATATATAACTTTTAAAATTAATTATATTGTCACTGTCTAGTATATACAAGTAGCAGATTCCAAAGTAAGCCTCGCAGTGGAAAATTCACCCATGCAGATGATCAATTGTGGAAATATGTGTGCAACTCTGTGAAAGAGCATCAAATTTAGAACCAACGGCAAGGCCTTAGGAAGTAACTATTCCATTTCAAGGCCCATATTAGCTGAAAATTGCTCTGGTGGAGTTATAAGCTGACATCTGCAGAGAATTTGCAGCAACCACTGTTATCTAACACCTGCTTCCCCAACTAAGAATGCTGACCTTTTTGAAGTTTAAATGAAGGATAGTTTTTAAATTTGTTTCTCTTACATTAACGTCAATCTTTGCATTGTCCTTGGACATTCAGCCCTAAATCACGTAGCACACTTTCAGTTTAATCACACCGAGATGAATCAAGTAGTCAAGGAAGGGTTGTCAGAAATGGCTTAGAAAGAAGAGCCTGGGGGTAACGTGATGGGCTCTCCCGGTGGCTCAGCCTTTGAAGAACCAGCCTGCAATGCAGGAAACCCTGGCTTGATCCCTGGGTCAGGAAGATCCCCTGGAGAGGGAGATGGCTACCCACCCCAGTGTTCTTGCCTAGAGAATCCCATGGACGGAGGAGCCTGGTGGGCGACAGCCTGTGGGGTCCCAAAGAGTTGGACATGCCTGAGTAACTAAGACTTTCACTTTTTCAAAATGATGGAAGCAGAAAAAGCAGATATTGGAGAGTTGTGGTCCTCTTTGTTGGCAGTAAGTCCTCCACAATTTCTCTTCCTAACAGAGAACTGAGAATGCTTCATCCTTGTACTTCTCAGGTGATTCTGGGAGTTTGAAGAGGCCAAATTTTCCTACCTGCAACTTAAAGATTAAAGTTTTAAACACTTCCTGTAAGACTGCCTCTCCTGGGTTACTGATAGCCTGAGGACAGGAACTACTGACTGCCCTGAATGGTAAAAATTAGGCCCTATTTGGGGTATTCTTGCTCCATGGACAGCAGCTGCCCACCATGATGTCACGGGATATTCATGGTAAATAAACCTCTGATGCTCGGGAAGAATTTGAAAGGAAAGGAGCATGGATCATGAGTTCTTAGGTCTAGCTGAGGAAAGACATATTCAGAAAAAATATTAGTTCATTAGAAGAACTTTGTGTTCAAATAAAACCTAAGTTAACCAGGCTCTTCGGGGAATGTCCATTTTGAAATTTTAACTTTCTTATATTTTATAAGTTGCATAGTTTCCTTTTGCTGCTGTAACCAAGTACCACAAACAGTGGCTTAATTAAAACAACACAAATTTATTATCTTACAGTCCTTAGATAACTAATAAGGAGCTACTGTGTAGCACCAGGTGTTCTACTCAATACTCAGTGATGACCTATATGGGAAAAGAATCTAAAGAAGAGTGGATACCTGTATATGTATCACTGATTCACTTTGCTGTGTACCTGAAACTCAGCCAACATTGTAAATCAACTGTACTGCCAATACAAAGTTTTTAAAAAAATTTTGAAGCAAGAAATGAGTCTTACAGGCTAAAATCAGGCAGGCAAGACTGTTTTTGCAGGAGAGAATTTTTTCCTTGATTCTTTAAGTTTCCAGAGGCTGTCACTGTTCCCTGGCTTGTGACCATATCTCTCTCCCTCTGCTTTTGTCTTTATCTTATTTGATGACCTGACTCAAGTGCTTCTTGGGTCCGTCTTTTAAAAAATTCTTGAATCTTTGCAACCTGTTGAACCTTTGCAACTCTAACATGCCATGGTCCTCAGTCAGTGGGATTTTTCCAAGCAAGAACACTGGAGTGGGTTGCCATTTCCCCCTCCAGGGAATCTTCTTGACCCAGGGATCAAACTCTCCTGTTTTGGCAAGCGGTTTCTTTACCACTGAGCCACCTGGGAAGCCCCATGATTATATCAAACCCACCCAAATAATCCAAAAAAATCGTCACATCTGCCGAATCCCTTTGTTGTGTTAGACGACATTCACAGATTTCTGGAACGAGGATGTGGACATCTCTGGAGGGCCATTCTTCTTCCTATGACACAAGTCAACTCTTCCTTTTCAGCTGGTGCTATTTCTAAATCTTTCTGATGAAATAATTCTACTTTCCCCCTTATGAATTAAGAACTGTGCCAAAAAACATGGAACCTCTTTTGCTGTCCCAGTAAATGAGCCTGGGATCTTCAGTGTCCTGGGTCGTTGCTGTGAACAGTGAATTTTCCCTCTGGAGTATTAAGGATGCAGTTGGGGGTGAGGCTGTGCCTCAACCAGGAGGTATGTGTGCATGTCCTCAGTTGTGTCTGACTCTCTGTGGCCCCATGGACTGTAGCCCTCCAGGCTCCACTGTCTGTGGGATTCTCCAGGCGTGAGTACTGGAGTGAGTTGCCATTTCCCTCTCCAGTGAATCTTCCTGACCCAGGGATTGAGCCAGGGTCTCCTGCATTGCAGGCGGATTCTTTCCCAACTGAGCTATGAGGGAAGCCCCGGCATGGAGAAGCCCCTCCTATAAGATATCTTTCCGGTCCTAAGAGGAACTGCTCCCAGAAGAGTCACTGGATGGCAGGCAGGCTTTAAAAGTCATGGCCTCAGGCCTTCCCTCCACTGGGGAGGAGTTCCACCCAGTCCTGGAGAAGTGAGGAGACTTACTCAGGTGCTCTTATCAAGACCGGCAGAGCCAAGATTTGAAACCAGCTCTGCTGAAGCTGAAACTCCAATTGTTTGGCCACTTTGGCGAAGAACTGACTCATTAGAAAAGACCCTGATGCTGGGAAAGATTGAAGGCAGAAGGAGAAGGGGACGACAGAGGATGAGAAGATTGGATGGCATCAGCGACTCGATGGACATGAGTTTGAGTAAACTCTGGGAGTTGGTGATGGACAGGGAGGCCTGGTGTGCTGCGGTCCATGCGGTCACAAAAATTTGGACACAACCGAGCAACTGAACTGAACTGAACTGAACTGAACTCTGCCCTACAGCATCAGCCTCCTACATTCCATGATGGAACCTCATACACAAAAGATGCCCACGTCCCTCAGCTGGGACCCATGGGCCCAGCATTCTCATAGTTTGCCATCCGTTAGGAAAGGGGAGGAAAGGAAAAGGCTTCCCAGGTGACTCGGTGGGCAAGGAATCTGCCTGCAATGCAGGGGACACAGAAGATGCGGGTTCGATCCCTGGGTCAGGAAGATCCCCTGGAGAAGGGCACTGGCAACCCTCCGTGGTATTCTTGTTTGGAGAATCCTCTGGACAGAGGAGTCAGGCAGGCTACAGCCCACAGGGTCCAAGAGAGTCGGACACAACTGAAGCGACGGAGCACCCTGGAAGGGAGGACGTCTCAAACTTCCCACTCCTTCCCCTGCCTTACAAGCGGCGGTCACCCAGAACACGGCTCTGCTCACAGTAGCTGAGCGCTGCACAGGTTCGGCCGGGTCCCCTCGCCTTCAGACTCGCAAGGGGGGTGCTCCGCTGTCCCGTGTTCCTTCCCGAGAGCTGCTGCCCCTCAAGGAAATCGGGGAGCCCTCACTCATGTTCGTTCCACACGGGCTTTCAGCAGGCAGTCTGCTTTGGGCGGTTTGCTACAGTCTTCCCAAATACGAAGTTTCCCATAAGAGCAGTATAAGCGATCAGGGCACCAGGCTTTTCCCACGGACTCTTCACCAAATTCCAGTGGCTGAAACCTTGCTCAGGCCCATGTCCAGCTCTCCTGCAGTGAGCACCAATGGTCCTGGGGAGGGTGGAGTGGAGCTGGCTTCCCGTTCACTTCAATAGAGTGCTCCTTTCCCCTGCCTGGGGCGCCTCGACCTACCTGTATTCAGAAAATTTGTCCCTCCCTTATCTAATTCAAGTATCCATTTGTCAGCGCTCTTTATACAACAAGCTGTAATTCTAAGAGCTTTTGTGGCTCAAACACTTTTAAGGACTCTGGTTGACAATGGATTTGCTCAGTCATATCTGACTCTGCGATCCCATGGACTTTATAGTCCACCAGTCTCCTCTGTCTGTGCAATTTACCAGGCAGGAATCCTGGAGTGGGTGGCCATCTCCTTCTCCAAAAGATCTTCCGAGAAGGGAAGAGGGTCTCAATGCTTGTTCTAAGAATCCTGGCTCACCCTCCTGAGTTCCGTATGGATTCTGAGGCTGGCTTTGTTCAGGTCAGGCTGAGGACAGAGACACTGGTCTTTCAGGGTCCACTGGCAGCGACAAGATGGTAAAGAGGGATGTTCACTTTGAACTTCACCATCTCAGCTCAGAAGCAGAACTACCCAGAAGGCTGTGCTGGAGGTGGCCGGGCAAAGCGGCAGGTGTTTAAAGAGGCAAAAGGACATTGTTAGGAAAAATGGTCCTCAAGCCCTGAATTGGCCTTTTATCACTGTCACTCTGGCTTATAAACCCCTGGAACGTGTGGCTTTCAGGAAGGGAGAGTTCAGTTCAGTGCCCGGTGCCCTGCCAAGAGCTTTATAATGCACAGAATAAAACAGAAAAAATGTTTCTCCTGCCACGAGGCTTTTCCTCCCCACCCAGCTCCCTTCTCGGGGGAGAGTCATAAACCCAGACCCACTGCAGAATGACGCGCCTTTATTATTCCTCGAGTTCTTTCTCTGCAGATGACCTATAGAAGTAATTTAACATGGATCTGCTGGAGTTCCCACACTTTCCGCGGGCTCCTCTGGTCCAGGCAGGTTGGTTTCTTTGGGGGTGTTATCACTCTGACCTGCTACATTAAGTAGCAAACAAAGTCCAGCTGGATGTATCAAGCTCAGCTGGACTCTGCTTTCACACAACCTGCTTGATTAGGAGCATGGCTGTGCCCTAGTCACAGGGCTCCCGGCGCAGCCTGCAAAGATTGGCCTGCCATTGATTTCTGCATAATATGGATTCACACTGCCTTTCCACAACAGCGAGGCTCTCACACCCCACAATAACCTAGCAAGGATTGTTTGTTTGTTTGTTTGTTGGGGGCTTCTTTTGTGGCTCTAAACTTGAGAGTCGCAAAAAAACGCTGGGCTTGAGTTCTTAAAATGTGTCACTCCTGGAGCTAATGTGTGGCTTATTACCCAGCGCTTTATGGCACATTAATTGCAGCTTGATTTAGACATTTCCCATTTGGTGACTTAGTTGCGATCATACAAACATGTCATGTTCCAAATCAATAACGTGGGCACAGAAAGAGAGCCAAACAATTGGAAGCGCCTCGTTCTTCTCAGGGGAAGGACCAGGGCAGTTGTTAGCAGAACATGATGCTATTTGTTTACTGGGAAGTGGTGTTTATCTGGCTCCTTTTCTTAGAGTGGTTATTCACCCTGGACCTGCCTTCAGGAGCCTCACCCTTCAAGTCTATGCCTCTTTCACTATTAAAAAAAAAAATAAAATCATAAAGTTTGAAAGTGAGTGAACAAGATAGAAAGACTTTGTTAAATGTTGTAAGACATGCTCCATAATATGGAAGTCACAGGGACAAAATATGGATTTGGTGGTCAAATCTTTCTTTACTCAATTACTTATTTTTTCTTTTAATTTTTGGTTGACTTTTTAGCAGTCATTTAAGAAGAACAATTCAGAGCCATGTCATCATGTTCACATCAGCATTTTGCATGTAGCAATTATAACACATACAGTAAAAATCGGGAAATAGCATAAACATTCAATAATGGGGATGTAATAAATTATGGCTCATTTATGCTGTGCAATGATATTCAGCCACTAAAAATTTGTTGTTCAATTGCTAAGTCATGTCCGACCCTTTGCAACCCCATGGAGTAGCCTGTCAGGTTCCTCTGTCCTGCACTATCTCCCAGAGTTTGCTCAAATTCATGTCTAGTGAGTCAGTGGTACTCTCGAACTATCTCCTCCTCTGCCACCCCCTTCTTTTGCCTTCAATCTTTCCCAGCATTGGGGTCTTTTCTAATGAGTTGGCTGTTCACATCATGTGGCCAAAGTATTGAAGCTTCAGCTTCAGCATCAGTCCTTCCAATAAATATTAAATAAAGTATTGAAGCTTCAGCTTCAGCATCAGTCCTTCCAATTAATAAAGGGTTGATTTCCTTTACTAAAAATTATGTAGACCTATGTTTTATTAAGTGTTATCGTATTCTTTAGTGAAAGAAGGTTACAGAGCAAATTTAGAGTATAATATATTTTTGCTTAAAAAAGAACAAAGCACTTTAAATGTGAATATATTTTCTAGAAAGATACAATAATATCACAGAAACATTTGAGAGATCTGTATTTTGAAATGTTATTAGATGTTAACCCTGAGTTGAAACTATGAATTTTAGTAGGCTGAACCCTATGAAATTGCTGAGAGCCTCTCATTTTTGCCTACAAAAACATCATTTTCATATAGTTCATATAGAATGTCTTTCATTGTGCTTTTATGTGTTTTCTGTTTTATAAAATATTGACCATTTTTATTCTTGAAATTGGACTTCCTGGTAGCTCAGATGGTAAAGAATCTGCCTGTAATGCAGGAGACTCGGGTTTGATCACTGGGTTGGGAAGATCCCATGGAGAAGGGAATGACTACCCACTCCAGTATTCTTGCCTAGAGAATTCCGTGGACAGAGGAGCCCGGTGGGTTACAGTCCATGGGGTCCCAAAGAGTCGGACATGACTGAGCAACTAACACTTATAGACTTTCACTTTTCATACTTAAAATAAGGAAAGTGTCACTTCTCTGAAATTACATTATGATGGCATTTATCTTGTATTGCATTTATGCATTTAATTTCTTCTTTCTCTGTCTGCCCACTGGTACAACTCATCTAACCATTAAACTGAGAAATCTCAGCATCTTTTATTTCTGCATCCTAAAGGCTTAGCACAGTGCCTGACCCTAGTAGACATTAGTGAAATTTTATTTAATGAATGAAAAATGCCTTATGATTGAGAAATTAAGAAAAAGTTGCCTTGATTCAATGGGAAAGTGTCAGGGCATATACACCTGTGCACAACGATGACATTGTGTAGGAATTCATTTAGAATTGTTTATGGAGTTCATGTGGATATTTGTACTGGTCTAGCTGTATCGACTGAAGCGACTTAGCAGCAGCAGCAGCAGCAGTTGTATTCACTGCCCCCTTCTCCTCCTGAGAAAGAGAAGACTAAACATAGCCTTCATTGTTATTGTTAGTTTTATTGTATAGTTTTTGCGTTTGAAGATGCGATATAACTAGCAGTTTTATAATTATATAACATGATTAAATAACAGTCGTTATTCTACATGAAGAGGTGTTAAAATAGATCAGATTCTCCCAGTCTACAACAAATTCAGCTATTCTGAATAATGCAGCTCATTTTAGTCACTTGAAAAGAATCTCCTAACAATATTTAGTGCTAATAAAATCATCAAGACAATAGATTGATGGATCTTGCTTCCTTTTCCCTTCACCCTTCCATATTGGAGGGGGGTGGGTGGGGATCGAGATTTAAGTTAAAGGCAAATAAGTGTGAAAGAGACAGAGAAGAAAGGGAGGGAGAAAAAAAAAGCAAGGAAGAATGGAAAGAAAGAAGATTGGACGGAAGGGAGGGCGGGAGAAGGAGGAAGGAAGAAGGGGAAATGGAGGGAGGGAACTGAAGTGAAAAGGCAGTGTCAGGTGATTCTGTGCTGTTGGATGATGAGATCCCATGTGGGAGATTTCCGTGCACTGATACGTTGCCTGTCGTTGACAGAAGACTCGCTAAATACCTGCCTACCTATTAAACATGTTCTAGAAGAAGCAGTTCACATGCTAGATTTAGAAGGCTGAAAATGATGAACTGATTGGAAACGGAGAACGTGAGTAAGATGAAATTTATCCCATAGAGAGCAATTCTAGGAAACAAACTAGGCAAACCAAAAGGATGCTGAGCAAGGACCCATGGGGAAATGAGGCAAAGTCATGTGGGAGAACCAACAGCGGGCCTTGAAGTTCTCAGCAAGGACTGTGAACTTCATGGAGTGTTTGGAGGAACAGAATCAGAGATGACTTCTTTAGTGGTACTGAGGATTGACTGTACATCAGGAAAGCATCCACAAACTCAGGAAAGAGTTGGATATGATGGCAGGATTCCAGTCAGACTGGTTATGAGTAGTGGCAGCAAAGGAGAAAGGACTAGATACTTTCCAACAGAAAGGAATGGGCATTTAACTACTTAAGCTAAATCTTAAGGAAAATTAACATTGTAAAAACAGAATATACGGAAACATAACTGAACCACTTCAAAACCTGAAGCGCATTGAACTACATGGTTCAATCAATTTTCCTCTTTAGGTTCTAAGTTTGTTTGGTTTCACAAGAAGACACCGGGCATCTTGCAGGAAATGTTAGTAGAGTGTTGCTATGTTTGCATCATCCCCTCTCTAGAATCCACTGAAATGAAGACCTAGCCCCTGAGTGACATTTCTCTCTGCCAAAGGTCAGTTCTCCCTTGGAGCCTCACCTGAGTTCAACAACAAGAGTCATTTTGGTTGCGAGTTTGATCTTATCATGCTGGGTTCCAACTGAGAGCGTCAGGGTACGTGGGGCTTGATATAAAGCCCTGTGCCTTCCCATGGTCCTGAGTGAACAAGTCCAGAAATAAATAGGAGGCAACATAAAAACCTGAGGTGAAAGAATAACTGGGAAATTTAATAAAGAAGAAATGACATGTCCAATCTGAGAATGAAATTGCTTTACTGGAACAAAATTCAATAAGATTTGAAACCCAGCGGCTTCATGGGTAACCACAGTACCCAACATCTTTAGCTATGAAGAAATCTGCCTTCTGTTGTGACCTACAGTTTTAAAAGAATGCTATTCATTAAAAAGCAAGGCAAAACAAACTGAAACAAAACCCAACGACTTATTACAAGACTCCAAAGCATTTGATATTTAAAAAAAAACTTTAAAAAGTGGGTTTCTTCAATGTTTTCTTCTGTGTTAAACTTCATTACATTTATTTTTCACATCACAAACCTGAATGCTGTTTGCTGAGCAAATATTCCAGTCATTCTTTTTAGATTTTCTGCTTTGCAGCTAAATCAATATTTTCTTGAAATGAAAATATAATTTAAATTCTCCAGAGGTTAAAAGTATTTTGAGGAAAAATACCTGTTGTAATTGCAACCTATGAGTTTGATGCCAAAATCAATGGTAGCAACTTTTCACCAGGGACGATGCCATTTAGCACAGAGCTGCCCAAAGCCTTACTTCTTTCCCTGAATAGATTAGACTCATTCCGTCCAAGTTCAGGGCCAGCTGCTACGCCAGGAGCAGTAATACTTTACATTAGGCCTTGTAGTTTCCTGAACATTTCATGCTCACGCTCTCATTTATTTATTAAAATAATTCTATGAATGCCCTAGAGCTAAGAAACATGCCTGATTCTTAAACGTCACCACAGCATAGCACATAGGAAACATTCAATAAGTATTTGCAGACTAAATGGAATAAATACTACTAGCTCCTCTTTATAGACAAGGATACTTAGATATAAAGAAAAATAAGGAATGTGTCCAAGAATCATTTAGATCTTCTGATTCCAAATCTTAGCCTTTTAAAAATATTTATTTATAGTATTATTATTATCAGCTGCATTGAGCCTTCATTAAAGTGCATGGGCTTAGTTGTACCATGACATGTGGGATCTTAGGTCCCTGACCAGGGATCAAACCTGTGTCCCCTGAATTGAAAGCATGGCGTCTAAACCACTGGACCACCAGGGAAGTTCATCAAATCTTAGTCTTTTTTTTCCCTAGAAGATGTTTTTCAAAGATTTGCCATACTAATGATTTTGCTGGCTAAGATGAGATGATAAGATTCACATTCAATTCCATAGATATGAGTAATACAGTAAACTCTAATCAGTTTTTTTGAAGGATATGAAGCAATATTCATGAAAAAATGTAAGAATAGGCGATATCCACAGAGTCAATCTCCATTTGTCCAGCCATTGCACCATTGAATTGGTGTTTGTATGGTTTAAAAGTTCAGTTGAATTGATTAGTAAGATGAGATAGTTCCATTGTTTCTGAGAAATACTTTAATAAGAGATTATGGCTGTACTAGCACTGGGCTCCTGACTCATCCTGAAACTTGGACCTCTAGGGTACCACTTCCCAGCTTCACTGGAGTAATAAACCCATATTATTTGGATTTCATGAAGCTCCAACTCTACTGCAAAATATGCTACCGAGTCATTTTAGAGATTGTTTCAAAACGTTCCACAATACCTATCACTTCCCAAGTTGGTGAACAAAAAGAAAAAATTATTAGACTCTAGACTATAGTTTCTTAAAGAATGGAACCTGGACCAACGTTGTTACCTGGGAATTAGCTCAAAACACAATTTCTGCGGCCATACCCAGACCTACTGAATCAGAGACTGGGAAGTGGAACTCAGAAATTTATATTTTATTTACCAAGCACTCCGGGTAATACTGAGGTCCACTCGAGTTTGAAGGCCACTGTTCTGCAGTATACACTACACATTTTTTTTTTTGATCCTAAGCTAGAAAAAATTAATAATAAAAAATTAATTAAATTTATAAAGATCTCCTTTAGTTAAGACAACCCAAGTGGAGAAAGAATGAACGAAGGGTGAGGTAATTTTGTTCTCAGAGGAAATGACCAAGTTCCCCCAGGAGGCTGAATTCCAGGGCTTACATTTGTAGCTCAATATTCCTTTGAGGTCCTAATAAAATGTCTCCTTGAAGAGTTCCTTTGACATTCATCATCTTGTACATAGTGTAGTACTGGTATTATCTTAAGCAACATATATGTGTTACTAATGTCAGGTGAGTTTTATTTAACAAAAATCATTCTTGTTAACATGTAAAACAACTATTTTTAAAATCTAGCACTTGGTTTTGAGTCATTTTTGGCAAAAATGACTCCTTTAGAAATGGCTGTAATGTGATGGAGTTTTTGTTACTGGATTGATTTCTAATGGACAAATTATAAATGCAAATAAATGAGGACAGACCACTTTACTATTCAGGAGAAATTCCTTACATTCAAACAGTAACTTTATAATGTCAAAATAACCAGTAGGTATTAATCAGTATCTGGGCTATGTAAATATTTGCTTGTTTCCATAGTGATTGGCAAGCCCAGATACAGGGAAAAAAAAATCCACACATGTTATCACTTCCTAATAATATGATCATAAAAACACAACTTAGACCAGACTGAGAGGAGAATAAACACCATTAATTAAAAGATTTATAAAATAGAGGAGGAGGTAACAAATGAAGTCTTGAGTGCAAAAATGCACAAAAGAGGTAGAATATACCTATTTTTTTTTATTCTGAAAGAAACTTGAGCAACCCTTAATTATCTTCCAAAATGCTATTTAGAATTTTCCAAAAATAAAACATCTGACAACTGCTCAAACACCGCACCCCCACCCACAAAACATACACTTTTAAAGTGAATATACAGCCATGGCTGTGAAGTGTGTTTGAAAAAAAAAAAGTGAGACTGTTGGCATTTCACTTGAAATCAACTGAGAAGTTCTTTACTAAAGAAGTGAGAAGCTTAAAGCTGTTTCCTCAAGCTTTAGGGGAGTACAGCATATTATGGAGGAGGAGCATTTGGTCAAAGAGTAAATTAGTAGTGTGGTTCACACATTGCACGAGAAATCTACACAGGAACCACAGTTGTCTTAAATAATCAGTCCCGTTAACGGGCCTATGGTTATGAAATTTCTTCACAAAGCAGTCACCAACGCAAAGGCTGTTTTTAGAAACACTTTGTTCGTCTGATCTCTCCTAGGATAAGGCAGCATCTTCAAACCCCCCCACCCGCCCCCCTCCAGTCATTTCTAAAAATAAAAACAAACACAAAAGGCACAAACACACCCTCAAGTAGCAAGAGAAGAAATGAACACACACAGAAGTTTATTTCAATAGGTGCTTAGTTAAATAGATACTCAAGATGGAAACACAGATACAAGATCCTAAGTGGAGAGAAATCCAAAAATGAAGCCTATTCTGAATGATACTCATCTGAGCACATGGCAAGACCAAGTTTGAGCCATTATAATAGAGAAACTGAAGGAATGATGCAATTATTGGATGCTATCTCACACTATGTATCTATGGACATATATGTGCAAATATGCAAACTAATTAAAAATTTACATATCATTACAACAAATTACATAAGTTATAAAAGAAATTTTCCACTATGAAAGTTAGTGAAGAATTCCTAAAAAAGCACAATACCCAGATCACTGACAGATTTGACTCTGTAAAGCAATATAAATTTCTTGAATTGAAGTATAGTTAATTTACAATGTTGTCCTCACAATATAAATTTCTGGACGGAAAACATCATAAGCAAAGTAAAGCGGCAAGCTGGAAAAAAACGTAGGCAAGTACTCAGTTCAGTTCAGTTGCTCAGTCGTGTCCAACTCTTTGTGACCCCATGGACTGCAGCATGCCAGGCTTCTCTGTTCATCACCAACTCTCGGAGCCTACTCAAACTCATGTCCATCACGTCAGTGATGCCATCCAACCATCTCATCCTCTGTCCTCCCCTTCTCCTCCTGCCTTCAATCTTTCCCAGCATCAAGGTCTTTTCAAATGAGTTCGTTCTTCGCATCCGCTGGCCAAAGTATTGGAGTTTCAGCTTCAGCATCAGTCCTTCCAATGAATATTCAGGACTGATTTCCTTTAGGATGGACTGATTGGATCTCCTTGCAGTCCAAGGGACTCTCAAGAGTCTTTTCCAACACCACAGTTCAAAAACATCAGTTCTTTGGTGCTCAGCTTTCTTTATAGCCCAACTCTCACATCCTTGCATGACTACTGGAAAAACCATAGCTTTGACTAGTTGGACCTTAGTTGGTAAAGTAATGTCTCTGCTTTTTAATACGCTGTCTAGATTGGTCATAAATTTTCTTCCAAGGAGCAAGCGTCTTTTAATTTCATGGCTACAATCACCATCTGCAGTGACTTTGGAGCCCCCCAAAATCAAGTCTGTCACTGTTTCTACTCTTTCCCCATCTATTTGCCATGAAGTGACGGGACTAGATGCTATGCTCTTAGTTTTCTGAATTTGAGTTTTAAGCCAACTCTTTCACTCTCCTCTTTCACTTTCATCAAGAGGCTCCTTAGTTCTTCACTTTCTGCCATAAGGGTGGTGTCATCTGCATATCTGAGATTATTGATATTCCTCCTGCAATCTTGATTCCAGCTTGTCCTTCATCTAGCCCGACGTTTCTCATGATGTACTCTGCATATTAAATAAGTTAAATAAGCAGGGTGACAATATACAGCCTTGATGTACTCCTTTTCCTATTTGGAACAAGTCTGTTGTTCCATGTCCAGTTCTAACTGTTGCTTCTTGACCTGCATACAGATTTCTTAGGAGACAGGTCAGGAGGTCTGGTATTCCCATCTCTAAGAATTTTTCAGAGTTTGTTGTGATCCACACAGTCAAAGGTTTTGGCATAGTCAATGAAGCAGCAGTAGATACTTTTCTGAAAATCTCTTGCATTTTCGATGATCAGCAGATGTTGGCAATTTGATCTCTGGTTCCTCTGCCTTTTCTAAAACCAACTTGAAATCTGGAAGTTCACAGTTCACATACTGTTAAAGCCTGGCTTGTAGGATTTTGAGCATTATTTTGCTAGTGTGTGAGATGAATGCAATTGTGCGGTAGTTTCAACATTCTTTGTGATTGGAATGAAAACTGACCTTTTCCAGTCCTGTGGCCACTGCTGAGTTTTCCAGATTTGCTGGCATATTGAGTTTAGCACTTTTATAGCAACATCTTTTAGCTCAACTGGAATTTCTTCACCTCCACTAGCTTTGTTCATAGTGATGCTTCCTAAGGCCCACTTGACTTTGCATTCCAGGATGCGAATACTAGAGTAGACAAATATTTTCCATCCTTTATATGTAAGTGTGTGCCTGCATGGTTCTGTTACAGTTAAATCAAGTGTCCTGGGTGGAGTCAGAATAAAAAGCCAGGAGCTAAGCTCTCACATGACCGAATACTGACTCTTATATGCAAAATGCAGAAATGCTAAGTTGCTTCAGTCCTGTCCAACTCTTTGCAACCCTATGAACCCATCATAGCCCTCCAGGCTTCTCTGTCCATGGGATTCTCCAGGCAAGAATACAGGAGTGGGTTCTTTACCTTTATCATCACCTGTGATTCCTGAACATGTAAGGAATTCCTGTAAATCAATAAGGAAAAGGTAAGCGATAAAAAAGCTGCCTGCTAATGCAGGAAACTTAAGAGAAGCATGTTCTATTCTAGGGTCAGGAAGATTCCCTGGAGGAGGAAATGGCAACCCACTCCAGTGTTCTTGCCTGGAGAATCCCACGGACAGAAGAGCCTGGTGGGCTACAGTCGATAGGGTCACAAGGAGTCGGTCATGACCGAAACCATTTAGCTCAAGCAATAGGAGAAAAAACAAAGAATATACAGGAAAGAGATAAAGCCAAAAAGCATATGAATATATGATCACTTCACTAGTATCAATATTTAGTGACCTTATCATCAGAAGAAAAATTATACTATTCTCATCCATCAGATAGACAAAAATTTTAAAGATTAAAAATATCCAGTTGGGTCAGATATGGGCTCACTCATATATTGTTGATACAAATGGATAGCATTTTAAAAAATTTTTGTGTCAGCTTCCATAGTTCAAAATGTTTGGAGCTTTTGATTCAGCAATTCAACTTCTAGGAATCTATACTCCAGAAATATGACATTTTTGTACAAAGTTTTGTGTACAAAGATGTACACTGTGGAATTTTGTAATGATGGAAAATTGAAAGCATTCTAAATGCTGATCAAGAGTGGTATAGCTGAAGACATGATGGTTTATGTAGAATATAGACTATACAGAACCATTTTTAAAAGCTGAGATATACTAACTATGAAATAAAGTAAACTATTGGGGCTTCCCTGGTGGCTCAATGGTAAAGAATTTGCTTGTCAATACAGAAGATGTGGGTTTGATCCCTGGGTTGGGAAGATCCCCTGGAGAAGGAAATGGCATCCCACCCAGTATTCTTGCCTGAGAAATGCTATGGACAGAGGGGCCTGGCAGGCTACAGTCCATGGGGTCACAAATTTAGCAACACAACAACAACATCAAAGCAAACTATTACAGGAATTACTCCTTCAGCAGAGAAAGAAATAAAGGCACAGAGAACGCAAAGGAAGGGAAACTTGGGTTTTTACTTTGCTTAATTTGCAATCCTTATTTTCAAGAATTAAACTAGGATGCAATGTATACAACATAAAATTTCTCATTTTAACCATTTTAAACACACAGTTCAGTGACGTTAAGTACATTCATGTTGTTGTACACCCATCACCACCATCGTCTCCATAACTTGTTTTCATCTTCCCAAACTGAAACTCTGCACCCATTAAATGTTAACTTCCAATTTTGCTCTTCTTGCAGCCGTTGGAAACCACTGTTCCCTGTGTCTATGAATTCCACTACTCTGCGTACCTTGACGGAGTTCTGGACATGCTATTCCGAAACAGGGTGCCTTGGCATATTGAGTATTTCAAGTTGAAGGAATATGAGTTGCAAAAGGATTTCCTGACCATCCTCTGAAGTGGGTTATAAGACCCTCATGGGAGAGTTGCACTCCCCATACCCAGAGGAAAGGAGCTTCATTATCTCAGAAGACAGAGGAGCCCCAAGAAATCTCAACAAACAGGCTTTGCTTTTTCCCACTTTACTGCACTTAGTTCATCCCTATCGAATTTTTCCATGACTCTCCATTCTTTAAACTTAGCATAAAAACACTCAGGTTTAACCACTTCTTTGGGTCCTCATTTCCTTATGAAGGTTCCTGGATCACACAAAATTTACATAAATTTGTATGGTTTTCTCTGGCCAATCTGTCTTAGCTCCTGACTGAGAACTTTGAAGGATAGAGAGAAAAGATCATTTTCGTCTCCTGCAACCTCATATAAATGGAATTATAAAATATATGCCCTGTTCTAACTGACATTGCATTTAGCATAAGATCTTCAAGGTTCATCGGAATTCAGCATGTGTCAAAATTTCTTTTTTAAGGCTGAATAATATTCCATTGTATGTATTCTGCAATCATTTTTAACAAGAAATATGAATTGCTTCTATCATATGTAACAGCTAAACTACAAATAAAACTGTGCCTCCAAGTGTACATTTAAGCAAATTCTTGTGTCAGAATGGTTTTGGGGCAACAAAACAAATACATTTTCAAGGAAATTAAATATTAATTGAGTATATATATTTCTATATATATTGAATATATATACATATATAATACATATATTTCTACAGTCCAAAAACATTTATTTGCTTGTTTTCACCTCACTGAGTTTTTTGATACTTGTAGAATCTAGTGGAATTTAAGAATTAAGAAATAGAAGAGAGAGAGAAAGAGGCAGGGAGAGAGGGAGCAGGAGAGAGAGAAAGAAAACAGGAAGACAGAAAGGGGGAGGGGGGCTGGGATGGTGGAAGGAAGGAAGGAAGAGAAAGAAAAAAGAAAGAAGGAGAATATCTTTTTACTGAATGTTTAGTATGTACCAGGCGTTGTTCTAAGTATGTTAAAAATGCACCTTGCATTTTAAAATTCATTTAATTCCCCCAGTAACCCTTTGCAGTAGATCTTATTATTGTCCCCTGCTCACCAAGGTTCTATAACTCTTCCCAGGTGATACAATTGTTAACACTTAAACATCTGCCCTCCATACATGCCTCCTTCCCAATACCCCAGAGTATTCCATCTAGGAAGATACCACATCTGTTTACCAAGAGGCTTGGGAGGTGGGGTTTCCAGAAGGTTTTTATTAATTTTATGCTTCCTGTCAATTCAATTGCAGATCCTAATCCATGAAAGGACCGTCAGGGAGATATCAAGAGAAAAGCCTCTGACAAATCAGCCTGCAGGAAAATACAGTGTAGAAGTGAAAGTGGTCAAAATCAAAATCATGATCATGAGATGGTGAGATTTATTTCTTTTCTGCTTTTAACGGATTGACAAGTGAAGGGGCACAGAAGTCAACAACTGCCTTTGCTTCCCAAAGATACACATTCCAGAGACATCCAGAGAAGGAGATTGAATTAACCAAGTAATTGATTGTCTTGCCTCAAATTAATTTTCATGTCTTGTAATTATACATGTGGACCATATGGCAGGCCCCACATCTATAGTTTTAATAAATACATTTAGGCAAACAATGAGGTTGCTCATCATCTGATCTTTTCTCCACAAAAAGTTGAACATCACAGAATATTTAGCAAACCCTATTGAGATGGAAAAAAAATATCTGGATACATGTACTTACTGAGAAAGACTGATGAAACAAAAACCTCATTTATGACTCATTCTATGCCAGAGTTCTTTTCTTTATTTTCTCTTGTTGTTGTTGTGTAAAGCTATGGCTTACTCATAGTTGAACATTATTCCATTTTAAGAATGTGTGCGTGCTAAGTCGCTTCAGTCATGTCTGACTTTTTGCGACCCTATGGACTGTAGCCTGCCAGGCTCCTCTGTCCATGGGATTCTCCAGGCAAGAACACTGGAGTGGGTTGCCACCTCCTTCTCCACGTCCTTCCCGTCCCAGAGATTGAACCCATCTCTTGTGTCTTCTGCATTAGCAAGCAGGTTCTTTGCCATTAGGGCCACCAGGGAAGCCCAATTTATAACAGAGATATTTAATGTATTAAAAAAATGTATGGACATTTGGGTTGTTTCCAACTTTTGGCTTTTATGGGGAATGTTTATAAACTTTCCTGTAACTGTAACCTGGTGCTCATCAGGTCATATTTCTGTGGAATGTATGTTCCTAACAGTATAATTAGAGGGTCACAGTATATGTGTGTCTTCACTTTTACTTTATAACATCCACTGCTTTCCAAAGACAGTGTACAAATTTATATTCTTACCAGCCATATATGAGTTTCTGCTGCTCCATATCTTTCTTGACATTTGGTATTGTTGCCATTTAGAATTTTCCTCATCCAATGAGTGTACAGTCATAGATTTCCCATGAACACCTTCATGGAGCTTATTGTCAAGCAAGAAAGATGGCAGACCAACAAATAAATATATACAATCACAAAGTGTGAAAAATTCTAGGAGAGAAAAGCACAGTGTGTTATGAGGGAACATGACAGGAGTGGCTTGATTCAGGCTGAAGGAAAATACCTTGTTCAGAGATCCTGGGAGAGAGACAGAAACTCAGGCTAAGGTGCTGGCAGTGAAGGTGAAGTTCAAGGCAGATCTAAGGGGTATTTTTTGAGGTGCTCAATACACATGTGCTTCCTATCATGTCATTACGACAAATTTTACTTCTTTATCCAGATGGTTTAAGTGGCATTCTTTTATTTACTACCAAAAGAATCTGGATTACTGATCAATTCATGCCTTTCTGTCATCCACGCCTTGAACTATGTTGCTGCTATCTCTTGAAAGGCCATAGCACTTTTTAGGTGGAGAATTTCTCTATAAGACCCAAGTAACTTACTCAGAAGGAGCTTCCCAGGTGGCACAGTGGTACAGAATCTGCCTGCCAATGCAATTCCTGGATCAGGAAGATCGCCTGGAGGAAATGGCAACCCACTCCAGTTTTCTTGCCTGGAAAATCCCTTGGACAGAGGGGCCTGGTGGGTTATAGTCCATGGAGTCTCAAAGAGTTGAGTACTGAGCATGCATGCTTGCAACTTATTCATAATGGGTCAGCCCTTCTATTAACTCCCCATGGCTTTGTATATTTGTATATCGGTTTATTGCACAGTATTTTTTAGTCTGTCTACCCAGTCCCTTGCACAATGCCTGGCACGTGACTTTACTCAATAAATGTTTGAACAAAGCATGGATGCAGGGAAATAGGAAGAGAGGGAAGGGAAAAGAAGAAAAGGGAGAAAAAAGATTGGCTTTTCCTGGCCATTCCAGCTTTAGTTGGTACCAAAGATGTTAGCAGAAAAAAGTGGGATGTCTAGTCTTAATCTGGCTGGCTTCATCTGCAGATACCATGGTTTAATATAAAAGTTAGAGGGACTTCCCTGGTGGTCCACTGTAGATTGGGCTCTGAAGACCTGAGTTCTAATCCTAGCTCTACATTTACCTTTTAAAACTTGAGTTTCAGTGCCTTTGATCTGAGATAATTATCCACTCTGTGTATTTCACACAGATGTTAGAGGATAAAAAGAAGCAATAGGTAAAAACATACTTTTGTGTTTAAGTATTGATTTACAATGTCGCATTAGTTTCAGGTGTTCAGCAAAGTGATTCCGTTATCTATACATATTGCTTTCTCATATTCTTTTCCATGATGGTTTATTATAGGATACTGAATACAGTTCTCTGTGCTATACAGTATAGCTTGTTGTTTATCCATTCTATATGTAATAGTTTGTATCTGCTAGTCCCAAATCCATCCCTCCCCAACCTCCTCTCCCTCTTGGGATTCACAAGTCTGTGTATGTGAGTCTTTCTGTTTCAGAGATAGGGAGGATATGCTTTAAACAACAATGTAAAGATATCTGTGGAAGATTTACCTTAAGAGCCTAGAAGTCTGGTGGTTTAATAGGGATTGCATTGAAACTGTAGATTGCTTTGGGTAGTAGAGTCATTTTCACTATATTGATTCTTCCAATCCAAGAACACGGTATATCTCTCCATCTGTTTGTGTTGTCTTTGATTTCTTTCATCAGTGTCTTATAGTTTTCTGGATACAGGTCTTTTGTCTCTTTAGGTAGGTTTATTCCTAGGCATTTTATTCTTTTTGCTGCAATGGTGAATTAATTTCTCTTTCTGATTTTTCATTGTTAGTGTATAGGAATGCAAGGGATTTCTGTGGGTTAATTTTATATTCTGCCCTGACCTCATTTATTGGTTAGCTCTAGTAATTTTCTGGTGGCATCTTTAGGGTTTCAACATATAGTATCATGTCATTTGCAAACAATGAGAGTTTGCAGATCAAAACTACAATGAGGTATCATCTCACACCACTCAGAATGGCCATTATCAAAAAATCTACAAACAATAAATGCTGGAGAGGATATGGAGAAAAGGGAACCCTCTTGCTCTGTTGGTGGGAATGTAAATTGATACAGTCACTGTGGAAACAGTATGGAGGGTCCTTAAAAAACTAGGAATAAAGCTATGACATAACCCAGCATTCCCACTGCAGGGTATAGACCCTGAGAAAAGCATAACTGAAAAAGGACTTGTGTACCTTGATGTTCTAACAGCATTGTTTACAATAGCTAGGACATTGAAGCAACCTAGATGTCCATTGACAGATGAATGGATCAAGAAGTTGTGGTACCTATTTACAATGGAATATTATTCAGCCATAAAAAGAACAAATTTGAGTCAGTTCTTGTGAGGCGGGCGAACCTAGAACTTATCATACAGGGTGAAGTAAGTCAGAAAGAGAAAAACAAATATTGTATTAACGCATATATATGGAATCTAGAAAAATGGTATTAGGGAAGGAATGGAGACACAGATGTAGAGAGGAGACCAGTGGACACAGTGGGGGAAGGAGAGGGTGGGATGAATGGAGAAAGTAGCATCGACATGTAGACACTACCGTGTGTTAAGCAGATGGTTGGTGAGAAGCTGCTGATTAACACAGGGAGCCCAGGCTGGTGCTCTGTGATGACCGAGAGGAGCGGGGTGGGGGAAGCGGAGGGAGGCTCAAGAGAGAGGTGATACATGCATAATTTTGGCTGAACTGCATTGTTGTATGGCAGAAACCAACACAGCACTGTAAAGCAATATTCCTCCAATTAAATAATAAAATAAAAGAGCTGATCCTTTGGGCACTAGCTCTTTTTTCCAGACAAAACATTGAGAATCTGGCACTGTTTTAGGTTCACAATAAATCTAAATTCATCCATAAAGGAAAGAATCTAGTTGTGTGTTTTTTTTAAAAGAAGAAAGTATAGAGTGTTGAAAACTGCTGCAACCTTGCTCAGCAAAGAAGCCACTTATTTGAAGTAAGTGACTCACTGAAGAGGAAGGAGGAAGGAGCCTGGAGGGGGAAGAAGATTCCTTGGCAGGGAATTCAACCGTTGGGGCTCTCTCCTGACCTTTCATCCTAACAGATACTCTAATAGGAAGATGAGCTCACCAAGAAAAATATAACCAGGGGGCATGGTCCAGGCACTGGAAGAGCTTGAAAAATCCAAAGGGAGGTATTACCCCAGGGCTCAAGGTAGGCAAGGAAGGAATCCCTTTTCTAGATGAAAATGGAAACTGAAAGCTGGTTCTCTTGGGAATAGTTAGACATTAAGGTTAGGGTAAGAAAACACTGAATCCTAAAGGAAATCAGGCCTGAATATTCATTGGAAGGACTGATGCTGAAGCTGAAACTCCAATACTTTGGCCACCTGATGCGAAGAACTGACTCACTGGGAAAGACCCTGATGCTGGGAAAGATTGAACGAAGACTTCATGCTTCCAATGCAGGGGGCTCAGGTTCAGTCCCCGGTTGGGGAATTAAGATCCCACATGTTCTGAAGTACAGCCAAAATCTTAAAAAAAAATTGTTTAACTTTGTAAAATAACCATATAGTTTGGATGTTTTGTGAAGAGCTGAGGAAGAAAAACAGCCACAATTCTCTCTTTTTCTTGGAAGTTTTTTTTCAAGAGAGGACCACAGGACCAGAAATTGCTAAACATCCATGAATTTTTCACTGATAACCATTAGTGCAATATAGCCTCTTATTTAAAACGTGCATGTTTCAAAAGCTGCTGAGTCAATTTTATACAAAAAGTATAATAATACTTAGATTTAGTTGTTAGGCAAGTGTCTGTCTAGGAAGAAAGTCCATTAAAAGTACATTATTTGGCAAACTGAATTCTTCTGTATTATCCAAAGTCCCGTGGAAAACAGTTTGAATTTTCTAGTCCTTAAAATAAAATGACACCAAAATGTAAGGGCTACCAGTGAGGCGTTTGAAAAGTTTGGACTTGACGGGGAAAACACAGAAATTCGCTGGCACAGATGAAGCACCTGTGAAAAAGGAAAGAAAGAAAAAAAGATGCGACCGGGGAGGTGAGTGCTACAACAATTTAAATCAAAAGGCAAAGCTCAGGGGTCCTGCTCCCCACTTATCATCCACTGTGACCGTTCGGGCTTTGATCTCTGTACATCTTGCTTCTGACTCTGGATCTGCACCACTGAGGGAAGCACCTGGCTCTGATTTTAGCTGCTTCGTTAAAAGGATTATTGACCCAAATGTTTGCCCAAGTCTGCTCACAAAGCCAGAAATATCAGGACAGCTCTGGGATCTACGCAATGTGTCCTTGGGGAACCTTGATAGACAGAACCATGCCAATAGGATGGCTTCCTGAAACTTCATTCAACAATATTAGGTGGGCAGGACTATATGCCACGGAAGGCTTTAAACGCAAAACTGCATTCTCCAAAGGCAGCCAGGAGTGCTTAAAACAAGATTCAGATGTATGGCCATTGAGGACGTCTTTGTAATAAATCTACTTCAGGCAGTTACACACCTGCGGACACACATACACACAAACATGATCAGCGATTTCATCAATTCTAAGGAGAGTCGGCAATGAGAAATAAAGGTGGAGTGTAAAATTCAGTGGCCACCCTATCCACTTCAATGATATTCCGACTCCCTACACTCTCTTAAATCAGTGAGGTTTGTGTGTTTTCCTCTACAATTTTGAGTTCAGTATGTCTCTCCACGTCAGTAAGAAACTGCACTCATGCACCACAGAGAGCTTGAGAAGTTCCATGTTTTAGAGCCCTTGATTCTTTTTTTGAATTTATTTTTAGTCGAAGGATAATGGCTTTATAATATTGTGTTGCTTTCTGCCCTACATCAAGTGAATCAGTCATCGGGACACACGTGTCACCTCTCGGGGGAGCCTGCCTCCCCGCTCCCACCCCATCCCAGCCCCCTAGGTTGTCATAGAGAACAGGCTGAGCTCCCTGCTCTGTGCAGCATTTCCCATTAGCCACCCACTTTTATACGTGACATTGTGTACATGTCAATGCTCCTCCCTCAGTGGTCCCACTCGCTCCCTCCCCGCTGACTCTGTAAGTCTTTTCTCTATGTCTGCGTCTCTGTTCCTGCCCTGCAGGTTCATCAAGACCGTTTTTCTAGATTCCATATATCTGCATTACTATATGATATTTGTTTTTCTCTTCCTGACTTACTTCACTCTGAATAATCGGATCTAGGTTCACCCACCTCATGAGAACTGACTCCAGTGCATTCCTTTTTATGGCTGAGTACTAGAACCCTCGATTCCTAACAATGCCCTTGACCTGATGAAGCAACGCAGTAGATCGATTCAATCAGAAGCCTGACCAAATTGTCAGGCCACATTTAATTAAATAAAACCTCATCTGACAAGTCTCTAACCCTTCCCAATAGGGAATAGGTTCCAAATACAAAGAGCAAAGGGGGAGTCACTCTCTCCATGGCACCTTGGCTACCCGGCCCGCCTGGGAGCGCACCACTTCCATCACTCAGAGCCGGCCTTGAGGACAGCCATCAGTGTTCAGAAGGGCCCCGTGCCTGCGATTTAACCCTCTGCGGCTGCTGCCTTGAAATTCTTCCCTTCACCTTTGAAAAGGCGTTTCCTAGGTGAAGTGGCAATGAATGCCGTGGGCGGAGAGACGGAGTGGCCTGCAAGGGGAGAGCGTGGCCCCTCCGCAGCCCCACCTCCTGGGGAGGCACCCGCCCCAGCTCATCACGCTCCAAACCCCTGCGAGGTGAAACTGTTTCTGCCTCCTGCCCACCTCTGCACACACACCCAGGGGACCTAGGAAGGTCAAGGCTGGGCAAGACTGGGTCCTAGCACAGTCTGGGCCGCTCGGCAGGGATGTTCGTCTCCATCCGGATACTTAATGCTCGCTCCCCTTGCTCTTAGAGCGCATGTCTGTGCTGGGCTGGGGCAGCAGGTCTGTGGGAGGGGGAGATGCCTGGCTTTTCTTCCTCTCCTGGCAGGGGCCCAGCTTATAAATCTGGTCCCTGGAGGGAGGGCGGGACCAGCAGTTGTCAGGCAGGAAGGGACTTAGTTTCCCTGAGTTGCAAGGAATCCTCCGGGTGCCTGGAGAGTCCGCGCACACCCCAAGAGTGTTCAGAGGAGCCAGCGTTCCTACAGGCCTGCGTTGGGCCTAGAGAGACCCTCCTCCTTCCAACAATCCTGAATCTGGCTTGCTTTTGTCTTTTCTGCCCAATTGGAGGCACCGTCCAGAAACAAGCCATGAAAAAACGAAATGTGTACGTTCCGTGATTTCACCTGGGAGTTCAATGTTCTAATATTGTATTTTAAGCAGACATTGCACAGTGTAAAGATGAACAAGAAAATCCACGCTAATCATATAGACTTAATTTTTCTTTGCTTAGAACAAGGTTTAATTAAAAAACACCTTGACAAGTTGAAAAATAAAAAGAACAAAAGAAAGGAAAAAAGAACTTGTATTTTAATACCTTTAGCGGCAAATTTTTTCTACTTTTTGAACAAAGAAGCTTGCTTTTTTTTTTAAACACTGTGTTCTGCAAATTATGTAGCTGGCCCTGCTACCATGGCCCAGGCAAAAGCTGGGGATGATGAGTTAGAAAATAATTAGTTTGAAACTCTTGCTCCTCAGTTGTCTGCTGAATTTTTGTGAGGACACTGATCTCTCCCTGGTAATCTTTCCGTTTCATTCCATTCCCAGATGATGGCTTCTATTTTCTATTGATTTCCAAGGCAAGGTCTGGTTTCCTTCTGTTTTCCCACCTTTTATGAACTATTTTACCTGTGGAGTTTTCTCTTTCTGGAGTCCTGGGTAGCTGGAACATAGGTACATGTGGAAAATCATGACATGGTTTTTCCTTAAAAATTATAATCTCCTCAACTCTTTATAAAATATTTTAAATAAATAACAGAAAGCGATCACCCTAAAAGGCAAGTCTAAAACTAGTTAAAGAAATAGATCCCATTAGCAAGAAATAAAGTTCATAATAATTCAAATTCTTTACTTGTGTTTTTTGTGTTCAACAGGGATGGCACTGCTTGTCGTTATTGTTGAAATTTCATGCCTTTCTCCCAGACCTCCCTCCGGCACTGAGTTTATCCAATTAAGAAAGGATTGTTGTTGTTCAGTTGCTAAGTTTCTAAGATATTTTGTGACCCCTATGCACTGCAGCACGTCAGGCTTCCCTGTCCTTCACCATCTCCAGGAGTTTGCTCAAACTCATGTCCACTGAGTCAGTGATAATATCCAACCATCTCATCCTCTGCTGTCCCCTTCCCCTCCTGCCTTTAATCTTTCCCAGAATCAGGGTCTTTTCCAGTAAGTCAGCTTTTTGCATCAGTTGGTCAAAGTATTGGAGCTTCAGCATCAGTCCTTCCAGTTAATATTCAGCATCAGTCCTTCCAGTTAATATTCCTTTAGGATGGCCTGGTTTGATCTTCTTGTTGTCCCAGGGACTCTCAAGAGTCTCAAGAGGAAGGGCTAGCATCAGGATCTAAAGCCAAGCAGTTGATTCCAAAGCTGTGCCCTTTGCCATTACACTTATGTCAATGGCAATTGACATAATTGCTTAAATTTTAGGAGACAGAATCCAGAATCACACAGACGTCTTATATAAATGAATGGTTGGTCCCGCTCCAGGGTTTCAGATCCCTTACATCTGAGATTCTGCATTTCTTACAAGTTCCCAGGTGATGTTGATGCTGGTGGTCCAGGTCTATACACTCTGGAAGCCTCTGATTATGTAGTCAAGTCTGGTAAGTGGATTGAAGAAAGAAACTTCATCTTTCCAATGCTGTATCTTGCTGGAAGGAAGGATATTTATCCTTGTGGTCATCCTTGTGTGAAAGAGAGACACCTACCAGCAAATAATTTCCTTTAAATCTCAAGCGTGTTTCAGAACTTTTTAAATCTCATCTGAGGCTGCCTTTCACACGTGATGGGGAGCAAAAGCTATCTGTTGTCTCATAGGCGATGACTGTAGGATAATTGTGCCTGTCCTGGGAAGCCAGGTTTGCTCAATGCTGCCGAGACTAGGTCTTCTAAAGGTTATTGGTTGGCTGTTAAGGTCATGGCATCTGTGTGGAGGTGTAGAACCAACCTATGCGCTTTTCACCCTGCAAGTTCGGTGAAAAACATCTCTTACTCTCACAAGTAAAGATGAAAATTCACTTTGAAATTCTCAAAATTTGTTTCTACAAATTTGTTGAACCATATCAGGAAGCTTGGAGTTTCTAGTTACACAGAACAATGAGAATTCCCAGTTGCTCTTCCAGAAGCCTTATTCACTTTTGCTCTGATTAGTGCAGTAAATTCTTTTTATTCATGTGTTCATTATACAAATAATTTAAAAAATTTATGGGCAATTTGGAAAAAAAGGGCTAAGTGACCCATAATCTTACCACTCTAACAAAACCAATACTGGCATTGTGGTTTATTTCCTCCTGATCATACGTCTATTCATTTATTTAACGTGGTCATAATTTGTAATTACGCTGTCATAAATCTCCTGTCACTTAACATTATAAAGTATAATAATCCATGTAATTACTTAGATCTCAAATACAGAAGAGTCTTTAAATACCCTCAGTGTTTCCTCCAGAGATTGTTAGGATACAATCAACAGTCATATTTAAAATAGACTCAACCTTTCACTTTGGAGAAAGAAATGGCA
Organism: Muntiacus reevesi; assembly: GCF_963930625.1. Lineage (NCBI taxonomy): Eukaryota > Metazoa > Chordata > Mammalia > Artiodactyla > Cervidae > Muntiacus > Muntiacus reevesi. The sequence goes on from NC_089252.1 coordinate 52,916,134, forward strand.
ACCCCCTCCAGTTTCTTGCCTGGAAAATCCCATGGACGGAAGAGCCTGACGGGGCTACAGCCCATATGGTCGCAGAGTCGGCTACGACTGAGCAACTAAACCACCAAACTTTCACTTAGATTCTAGGGATTCTTCTGCTCTGTAGTGTTTATTCAGATGGTTCAGTGCTTATTCCAACAGGAGGGGACTTTCTCAAGCCCTCCTTAGATATCTCTAAGTTCACAGATCAAAACTGGAGACCTGTCCTTTCGTTGGAGGCCAGCTTATTCCTTGGGTTTCACATTTCACTCCTTCACGTCTGTTACTGTCTCTATAGAACTGGGCAGAAAAGCAGTTGATCATTATTATCCTCGTTAAAAATGCTTCCTTCTTTTATTTGGGGGAAGAAGCATACTTTTCCAGCCAGAATTCCTCCACATTCCTATTCCTGTTCATCTATCCAAACCCTACCAGTCCTGCAGGCCGCAGGGACGTGATCTTCCTCTCACCCCATTCAGACAAGACTGGAGCCTCTCAAGGGCACTCACATGTCCCGTGCTCCTGCCTATCCTGTAGGCTCTGTCGTCCCCGCGGAGCCTGGATGACCCCTCTTTCAGCACCTCTGCCCTCTAGTCTCCGTACTGCGCTGCAGAAACCGTGCTGTCAACCCCCAGCCAGGGGTCAGGGCTGACAGGAGATGTGATCAGGGCGTGGCGTGTACTGCAATAATCACCGCTCCATTTTCTGAGGTTTTCTCTTAGAACTGGGCTGTATTAGCTTTCAAAAATCAGATATTCCAAATTTGTAGAATCTAGAAAAATGGTATAGATACTCTTATTTGAAAAACAGAAATATAGACACAGAAGTAAAGAACAAACATGTAAATGCCAAGGAGGAGGTGGATGGATTGGGCGATGAGGATTGACATATGTGCACTATATGATGCTATTGTTTAGCCGCTGCGTTGTGTCCAACTCTTTGTGAGCCCGTGGACTCTAGGCTGAACCAGGCTCCTCTGTCCATGGGATTTCCCAGGCAAGCGTACTGGAGTGGGTTACCATTTCCTTTTCTAGGAGATCTTCCCAACCCAGAGATCGAACTCAAGTCTCCCGCATTGGCAGGTAGATTCTTTACTGCTGAGCCACCTGGGAAGCCCATACACTATTGATAGTATGTGCAAATTAGATAACTAATGAGAATCGACCATATAGCACAGGGAACTGTACGTAAGGCTCTGTGGTGACCTAAACGGGAAGGAAATCCTAAAAAGAGGGGCTATGTGTATACATTTGGCTGATTCACTTTGATGGACAGCAGAAACTAACATTGTAAACTAACTATGCCTGCCTGCTAAGTCACTTGAGTTGTGTCTGACTCTTTGTTACCCAATGGACTGTAGCCCACCAGGGTCCGCTATCCGTGGGATTCTCCAGGCAGGAATACTTGAGTGGGTTGCCATGCCCTCCTCCAGGGGATCTTTCTGATCCAGGGGTCAAAGCCCCATCTCCTGCATTACAGGCAGATTCTTTACCCCTGAGCCACCAAGGGAGCCTGTAAAGTAACTATACTCCAATGAAAAGAAAATATCGAGTAGGAAAGAAATAAGTTTTCGTAACGAAGGTAGTCAAAGGGAGAAATATCAATAACCTCAGATATGCAGATGACACTACCCTTATGGCAGAAAGTGAAGAACTAAAGAACCTCTTGATGAAAGTGAAAGAGGAGAGTGAAAAAGTTAGCTTAAAGCTCAACATTCAGAAAACTAAGATTTTGGCATTCGGTCCCATCACTTCATGGCAAATAGATGGGGAAACAGTGGAAACAGTGTCAGACTTTATTTTTGGGGGGGGCTCCAAAATCACTGTAGATGGTGATTGCAGCCATGAAATTAAAAGACGCTTACTCCTTGGAAGGAAAGTTATGACCAACCTAAATAGCATATTAAAAAGCAGAGACATTACTTTGCCAACAAAGGTCCATCTAGTCAAGGCTATGGTTTTTCCAGTGGTCATGTATGGTTGTAAGAGTTGGACTATAAAGAAACCTGAGCACTGAAGAATTGATTCTTTTGAACCATGGTGTTGGAGAAGACTCTTGAGAGTCCCTTGGACTGCAAGGAGATCCAACCAGTCCATCCTGAAGGAGATCAGTCCTAGGTGTTCATTGGAAGGACTGATGCTGAAGCTGAAACTCCAGTACTTTGGCCACCTCATGCGAAGAGCTGACTCATTGGAAAAGACCCTGATGCTGGGAGGGATTGGGGGCAGAAGGAGAAGGGGACAACAGAGGATAAGCTGGTCGGATGGCATCATCGACTCAATGGACATGGGTTTGGGTAACATCTGGGAGTTGGTGATGGACAGGGAGGCCTGGCATGCTGCAGTTCATGGGGTCGCAAAGAGTTGGAAACGACTGAGTGACTGAACTGAACTGAACTTTAACAAAGAATAATCACAATGGAGAGTGCCTTTAAACCTATTCTTCGAGAAGAAGAGCCTTTGTAAATAAAACCCATACAAACACACTCCCCCCCCCACACACATACATTTATTAATATAAAAATATAACAATTCCAGGTAAAGAGAATTGCGTTGGAACTAGCCTGAGCAGTAAATCCTCATGACGAAACTGAGAACTTGTCAGTGGCTTGGAATGCCTTCTCCCTTGCATGCCTCTCTCACCATACACACACGTCCCCAGCATACACGCAGATATACACCATCTACACATAAATACACACAACACAAACATATGTTTTTTAGTCTGGCAAAAATTCCAAAGTCTTTAGTACATGTACATCATTTAATGGGAAAACATCAAATTTTCAGTACTTAAAGAATCTGTGGAAAATAGTTGAGTCAAATGAACTTATTTCAAGGCAAATAATTAAATAGTCATCCAACTGAGTTCATAGTCCACAACCATAAGTTGAGCTATTAAGCAATTATTCAATATCTTAACTTGTACCAAACTCGGGTTTGCCTTAGTGCAATTTTAAATTGTTTATCTCAGTTATCTCAATACTTGAATAACGCTACATTTTTGCCTGTGAACATACATCCCGATAGCTTTGTCTTCTACCATTTTTGTGGGCGAGGCAAAACAAAGACAGACAAATTCCTCCTTCCAATATTCACCCATAAGTCCCTCTAATTTCATGTCAACATGCACACATTTTTTTCTGAGCAAAGAATTTGGCCGAGACCTACCAAATGCTAATTTAACATTCCTGTCAGATTTAACAAATTATGTGTAACTCGGTGCATATGCTCATCAAGTTTTTAGAGATGAAGAGCATATTTACCCTAGTCAATATTCATTTCTTTGAAAAAATTCTTTTCTCTTTTTTTTTCTTTCTTTTTTTAAAAAAATGTATGGGTGCTTTGACACGAATTCAGGCAAATCTGCTTAGTTATTCTAAGAGGATCATCTTCCCTGGGCCGTCGGAAGCTAGCAAAGATTCGCCATCTCCTTATGATGTTTCCTTAATCATACCTGAACTTAGAGCAGCAACTCTGATTGGCTAGTTCTGCTTTGCATTCTATAACACCCAGAAAATACATATGGGTTGCATGAATTTGAAATCTCATCTGACATCTGAGTAATGTTAATCTTGTTTATATGACAACCTCATTACGGTACATAATTGCTCAGCACTCTCCTAGCAAATACTGGGTTAAAAACGCCTGGAAGATGCTTGTTCTTCTCGTTATTAATTAGCACGTGTCCACTTCGCCAGATCCAGTGCCCAAACTTCATTTGTTATGTTCAGCCAAATGCATGAATAGCTTTGGAGTAATTATTTTCCAACATCATCTAATACCTCTTTGCACATCAATTAAAAATCCTCTTAACAAGGAACTGCATTTTGTCTGAGATCAAATGCCTGGTCCAAAGCTGTATCAATCATGTAGAGCTAATTAGTGGCTGTGCTTTATATCATTTGTTTTACTTTATTATTTCATTGTACACTTCCTAATGAAACCAATTGAACAATTTTAAAATCTTTGTTCAATTAATTGAAGGCTTAAAGGCCAGCTACCTAGTCAGGCTTTCTTCTCTTTGTAAAGAAATATCTGTAAGGGCGGAGGGGGGGGCAGATACCAAGATGTGTTATTATACCTATTTACTTTCTGAAGTGCCCGCTCTACAGATACAAGTTTTAAAAGGTTTATCACCATTTTTATGTCGCTTGCAAATAATTCACTGCTCTCCATACCTTTATAGCTTTTCTCTATGTGGCCAACCATTTCCGAAGGATGTGTTGGAACAATAACGGGGGGTTGTAAGGGCAGTTCATCTTGAAGACTGTGCATAGAAGCTCTCTAAATTACTGTGTGTTTCTGTCAGCATTTTATAAACTGGTTGACCAGCTTTCTTCCTTAGTGCAAAAAAAAAAAAAAAAAAACTTGCTGAGCAGTGAAGACCCTCGATTAGCATCTCCTTTGGGGTCTGGATAGGGCCGGAGACTCCAATACAAATCTGAATGGATTAAATGCATGCTAACTACCCAAAGTGGGAAACTATAATGAGAGGAAGGACAAAGTCCAGCTGTTTTAGAATTTCTGCTTGCTCTTCAGAACCAGGACTCGGGTGCTGGCTGCGTTATCACACACCCGCTCGGGAGGGGGCTGCCTCCTTTGCCCCAAGTGTACAGCATCCCAGACTGCGCCCTACGTCACACCCACCCCCCCTTTTTGAAATTCATTTTGATTTGTGAAAACATCTCCTAGTCACCAAATCCTTGGGCGAAGTGGTTTCCCCAGTCATAGAGCGTATCACGATTAATGCAAAATCAGGGGAGTTAATGTTGGTAAAAGTAGCGCTAATGTTCTGCAGTGCACGCTCCACTAAAGGGCCCCTTCTTCACAAATCTGAATCCATTTTAACTAAACAAAACTGACAAACCGGCAGATGTCGGGGCCTTCGACAAATGGGCTTCAGTTCTCTCTTCGGTCTATGCCAGAAGGGGAAAAATCAAGACCAAATTTTCAGAATAGTTAGGCTGGATTAAAAACTGCTACAGAATTGTGCCAGTCTATAAACTTACAGCATGTAGGTACACATTTATTACTTTTCAAATAAACTGCTGGGAGGAATTCTATCCCAGGATAAGAAGGATGAGAGAGTCTTTCTAAAGCTCTTACAAGGTTTAAAAATCCTCTGGAATCACGGCGGGGGCTGAAGATGAAAAGACTTGGGAATCCCCCTAATATACTTGTTCCTCACCCAGACGTCTGTTCTTTATAATGATTAAGTTACTAACCTTTATTTGTCAGTAATAATTGAATTTTACACCAAAGTGAATTATCGTAACGGATGAACTGCTCGGCCGCAATTTTAAATAGCCTTCTTTGCAAATTATCTCTCGTGATTTATATTAATCCTATAGGGAAGGCAGAGAAAAATTGTTTAAGGATGGATGATTCGGATTTAATGTGAATGGATAAAAGCATGTGATAGCTTCTCACGGCTCTGCCAATGAATTTTACACAATGTTCTCCTGGCTCCAGGATTCATTTCAAAATCTGGGGTAGCAAGTTAGAGAGAAAAAGAGAGAGAAAGAGAGAGAGATTTACCTGAGGTTACATTACTTTCATTACCCAGAAAAAAATGAACTTAGAGGGTCAAGTGAAAAATGGAAGAAAGTATTAGTTGCTGAGTCATGTCCACCACTTTGGGACCCCATGGACTGTAAGGTAAGAGTACCGGATTGCGTAGCCATTCCCTTCTCCAAGGCATCTTCTTGACCCAGGGACTGAACCCAGGTCTCTTGCATTGCAGGCAGATTCTTTACCGTCTGAGCCACCCGGGAAGCCCTGAGGGTTAAGCACGTCTATATTAGACACTTTTGCAGCTCAGCCAGGGACTCTCTTAGTTGTGTATTTCCCTCTGTCTACTGATGCATTTCCTCCAAGAAGCTTTCCCAGAACGCTTATCCTGTGACCTTTCTGCCTAATTTCTGCCCATCCCTTAAAGCTTTTCTCGTGTTCTGGCAGCTGCCAATATCTCCCCTAGTCATTCCAGCTCAGGGTTTCCCAGACTTCTGTGATAACAGATCATCTGGGCAAGAAAGATTCCCAGGCCTTTTCTCTAGAGATTCTGAATTAATCAGTTTGGAGAGGAGGCCCAGGAATCTGTGCGTTTAAGAAGCAACCTAGGCAATTTATAGCATCAAGAAAGTTCTAAAACATGCTGGGAGAGAGCATGGACCGTGTTCTCTGAATGCCTAAGCAAGTATAGCATTTACCATACATTTCTGTCCACAATTTCTACTGTGTAATATTCTGTAATTATTTCATTTGTGTCTTCTCTGTGGAATTATAAATACCTTGAATGTGGAGAATACTTTATTTTGAATACTTCCGCTCCCTCTGATCCTGCTAGGAAATCAAGAGTACCTTTTAGGTTTTTAACAAGAAATAATTAGGCATAATTTAAATGAAAATGTTGTCAACACTTAAAAATACTGTAAGAGACATAGCTTAGAAAGCAAGTGACCTGGGAGAACTAGAGGAAAAGGAAATGTTTTCTGCCTTCTGAAGGTAAAAAGGTTTGTCATACTGTCCTCAAAAAGACCAGTGACATTTACTCACTTTTTCTGATAAAGTAGTATTTGTAGAAATATTAGAACACATGAAAACACAACCATTATTTTTTTTTAGAAGGGGGTAGTAGGAGAAATGGATAAAAGTGGTCAAAATGTATACGCTTCCAGCTATAAAATAAATCCTGGACTTCCCTGGCTGTTCAGTGCTTTAAGCATGGCAATTAAGACTTTTTGCTTCCACTGCAGGGGTTATGGGTTCGATCCCGGTTGGGGAACTAAGATCCCCCATGCCACCCAGCCAAAAATTAAAAATAAATAAATCCTGGGATGAAATTAAGGGAAAAAAGCTACCATAGCAACCACTAAGGAATGATTATTGTTAATATTTTGTTATTTATTTCTCTAATTATTATAACTATAGTTCTTCCTACTTGCAAATTGTCATTTGCTTAATGAGAAAGTCCCAAGTGGATCTGGTGAATCTGACCTTTGCCACATGATGGAGACAGTCAAGAAAACGTTCCTCATTTTGTCTTTGGCGCTCACAATTTTGGGTCCCATAAGCCCGGTATTAAAGACAAGCCCTGGAAAACAAATAAAAATCCCAGAAAAATAGATAGCTGCTAAAACCAAAGTGAATAAGAGAATATCCAAATCCGAAACAATGAATCCTGCCGCTTGAGAAGAGAGCAAAGGCTAGCCAACCAGATAGTATGAAAGGCAGACGCGTGGGAAACGGGTTGTTAGTTTACACATTAATTTGAGGATGCTTTAACCTAAGGGGAGGGACTCCCCTGGTGGCCCAGTGGCTTATACATCTGCCTGCCAATGCAGGGACACGGGACACAGATCCCTGGTCTGGGAGGACTCTGCAGGCTGAAGGACAGCGGAGCTTCTGCGCCGCAGCTGAAGCTCCCACGCCCTGAAGCTGGGCTCTGCAACACAGGTCAACACTGCGACGAGCAGCCGCGCCCTGCAAGGAAGGGCGCCCCGCTCGCTGCACCTAGGGAAGCCTGCGGGGAACACCTGCACAGCCAGAAACAGATGAATGAGGAAACAGATGAGGAAATAAATAAATCCCTTTCAAAGCAAAACCTGAGGGGAAAAAATTAAGGCGCACATTTCAGAAGTACTTGAAATTAGAAGTCTTCTTCTTAAAGTATCTATAGTCGTGAACATCTTAATATAAGCAGATGAAAGTAAAAGTTCTGGTTAGTAGAGATGTGGATGATAAATCAAACTTTGGGGCATTTATTTAGATGTTTGATGTTAGGGAAACCCAGCCACATTATTAAAGTGAGCTCTGACTCTCTGCCCTGCCTTCTTCACATTTTATGTCACAGATTTTCCAAGAGAGACGTTATTTCATCAATATTATGCTACTTTCTCTGCAAAGCTCACGTCTTCATGATTAATACGCACAGAGACAATGTCAAGGTAAATTGATTTGTGTCAGTCTTTGTTTTAAAAATACATTTAGGTCTAGTTCAAATACAAGAAATCTCTTCAAACTTAAGGGTCGTAGAAGAAAAGCATAGCTTCATCTACTTAACAAAGTCTTCCTGAATATTGGAGGATACTTTGAAACCTAAATCTGATTATAAATAAAGTTCCATCTATGAGAAAAACCTGGAGATAAACAAAAGTGTATTAATAGCTAAATGTTCTCTCTAGTATTTTTACTGGTGAAAGATAATTGCCTTATTTTCTTCATCCTTCAAAATTCATTGAAAAATTTAAATGTTTAAGGAAATGTTAGGCTTTTTCAGCATTTCTATGGCTAGTTTTGCTTCTGTGTCTTTCAAATAAACTTAGTAACCAAAATGTTTTGCTGAAAGAAAAAAAAGCATGGTATCTTTACTAATATTAGTTTAAGTTTATCTTCACCATACTGAATTTTCCTATTCAAGAAAAAAGTGGGTCTAAAATGAAGACTTCCTTTATGTCTTCTTTTGGAGTATTTGTAAGAGCAATTCTTTTAAAGGTTTTTCATGTTTACAGCATTTTTGCAGTTTTCCCATTGACTCTTGGTTTCTCCAGATTTGTAATCATATCGTCTACAAAAAGAGATAGTATTTCCTTCTTGTGCACCAATTCTTTTGCCTTTGGAGCTTTTTTTTTGTATAATTACATATCAACTAATACCTCTAATGATCATAGTGAGCATCGTTTACTCATTCCAATATTTAGCAGAAAAACCTTTGATGTTTCTCTAATCATTAAGAAGCTGCCATAACTATCATTTCTTTAACCAAGTAGCCACCCATTCCTACATGATTGAGTATGTTTTATTTTATAGGTGTTACATTTTTCATTTATCTGTGGAGAGATCATATGAATTTTCTTTCTAACACTAAAAAAGAATAGATTATAATAATCAATTTTTTAAAAATATTGAACATTTTGCAAACATTCTCATTTAGTCATGGTATAGTATTGTTTTAATGTACTTTGGATTCTGATTACTAATATTCCATGTATATTTTCCATTGGTATTCATAAAAAAGATTGTTGCAGAGTTTACATTTTAGGTTGTAATCTTCGTGTGGTCCTGAGTATTCCTCCTTGAATCTACTAAAGTTTTGATGTACAAAAACTATTAATGAGTCATTGGGTGCGTATTAATAACTGTTCTATCTTCATTGCAATGTTAGCTTTTATGTTAAAACTTATTTGTCACTTTTATTTTGTTTTGATCTGATTTCTATCTTGTCAGGAAATAAGATTGCAACCCCTGCTTCAATATATTTTTGTCTACGTTTTTTTATCTTTTTCTTTCTGAATCTCTTGACTTTATGTATGTTTTTGTATGTAACATAGGGCTGATTTTTTTTGGGGGGGGTGGTCAGTGTCTTTCTACTTCTTTTATCTGAAGCATTTACAAATAAATACTATACAAGTAAGTGAAAGTGAAAGTCGCTCAGTTGTGTCTGACTGTTTGCGACCCCATGGACTAGAGAGTCCACAGAATTCTCCAGGCCAGAATACTGGAGTGGTTAGCTGTTCCCTTCTCCAGGGGATCTTCCCAACCCAGGGATTGAACCCAGGTCTCCTGCATTGTGGGCAGATTCTTTACCAGCTGTGCCACAAGGGAAGCCCAAGAATACTGGAATGAGTAGCCTATCTCTTCTCCAGCAGATCTTCTCTACCCAGGAATCGAACTGGGGTCTCCTACGTTGCAGGTGGATTCTTTACCAACTGAGATATCAGGGAAGCCCTAAAGACTTTACAAATAAAGTCTTTAATAAGTGTTCATGGAAAGAGCTTTCCTTGAATTCTTTCTTGCGTATTCATAACAGTTTGTCCATAGCCCTTATGGTTGGAAGTTGTTTTATCTGCGTATAAAATCATTGATTCCTTTTTTCCCTTTAGTCTCTAAATGAAAACAAGCTATTTCATTATCATCTACCATAAACCATCACAATCAAAAAAATCTAATAAAAATGTGACTTATTTTTCTTTATAAGTTACTTTTTAACATATTTATTTTGTGCTGGTTGTTGGGATGGTGCTTCCTAGATGTCCAAATGATTTTTTCCCTTTTTATTCAAAGTCCCCTAACTGATTTTACTAGCATTCATTTTGGCTGTTCTTAGAAATAAATCTCCAGAAGTGTTCCCTTTCAATACGCAATTTTGAGACTGCTTTCATTTCAGGAATATTTTATCAAAGTGTAATTTTTAGGATTTCTTCTATCCCATCACATTTTCTGCTATCCTGTCTCTCTTTTTAAATAATAACTTTGTATGGGAATCAGGTGGTATTTAATTTTAAAATAAATGTTAAAACCTTGTTTTCTGAACATCGTGGTGGTAATGACCTAGGGTGAGGGAGTCGTGGACTGAGAGAGAGGTTTATGGGGTGAATGGAGAGGAGGGGGAATGTAATACTCTTCTTGGCTCAAAGAAGGCGCACTGCATTCAAAGCTGGCAAAGAGTTTGAGTTTTGGCTCTGCCTTACAGTCTCTGAACCTTGGTTACCTCACAGTACAATGAAAGCAAAGTTCTACCTATCTCACAGGATAGTTGTGAGAATCAAATGAGACATTGCATTTGAAAGAACTTTAGAGCATTAAACACTGTGGAAGACCACACAACTCTGCATACAAATACGAAAGTGGAAAGTGGCCCCACCACAGGAGTTGGCCTGGGGAGCAAAGAGTTTCCGGTAGAGGATCAGAGACAAGCGCACAGACCAACTTCTGCTTCTGCTTTTCTTTTGCTGGAAACCGTATCCTCTTCTCCCCCTGCCCCGGAGAGCTCATGCAGAAAACCACAGGCTCAGAGTCTCCCCTAGCCTCAACAGACTGGGGACATCTGTTCAACAAGGGTGATTGTGAATGCAACCTTGGCATTCAGTTTCCTTACTAATCCTTTGTCTCAGAAAATGTAGCATGAGAAGGTGCCCTGGAAAATCATCAAATATCCTTCTTTTTTCCTTTGGACAGATTTACAGAAAGATCTTTCTTCAGTGGGTACTGAGCAAAACATGGAGCGAACAAAAATATTCTGTGATCCCATGTAGACTTTATACAAACATGACTCACACTGTGAGTACTGATTCTGAAATACAAATATTTTGCTCTCAACAAATTGTGACTATTTATATCATGGTATATGAAGAAAATATGATTGTATTTTTCTAAAAGTCACATGAGAAGGTAATTCATACCCTTCTTTATGAGATTTACTTGCGATTTAGCCTTTCACTTTAGAGTGCTCTGATATTCTTCTGTCATTGGTATATTAATATTCAAGGTCACTTCTTATCACCTTCCCTTAGAGATACCCTCAGTGAAAAGTAGAGACTAGTTGATGGACGTTATTTTAGCATCTAAGGCCCAAACATCTGATATTTGGTCGCTGCCAGATGCAATACTGTGAAGTTCTTGATATTCCTATTCTATATCCCACAGCATCCCTAATGCAACATAGGTAGTAGGTCTCAATGAAAGCTCTAATTTTTATCATTATCAATAATAATTGCTATTAGAAAGAGGGTATTACTTGGGATTCAAAAAAGGGAAAGATCCTTTCACTTAGGGCAAGTAGAGAAAGCTTTATAGAAAAAAATGATGATTGAAAGCAGCCTTTAAAGCAAAATCATTTGAATGCAAAGTATATGTTGATTGAGAATACACTATTCACACCAAGATGAATTTGTAAAACATCTTCAATCTATTAAAAATGTATCTGTAAATATACTAAGAACCACTGAATTGTACACATCAAAAGGATGGATTTTTATGGTACTGTAGTTGATTGTATTCCAATAAAACTACTGCTTAACCATAAAAAAATTAAGGTTAATTCTGTTTGAAAATAGGATAATCACTTACTAAAATTTTGAGTAATATAAAGAAGCTTAGAAATTACCCTGGACCACTACTTTATTTTACTTTATGTTACTTTGATTCATTTCATTTTATTTTATTTTCAGTTGGGTCTTTGTTTTAGAGGGCTCAGTTCATTATGCTTCACAGTTCATGGCTTACAATCATTGTACAAGGCATTTCTCTTGTCTTATCTAGTACTTCCTCTTATCACCTTTTTATAGTCCTGTTCTCCAAACTCCTCTGTGGTGGTCACCAGAAGTGTCCCTGTCTTGGCATGACAAAGAATGTTTCAGTGAACATCCTCAAACATGGGCCCTCATATGAGAATTTCTTTGGGATTAAGAGCTAGGGGTAAAATTAATATTGGTGTTCGTAATTTGACTCAGTACTAGCAATTTGCTGTCCTAAATGGCTGGATCAGTCTCCATCCCATCAGCACTTCATAAAGGTACCCTGCGTCCCCCAACACTTGGCATCGTCCGTCTCTCTCTTTGTTGTCCTCTTTACGTTTTTGTGTTAGCTGCGTTTTCCAGACTACCTGTGATTCTATTTGGGTTCCTGGCTTATCATGATTACTTCTCAGCAACTCTCCATGTAATCTAAATATCTGTTTCTTGTCTGATTTAGAGATCATAAATATATTCTCTCTACCTATCATCAGGCTGTTAACTTTTCATTGAAAAGCTGAACAGTTGAACAGAAATCCTTAATATTGATGTAATCACCTTTACTTACAGGGTTTTGGGGGTTTATGTTTTGCTTAGCTTTGTTTTTTAAAAAAAACCTTTCCTCATTCATCCATTCATTCCATAAATGTTGTGGAGTGCTCACTATTTGCCAGGCAAATAGTTTAGAAGCTGGCAGTACATCTGTGAATAAACAAAAAGCACTGTCTTTCTGCAACTTGCGTTCTAACTGGCGAGGACCTATCATAATCAATAGACACAATAAATAGGTGAGTTACATGGCATGTTAGGAGGCGGTAGACCTGTGGAGGAAAACACGAAGCAGGGCAATGGAGATCAGGACTGTCAGTGCAGAACTGAAGTTTTAAATGGGATAGTCTGGGCAAGCGTTATTGATTTAAATATATAAATTTTCCTCTAGATGTTGTTTTAAACTTAGACTTCCTTACCAGCTGCACTGGTGGGCGAGATTCCTCTTGGGTCCCTTGGAGTAAGGTCCCAAGATCCAAGACACACCAAAGCGCTTTTGTTCATGCTTGGATGTCTAATTTGTTGACTGAAAAGAGGGATTAAAAGAAGGAACATCTTACGCCACCATGTTGCTGACGTCACTGAGCCTAAATTTAGACTTCCTGTGAGGCCTAAATCATAGTCTGGTTTTATAAATGTTCCATGTGTACTCAGAAAAAGAATGTGTTCCTTCAATTTCTGGGGGGAAAAAAAAAAAAAATATATATATATATATACACGTGTCCCTCATATATATTTGGTACATACATATACCAAAACCCATGGATGCTCAAGTCTCTCATATAAAATTATGTACCATTTGCATATAACCTCTGCATATTTTCCCATATACTTTAAATCATCATTAAATAAATATTGTAAATGCAAAGTAGCTGCTATGTAAACAGTTGCCAGAATGAGGCAAAATCAGGTTTTACTTCTAGAACTTTATGAAATTTTTTTCTTCCAAATATTTTTGATCCGTGGTTGGTTGAATTCATGGATCTGACCCCAGAGGATTCGGAGGGGTGACTGTACATGTAGGTATCTACATTTATATCTAATCAAAGCTTTATTCATTTCATTGTTTATTTCCCTATACCTATTTTCCCTTCTTGATCTTAGTTTCTGAGAGGCATTTGATAGAGCCTCCCAGTACAATAGTTGATTTATCTATTTTCCCTTTCATTTTATAAATTAAAAGCCCAGGTAGGATTCATTGAATTAAAATGTCGATTCCCTTTTATCTTCAAGCACTAGCTCAAACTGCAGGAAAAAAAATTTTATTGCATAAGTTTGTAGAAATGGACTGCCTGTTGTGTGAACAATGAAGCATAAAAGAAGTTTAAAGCATCATTCTAATAGTGAATCTCGGAAGATTTTGAAATTTTGATTTTATTTGTAGTCATTGGACTATATGGTCTTAAATTAACTCATACAGATTAAAGTGGAAATGGAATGCAGCAAATTTTGTGACATAAATTGATCGCATAAACAGGATTAAAGAGAAAAGTCTCAAACTCTGCCACTGTTAATTCAAATTATAGCAGGAAAAAATTACTAAAAGTTAAGTGATATTGTAGTAAAGGCTTCTGAATGAGTATATCGCTAAACAAAACATTTATTGAAATTATTGTTTCCATTCAATGGGTTTTAAAATTATACCACTCGGGTACCAGATTTTTCTCTTCCTTTTTGGAACTCTTCCTGACTGACCAGTCCTACTGCTCTTTCCCTTTTCTGAGCTTCTATTGCTCTTACTTAGAATCAACACCACCTAAAATGATGCTTAGCTATTTCCTCCTTGACTCCATTTAAAAGAACTTCTTTAAAGATCAGTAACAGTATTGTGTTAAAATGAAATATTGTATTATGTATAATGTAACATGAATGCTGAGCGACTGAACTGAACTGAATATGAATGAATATAATAAATGTGGTCCTCAACACTTAAATCTTCACTGTTTGTTAGGATAGGAAATACTTTTTTTGTAACCTTAAGGTATCTTGGTCCTATTACTGAAATATACAAATAAGGAAAAAAGGAAAGCCATACTCACTGGTTACTTGCATGTGTTTTTAACAGCCCCATCTCTCATTACTCTAACAGAATTGGGTTTTATTTTATTTTACTTACTTATTTTGTTCAGTTCAGTTCAGTTGCTCAGTCGTGTCCAACTCTTTGTGACCCCATGAACCACAGCACGCCAGGCATCCCTGTCCATCACCAACTCCCAGAGTCCACCCAAACTCATGCCCACTGAGTCGGTGATGTCATCCAACCATCTCATCCTGTGTCGTCCCCTTCTCCTCCTGCCTTCAATCTTTCCCAATATTAGGGTCTTTTCAAATGAGTCAGCTCTTCACATCAGGTGGCCAGAATATTGGAGTTTCAGCTTCAACATCAGTCCTTCTGTAACTTCTGTGACATCAGTAACTTACTTTGTTGCTCACTCATTCATTCATTCACTTCCGTCTGTGCCGGCTCTCTGTTGCTCTGCGCTGGTTTTCTCTAGTTGCAGCGAGTGCGGGCTTCTCTTCGCTACAGTGCACATGCTTCTCATTGCAGTGGCTTCTCTTGCTGCAGAGCAGGGCTCTAGGGCAAGTGAATTCAGTTGCTGCGGCAGGCGGACCGGAGAGCACCAGCTCAGTAGTTACGGCACACGGGCCTAGTTGCTTCATGGCTTGTGGTATCTTCCTGGACCAGTGTTCAAACCCGTGTCCCCTGCATTGACAGGCAGATTCTTAGCCACTGGACCACCATGGACGCCCACAGAATTGTTTTGAACTTTCCCTCTCTGAAGAACAGTATGCACTAACAGTGAACATTAAGGAGTATGCGGAGAGGAGAGGGTCAGGGAGGGCTGGTGCCAAGATGACTGAGCTCAGAAGCTGGTGATGGCAGAGGAAGACACGTCAGTCAAATAGTATATAGGTATAAAGAACAAAGGGCAGGAGGGAGCCTGGTGCTGAGTGTGACCTGAGAATCAAAGCAGGTGCCTAACTGGCAGCTTTAGAATAAAGCTTTATTCAGCTTTGTCCTAGCTGCTCAGGCAACAGTAGACAGCCCTACCTGGATCTAAGCATTCCCAGTGGCATGAACAGCAAAGAACTCAAGAACTGACCAAGTGCATGGTCTTTCTGGAGGGGAGGGGACAAGCTTAGACTGCCTATACTATATGCTGTGGACCCAGTAGACTCATAGGAACTTAAAAACCCATAAGCTGGTCTGCAAGTCTGTGATGAAGCCTAGCCTTCTGCTGGTTTAAAGGCTCCCCAGGAAATTTTGATATAACTTGGTTTCAGCTTGAATGTTTCAGAACCACAAGAGCAGAAGTTTTGGAATTAGACATAGTGAATTGAGTTGGGATCTGCCACTTATTAGGTGTGTGGCCTTTGGCAAGTTACTTAATTTTTATAAGCTTCTGTTTCCTCATCTATCCAGTGGGACTAATTATACCCACTTTGAACACTTGTCATGAGGGTTAAATGAGATAATACATGCAAAACATTAGCCGAGGGCCTGACGCATAGTGAGCAAACAGTAAATAATCACTATTGACAATATTTCCCATGGGATGGATCTGCCTGATGCCACAATAAAGAAACCGTGAGATAAGGTACCTCCAAGACACCCTTCTCCATTCCCATGGCCTTCTGTCAAGGAGCTAGGCCAACTACTAAGGATATGGCTAGGAAGGGACCTGACTCATTGTGTAGCCTGGCCAGCACAGTTAGATCTGATGGAGAAGGAGATAAAAACAATAATAAAAGAAGTGGCTCTTAGACCAGAGCAGGGCACTAGAGCTCTCTGCAGTGATGGAATTGGTCTACATGCCTGTGTCTATTACGGTAGCCACTAACCACGTGTGGCTACTGAACACTTGGCATATGGCTAGTGCAATCACAGAATTAAATAACACTATTGTTTCTCACTAATTTAGATTCAAAATTAAATAAACACATGGGTCCAAGGGCTACCATATTGGACAACATTTCTTTTTATTTTCATTTAATTTTATTAGTTGGAGGCTAATTACTTTACAATATTGTAGTGGTTTTTGCCATACATTGACATGAATCAGCCATGGATTTACATGTGTTCCCCATTCTGGCCCCCCCTCCCGCCTCCCTCTCCATCCCATCCCTCTGGGTCTTCCCAGCACACCAGCCCCGAGCACTTGTCTCATGCATCCAACCTGGGCTGGTGATCTGTTTCACCCTTGATAGTATACTTGTTTCAATGCTATTCTCTCAGAACATCCCACCCTCGCCTTCTCCCATAGAGTCTAAAAGTCTGTTCTGTACATCTGTGTCTCTTTTTCTGTTTTGCATATAGGGTTATTATTACCATCTTTTTAAATTCCATATATATGCATTAGTATACTGTATTGGTCTTTATCTTTCTGGCTTACTTCACTCTGTATAATGGGCTCCAGTTTCATCCATCTCATTAGAACTGATTCAAATGAATTCTTTTTAATGGCTGAGTAATATTCCATTGCATATATGTACCATAGCTTCCTTATCCATTCATCTGCTGATGGGCATCTAGGTTACTTCCATGTCCTGGCTATTATAAACAGTGCTGCGATGAACATTGGGGTGCATGTGTCTCTTTCAGATCTGGTTTCCTTGGTGTGTATGCTCAGAAGTGGGATTGCTGGGTCATATGGCAGTTCTATTTCCGGTTTTTTAAGGAATCTCCACACTGTTCTCCATAGTGGCTGTACTAGTTTGTATTCCCACCAAACAGTGTAAGAGGGTTCCCTTTTTCTCTCTGGAGCCTTATAAAATTCTCCTGGGTAGAGCTGGCTTCTCCCACGTGTGTCTCGTCTCCACCACTACCATTCAGAAACTGCCTCTGTCCTATTGCACAGCATCAGTCAACGATTTCCTCACTGACCATCACCTGAGCTCCTTGAGGAGAGGACCTATGTCTCATTTGCCCTTGTGTCCCCAGAGACACAAATAATATAGATGATTAATCAATGTTTGTGAAAGGGAAAGGAAAAGATACAGGAAAGAAGGAGGTGTTAGGAAAGAGGAAAGAAGGGGGAAAGGAAGGTGTCTGCGGGATTAAGTAAGATTACTCTGGTATTAAAGACAGAACCCGCAGGTTCCAGCCATGTTCCCTCCTCTACACCACAATGGAACTTCCTGTCAAAGATTCTAAAAGGAAACACTCTTCAGACATGACCACAGGGTTCCTGTTTCAAGTTATGAAGCGTCATCTGACCACAACATTTTCTTTCCCTTCAGTAGCTCAGAAATTCATTCCTAAGAGCAGAGGAAATGTGTTTGGATGACCAGGAAGCCGTGTCTTATGGAGAACATGTACCTAAAGAGCAAAAAGATGGGCCAGTGAACAGCTGAAATGATGAATCATTGAGATCAAAGCTAGATACACAAGTAAAAGCAAAAGGGTTCAAATTCTAGAGAACTCCATGTGGCTATTGTCCACAATGGGTTGTCTTCCACCCGGAACATAGGGGGCCTCTGAGTGAGTGAGAAATGGGCAAAAGTTGATATTTCCAAAATAAAAAGTCAGTTTGGGGGTGCTGTTCAAGATGAATGAGATTAAAAAAAAATGGAATTGTTCCTCCTGGGGGCTGTAGAAACACCATTAGACCTCACACGACAGATTTTTAAAATAAAAGTCTATGGAACTATTACCTGGAACATCTTCTATCTTGGTCTTATAAAGACATCTGTCGGTTCATGCTCAGTCTTGTCCAACTCTCTCTCTATGGAGTGTAGCCTTCCAGGCTCCTCTGTCCATGGGATTCTCCAGGCAAGAATCCTGGAGTGGGTTGCCATTTCCTTCTCCAGGGGATCTTCCCGACCCAGGGATTGAACTCTCATCTCCCACATCTCCTGCACTGGCAGGCCATTCTTTTACCATGGATCCGCCTGGGAAGTATAAAGCCACCTACATCATTTCAAATACACCGGGGATGACTGCAGTGGGCATTGATTCAGCTCTTCTGAGTAGGATCTGTGGCTTTCAGCCACCTGAGGAGTTCAGGTGGATCATTCAGGGGCATGGTCGGTCCAACACAGAAAGCTCAGCATCTGAGTTACGACGGATCGCCTGGCAGGTCCCTGCAGGCACTGCCCAGGATACAGCCTTCTCCTGGACAAGTCAGTGCCTCCCGTGGCCGAGGCATCTGCCTTGAAAACCTGGGCTAGAGAAGAGGAACATGGACACAGGTCACTTGTCGAGGTGACACCTTTTATCCTCAACCTGTCACATTATTTGTCATTTCCATATGGGCCACTGACAGCTGTCAGTCAGGCAAGACTTACCCTGCCACCGGCAAATCTCAAGGCATACAGAAAAAGAGATGAACGCAGGCCTGTCTTAATTAGGTGATAATTAAACATTCCAGCCAGAAACTTCCAATCAATCTGACAGAACGCACCCGTTCAAAACAAGGTTTTGCAGCAGTATTCCAACCGACTGATAAGGTTTTGCCTCTCTGGGAATGAAAAAAAAAAGAAGAATTACAAAAAAGAAAAACTTTCCAGTCCTCATCAAGTCTCTGGCAGATTTGAGGGCAGGATGAAGCGGGAAGAATCCCAAAGGGAATCAGGAAACTGGGGTCTCCCTGGGGAGTTGTATTCCTATTTCCCTGAGAGGGAAACTGGGTTACAATGAGCACTGGGGGTAGACTTAAAGGTGGAAAAGTAGCCAGGAATTCTCCTCCTAGCGAGAGAGTGCTGTGCCAGGCTCAGAGAGGATAAACGACCTCAGAACCATTGCTTCCACTTTGCCCCCATAAAGATGAGGAAAGGCACGCAGGCTGATCACCCCGGTACCTGTGAGCCTCCTCTCCTTCACAGCCGCTCACCGGCGAAGTTACCATTCTCATCTCTGTGTCTAGACCTCATCTCATCTCTGTGTCATCACCGCCTGTGTCCAGACCTCGGGCAGCTTGGCTCCCACCGAGACTTCTAGAAAAAGAGCTGTTTCTCAGACACAAGTCAAGGTACAGGCGGCGCTTCTAGTAAGGAGCTTGTGCGCGCATGCTCAGTCACTCAGCTGTGTCTGACTCTCTGCAACTCCATGGACTGTGGCTCACCCGGCCCCTCTGCCCATGGGGCTTTTCAGGCACGAATACTGGAGTGGGTTGGCATTCCTGACCGAGGGATCAAACCCACGTCTCCTGTGTCTCCTGCATTGGCAGGCGGATTCTTTACCACTGACTCACCTAGAAAGCCCTAAGGAGCTTTTAAATATTATTCAACTCAGAATTTCCTATCTAGCAAGTTCATGACATGCAGAGTTAAATATAGAAAGAGCATTTAGATGAGGCCTATGTTATTAAGAGATGAGTTTCCTGCTTAACTGATATCATTAAATACTGAGTTGACCCAGGGTGCTAAATAATACTTTCTGGTGGGACCAGTGCCACCAAACATCTAAAAACCTTTTGCTGTTTCCCTGCTGCAACAGATCAAGTTAAGCTGCGGCTCCTCTGGCTTCATTTGACCTAACATCATTCTGAGGTTGCGTGGCTTTTCCAGGTTATGTGCAATCTAAGGCTCGATCAGAAGATCGCTTTAAGTTCATGAGGCAGCCTGAATGGGGCTGACGAGTGACAGTGTGACAGTTCTGGAAGAAATTCCCAAGTTCTGTTTCTATTTTGTAGCTGTCAATAATCTACACACACACAGTGGAGTGGGACATCACCAGAAGTATTGGTATTATTCCTTAGAAATCTTACCATGAGGAAAACTTAGACATTTTCTTTTTCCCACTAAACTCTAAAATTAACAAGAGGCAAAATTGTAAAGAGGAAAACTAAAGTCTCTTGGACTGGGGGTTGAGGACATCCAGAGAGGAGACCCACTGAACTAGAAGTTGCCCATGTGATTCAAATGGGACAGTGTCTATAGAAAGATTTATAAAGATTTAACGATTTCCACCAATATTATAGGCTCTCCAGGTGGTGCTAGTGGTAAAGAACCTGCCTTCCAATGCAGGAGATACAAAAGACGTGGATTCGATCTCTGGGTCATGAAGATCCCCTAGAGAAAGACACAGCAACCCACTCCAGGACTCTTGCCTGGAAAATCCCATGGACAGAGAAGCCTGGTGGGCTAGAGTCCATGTAGTCACAAAGAGTAGGACATGACTGAAGTGACTTAGCACGCATGAACCAATATCATAAAGGGTGGCTTAATTCCACACCTCCCTCTAAATATTGTTTTTCACTTTATTCTCCTTTGTTTCCTCTGAGGTAAGAGGCTAACGTCCAATTCTTTCTTTTTTTTTTTTTTTTTTTTCATTCCCAGACAAAAGCAACCACCACATTTTCAGTGAACTTCAAAAGCTTTTGTGTCTCTGTGATGAGTTGGTGTGTTTTCCTCTGTTCATGCGATTGGAATCACGCTGTGAAAGCTGAGAAAACTTGTTCTGAATTTTTTAAGAGGTTCAGCATGTCCCACCAGAAAACTCACCCATGCAGAACAACAATGTGTGCCTTACAGCTTCTGTCTTCTAAGAAAAGCGTTTATTGCTGGCTGAAGGAAAGGCTCTCATTGCCAGGGTGTGTTCATTCTCCAAGGACACTGAGAGGTTTCCAGTTCTGAGTCTTGGGAGTTGTGTTCCAAATAAAATGTTTCTACCCCGAGGGCTGTGTCCTTGTGGGGGCTGCCCTGTCCCTTCCTCCCACTCTAATTGATTTGTGGTTCTGAAGTTCTTAGAGTTCCTGCATTTCCAAGACCTCACAAAAAGATGAAAACACACGATTGATCTCACTGGGTGAACAGGTTTGGAGGGCAAAGTACATACAGCTTAAGTATTTGCCAAAAAGTCTTCCCATGACCTCCATTCACTGTCCCAGATAAGTACTCATCCATAGGGGAAATGGCATACCTTGCTGTAGCCTTGATACGTAAAGACGCCTTTTCGCAGTTTTGTATTTGCACTGGTCCTGTGTCTGCTGGCTCTTAGGTCCATCTTGCATCCTTACCCTGTTTGGCTCTCTGGAGAGCTGATCTCTGTAAGTTGCCTTTGCCAGGCTCCCTCGCTCATTCATTGATTTCACTTAAGGTTATGTCAATGGCAGCCCCTTTCCCAGGAGACATTCTCTGTGGCTCCAGGTCCCACGTGTTGGCCACCTGGACCCCCGTCTCTTCCCTTTACTCTGTCACCATAAGAGTAGCAGAGACTCTTTTCAGCTCTTCCAGCTACTCTATAATGAATGCCCCCTTTTAACTTCCCTCCTTTTCTATACCTGTCTTGGCCTCTTTGGATTTTCACTGGATCCTCACTGATAGACTTTTATTCATTCCAAAATTTAAAAGTATTTGAATACCGATAATTTAGAAAACAAGTAGTAATGATAATCTAATAATAAAATAAAACAATGCCCCACATATAGCAAAATCTATATCTACCTTGGCAGTAGGTATAAGCAAGTTATGCTGTGAAGGAAGATAGCAATGAGAATGAACTTGCTACCTTTATTTAGAAGTGAGGAGCTGGAGTCCAGGAATGCCCAGACATGTACGGCCTTAGGAATCACACCATCTTGAGGACTAAGATCTCCTCTAATTCTTACCAGTGGAACTTTGTTTATCAAAAGTGTGAGCATGGAGCACAATGGAAAATTCAGATAAATTTCTTGAAAACATGAGCCTTAAAGTAACTAAAGGTTACCGCCAAACTGCAATGTGGCAGGCTGAAGTTATCCAAATTCAGCTGTATAGGGCGATGAGTATGTATGTATCCAGAGAGATTTTCCTAGGAATAGAAACATTTCTTTTCCTTTCTCTGCTAAAATTAATTTCATATCTGAAACAGAAGAAGAAATAAGACTCGTTGCTTTAACTTTTTTTTAAGACTTTATTTAAAAAAAATTTTTTTAGGCCACTTCATGTGCATGTGGGAATCTTAGTTCTCTGACCAGGGGTGGAACCCACAGCTCCTGCATTGGAAGTACAGAGTCTTATTTATTTAGGGGGATGTTAAGTTCACAGCAAAATTGAGAAGAAGGTACAGAGAGCTCCCATATATACCCAGATCCCAGTGTACACAGCCTGCCTTTTATCTGTATTCACTCTAGGGTACATTTTCTTTTTACAGTTGATGAACCTATGTTGTCAAATCGTAATCACCTAAAGTCCATAGTTTATGTTTGAGTTCATTTTTGGTGCTGTATTTTCTGAGTTTACTCAAATGTATAATGACATATATCCATCATTATAGTATCCTAAGAGTATTTTCACTGTCCTAAAAATCCCCTGAGCCTGCTCATTTGTCCCGACTCCAGTCTTTGACAATCACTGATCATTTTACTGGCTCCAGAGTTTTGCCTTTTCCAGAATGTCATATAGTAGGAATCACATGGTATACAGCTTTTTCAGATTAGCTTCTTTCACTTAGTAAAATGCATTTAAGTTTCCTCCATATCTTCTCATGGCTGGATAGCTCATTTCTTTTTAGCACTGAATAATATTCCATTGTCTGAATGTATTATAGCTTATTTATCCACTCACCTACTGAAGTACATCTTGGTTGCTTCCAAGTTTGGGCAATTATGAATGAAACTGCAATAAACATCCATGTGCAAATTTTTGTGTGGACATAAGTTTTCAGTTCCTTTGGGTAAATACCAAAGAGGGAGATTGCTGGATCGTATGGTAAGAGTATGTTTAATTTTGTAAGAAATTGCCAAACTGTGTTCCAAAGTGGCTGTGCAAATTTGCATTCCCATCAGCAGTGAATGAGAGTTCCTGTGGCTCTGCATCCTTGCTTAGCATTTGGTATTGTCAGTGTTCCAGATTTGGTCCATTCTAATACGAGTGTAGTCGCATTTCACTATTGTTTCCGTTTGCATTTCCCTGATGACATCTAATATGGAGCATCTTTTCATATGCTCACTTGCCATCTGTATTTATTGCCTTAACTTTGAATAATTTTAACTGTGGTAAGATACACATAAAATTGACCTTTAGCCATGTTAAGTGTACAATCCACTAGTGTTAAGTTCATTCACACCGTTGTATAACACATCTCGAAAACTCTTTTCATCTTGCAAAACTGAAACCCTATACCCATTGAAGAGCTACTCCACCCTTCCTTCTGTGCCTGATGATGGCAGTTACCATTCTTCTTTCTGTCTCTGAATTTGACCACATGCCTCATATAAGTGGAATCATACAACAGTTGTTCTTTTGTAGTTGACTTGTTCACTTGGCATAATATTCTCAAGTTTCATCTGTGTTGTAACAGTCTCAGAATTTCCTTCCTATTGAAGCCAGAATAGTATTCTATTGTACGGATACATCTCATTGTGTTTATCCATTTATCAATCAATGGACATTTGTGCTACCTCCAACTGTTGGCTATTATAGATAATAATGCTATGAACATAGATATACAAATATCTCTTTGAGACTCTCCCTTTAATTCTTTGGGGTATATACCAAGAAGTGGGATTGTTGGATCATATGGTAGTGACATTTTTAAGTGTTTCGAGGAATCTCCATTGGGTTTCCCAGAGCAGCTGCACCATTTTTCATTCCCACAAAGAGTGAAGAAAAGATACAATTTCTCCATATTCTTGACAACACTATTTCCTGGTTTTTGCTCTTCGGGATATGGTGGCCATCCTAATGGGTGTGAGGGGCTATCTCACTGTAGTTTTGATTTGCATTTCCATAATGCTTTGTGATGTTAGGCATATTTTTATGTACTTATTGACCACTTGTACATCTTCATGGAGAAATTTCTAGTCAAACCCGTTGCCCATTTTTAATGGGCATGTGTTGTTGCTATGTATGTGTATATGTGCTATTTTGTAGAATCATAGAAATTCTTTATATACTCTGAATGTTAATGCTTAATCAGATATATGATTTTCAAGTATCTCCTCCTAATCTGTAGGTTGTCCTTTCACTCCATTGATAAATTTCCTTTGATATATAGAAGTTTAAAATTTTTACATAGTCCAATTTATTATTTTCCTGTTTTCCTCTGCTCTTGGTATCATATCTAAGAAAATCATTGCCAAATTCAATTTCAAAACACTTTCTCCATATTTTTTCTTCTAAGAGTTTCATAGTTTTAGCTCTTAACATTCAAGTCTTTGATCCATTTTACATCCATTTTTTGCATATGATGCAAGGTAAGAGTCTGACTTCATTCTTTTGCATGTGGATACGTACTTTTTCCAACATCATTTGTTGAAAAGACAAGTCTTTCCTCGATGAATCATCTTGGCACCCTTGTCAAAAATCATTTGAACACATGTGATTGTTTACTCGTGGGCTCTTGGTTTTATTCCATTGACCTCTATATCTGTCTTTATGCCACTACCATACTATTCTGATTACTCTAGATTTGAAATGTTTTAAAATCAGAAAATGTGAGAAATCCAGCTTTATTCTTTTTTTTAGATCGTTTTGGCTAGTCAGGTCCCTTCAGATTCCACATGAATTTTAGGACTGATTCTTCTATGTCTGCAAAATAATGTCATTGGAATTTGCTTTAACTTTAGATGCTTTTAAACATTGTGTAAAATCCAGCTTTAACCCACCACTTTCAGAAGACTTTCATGACTTTCCAACCTCCTGAAGATATTTTGTTAGGATATTTCACTTTAGCTGTCACACAAGGAAATCAGTGACTTGCTTAAAGGTTTATCTCTGGTTCTTCTCATAGGACGAGGTGGACTGAGTGACTTTACGGGGCAGCAATCCCCCAGGTGGGAACTCGGGGATCTAGGCTGCCTGCATATTATAGTCTTGCCATTAAGGATACATGCGCTTTAAGTCTGCCCCAGCAGAGGAAGAGCAAGATGCAAGAGGCACACGGTCCTCCCTGCTGAAAATCCACACAAACCTCCATTCACATTCTATGGAAGGGGGTGAGCCCTACAGGCTTGGTCCCATTAACTACACAGGAGACTGACAAATGTGCAAGAGTGTTTCATTTGTTAAAGACTGCCTCTGACACCAGCACAGACTGTGGTACTTTTAATTGGATACTTTATATGCTTTTGAAAGACATCTCTTATATTATTGTCTTGCCTGCTTTCTTAATTTTGTGTCAGTCATGGCTCCCAGTTCTACTGTATTTTGAGAAAAGAAACAATATGTCACACATCTCTGGGTCTCCCTCCATCTCCAGGAAATGTCTTTCCTATAAATGGTTCATCAACATTCAGTCAATAAATACTCACTGAGTTTCCATTATGGGCACCATTTTGAACATCAGAATATACTACAGAAATATACAAAATTTCTCCATACTCAATTCATAATCAATTAAAAATTCACACAAATAAACGTAAAGTTGCAACCATGCTGACTATTGGGGAGGAAAAATACCTTGTGTTAAAAAATACTCATAAGTAAATTAAAAAACAATGATGTTGAGTAAGCTGAAAAAAATCACGTGGATTGTGGGAACTCTGGCCCCTTGGAGATTCCAAGAGGAAGAAGGCGAAGACAAAACAGTGATGCCGAGCAATCAGCAGGTTCTCAGGAACTCCCTGGAGGGAAGAAGTTTTCAGGTAACACTCCCCGTCTCCTGTTCTGCGCCTGGTGTGATAGGCAGCATGTCAGGAGTAATAAAGAAAAATGGCCGTGTAACTACAAACAGAAGAAACACACCTTTGGTACATTTCCATCCTGTCAGAACTTCTCTGTCATACTCTAATGGGATCATATGAATAATTTTGTTTTCTCTAATAGGAACCCACCCCCTCCAAAAAAAAAACAAAACAAAACACAATCCCAGCAGGTTGTTTTTATATTACTCTGTAAAGAAGAACACTAACATGATGAAAAGAAAAGATAAGCAAGAGAAATACAAGTAACGTAGAATATTTGTGGACACGATTATTTTAGATTTTCATATGGCATCTGTGATAAGAATGTTGCCTCTGCCCTCTCCTTTGTACTTGATGAACTATGAGTGGTTATCCGAGAATAGCAGGCATCTATGTCTTCCTCTGTTTTTATACTGGGAGGGGAATGTGTCTCCTTGACTTACATGTGTGGTTTTATTTATTTATTTTGCTCAGTCGTGTGCTTATGAGCTTTCTGTCTGCTCCCATGGCATAATCCAAATGACTTGGACTATTTGTCATTGTCGGCTTTTGAGATGAGAGCACAAAGACAGTCTGCAGCCGTAAAAGCATATCTGTTAAACCCTAGGGATTGTCATTTAAAACGATTTCAGCAAAGGCTCCTCCTCTTCTTCCAGAATTGTCAGGGGAATTTTATTTGGCTTTTGCCTGAGTTATTAGACATGTTACTCATAGGCTGGGTTGAAATCCAAAACTGCATCAACCATAATTCACATACTACAGTGAATGCATATAATAAGCATTTAATAAACACTGGTTGAAATTAAGTCAGTTGAATTGAACTGAACTGAACTGAAAAATTAAAGACTTGTGTGCTTCAACAAATTAGAACATTCTGTTAAAAATGGACAATCCAATTGCTTGCCCTACAGCGACATGGTCTGCCTCTGCACAGAGGGTAGGTGTATAAGCAACCACGTACTTAGCTAGTCATGTATTCAAGCACTGAAGGCAGGTTATTTCTGTTGCATAATGTCATTGTGAGTTTCCTGTCTTTGTAACTCAAAAAATATGGGCCTTCACAAGCCAAGGAGGAAGGAATGAATTATTCAACAATGGTGTTGGGAAAATTGGCTCATTATCTGGAAGAAAATAAATCCTCAAGTTAGATTTTCACCTCAGACCACACAACAAAATAAATTCCAGCTGATACTAAGTAATGAAATGTAAAAAGTAAAAATCATCAAAAATTGGAGGTGCATCTGTGGATTCAGATTGATAGAAGGGAGGAGATGATGGGAAAGAAAAGCACCTCTGTTTTTATTTTGTATTTCTCCATAGTCTTTTTCAAAAGAGTAAGCAACACTTAGGTGAATGTTTTATTGATCTTGGAGTGACGACTTTCAGAACTTAAAAGCAATGGAAGAAACAACAAAAGAAAAATCAATAAATTTGGCACAACTTATGTGTGTTAATAAAAGCATCAAAGTATGAAAGTGCACGACAAATTGGGGAAACATTTGAAACAAATAGTAACAAACTGTTAATATCATCAATGTATAAAGAACAATTGGTGGAGGAAACGGCAACCCACTCCAGTATTCTTGCCCGGGAAATCCCACGAACATAGGAGTCTGGTGGGCTACAGTCCATGGGGTCACAAAAAGGTGAGCACAGCTTAGCGACTAAACAGCAAAAACAACAACATAAAGAACAAATACAACATAATAAAAAAAAGCATGCACTCTAAATCAGAAAAGGATATAAAATTGTTGCTGCATAGAATATATTTTTTTAAAAACCCAATAAAGTAACAAATGTACAACAATTGTTGCACTAGGATATTTGTCATAGCTTTTGTAAAATAATATTAAAAACTAAGGACTGGCCTCAATATGCAATAAAATAACATTCAGTGGAATATTGTTCAAAGAATATGTATAATGGTATGGGATATTTTAATTGTGTAAGTGCAAAAATAGACTTCAAAACCAAATACAAGATGTTTGATTTTGTGACACAAATGTGTGTGTGTGTATGTGCATGTGTATACAAGAGAATGTTTAGAGGGAAATAAATAAAAAAATATTAGCAGTTCATATTTCTTATTTTAAGATTACTGTCATTTTTATTGTCTTTATGTTATAATTTGTTTTTTTTAATAAAATGCTTGTGTTATTTTATAATCAGGAAAAAACAAAAGAAGCATTTATCTTAAGCTCAGTCTTTTTCCAAAAAATTCCACATATTAAGTTTGAAACTTTTAACCGAATATTAACATGGAAACTTTGAATGAACAACACTGAACGTTATTTCTGTGCATTCTAACTTTCATGGATTTCTGATTGAACATAGAGCGCAAAGACAGTGAATTAATTTGATTGTAACCAGACCCATTTAGTACCTATGCCCACACTCTCTTTTCTCACTGTTGTCTCCTCTCCTACTGGTCTGCTTTTTTTTTTTTTTTTTTAACAGAAGTGCTAGCTAATATTGGACACCTTGAGAGTGTAAACTGTACTTTTTGAAATAGATCGTGTCTTTTTTCACATCCCTTGGAAATTGTTTTATGAAATAAGTGGAACAAATAGCTAAAAGGTAAGCCCTTGGGGATAAATTTTGTTAAATTTTTCCTCACTGGGAAAGTGAAGCTAGGCCTACATTAAACTTTTTTTTCCCCCCATCATTTGGACAAGTCCCTCACTATTAGCTGAATTCTTTCAGCTCCAGGTGTTAAGCATTCAGATCATTCCTAAATAAATACAAATCACCCTTATGCTTTAGGCACTTAATATCTTAATATCTTCTCTCTGTAGTTTCACTTCTTGTCTTCCTGCTTCCCTTGTACCATCATTGGCTTCCAGTGTGTTTTGTTTTTTGGTTTTTGATGGGGATTTGGGGGGATAGTTTGTTTGTTAAGTAGAGCAGAAATATGGCTGTGAAGTGTAGATAAAGAAGCTGACTTGAAAACAAAACTGGCAGAGGACACTTTACAGTCCTATGTGCCATGTTGGTTAAAAAAAAAAAAGTCAGTCCTCCATCTACTGTTACACCCTCAATAAATGTTTTTCCCTTGGTAATGCCTAAAATTTGATTATCACTGAATGATCATTTGTAATAATCATTGCCCTTTTTATATAGCTGCCTTAAAAATGTAAACACTCCTAAAAATGGACTAAAAATGGAACTAAATATGCCTGAAATTAGGCTAAATACTCCTGAAATTGTACTTAAATTTGGCCCTAATACCCCTGAAAATGGACTAAATACTCCTGAAAATGAACTATAATTTTTAAAATTCCCTTCCTACTTACACATGAGATGAGCTTTCTTTAAGATTTCATTTGTTATTAGCAAACCCTTGCAGGCCCAGAAGCAAAGCATCCACAAAAGGAGGGTGGGAGAAACAAGCCAACATTGGAAAGTTTATCACATGGACAGGGTAAGCCCCGGGCTTCCCCGGTGGCGCTGGTGGTAAAGAAGCCACCTGCCAGGGCAGGAGATGCAAGAGACACAGGTTCAATCCCTGGGTGGGGAAGATCCCTTGGAGGAGGAAATGGCAACCCACTCCAGTATTCTTACCCGGAAAATTCCATGGGCAGAGGAGGAGACTGGCACACTGCAGTCCATAGGGTCGCAAAGAAAGGGACACAACTGAGTGACTGAGCCCTAGCACCTGGGCAAGCCTAGCACCTAGCACCCTAGCACCTGGGCAAGCTTAGCACTTAGCACCCTAGCACCTGGGCAAGCTTAGCACCTGGTACCCTAGCACCCTAGCACCTGGGCAAGCCCACATCTGTCCTTACAATATGCTCAGTACACTCACTCTCACCTCAGTGAGTGCTGTCAGAAGATGAAAAGGAAAGAGTCAATTTATGAGGCAGGTGCAAGAAGCCAGGAGGCACCCTTGCTGCCCACTATGCCCTCTGTGCCATGAAGGGCCAGGGACACACAGGGAGAGTTGGTCATCTGTGGAGAAGCCAGGTATGAGCCTCTGAATCAACTTCTTGATCAAAACAGGAAGGGAAGGACAATGAGACCACTAATGGAAAACTCACATGTAGTCGCTGCTGGCCCTGCCTCAGCTAAAACAATAAAATGTGACTTGCAGAACATGACCCAACACAAAGGAAGCAAGACCAGCACTGAGGGTATTTTTGGTCCACAGCAGCAGTTTTCCCCATCGAGGCCTTGATGAATCCCCTGGGCAAATGGAGAGAAACGAATGAGGCTTCCATGTTGGGAGGGCTGACCACACGCTCATGTAATGATGTCCATCCATCTTCAACATCCCTGCCCAAGTCATGCACTTGTGGCAGAACTGTACACCTCGTCCTCGGATAGGTGACAAACACCATGACAGTCTTTCCCGCTCCCCTTCCAGCTGCGTCACAAGGGCTGCTAATAAAGACGCATGGCTTTTATGTTGTCCATCTGTATCCCAGCAGCAAGCAGGGAATTATGTGTTCCTCTTTGGGCGGCTCCCAGCCTAGAAAAATTTGTGTCCTAGGAAAGACAAGCCAACCTTCAGCTGACCTCTAACTTCTTTCACTAGGCTAGACTTCAGCACTTCTAACAGCGCTTCCAGATCTTTTACTTCCATGAAACATGTTTGTTTATTTTAAAAGTACTAAAGAACTATAGTTGTCTTGCTAGAATCAAGCCTTGTTCACAAAAAGCACTTGGAGCCCAGGGTGTATGATTTTACCCTGGGTTGTTTATTTCTGCTTAATCCGAGAGACTCCAGAGGGTGGGTCAAAGATTTAAAGGCAGTGTTTGAAAAGGACTTGGAGAAGTTTTGCTTTGGAAGGCCAGGCAAAAATTCGAGATTATTATCTACTTTATTACTTTGAGCACTTATGAGGATTTATTGGTGGTTGAGTGTAATCATTCTCTAAGGCTTTTATGCCCTAACAATTTGGCATTCATGTTTTTGGGGGACTTCTAAGCTAAACAACAGTACTAACACCTAATTTTGCCAAAGCAAATAGCACAGATATATTGGCCTTCTGTTCCTTCTGCTAAGAGGCGGTTGAATCAGATCAACTGAATTTCTACCAAGAACTTTGAACAGGAGAATGTAGAAGATACAGTTAACTCTCCAAAATTTCTTGCTTTCCTCAGCCATGGAAGTGGCATTTATGGGAATAATCTTTATGGGAATGATTTTGAAGCCAAAATAATCCACTCACATGTGGTACTGAAAGGGGCTGCGGAGCCAGGGCCTGCTGAGCTGTGACGGCCAGGCAGCTCTGCAGACAGCATCAATAAAGGGGTGGCTAAGCTGAGGGGTGGGGGCAGCTCCAGGACCTGCCAGTCTGCAAGGAGCAAGCGTAGCAAAGGAGGCTGCCGGAAACACCGTCCACACACAGGCTGAAAGGATGTCTCCATATGTGAACAGATTGGCAGCTGTCCTATGTAGAAATAGAGGGTAGCCAAGAAGAATAACGTTTTCACCTTTTCCCATAGGGAAGAAGTACTTGGAGCTCTCTTCCCTGGTGACTAGGATGGTAAAGCGTCTGCCTACAATGCGGGAGACCCGGGTTCAATCCCTGGATCAGGAAGACCCTCTGGAGAAGGATATGGCACCCCACTCCAGTACTCTTGCCTGGAAAATCCCATGGACGGAGGAGTGTGGTAGGGTACTGTCCATGGGGTTGCAAAGAGTTGGACATGACTGAGCGACTTCACTTTCACTTTCACTTTTCAAAGCCACCAAAGTCATAGATTATGCTTCAGACAGATAGGGTAAACACACCCCCACACAGGCAAAGATGGTATGTACACTGTCCTTCCCATTTTTCCTCATAGTTACAAAGTCACAAAAATGTCAGAGTTAAAGAGACCATAGATACAGACTGGCCAGCTTAAAGATAGCATGAAACCAAGATCTGATGGTTTTTCTCAAAGCCTTTCAAATGAGACTCGTTAGATTTGACCACAAGCTCTTATAATTCTTCATTTGATTAATCAGAGCAAGCCTCATGTATTTAGGGAATGTTTTAAAATCTTTAAAGATTTTCCTATTTGGGGCAAGACTTTTTGGCCTATTCCTAATACTTACCCAGGCTTTGAAGTGTTTTGATATATGTGGACCTTCCTTGGTGGCTCAGATGGTAAAGAATCTGCCTGTAATGCAGGAGGCCCAGGGTTGAGCCCTGGGTTGGGAAGATTCCCAGGAAGAGGGCATGGCAACCCACTCCAGTATTCTACTTGCCTGGAGAATCCCCATGGACGGAAGAGCCTGGTGGGCTACAGTCCTCGAAGTCACAAAGAGTCGGGCATGACTGAGGAACTGAGCATAGCACGACGGCACAGAACATGTGTGTGTGCGCACGTGTGTGTGCGCGCACGTGTGTGTCTGTGTGCGCATGTGCGTGTGTGCACATGTGTGTATGTGTGTGCATGTGTGCATGTGCGTGTGCGTGCATGTGAGCATGCGTGCGTGTGTGTCCGTGTGCACACGCGTGTGTCTGTATGTGCATGTGCGTCTGTGCACGTGTGTATGTGCGTCCGTGCGCACGTGCACACACGCGTGTGTGCATGTGTGTGTGTGTGTGTGCATGTGCGTGCGTGTGTGCACGTGTGTGTGTGCACG
Organism: Muntiacus reevesi; assembly: GCF_963930625.1. Lineage (NCBI taxonomy): Eukaryota > Metazoa > Chordata > Mammalia > Artiodactyla > Cervidae > Muntiacus > Muntiacus reevesi. The sequence goes on from NC_089252.1 coordinate 52,948,838, forward strand.
CCTCACACACATGCAGTTGCTTATGAACCTCTCTCCCATAAGACTTCATAAGACAAGTTTGTGAACTTTGGTCATGTCGCTGCCTCTGTCCTTTTCATTCTTGCTTCTTCAAACCCACCTCTCTGTAGGTACTAGACAAGAGTAGTAAAGCTGCTTGTAATGAGGTGCCTATGAGATTTACACTGAGTTTTTTGTTGTTGAATTATATCTGGTAGACAAAGACATTGTCAAAGCTGCACAGTAGCTCCTTAATCCCCTAAGCCTCAGTTTCCTTGTCTGGAAAGGGAGGATAATAACAATACCTAACATAGCTCATAGGTTGCCCCATGGGTCAAATGTGATAATGTATGTAAAAGATTCAGAATAGCGCCTGACACATACTAAATACTTGAAATATTGGAGTGTTATTAGTGTAAAATGTCATAAATTACAAGATGAGTTACTGTGGCTTAGAATTCCAATCAAATCAATAAATACACATTAGCTACTGTTTGGAATCACTACTGCAGAAAATACATGTTCATCGGTGGACACTCAGTTTGCACACCATTAAATGTTTATTGGCTATTTGAGTGGACCATAGGATACTGTTTTGCTTCCACTAGTCTGGTACTAGGGACATTTAGATAGGAAGGATGCACTCATTCAAATTGGGACCTGTCCAGAACATGAAGTTAAAGAGATCTATTAATAAACATGACTTCAATAATTAAAGGTACACACATAAGCATCATGCATGCTAAAGTGACATTTTGTTAATAGATTGTACTGGCAGTTTAGGGTGTTCTTTTAAGCGTTTTAGCAGCAACAAGCTGCTTCCTAGTCAAGCATCTTAAAATAACTATGTCATTACATAAACATTCTACATCCACCTTATGCCAATCCATGTTCTGTTTCTTTTGGAAGAGAATAAAATAAGATGAATAGACATGACCCAAACGCCTGTGCTATAGAATGCTAATGTTTTTTAAGAGGGTGGATATTCTAAAATTGGTGAGAAAGGACCAGTGTTAAAGATATGGCTGACCTTTGCAAGATTATTTTACTGCAAAGAGTCTTTGGTTTTTACAAGCTGACATGCCAGAGTCAACATAAATAAGGTGCTAGGGGAATATTGCCATAGAGGTAAGAGCATAAACATATGTAGCTATCTCAGCCTGACCAACTGGGCCCTGGGGAGGGGACCCAGGGACTCTGAGAGAGTCCACACAGCTAAATAAATAGCAAATATGGCCTGGCCAACAATTCAAAGAGCAGTACATTTATCATCTTCAGGATTAAATTGGATTAGAAACAAATCAGATATAGTGACCACACTTACACAGGCAGCCACAGGCTCTAGGCAACTAATTTCAGCCTCTTGCGTTAATGGAACTCAGGTAGCAGTGAGCCAGCTCAGACTGATTTCCTGGGTCCAAGTCAAATAGATCCCATTGGGAGAAATCAGACTTTTCAGTGAATAAGAGGAGGCATAGCAAATGGGGAATCAGTACCAAAAGAGATAAGGAAAGAGGAAAATATCTAAGGGTGGTTTAGGCATTTAGCATGGAAGAAGCTGGGCAAGACCTAATGTGTAGTCAGCTAGATGCACTGGAGGAGAAGGGCAGAGGTCAGTGACTACATCCCTGTCTAGGTGATATTCAGCCAAGAAAAGCAAGTCAAGAGACCAGGGTTTAAAACGAATCAACCAGAAGTGTAACCACATGCCAAAACACTGGGGTAATACCTCCAAATATTAAGGCTTCATCAGAAGAAGACAACTTACTTGATATTTTAAATAACCAGTCCTCAAAGATGGGGCCTTGACTGAATTTGGATTGGTCTTGTGACTTGCTTTGACCAATAGGATTTGATGGATGTGACACTGTGTATCTTTGGAACAGAGTCTTAAGTGACTTGCGGCTTTCAATTTTACATTTCGGGATACTCTCTGGAAACTCAGAGGACATGCTGCAAGAAGCCCAAATTGCCTGGAGAGGCCATATGGAGAACAGAATCCCTCTGGTAAACAGTTCCAGCTGAGTTCCCAACAAAGCCAGCACCAGCCTGGAAGGAAGTTATCTTGGATGTCCAGCCAAGTCAAGACCCCAGGATGCAGCCCCTGTCCACAGTGCATGGAGCAGAAGAACCACACAGCTGAACCCAGTCAACTCACAAAATCATGAGAGATAATGAAATGATTATTCTTGTAAGCCACTCATTTGTTACATAGCAACAGAAGTGATTTTGAGAAGGTTTCGAGAGATGTAAAAGCAATAAAAATTAAGTAATGATTTTATCAGCAGGCATTTGAAATGATGAACTGGAATCTTTTTTAGAAAACTTAAATTTCATTCAACATATCCTCTTTAGGAAGACAGGGCTTTGCATAATATATGAAGGAAAAGCTTCCATTAAAAAATACCTAAAATTTAGCAATGTTTTATGGTTGAAAGCAAACTTAATTTATCTAAAGAGTTTACTTCTTGTTGTGTTGCTATGGTGTAATTAAAAGTAGTACAGGGTGAAATAAAGATTTTGAGAGAAAATGTCAGATTTCCCAGACAGTTTCACACACAAAAGCACCACCAACAACTGACTGTATCATATCTTCTTGAGATATTGCTGTTTCTTAACTTGCTTCTATAGTTAGACATATGATTCCTTGAAATTAACTTCTCAACCTTAAGTAAGGCCTCTGCTCACCTTGGTTATGGTTTACATGCCATTACTTCTGTGTCTGTTCCAGAGGCCGACAACTTACGAAGCATCACATTAAGCCTAAGTGCCAGAGGATAGGAGGAGAATGAAGAATGGCTCAGACCTGGGAACAAGTTAGAAAGGGAGCCTAGGTTCTGAACCCTGATGGCTAATGTCACAGCCTTTGCCAAAACATCAAAGTGAGTCAAGACAGCCACCACGAGTCAAGGTGGGACAAGGTGAGCCAAAGTTTTAGGAAATAAGGAAGTCAAGACATAGGTCCGCATTTCCCTGATTTTCTAAGATCAAAGCCATCCAAGGGCCTGGAAATTTTGACATCAAATAAAGAAAGGATTAACTATCAGATTTCAGAGTCAAAGCTTGCCAAGGCCTAGAAAGAATCTAGAAATCATGGCGATCAAGTCAATTACCCCAGCAGTCAGAACCCAGAAGTAACCTCAAGGTTCTTTCACAATCTTTCTGAGAATGACAAATGATGACCAGAGGAGACTAGACCATGGCCCAGAGATCCTTGTAGAACTGAGTGCTTTTCTCTCACAATTAAAATAATCAGGCTGATTCTAAAAAGGAGGTTGAAGTCCTATTACTTTTTATTCTCTATAACTTTTAAGTGTGGAAAGAACACTGCTGGAATAACTCCATTACATCTGTTCCCATCACTTGGCATTTGCTGTCCACAAAGAACACGCTTTAGTTGGCACAGTGCACATAAATTTGGAGGGGGAAGGTAATTCCCTTTCCAGAACGATCATGACTGACGTAGATCTATATGATTACACTGTCATCTTTGTATTTACTATAATGTGACTTCAGGAAGCAGGGCAATCTCCTTAAGTCATGAATTAAATTCCTTCCCAATTCCGTCATCATCAGTTTCTCAAAGGACTCACTAGGTGAAAATAAACAGTTACTTGGAGGGCAATATTTCTGAAGAATCACAACCCAAAAGACATTTTGACTGAACCAAATTCTGGTCATATTTGGAGTGGAAGATTTCCCACTGCAGAGCCAAATCTCAAGTGACAGCTTGCCAGTCCTCTCAGATAGTATTGACTTGAAGTCCCCTAGGATGGGCTGGCTACCCAAGTGAACACACTGGTAATCCATTCCATAAGAGGATTATGATGTAACCAAATGATGAACCATAAACATTTCTGTAGAATGTGATGACATAAGTCTGTCCCACTCCTTCAGAAAGCTTAGCCAATGAAACTTAGGTCCGTGGCCAGAACAAGAGCTGTTTGATTTTCATGAGATCTTCATGACTGAGTAAGGGTCTGGAAATGGCATTCCTTCAGGTAGGAATATCTTAAAATCTCTTAAATTTGTCCCAATGGGAAGTGTAACCAATTTGTAAATGATGGAGTTTTTAAAGAAATTAAGCTTACAAATTCCAAATGCATACAATAAGTTAATAAAATACTGTCTAGCAAAATCCACTGGGGACCTGCTTTAATGAGTAGAGGGATTAATTTTAATTAGTATATTAGTTGTTTGCTTATAAAGGCGGTAGCACTCTAACTCATAAATTCCAAATTAGCATAATCCAAATACATTTTTGTCATAAAGGATTCTCTAGTATCTAATTCAACAAACTTTTATTGAGCATCAACTCTATACTAGTCTCTGTGGTAGATATTGCAGATGCAAAGACTAAACAGATGTAGTCTTTGCCTCAAAAAGTTGACAGTATAGTGAGGAAGGATGTAGTTAAATTATTATATAATGTGATAAATGCTATGCTTCTGTGATAAGCAGTATGCTTTCAGAGGACAAGGGAGGATGATATTAAGGCTACATAGAAAATGCATAAATATTTCATAGGAGAAATAATATTGAACTTGGGCCTTAAAGAGTAAGCAACGCCTCACCAAATAGAGAAGAGGCAGAAATGTACCATAGTCCAGAATAAGCACGAGCAAAGGGATGGTGCTGTGAAGAAGTGAGGCATCTTTGTGAAATGACTGCAGCAAAGGGAGCCTTGGAAGAAGGCAGCAGGAGATGAGCCTGGAAAGAAATGTGAAGCAGACCATGAATGCCTTTGAATCTCTTTGGAGTTGGGACTTTACCTTATAGACAATGAGGAGCTAGAAAGAGTTGGAAGACAGAGAGCAACTGGAACAGATTCCCTTGCATGGAAATAATAATTCAATCAGAGGTTCCCATTGCTTCAGAGAGAATTAAGAATTTTTTGTGGTAAGAAAGCAACATGAAAGAGTCCATTTCAGCTTTCAACTTCCAAAATAATAGTGAAAGGCACTGCTTTTAATTTTCAAGAACCAAGGTTTTGAGAGGGGGGAAAAAAAGTTTTGCATATCAAAAGGCAAAGCCAGGATAGAGCTGGCAGAATGTGTGAGAACACAGTAAAGAATTACTAATTACTGCTTACTCTCTGAATCACTATCCCCACCACCCAGATGGCTTAAGACAGATAACTCACTAGTTCCATATAACATACGTTCATCAATCTAGAGTCTTTCTGAGATGACGGTGAAAATAGCAAGGACAAGGTAATTGGGTCCAATCTAGAAGTGTTAATATTCCTATAGGGCAATTGAAAAGTTTGTCTAAACAAACTGAGAAGAGAATAGAAAAACGGTTGAAGAAAGAACACTGTGTTGCCCAGATAGGCATTCTACAAAATTTGTAGGGTGTCGGGGGCCCGATAGGGGTCACTGGACTTGAAGGACCACTTGGAAAAGTGGGATACAATGTAGAAAGAGAACTCAGCCTCCAACTGAGTACCTCCAGGGGCCAGAGTCAGGGAACTTTGAGGAAGCTAACCCTGCCTCCTCTGATTGTCTCCATCAGAGTGAGTATCTCCAGTTTTGCTTGCCCCGGGGGGCTGCTTTAGCTGTCACTCAAGGACATCTCTTTAATAACTGCCTGCACTCGGATAGCAATGCACATGCTGAGGCTTGTACTGCTCAGTTCAGCCAAATCCCACACGTGGAATAGCCCCCTTCTTCAGAACTCTAGGACACTCGTAGGCCTCAAGGAAGTGAGGCCTTGACTCTATAGTAGAGAGAGTAACTTCACACCTCGACTTAGAGGAGAGTAGGGGGAGCTGGAGATTGAATGAGTCCAGCTTGAAATTATCTGATGTAGCTGAAATCATCTCAGCTACAGCACTGGAGAAACCAACTCCTGCTTAAAGCACATGAGTGTGTTTCAAGATACATCCACCTATAACCCTATCCTCAGTAGAATTTTTGTAACCTCACAAAGAATTTTATTTGCCTTCATGTAAGAGACTGGACTTCTGACTTCAACTCCTGAGAAGCCACCTGCGGATACTGCCACTTCTCTGGTTTTCATGGAAAAAGCAGGAGGGACCTTGTGGAAAGCTTTATGCCATTCAGGTCATCACATACCTCTAAGCAATTGATAAAAACACACAGAACATGTAAAGGCAGTTCTTTGCACTCATGAGTTGGATATTTGAAAACATCCATTCTTCATGTTCAGTCCTAAAGGCCACTAGCTTCCTAACAAAAAGTTTCAAGCAACTAGGAGTTCAAAGTCCTAACCTATCTTAACGGATGAATCAGGACACAAATATACATGTTGATTCTTCACCATATTTCTTTATTTCCACCAAAATGAAGGAATGCATTGAAGGCTGATAGTAGTAATTTTCAGGTTTATAAAATGGCTGCCCAGTTCTGTTGGCAGGAGATATGCACTGAATACCCAGATTTTCTTCCTATTTGTTTTTCATGTACAAATGCCAACTAAAAGAGGGAAAGTAAAGACAGAAACCATGACCTCTGCTCTGCCTTCTAGGACTGTAGCATCCTGAAGAATCCCCCAAATTAAAATCTAAGAATGATGATTTTATAGACATCCTAATATTCAAGGCATATAGGGAAACTACAACCTAAGAGGAAAATCTTTTTTGCTTCCAAAATGAGACATGGATTTTGTGTAAGAAAGCAACTTAGGAACGGACTAAACAACTCTTGACCTTTCTGGAGGATGGCTAGGAAGAATAAAGTATCTAAAGTAAAAAAAAAAATAAAAATGATATGATCATACGGTAAGGAATTGTTGTGTATGTTAAGTCTTCAGTTGTGTCTCACTCTTTATGACCCTATGGACTGTAGCCCACCAGGCTCCTCTGTCCATGGGGATTCTCCAGGCAAGAGTCCTGGAGTGGGTAGCCCTGCTGTCCTCCAAGGGAGCTTCCAGACTCAAGGACTGAACCTATGTCTCACCTCTCCTGCATTGGCAGGTGGATTAGGATGACTTTCGGGCTTTAGCTTGGGTGGCAGTAGTCTGCGACATCATGTTCCAAAATCAGAAACAACTGGGTAAGGAAGAAGATAATTTGGAATTCTGGCGACAAAGCCAGATTGTGTTAGAAAGATGGGTGAATGTAATTTAAGGAAATAGAGGTTTGAGTTACCTGTTCAAAAGTCAAGACATGAAGAGAAGGTGCGAGGTGTAACATACAACCTACTGCACCCTGGACTCCACCAAGACTGCCCTGATGGCTCAGATGGTAAAGCGTCTGCCTACAACACAGGAGACTCGGGTTCAATCCCTGGGTCAGGAAGATCTCCTGGAGAAGGAAATGGCAACCCACTCCAGTATTCTTGCCTGGAGAATCCCATGGACAGAGGAACCTGGTAGGCTATAGGCCATGGGGTCGCAAAGAGTCAGACATGACTGAGCGACTTCACTTTCACTGCACACTAGGAAATCTACTCTGGGGCCTATTGCAGCCACTGATGGTGGGAGAGGCATGCTCAGATCCAGGAGGTCCTTCGTTAACCTCCCAAATTATGGCCCAACCCTCTCTTCTTATTGATGCGAGCAGGTTACACACACACACACACACACACACACACACACACTTTAAATTCGACAGATACTTTCTACTGCTGCAATTTTTCTTGTTCTACCTCCAGCAGGAAAAAAAAAAAGGAACTGAACACCATTCTCTGTAGAATTCTCCTCCTTGGAAATCAAAGTTAATTAACATTTACTGAACCTTTCCTGGACACATGGCACAATGCCAAATTCCTAAAGGAAAATGAGAATGGATGTGTAGGCGTGGTACTAAAAACACATCAGAGGAGAAGGAGCAAGCCAGTTTAACAGGTTAGAGCACTTTTCCATCTCATGGCTGTGAGACTCTGGCCCATCAGTAAACAAACCCACTCATAATAAAAAGCATTTGCATGCATAAATACATGGTTTTTAATTTCTTAAAATAAATTCATAAGCTCAAATACTGAGCCATCTCTTATCACCTCCCTGCAAGTCATAAAAATATGCGAGTAAAATATTTAAAAAATTGTCCACGCCAACGTCTACAAGCTCCATCAATTTCTCACAGGCCATAACACTTGGAGATGTTGAGTTTGCACATTCACCCTGAAGTATGACATATGTAAACCCTGATCCCACATTCACTGGCTTCTCTTTGCTTGTGATACTGGTTCTCAATGCAGGCTGCCATTAGCATAATGGGATACTTTAAAAAATACAAGTGCTTGGGTTGTCCATGCACAGACTTCATATCTATGGAAGCTGGACCCAGCTAATGATAGCTTTGTTCATCCCCAAGAGGATTCTAACATGCAACCCCATGCAATCTCCCATATCTAGAGGCATATCAACTTTTGTATACCTTCATCTGCTCCCATCAATTTTCGAAATCCATTAACACCTCCAACTACTTCCTACAAACACTAGTCACTGAGACAATGGCCAGAGGGTTCCTGCTTCCTCCATTACTCATAGGGCCCCCTGGGGCATCTACCCATTCTACTTCCTTTCCACAGACTTCTCTTCCAGTTCCAGTTCAAGCCAAGCAGAAAACAAACCTGTTTCTAAGCCATGTTATCTTGGCGCCAGTCTATCTCAGCATGTCAGTTTACTGGCAAAGAATGCTGTCCTCGGAGTTACTGCTCAAGGAGTCCATTATGACAGGAAAAGACACAAGGTTATTTAATCCAACTCATCTAGGTTTGGGTGTGGGTGTGGGGTGATTATATACGTTGCATACAATTCAAAGACCTCCAGTGTATTGCTGCATGCATGCGTGCTAAGTCGCTTCAGTCGTGTCTGACTCTTTGCGACCCTATGGACTATAGCCCACCAGGCTCCTGTGTCCATGGGATTCTCCAGGGAAGAATCCTGGAGTGGGTTGCCATGCCCTCTTCCAGGGGCTCTTCCTGACCCAGGGGTCGAACCTTCGTCTCCTGCGGCTCCTGCATTGCAAGGATGTTTGATCGCTGAATCACTGGGGAAGCCCCCAATGTACGGATATTTCTCCCAAATTTAAGCTTCTCTCTCATTGCTTTCAGTTTCACACTGACTCACCTATCTTGCAACTCAAACTCATCCTCCTTGAAAGCTTGTCATGGTTCCTCAAATTGAGTATTTCCCATCAGGTGTCAAGAATCAGTATACAACTCAAAGGAAATGCCCATAACTGATGTTTGGACCAGAGGAAGTGCCAGAGGAGGACTCAGGATAGAGAAATTAGGGAGAGCCTTGTGATGCGGTCACCAAATACTCAGATCTGGGAAGATTTTTAAAAAACAATTTTTTTAAAATTTTTATTGGATGAGAAGATTTTTAAAATTTTTGACTTAAAAAAATGAGAACAACATAACTGTATCCTTTGATCTGCTCTCTTATCTGAGGAACACACCCAAAAGGCACAATTGCCCAGTTACAGTGAAAAGCGCTAGCCACTCGGTCATGTCCGACTCTGTGACTGCTTTGACTGTAGCCTTCTGGGTTCCCCTGTCCGTGGAATTCTCCAGGTAAGAGTACTAGAGTGGGTAGCCATTCTCTTCTCCAGGGAATCTGCCTGACCCAGGGATCGAACCCAGGTCTCCTGCATTGCAGGCAGATTCTTTACCATCTGAGCCTCCGGGGATGCCCTAGTAAAACCTCTCTCCTAAAGTGTTAGGACCCAAACAGTCCGCCTTCTGCATGGAGGCTGCCCTGGGGAAGGGTACCTCCCGCTGCCTTCTACTGGGTATACACCTTCACACAGTCAGCGGCATCTAAGCCTAGTTTCTGTCCTATATTCGAAGGCTCTGGGTAAACGAGGATTGTACAGCTGAAAAACAGACTCAGCTCCTAAGGCAGTCATGTCCACCTCGCTGGCACTCAGCATCCTTACAGCTCATCCTGGAGGATGTGGGCAGAGGGGGCGTGGGGCTCACACACAGGGGCGCGAAGGGGCCCCTGCCTGCCTGTGACTCTGGTTCAGACATCAGGCTTGTAAAAGCCAAAACCATCTCGGTAACAGGCATGGGAGACAGAAATAAAAGAAGGGAGTTTCTGACGTCAACTCCTCATTGGAGATTTTTTTCTTTCACTGAAATGGCCAAGGATCTTAACACCTGAAGACAGCATCTGTCCTTACCTCACAGTTGGAAAGCATCATTCTCGTTAGTTCCCTAAGACAGAGTGTACTCTTCACGCCAGCATCGTCCCTGAGGATTCCAGTGACGCAAGCAGACAGCACACGTTCTCCGGGAGCACACTTGATTTGGGTCTCCCGATGATTTGCAGAACTTGCTTCAGGGAACATGAGCACAAAGTGAGGAGAGACGGACACGTATTAAGAACTATAATCTGAAAGCTGGAAAGGCAATTAAGATGCTCTGCATGAAATCTGAAGGGAAACCATTGCAAAAGAATAAAACTTTATCAAGCATCAGCCCTTCTGGGGCTTTTGCACTCTCCCCCTACTCCCCCCTCCATCTCTCTCATATCCATGAGTGTGTGCATGTACATGAGTGGGCACGCACACGCCCACACACACACATGCTGGAATGGATTTTATTCACTCTTATTTTCCAGATGATAGAACTAAAACCAGGCAGGCCGTGTCAAGGTCATAGCCAATAACTAGAGAGATAAGCCTCTAACCTACCCATGTGCATAGCTGTGTTATTCCTGCTTGCAGAACTGCTTATACTTCCTCTGAGTCTGTTTCTTTCCCTCGAATTGAGCAGCTCACTGGCTCCCATGCTTAAACCAGGAAAAAAAAAAGAGTGCAGAGGTTAAGAGAGAAGGCTGTAGGGTCAGAGTGTTGAGTTCAATTCCCAGTTCCACTGTCTTGCTGTGCAATCTTGGGCAAGTTACTTAATCCCTCCCCCCTTCAGCTTCCTTATCTGTAAAATGGGAGTAATGAGGATGCCATGTGCTTCAGAAACTGTTAAAAAGATTAAAGAAGACAATACAGGTAAAATACTGAGAACAGTTCCTGGCATTGTAGGCAAGACATCAACGTTTACTGGGTTAAGCCACTGTGATTTTGGAGTTGTCTGCTTCTGTAGTCATTGCCTATCATAACCGATGTATATGTTTCAATATATATGTTAAACTAATTTTGATTGAGTTATTATGCATGAAAGTTATGTGGCAAGAACTGTTGCTGAAGGGAACTGTGGTTTTGGGGTTCTATTGTATCCCTATAGTCGACCAACTCTCCTGCAAAGAATAATTTTCAGTTGTGTTCTAAAGAGGAGATTTCTCCTCAATCAATACATTCATTAGTTGTTCATCAATATATCAGCACACCACAGAGCATATAATCCACCCAAGAAAAATTTTTTTCTCTTATTTCACTCAGGGATTTTAGCAGCAAATGATAATTGATCCCATTTTTTTCAAAAGAGGCTATAGTACTCACAAATCTTCTATTTTAAACCTTAAAAATATTATGCCTCTAGATGAAAGGCAATATAGATATCTGAAACTAAATAAATAATAAATTCCCAAGAAGTCCAGTTTCAATAAATGATGAGAATCCTAAAACTGAGAAAATCTGTCGTGGGTAATCCCATCTGAACTGACATTCTCGTTTAATTTCCATGAATGTGCCTTACTTACAAATTCTAACATCCTTTACTAGAGAAGAGACTGCCAGCCTTGACTCTGGGTTTCTATTGTTTTCTGGTGCATTCAGGGCTTCCCAGCTGATGCTAGTGGTAAAGAACCTGCCTGCCAATGTAAGAGATGCAGGAGACACGCGTTCGATCCCTGGGTTTGGAAGATCCCCAGAGTAGGAAACGGCAACCCCAGGGAGTTGAAAGCATACCACTTCCTGTAGCATGCAGTTGACTTCTATAGGTTTGTTTCCCTCAACTCTTTGAAGAAGAGGATGTCCCAATAAGAAATTCACTGGATGTTAGTCAGAGCAAAAAGAGAGACCCATCTCTCGCTCTGTCTGCAAAACCAGATGACACACATGTTTACCACTGTGACTCATGACAAACCATAGTAATCCTCTGCAAAGATATCAAACGACAAACTTTACAAATGCCCATCAGTTGCCAACCCATTCATGGCACATAAACACATAATTAACTTTCTAAACATGGATACTGTGGACATTTAAAAATGCATATTAGTTACTTGATATTCTGCCCATTCCTGGCCACTTATATAAATATTGGGTTGAGAAACTTCTTAAAATGCACAGAATTGACTTGGTCATCTTCAATAGTAATTGACTAAATAGATAATGAGAGTCTTTTTAAACCAGGTATTATGGACTCAGTAATCTTTAAGGAACTTTTGCATCAATTTAACCCAAGGTGTCAAGACTTAATTAGAATTTGAAATTCACGGATCATTGACCAAAGCACATAATTGGTCTGTGCAGATGCATGACTGCAGATTATCAGTGCAACAGCTCCTTAGAACCACCACTCAAAATAACATGTTAAAGGCGTGTTGATTTGTCCACTTGCAATACTTATCATGAAGAATTCACCAATTTAACAAACTTAAAGGAGGAATTAAAATTTTTTTTCCCAGTTGATGTTGGAAAGATTCTCTTTACAAATGAATAACAACTAATTAAAGTAAAAGGAATGATAGAAATGTTTTAAATCATCATTTTTTAATCTAATCCCCACCCATGAAACCATTGATTCAGACAAGACACATCAATGGGACGACCAAAACCATTGCATAAAACATTGTGAGGAGGAAATGCTAGTCCCAAGGTGTCTTGTGCCATCCCATTTATTAGTTGCTAACTGAAAAAGAATAAAAGAGAAGTCTTTACAATGGAAAGTTTTGGACTTCTTATCTTAGCACCACTATTGGTGGATCCTGCTTAATGATGTTCTGAGATGTTCTATGAGATCTTCTTGTTGACAATATTTGAGAGTGAAAGTGTTAGTCGCTCAGTCAAGTCCGACTCTTTGCAGCCCATGGACTGTAGCTCGCCAGGCTCCTCTGTCCACAGAGATTCTCCAGGCAAGAATATTGGAGCGGGTTCCCTTGCCCTTCTCCAGGGGATCTTCTCAACCCAGGGATTGACCCTGGGTCTCCTGCATTGCAGGGAGATTCTTTACCATCTGAGACCTAACCCTCAGTTTTCAGGAAGTAGAACAATATAAATCTCTCCAACCAGAAACAACCAGGCTAATCCTTGATGGGGGATAATCACCAATGGAGGGGGGAAAGGGTAAGGATTCTGGGATGATAAAAGTGTCCCAGGCTCTGAGAGTAATTTTTTTTTTAAGATTTGTTCCACAAGAACCAGTGGAATAGTTGCAGAGTCTCTCAAAGTAACTATTTTGAAAAGGATAACATCCATTTGAACACCCAGATCTTGGTATATAAATGAAAATTAGTCTGTATTCATACACACATACAGACACCACACAAAATATTGATTTAAGTTAAATAGTCTAGCCCATAGGACCCAACAATGAGAATTCACCAGAAAACCTAGATCAGCCATTTTCAAAATTTATTGTGTATCAGTCACATGTGGAGTATCTGTTAAAACTGCTAATGTTTGAAGCTGGTTGAGTCAAAAACTCTGTAAGTATCCCAATGCTGTGTGGCTGAATGAAACATAAATGAAAATTCCTGGAGGCCCACACTATTGGGTTTTGTCCTGGCTCCACCTTATGAAATCTTCAGAATGCCATCCAACGTCTCTGGCCTCAGAATCTCCTGGAAAGGATGGAAGCTGATTTCTGAATACTTCTTGTTCTAGAGTCCTTTGCTCATGTCAGACTCTTGCTGCTTTTGCTCTCTGGATGGCCCAGCATACTAAACATTATTCTCACTCCATGTATATAGACAACCCCAAATTGTCCTCTGATTGGCTGGACATCCTGAACTCTGGACTCACGTTTATTCTCAGGACTAAGATAGCCATAACAAGACCGGCCTGGCCCAACTGGCAGTCTCACACTTGGTTTCCCAGACCTGTGCAGTTGATAATGATTCCACAAGGGGAAGCACTGTAAAGAGTTGGGATCAAGTACTTCAGGGAGGCCTCTAAGGGTGGGAGGGAAAGATTTGTTGAGGGGAGGTAGGAATCCCCCTGCAATGCAGGAGACCCTCGTTCGATTCCTGGGTTGGGAAGATCTGCTGAAGAAGGGATAGCCTACCCACTCCAGTATTCTTGGACTTCCCTTGTGGCTCAGCTGGTTAAGAATATGCCAGCAATGCTGGAGACCTGTGTTCTATGCCTGGGTTGGGAAGATCCCCCGGAGAAGGGAAAGGTTAACTAATTCAGTATTCTGGCCTAGAGAATTCCATGGGCTGTCTAATCCATGGGGTCTCAAAGAGTTGGACACGACTGAGTGACCCCCACTTTCACTTTCAGGGAACTCCAGGCGAGGAGAACAGTTTGAGCATAAGCACAAGGCTAAGAATGGGCAGGAAGGCTCAGGGGTCACTCTACCATGATCAGAGCACTTGTGTCCAAAAGTGGTTGGATTCAACAGCATCCTAGAATTCAGATCAAACTTTAGCTTTGCTTATATTCCAACATCAGAGGCAGCATTGAAGAGAAAGCTCAGTAAAGAACTTTCCAAGTGTGAAACAACACTACAAGCATGCATGAGAAGAAGGCTCTCTCATCAAACTCACACGCGGCATATGCTGTTTAAAATGCATCCTATACATCCACAAGCATAAACATCTGCAAGCAAACAAAGGTAACCAAGTGGGGAAGAGACTGCGTGTGCTTCCAGAGACCTCCCTCCCTCAGAAGTGGGTAGCGGATTCGATTGTGCAGGCAGGAGACATTTGGCAGGGACAGGCTTGCACTGCCAGCCCAGCCTCTGCCATGTCATGAGTCACAGGACTGGCAGACTCCGAGTACACAGGCAGTCTTAAGACCCTCCACGCCTGCCAGCTCTGCTGAGTGGATGGGGCCCAACCAATGCCCACTTCTTCGGGAAGGATTATTTTGAATGAAATTTTTCCTTTGAGGGCAAAAAAGACATACACGATTTCCTTTAGGGTAGCTTGATAAAATGTTCCCAAAATTCAAAAAGGAAAAAAAAAGTCTACTTCACCCATGGCTGGGATTTTCCCTTGATGCAAAATCCTTTAGACTGAAGGGGAGTTTGCTGGCTGCCAACACTCCCAGGACAGGCTGCTGGCACCAAGTTCTCTGAGAAAAGCAGCAGATGGCCTCTGGGGAACCGAGGGAGTCAGCCAAGATTTCCCCGGAGAATCACTGGATGGATGTCCCAATTACTTTGGGCACACGAGCCCTTGGCCCTAACCAAGCCCAACCTTCATTTAGGGATTTAAAGCCTAGGGTCTGTGTGAGTTGTCTGCCACAGAAGAAGATGCTGGTCCCATCCATGTAAGAGGAATCGATTCTTCTCCCCAAGGCTAGCCTCAGTCTTGTGAGGCATCACTATGCCTAACTTCTCCCAGACCTTGAATCAAGAGCTGTTAATAATACTGATTATTATTAATGCTATTAATAATAATTAATAAGGCCAACTGACCTTATGGGTAGTTTAGAGGGTTCATCTGCCCTGGTCATACCAAGTGGGCTGATTGGTTAGTGCACAATATTTGCTAACTTAAGTGCGACATGTTTGATCAAATTGGTTAATCTTTTCTGGTGACAGCTTTGTATTTCTGGAGGGAGTTCACAAAAAATAAAAAGAGGGTTTTGTCTTTTACCTAGAGCAGCCAGGACTTGAGGTTAAAACAGGATTTAGCCTGAACCAGCTTACATTCATTGGATACTCATTCCGGTAAGGCGTCTACTATTCTAGGATGAAGCAAACAAACACAGAATATTACCAAAAAAAAAAAAAAAATGAAGCATGGTCAGAGCTCTCCTTTAAAAATCATCAATAAATAGGTATTGATGAGTACTGGTTCTGATCAATACCATATTCCAAGACATTGAGTGAATGAGGGAGAGTGTTCTTTATCTCAAGGATGCTTTGATCTGCCAGGGGAGCTAGGGCTTACACAGGAAATACTGTGTGAGGAAATAATAGCAGGCATTGTTTTTAGCCCTTTGGATCAGCTTTAGGGCTTTGGGACAGACAAGGTACCATTTTCCCACGTGTCTGTGTGTTTCATTTCAGGGTTTCGAAGTTTGACTGTCTCTTCAAGGAAAGCCTCTGATATCCACTAGACTTAATAATGTGGACACCTGTTGGAGAAGATGGATGCCATTCATCCATCGCTCAGGAAAAGAACTGTTAATCATTTTCGCTGAGCATTTCTAGCTCGATGCAGTACTGAGTTGTTGCAATGTAGGCTGTGAGGCCATTCATTCATTTTGGAAAACTTCAGAGATACAGCTCTTTGCTTGATAGATATGAATGTGTTTTGCATTGTAAGTTTCTGTTTTCCTTATTGCTCTTCTACTTTCAAAAACATCTTTGTACTGAAGGCAGAGAGGACATCACGGAAACGGGAAGTAAAGCTGAGCAAGGACCTGGGTCTCCTACCCAGCCCTGCACGTGCCTGGCTGTTCCTTGGTGACCCTGCTCTCTCGGCCTTCATTGCCATAGAGCTCAGCTCTGGATGTCCAAATCCTCTTCCTCATTCAAGACTTCCATCAGAAACCACATCTAGGAAGCCCTTCCAAATCTCCATCTCAAGCAAGTACAGTCTTTCCCTGAACATTCACTGATTCTTTAACAGCATTTAGCACTTCTTCCCACATATAAACTTAGGCACTTAATATATTGGTTTCTACAGTACATAAACCACACATCTTGTAAACATCATAACATCCCATGCTGCATCTAAAATCTATCACAGTGTCTAAAAGCACTCCACATTTAGAAAATGCTTATTGCAAATATTTATTGGATGAATAAATGAATTAATCAACACAGGGAGATTCTTCTGAAGAATCTAGCATGTATATCAATCAGGACACAAAAATGGGAACAACATCATGTATATAACTGAAGCAAATTTACACCCTAGATAAAAGTGGTCAATACTTCAAATCATTGCTCAGTTCATTCGGCTTAGTCTATTGGTTTGCTAGGCACAGAGATCTGGCTAATCAGCATATGAACAGAGGAACTCTATTTTGACCATCCATCTCAAGACTGCTTCTTTAATAAGCACTTCTTCCTTTATTTCCCTCGAAATTGGGAGGAAAACTTGGGAAATGAACCTATTAAAATGTGGAAGTTTAGTGGGAATGTGTTGTGGACAAGGCTGTCTTTAGTCTATGATTTGAAACCCAGTCCTACCGATAAATTTTTAAATAAGAAAGGTGAACTATCAATAAAGTAGTACTGCCCCACCCAACTATTAAGATAAATAAAGTAGATATTAATAAGGTGGGGGAGAAATAGGAATTCCCTGGTGGTCCAGTGGTTAGGGCTCCAAGCTTCCACTGCTGGGAACATGGGTTGATCTCTGGTCAGAGATCTAAGATCCTGTCTGTTTCACATAAAACAAACAGAACATGAGGGAGAAAAGACATAAAATAAGGTAATCTACCAGCAGGCTGAAATGAATTTTGGTAAAATGGCATGACTATTAACTGGAATGCCTTTTCCCCAATGACCAAACTTCAGGTATAACAGCTACCATTTCCTGAGTGCCTACTATATGCCAGGCAAGTGGAAAGCCCTTTTAATATAGTGTCTCACTTATTCACCACAGCACCTCCAAGTCAATATGATTATTCCCATATTACAGGGAAGGAAACCAAAGCTTGTGAAGGTTAAGAAACTCTGCCAGCTAACATAGCAAGAGTGTGCCTTAAACATTCTCAACTACCACCTTCTGCCCTAAAGGCAAATCTTGGGATTCTCCATTTCTTGAATATTCACAGGCTTAGACACACAAGTGTCCCAGCTTAGCCTCACCTCAACTCTCTTATTAATCAGGGCCAACTTTAAAGGACTGACTTGTGAGGCTGCAGCTGAGAAGCGGAAAAAGGCCCAAGAGCTGCTGTCCTCAGTACATGAAGTGAACAGCTCACAGTGAGGCATCTCATAGGTGACTGTGGTGTATATTAATGTTCCTGACTCCAATGAGCTCTCCTACTACACCGTGCTTTTGTTTTGCATGCAAAGAAAAGGGCAATCAAGGCATGCATGCATCATGTATAGATTAAGACCCTCCTGCTATTTAAGCTACGGGCTTCCCTCATACCTCATTTGGTAAAGAATCTGCCTGCAATGCAGGAGACCCCAGTTCGATTCCTGGATTAGGAAGATCCCCTGGAGAAGGGATAACCTACCCACTCCAGTATTCTTGGGCTTCTCTTCTGGCTCAGCTGGTAAAGAATCCGCCTGCAATGTGGGAGCCCTGGGTGTGATCTTTGGGTTGGAAAGATCTTTGAGGAAAACAAGGACCAGGTCTTCCTTCTGTCACACTCTTCCTCCTCCAGAGTGCCCTCCTGTGTGCCCCGTTCCACAGGGAAGAGCCCACACAAAACACCTGGCACTGGGTGACCCCGGGACGCAGGAGGCTTGGTTTTTCTAGACGAAATTCAGCTGGGTCGGTAGCCTAAAAAGAGATGAGCCTGGAAAAGCTTCAGCTAAGCAAAGATCCCTCTCTTTCATCAGACATAACTGAGTTCTGATCTCTCACCTACTGCACCAGCTGCCTTGGAAAGAACCTGTAGGGACCTCCCTGGTGGTCCAGAGGTTAAGAATCCACTTGGCAATGCAAGGGGCATCGGTTCCATCACTAACTGGGGAACTAAGCCCACGGGCCACAACTGGAGAGCCCATGGGCCACGACGAAAGATCCCAGATGAGGCAACAAAGATCGTGCAGGCTACAGCAAAGACCCAATGCAGCAAATAAATAAGTTAGTGTTTTTTTTTTTTTTTTTTTTAAGGGCCTGTAAATCCATCCCAAATCTGGCTGTTGGGTGAAAGTCCTGGTGAAGCACACACAGGCCTCTGGGAACATCAGCTTCTCCACCCCCAAGAGCTCCATGCTGCCTACTGGGGAGGGAGGACCATGCTCCAGCCTCTGCGGGCTCTGCTGTCTGCTCAACGCGCCTGCAAAGGGCAGAGGCAGTCAGAGCAGACGTGAGCCTGGTCACTGCGGTGTGTAAATCCTTGCATTTTGAACCACGCCATTTTGCAATCATCTGTTTTGCTCATCAGCACATCAAGAGCGTGCTTTCTTGTTTTCCTAGGCATATGGTCACAGCAGCTTTCGATGTAGCCCAAATAAAGTTCTAAATATGAACTCACAATAGCGAAGTCAACAAAGCGAGAGGCGGTTCATCTCTGGGTGCTCGAATTTGCATCTCAATGTGAGAAGAAGGACTTCAGAGGCCAAGGATTAATAGAACTAATCACCTTATTCCCCCTAAAGGTTTGACCCTGGGTGTGATTTGTGTCCACTAAGCGGATATAATGATGACCAATCCCTTTTATTAATGCAGCTAAAAAGGGAACCCATGCAAGAGCTTATGTAACTTAAAACAACACAAGACAACCAAGGACTGCTTCTCCCATGAGCTCTTAGAGCCAGAGTTAAATTGGCAGCTAATGAAAAGTGTAAATTTGGGGGCCTTTCTCTTCCTATCTACACTGCTCCTTCATTTAAGTTAGGTCTTTCAGCTTGAAGAGCATAAGAAAACTATGAAAACACAAGGTGAAGCCAGTTTTATAAACATTTTTAACATAATCTTTCCAACTAAGTCTTTGGTGCCCACGGCTAAGTGTTACTATTATTAGAAAAATTCTATTATTTTCTATTTTATTCTATTAATTTCTACTTTTTCTATAAATTACTGTTAGAAAAAATTGTAGCAGTTAATTTTTCAGATGTCTTATTCTGAAGACTCACATTTTACATAGTAAATAATAATATAGAAAAATCTTTAAAAATTCTATATTGCAGGATTTAATAGTTTTCATGTCTCTCAAGCCAGAAAATTGCAAAAAAAGCAAAGCAAGGAGACATTGTTTGCATATAAAATGTTGTAGGCTTGTACATAAGCCTGGGGGGAAAACATACATATTTACTCATGAATCCCACCTCAGTTGCACCCTTGCTTGTTTAGAAGCTGTGTTTAGCTTTCAAAATCACTGGACGTGTTGTTTCACTTGTTGATCTTTCCATGACATTTTAGGAAAGATATTTTTAAAGCCTAAGACAAGTCAAATGGTTTCTTTTGAATTACTTAGTTCTCAGTTGTTATGTAGTTGCTTGATTGAATCTGATGAATGATTTTTGAAAGAAACACTCACTAAATTTATGAACCGAAAATTTTACAAACTGGCATGTCTAGACTGAAGGGTGTAGATCTCTGCTCTGGAGTCACATTTCGCTTGTTCTGCACAGTGGGATTTTAATTTTGTTTAAGTTTATTTATTGCTAACTTTAAAAAATCAAGTAATTTTCATTTTTAAAATTCTCATTTCCTGATTTCTTTGGGGGAAAAAAAAAAAAACATTTTCTGACAACCCTGGACCTCCATTCCCACCACAGGCAAGATCTGAGTGACAGGTGCCTGTTTTAAGAGGAACTTTGGCCTTCAATTCATCGTCATCCCTGCCCAGTCTGCTCACTCACCTGTCTCCCACCTGGGCCCCATAGGCACTTCAGTTTGCAGGTCCCGATGTAGACACAGCTTGAATATCTTCCCAGTCTCAGGTGTCCTGTCATGAGAAGCTCCATCCCATCACAGATGTGGAAGATGATTATGAGTCAAGCAATTTGGTCAGGTAAATAAAAAAGTAGAAAAGGTCACTAATCTCTTCTAATGGAAGGATAGAATAATAAGACAAATAACAAAGTGAGAAATAAAATGTTAGCTAGTGACACGAATGGTTGTCAGTCTCTAAAAAGGTTTTACTTAAGCTGAGACCTGAATGACATGAATACCTGGAGGAGAGAACATTCTGGATGAAAAGACTAGCTGGTTTCAAGTAGAAGGATGAGGAAGTGTGGGGTGGGCAAGGGGCAGAAAGGCCTGGGAGACTTTCCTGGTGGTCCAATGGCTAAGACTCCACACCCACAATGCAGGGGGCCCAGGTCCAATCCCTGGTCATGGAACTAGATCCCACATGCCACAACTAAGACCTGGCAACCAAATAAATAATTTTTTTTTTTTTAAAGAAAGAAACGAAAGGTCCATTGACTTTGCACAGGATGAGTGAGGCAGAGAGTTGTTCAAGATGATGTCTGTGAACTCAGCAGGGGGGATACCATATGGTTCTCTTACAAGAGAATTCCTTATAGAATTTGAATTTTATCCAAAGAATGATGGGAAATTCGGAGCAGGATCTAAACAGGGAAATAACATGGAAGAAGCTATATCTTAGAAAGCTCATTCTGACTGCTAGATTGAGAAGGATTGAGGGAAGGGGGGAAATGTAAACCGGGAGAGTTCAGCGCTGTGTTGAACATAAGACAAGATAGTGGCTCACTCCCTGTGCCGGAGACATCAATTTAATTGTTCTGGAATAAGACCTAAGAAAAACGCTTTATCTTTATTGCTTTACTTTTATTTTATATCGGAGTATTATTGATTAACAGTGCAGTGATAGTTTCAGGTGGACAAAAAAGGGACTCAGCCACACATATACACAGATCCGTTCTCCCCCAGACTCCCTCCCATCCTGGCTGCCACACAACATTGATCAAAGTGCCCTGTGCTATACCGTTGGACCCTGCTGGTTTTCTATTTTAAATATGGCAGTGTGTACATGTCGATCCAAACTCCCTAACTATCCCTTCTCCCCATATTTCCCTCTGGCAACTATAAGTTGGTTCTGTAAGTCTGTGAGTCTCTTTCCGTTTTATAAAGAAGTTCATTTGTATCATTTCTTTTTAGATTCTGTAATATCACAGGATATTTCTCCTTCTCTGTCTGACTCACTTCACTCAGAATGACAGTCTCTAGGTTCATCCATGTGGCTGCAAGTGGCATTATTTCATTCTTCTGTTTAGTTTTGTTTTCTCAATTAATTTTTTTAATGGAAGGATAATTGCTTTAGAGAATTTTGTTGTTTTCTGTCAAACCTCAACATGAATCAGCCATTCAGTTCAGTTCAGCTCAGTTCAGTCACTCAGTCCTGTCCAATTCTTTGTGACCCCATGGACTGCAGCACACCAGGCCTCCCTGTCCATCACCAACTCCCAGAGCTTACTCAAACTCATGTCCACTGAGTCGGTGATGCCATCCAACCATCTCATCCTCTGTTGTCCCCTTCTTCTCCCGCCTTCAATCTTTCCCAGCATCAGGGTCTTTTCAAACAAGTCAGGTCTTCGCATCAGGTGGCCAAAGTATTGGAATCTACTCACCAAAGAGAGAGCAGAGCTGGGTGAACGGCATGACACCTCCGGCTACGGGAGAGGTCTCCCTGAAATGAACAACTTTTTAAAGCAGCAATGCTACCCGGGACGGGGCGCCTCTATGGCACTGCCGTCTGAGGAAGAGGCTTGTGTGGCTCAGACGGCAGATCAACAGAACGCTGACCATCAGAGACTCTAGTTCAGCGTGTGAACCATCCAGAGGACAGGAGTCTCAGATTGCATCGTTATTAACTGAGCCATCACTATGTGCCAAGTGGCCCACGAGGAGCTTCCTCAGGTTGCCCCCTCCCATCCTCATAGAAACGTCTAGTTATGGTGTTGTCCCCACGGGATAGGAGAAGAGAGGCGCCTCCGAGAGGTCAAGTGACTTGCCCTAGGTTACACAGTTGGTCACTGGGAAATTGGGGCATTTTAAAAATGAGGTTTTCATTATTACCATTCAATGTCAATCACTTCTCAGTCTTTTGGATAAGATTACGTGCAGTGTAGGGGCTTCCCAGGCGGCACAGTGGTAATGAACCCCCTGCCAATGCAGGAGACGTGAGAGACGCAGGCTGAATCCTTGGGTCAGGAAGATCCCCTGGAGGAGGAGCTGGCAACCCCTTCCAGTATTCTAGTCGGAGAAATTCCAAGGACAGGGGAGCCTGGTGGGCTACAGTCCATGCGGTTGCAAAGAGTCAGATATGACTGAGCAGAAATGTAATACATGCTCATTCAGTTCACAGAGTGGGGTGAAGAGGAGGGCAAAGATCAGGAGAAGCGGTTGGGGGAGAAACTGAAGCTTGGTGGGACCGTGAAAGGTGAGTGGAATTTACATGGGAAGAGAGGAGAGGGGGTGCTTTTCAAATGGGGCAGAGAGAGAAAGCGGGGATGGGAGGGCACCCCGTGAGTCCAGAGGACCTAGCAGAGGCCTGTCTGGCTGTGAGGAGGGCTCAGCCTACAATATGCAGAAGCAGAGAGACGCCTCCCGGTGCCAAGCAGCAAAGGAAGCCTCACCTGTTGAATCATTGCCTTTTAGCCGCTACGGCACAACCCTGAGGAAATGGACGGGAGCCTTCCTGCCGCTGTCAAGGGCGTTCTCCTGGATGATTGACAGCTCTGCCGCCAGGCCCTGGTTCCTTCTGGAGGCCCTGACCCATGCGAGCCCCTGGCACCACAAACCAAGCAAGAGCATGTATTGCCTCCTTCTTTTACTTCTGCGTTCTGCAGCTGCTGGACGGCCGTCTCGGCTGCCTCGAGTGTAAACCTGATCTTCTCAGGTTGGTGGGGGTCAAAGCGCCACGGCTGGGGCAGAGCTGGGGAAGTGGTCCTTCCGAGGCCGATCAGCGAAAGCCCCGGGACCCCACGCTGTCCCCTCCTTCCAGCCTGTGCTTCACTTGGTGGGCCCTGGACTGCATCCTTCAATGGCCACCCCTGCTTTGCGGCAGCTGGAGTGGTTACCCGGAATCCCAAGGAGGTGACGGGATCTCTTGCGTTCAGGAGCACAGGGCCATTATCCTAACTGGAAAGCAAACTGAACCGTCAGTGCGTAAATTCCCAATTGTCCCTCCGTGCCAGACAGCTCTAGGAAGCTCAGGCCAGCGTGGTTCTCGTGCCTCGTTCAAGGATGTCTGTGGCTTTCGGAGAATTCAAGTTTTGTCTTCCAGTCAAAGAGACACTCAAAGTTAAGTTTCTTGGGGCTTGTTAGCAACATTTGTGACAGCTTCAAACTGGAGCTGAAGGATGTGTCATGGAGAATTCTAGAAGCCAAAGACTCTGGGGGATTCAAAATAAGAGCCACTACCCTACAAGCACTTCCAATTTGCCTCCCTGTTGCGTATAAATCATCTTGGTTAATTTTATTTAATTCTAACAACAACCCTTTCATTCAGTCATTAAGTATACATTTGTGAAGTGCCTGCTATGCCCCAGACACTCTGTTCTAGTGGATGGAGACATAAAATAAATATGATGAATTTACATGTTTTCCCCATCCCGATCTCCAACTGATAAAAATAAATGAAAAAAAAGAAAATAAAATTCTTATTTCGAATTAAAAATAATAATAATATGATGATGAATAGGTAACCCATAGAGTGAAGTAGGAGGTGGTAAGAGCTAAGGAAATAATTGTTGTAGAAGAAAGGGGTTCCAGAATCCTGGAGTGTGGCAAGGATGGGGTCCCCAGATCTCACTGAGAAGATTCTTTTTAAGAAAAACAGGGAGAGGGCTTCCCTGGTGTCTCAGTGGTGAAGAATCTGACTGCTAATTCAGGAGACATAGGTCCTATTCCTGGTTTGGGAGGATCCCACAGGCCACGGAGCGACTGGGCTCTTGAGCCACAACTATTGAGCCTGTGCTCTAGAGCCCCAGAGCTGCAAATACTGAATCCCATGCGCTCCAGAGCCTGAGCTCTGCAACAAGAGAATCTACCACAATGAGAAGCCCGTGCCCCATGGCTAGATAGTAGCCCACACAGACCACAAAGACCAAAAAATTAATTTAAAAAGAAAAAACCCAGGGAGAGTAAGAGGGGGACCCATGCTATATCATGAGGGAAGGATGATACAGGCAAAGACAACCAACGCTGATTTGGGTCAACACAACAAGGAACATAAAAGAAAAACCAACTTTCTGAAAGAATGTTAAAGAGTGTATTGAATCTAAGATAAAGTGGAAATTAGGTATTATTTGTGTAATAGGCTTCCCTGGTAGCTCAGATGGTAAAGCATCTGCCTGCAATGTAGGAGACCCAGGTTCAATCCCTGGGTTGGGAAGATCCCCTGGAGAAGGAAATGGCAACCCACTCTAGTACACTTGCCTGGAAAATTCCATGAACAGAGGAGCCTGGTAGGCTATAGTCCATGGGGTTGCAAAGAGTCACACATGCCTGAGCAACTTCACTTTACTTTGTGTGATAGGTAGAATAATGACCTCCTGAGAGTAGTCCATGTCTAATCCCAAGAATCTGTGACTAGGTTCGTTTACATAGCGATGGGGAATTAAAATTGCACATGGGATTAAGGATGCTAATCGGCTGATGTTAAAAAATGGAGATTACCCTGGATTATCCAGGTGAGCCCATGTAATCATCAACGGTCTTTATGCATAGCTCAGTCGGTAAAAAAATCTGCCTGCAATGCCGGAAACCTGGGTTCGATCCCTGGGTTGGGAAGATCTCCTGGAGAAGGGAATGGCCACCCACTCCAGTATTCTGGCCTGGAGAATTCCATGGACTGTATAGTCCATGGGGTTGCAAAGAGTTGGACACGACTGAGTGAATTTCACTTTCAAAATTACAAAAGGGAGGCAAAAAAGAGGGAACCAAAGAGACGGCAGTGTGAAACTTTGTCCCAGCATTCCTGGATCTGACATGGAAAGAGGGGCCACCGGCCCATGAGTACAGTGGCCTCTAGAAACAAAAAGTTCAGGAAACAAATTCCCACCGAGAACCTTCAGAAAGGAACACAGCCCAGCTGAAACCCTGATTTCAGTCCAGGGAGAATTCCAAGGTATGGAACTGTAAAGTAATACATTTGTATTCTTTTATGTCACAGCACAAGCATGAATGCTAAGTTGCTTCTAGGGGATCTTCCTGACCCAGGGATCGAACCCACTTCCTGCACTGGCAGGCAGGTTATTTCTTCACCATTAGTGCCACCTGGGAAGCCCCCTTTATGTCATGGAGTTTGTGGCAATTTGTTCAACCCCTATAGGAAATCAACACAAGCACATAGACAAAAACTTCCCAAAGAACCATCACCCCTGGGCTTCAGGACACACAGGCAATGGGAAGTTGGTTAATCTCTCGGGATTACCCAGGACAAACCAGCTTCACCAGTTTCTTTTCTTGGGTCATCTCTCTGCCCATTCAGATTGTATCTTGTATGTTTGAAGAACATCACGGCCAGCGTGGATGATTCTGAGTAAGAAAGAAGAAAGCGGAGGGAGGTGGACTCTGAGTGGCGATGGGGGCCAGGGCTTGCCAGGTCTCCTAGACAACTGAGACAGATGTGCACTCCACAGGGGAGATACAAAAACCCCCGATTTACCAAGGAGAAAACTGAGAGATTAAGTAACTTCCCCAAGTTGAGGCAAGTGAGATTTTACTCCAATCCTCTTTGTCTTCAAGTCCTTGCTGTTATAAACTCAGCCACATGACTCAGAAGAAAGGAAGGATGAAGACTGACTCCTAGTGACCCCATGACAGCGTCTGTACATCACCAACCTCCATGATAGTTTTTAAGGTGGCCCCTTTTGTTCATGTCTTTGTGCTAGTCAAAAGCATTGCAGCCTTTATTTTAAAAACAACAAAAAAAAGTTCTTATTCCAGGGTTTAACTGGAACCGGGCCACACCATAGCATAAACCTTCACTCATTCTCATTCCCTTCCTCTCTTTCTCTGTTTTCCCCTCACCCCCTGCCTTTCTTCCATTACTGAGGGATCAAATGGATGCTTCTGACTTTCCAGCTATAGATTTTGTGCAACTAAATAAGAAACTTCTACACAATTTAGCTGGATTTGCTCATGACCTGACTGCATTTTTAACTACCCTGAACCTGAGCCTCTGTGCTTCTCCCCATCCTTTAAGCTTCAAATTGGTCTTCTCTCCTTGTGTATGTAGGTAGCAGACCCTCTGTTATTTCTGCCTGCCAGCGTTCCTTTCCTCTTGCTAGAAGCGTCCTAATTTTTCCATGGGATGCCCCCAATGTATCCAGTCTCGGTAACTCTGGCAATCAAGGTGTCACACCCTCTCCTCTCTCTAGATTCAAGCTCAGCCAATCAGACTTGCTGCATTTAAGTGTAGCGAGCATGAACCAAGCATGGAAAATGGTTGAAGCTGGTTCAGCCTGGAAGTTCTAAAGAGATCAACATATTCCGTGGTCTGTGTCTTCCCTTGAGGTCATGAATGGTTGGGGAGTTTTCTACAGATATGATGATTCTGTTTTCATTTTTTCTAAGATTCAGTTCTCTATAGTATTGCAAAATGATTTTAATTTCCCTTGCTTATGTTAACACAAGTCAGTGTTGGCTACTTGCAATTAAAATAAACAAACTTGGGAATTTCCTGGTGATCCTGAGGTTAGGGCTCTGTGCCTCCACTGCAGGGGGCACAGGTTCCATCCCTGGTTGGGGGAACTAAGATCTTGGAGGCTGTGCAGTGCAGCCAAAAACAGAAAATAACTGATAAAACCTTGACTCTTGAACAACTAAGTTAATTTACTTGGACTTTAATATTTTGTATTTCAAAGACTCTTACCTCTCTGTGTAACTAAATAAGACTCTACCCACCATTAAGATGGAGATTTTGTTTAACATGGAGTATATTTTTCTCTACATGTGTGTTTTTTTCTAATACCAAACCCCATGTTAGGAATAAAGCAGTCCATCTGGCAGTTTATTCGGTAATCAGAATCTCACCTTTATTTAGTCAGCTTGTTGTGGTTGTTGCTGTTTTGTTTGTTTGTTTTGGAGAAAGTAAATTGAGATTTGGTCTAAAATGTCAAGCCAGGATCCAAAAGAGAGAATTTCAAAGCATAAAGACCTTAACAATGGAAAATTCTGCCACCGGAGGAGACAAGTGGACAGGGGCCTGACCGAGACTGTCTTTCTAACCATCACACACACCCAAGCTCCCGCTCCATGACAGGAAGAAATGCTATTAGGTGCAAAGATATGCATCATCCCCATTACTCATCCTTTTAATTTAAAAATAGCTTTCCACCTAGTGGGTCCAGTTTTCCTAGAGGACAGCATTAACATCTTCCTGAAAGAACAGCTCCTGAGAGCTGAGGATGGCATATTCATTTCCTTTGCCTCCACCGTATCGGGGCTGGTTCTGCTCCCTGCACCTACCAGCCTCTATCAAGTCCTCAAGCCTAATCAAATGTGCTGAAAAGAAGTCAAAAAGCCCTCACCCAACTGGCCAGGAGACAAGCTCTCTTCTCAGCTTTTAAGGACAGCCGCAGGCTTCCTGAAAAGAGTTTGCCTTCAATGTTTTGCAGATGGGTAATTTCCTAAAAAAAAAAAAAAATTATTCTTAAATATTTTGTCAGTTTATAAAGTCATCTTCAAGGATTTCTCTTATTAGAGATTTTTAAGTGTCCTATGCACGTAAGTATATGCAAAAAATATTTATTTATTATTTTTAAAATTAATTTTTGCTGGAGTATAGTTGCTTTAGAGTGTTGTGTTAGTCCCTACTATACAGCAAAGTGAATCAGCTATTAAGTGTCCTTTTTTCGCAATTTTATTTGCTTATTGACTGTGATGGGTCTTCGTTGCTGTGTGGGCTTTTCCTCCAGTTGCAGCGAGTGGGGGCCTCTCTCTAGTTGCAGAGCGTGGGCTTCTCAGCGTGCCGGCCTCTCGCGTTGCAGAGCGCCGGCTCCAGGCTCCTGGGCTCCGGCAGCTGCAGACGTGGGCTCAGTAGCTGTGGCTCCCGGGCTCTAGGACACGGGCTCAGTAGTCGTGGTTCACAGGCTCAGTCTCTCTGCGGCTCACGGGATCTTCCCCGACCAGGGACTGAACCCGAGTCTCCTGCGTTGGCAGGCAGGCTCTTTACCCCTCAGCCACCAAGGGGGCCCAAGGGTCCTTTTTAACAAGCAGTCATCCGTAAAACATGGCAAACAACTCTTGGTCAAATTTTCCTCCTGATTATTATAATGTAAAATTATGATGGTGGAGAATTTGAAGCTTAGAGGGATTTGAATTCCATGACATTTTGTTTCCTTAAGGAAAAAAACAGTCCAGCCCTCATCTAACAATGTCTCTTCATTGCTCTGAGCCAGTTCCTCCTCGGCGTTATCTGATTTTGGCAAATTCACCAGGAAGACAAGATTCCAGTGCCCACACTCTTCAATCTTTCTGGAACCTTATTTATATCTCTATGTCAACAGAGTGAAGAGAAGATGATGTTTCATTTGGAGTAGCCCACAGCTACTGGCAGGCTCCTTAATTAGTGTCTGTGACCAGTTAGCATTGTTTAGATTTCGTTCAACACGCTTACCCAGAAACTCGCTCCTTCTCGGCTGCTGTGGTGGGCGCCAGCTGTCTTTAATCTCCCAGGACCCCATTCACAGACCAAAAATTCTGTTATGAGCACCACTGTCTGAGAGTGGGTATTTGTTTATTTTCTGCTGAAGAGACAACCTTTATACATCTCTGCCATTAAAAATAAATAAGTCGATAAATAAATACCCAGACTCACACAACCGACAAAATCCGGAGCAGCTCACTTCCATCTAAACCAAAGTCAAAGTTTGGTTCGTGTGGAAATGGCACCTCTTATTGGTTAAGAAAATACTCCTCTTCTCTTGGAAATAATAAACTCAACGCGGAATCCTGTTTTGAAGACTAAAACATATCCCTGACAAAGAAGAAGGACAAAGAAGCTTATGGTCTCAGACAAAGAGTCATAATTTCTGTTGGCCATGCCACGCACATTCCATTTGTCACAAAATTTCTGCTACTGACCGGTACCTTCATCCATCTTCTGCTGTCCTAAATGTGTGAACAGAAATGTCTGCAGACTGTATTCTCCTGAACACGCAGATGCATTCCACTCCGGCAGTACTTGGGGAAACAGGGCCCAGGATGTCGTTGCCAAGGTTACATGCAGCTGGATGCCAGAAGTGAGGCGACCCCAGGGGCCCTCACGAGGCACCTTGTACCTTGGCCTCTGTTTCTGTGACATCATCATCTCATAACCCCCGCGCTCAGGACAGTCTCAGGCATACAGTGGGTAGAAGGCTTCCACAGAAACAGAACGACTAGAACAGACAAGAAAACCGTACATGATCTGACGTCTTTCAATATCGTTTCAACGTAGAATTAGGTCACAGGTATCAGAAGGATTCCGAGAATTCCATTTCACGGCTGCACAGCTCCAAGGATAAACCAGCACGGAGAGCTGGAGACCGATGACAGCATGAAGGGCCATTAGTGAGTCCCTGAGAGGCTAGAAAATGCAAGTTCAGCCCTGAGCCGCCCAAGAAGGGAGTTCTGAGAGAAGTGGTAGATGCTGTAAATGTCTGTGTGAGTTTCTGCAAGGCAGCCAGACTATTAAAAAAAAAAAAAAAGGAGAGAAGGTCAAAGCAACAAACAGAACACAAAGAGGAGGAAGCATTCTGTAAAGATTTATAAATATATTTATAATTTGCAGAGAAGTAACCTGTTGATAGTGAGAGGTGGAAAATCCTGGGATGTTGAGTGAGTGATGTGAAAAATGTGAGCCTAGTCCTGGTTGGGCTTCTCTGGTGGTGGCTCAGATGGTAAAGAATCTGCTCGCAATGCAGGAGACCCATGTTCAACCTCTGAGGTGGGGAGATCCCCTGGAGAAGGGAATGGCTACCCACTCCAGTATTCTTGACTGGGAAATCCCATGGACAGAGGGAGCCTGGTGGGCTACAGTCCATGGGGTCACAAAGAGTCAGACACAACTGAGTGACAATCTTGATCCTGGTACAAAGATGAAATGAGAAACAGTCCCACGTGGCCTCAGCTGATTCATTCCTCAGAATGGAATCTTGGGGTAGGGGCTTAGAAAACTGACCATCATCTTTGGTGGGGCTTCACTGGCCCCACAAAGAACTCCTCCAGGAATTTAAAAAAATAAATAAAGGAAAAGCTAGTTGCAAAATGTTCGTGGCCATGCATGGTTGGATATATTCAAAGGGGTTGCCCCTTTTTATAGTTCTTACAGATATTCATGGATAGAAGCATGAAAGGCTGGAAAATGGGATGGTACCCTTAATCAACCATCTGGGTCCTTAAGGAAAATATGTGCACAGAAAAGAAAGTAAGGCAATTTTTTTTTAAATTCCAGGAATGTGTATTAAATACACTGTATGTGTCAGGCGCAGGTGGTAAGGACACAGTCCCTGCTCTCATGGGACTCACATTCTACCTCCAAATTCTTCGAGAAAAGTGTGACCTCAGTTTAGCAACCCAGGCTGCCTGCTCTGCCTGTCACTATCCCAGACACCACCCTGAGACGTGAGAATGGCTACACCTGCCGCTCTCAATGGCGAACAAGAGAAAGTGAAAGACGCCGAACGTTTGCCCTCACAGTGAAAGCAGAACTGGCGAAGGCCACCTGTCCCAGCAAGGGAGGAGGGGAGGAAGCTGCCCACAGCCTGGCAACGACCTCGAGATGCAGAACAGAGGATGCTGCTGGGCCTCAGCCCCTGAGCGGGCACCCCAGGGACCTTGCCAGCCTCGGGAACCCCGGAGGGATCAGTACGAGTCCACATCCATTCATGCTATCGCTGTCCAGCCGCGAAGTCATGTCTGACTCTTTGTGGCCCCAAGGACCGTCACAAACCAGGCTCCTCTGTCCGCCACTATCTCCTGGAGTTTGCACAAATTCAGGTCCATTGAGTCGGTGATGCAGTCTCACCAGTTCATTCTTTGCTGCCCCTTTCTCCTTTTGCCTTCAATCTTTCCCGGAATCTTGGTCCTTTCCAATGCTAGGGCTCTAACTCAGCACAGCAGGGAGCTGAAGCCTCCAGGCAGTGATAACCTAAGTGTCCTAAAACTGAACTGATTCCTGAAAACTCCTCTTTGGGTCTTAGAAGTTGGAAAGAAAGAAGAGAGTTGCCATGAATCTTCTAGCTCCCCAAGTCAAAATTCAGTCTCATTTTGTTTTTTGTCCTACTAACCCATGTGTTTTGACAGTCACACCAATGACCCACAAGGTTCCTTGTCAAGGGACTTCTGCGAAGAACTGCACGTAACTCTTACCAAGATTCTCACCTTATCTCTTCTAGCCAACAAGGTGGTCAGTCTGAGCCTACAACACCAGCTTTTTTGGCCATGTGGCATTCGGGATCTTCTCCATCCAGGGACTGAATCCCTGTCCCCTGCTTTGGGAGCACAGAGTCTTAACCACTGAACTGCCAGACAAGTACACACAATGCCTTTTAGATACCTATTTTAAGTCTCTTGATTCTCTGACCCAACCACCAAGGTCAGTATTCATGCAAATAACAGAGTCAGTAACATAAAATGCTTCAATATGAGATTGAAAATAGAAGAGTCCCCATTATTTTCACCTTGTCCTTGGGTTCCAAAATCATCATGTAAAAGAAATTAAACTGGTCTTCAGCACTGTTCATGGTCTTGACTCTATCTTTTTGATCTTGAGCTATAATTTGTCCAATGAACACTTTGTACCCTGCAGTTTTCCTGCCAGCTCCAGCTCCTGGCTTCACCTATGGATTCCTTTACCTTGGCTTCAAAAGCGCAGCCTCCTGGCCTGGCCTACCTCCTTTCCAACCTGTTTATATAGCCCCTCCTCGCATCCCACCTCTTCCCTGTGTCTTTCTCCGGCCGACTCCAGTTCGTGGCTAAACTCATAGCCGTGAGCTTTCTGGACCCAGTTCCAAAGGATGGGTATGTGAGTTTCCCCACCTCCACCCCCCACTCCCAATCCAACGTGCACGTCTCCAATACCGGCTGGGTACCCTGCTGTTTGGCTTGATTCCAACGCTGCCTGCCTGGAGATGGCATCAGATCCCACAGGGTAAGGGCTCAGTCCCGCAAGACTCGCCCCCTGCGACCACCACGTCAGCCACCAGTTATAAGTTTAGGTCATTACCTGTGCTTCTGATTGACTGGCTGTGGGTTGGAAAGTTCCACGACCTCCTCCTAGATAGATTGATTCACCAGGGCAGCTCACAGAAATGAGAGGAACATTTAAATTGTTAAATCACTGGCTTATTATGAAAGGATGTAACTGAGAAACAGCCAGATAGAAGAGATGCCTGGGCAAGGCAGGGGGAAAGGGCTCGTGCATCTGTGCTCTCTCCAGGCGGGCCCTTCTCCTGGAATCCCCAGGCATTCGCCAACCCAGAAGCTCTCCAAATATCATCCTTATGAGTTATTATAGGGGCTTTGTTGAATAGGCATGATTGATGGATGAAATCATCAGCCACGGGCAACCGATTCGACCTCCAGTCTTTCTCCTCTCCCCTAGAGGTGTGTGTGTGTGGGAAGTGGGGAAGGGAGAAGGGGCACTAAAATTCCAGCCCCTGATTGAACAGTCGAGTCCCCTGGTAATCCCCTGAACCCTCTCCTTAGGTCACCTAATGAGAAAGTGTTAGTCACTCAGTCGTGTCCGACTCTTTCCGACCCCAGGGACTGTAGCCCGCCAGGCTCCTCTGTCCATGGAATCCTCCGGGCAAGAATACTGAGTGGATTGCCATTCCCTTCTCCAGGGGATCTTCCTGACCCAGGGATTGAACCCGGGTTTCCTGCATTGCAGGCGGATTCTTTACTGTCTGAGCTACAAGGGAAGCCCAGTGCTTTCCAAAAGTCAGCTCCTAACACAACAAACACACCTTGATGACTCCCATCACTGAGGAAACCAAGAGTTTAGGGAGCTCTGCATCAGACACGGTGACAAAGACCAAATATACATTTCTTATTATAAACCATAATATCATGGTAGTTTCCCTAACATTCAGCATTTATGGTCATAGTACACATGCCTTGCTTCCCTGATAAATTACAACTCCATAAAGAAGTCCTTGGTGAGCTTAAACTACCTAATACAGCGTCTTGCATATATTTAGTATGCAATAACCATTTTCATTTTTAAAACTGCATATACCTTGTTTATCTTACAGAAGATTTAAACAGGTGGGTTGTGTATATTGATTGATTGATTGGCTGATTCATTAAAGGTATTGCTCATCTTTTATTAAAAAAAAAAACCCTTGGGGTTTATACAGTATGACAGGCCCTCAGTAAATGAGACAGATCACCATTGCCAACCTGCTCAATCATGGGAGGCACCGTTTTCCGGTAAATTACAGTATAGTGTAGAGCCTTTTGCTGCACAGGTGTGAAATTTGAGGTTAAATTCCCTCCTCCACCTATAACATACATAATGAAACAAATATAGAAACAAATAATAGGGAAGTAAGTTATAGATGGTCCTTTAGAAGTCAATTTCATCTGCGCATCTAACCATAAAAGCAGCATCTGCTCTGCTAAATACAGGTGTTTTATATCCTTGTCATTAATTGGAGGGGACATTATGTCATCATACATCAACAGTTAAGGTTGGTTAAAGTGCCACTTATCTCAGGTGCTGTCATTAATCAGGTTCTTTTCAGCTTGGTGACTCCAGAGGCTGACTCAAACCTGCTCTATGTGAATAGGTGTCCCTATGGGCTTAAGGTGTCTTTTAATTGTTGTTTTGAATGAAAAACTTGGGACCCCAACGTAAGTGGCCATTAAGGTAGCTGTGTTGATGCTTCAGAGAAGAGAAACACTTTCCCCAATCATCATCATTGCCTCCCCGTCCCCTCCCCCTTGCCTCTGCCAAATAGCCACAGCGGAGAGAAACAGCAAATCAACACAGGCTGTCACGGCATCATGGTTTAACCCACGAGTGGGCTTCAGAAAGGCCACCACAGGACATCCGGCACTTAAACAGAGCCCGAGGGCAGCGGAATCCTGGGGATGGCGGCTCCTCTCTCTCTCTGCCTGAACACCTAGTCACCCAAATGCCTTCCCAGCCACTCCAGACCCGCCTTATGAGGTCCACCCCAGTCAGGATTCTAGAAAGCATGCTTCCTGAGTCTCTGCTTTCATAGAAAATGTCTGTCCTTCACGCCACACCTTCAAAGCCATTGGAGGGGGCATGAGTTGTTTCAGGATAAGTTGCAGGGAC
The DNA here is from genome assembly GCF_963930625.1 of Muntiacus reevesi. NCBI lineage: Eukaryota > Metazoa > Chordata > Mammalia > Artiodactyla > Cervidae > Muntiacus > Muntiacus reevesi. The sequence continues at coordinate 52,983,726 of NC_089252.1, forward strand.
AATAAGAGTAGCTTTTAAACATACTAGGCTTTATACTTTTATCACCTTAACTCTAAAAGTTAAAGTGAAATGTTCAGGCATTGTGTTGATAATTCAGGCCTGGTGTGGAGGTGCAGGGGTGGGCATTTAGACCATATCAAATTTTCACTCAGGGAGCCCCTACTCTGAAAATAAGTGAAGTGAAGTGAAAGTCGCTCTGTCTTATCTGACTCTCTGTGACCCCATGGACTATACATTCCATGGAATTCTCCAGACCAGGATACTGGGGTGGGTAGCCTTTGCCTTCTCCAGGGGATCTTCTCAACCCAGGGATCAAACCCAGGTCTCCCACATTGCAGGCAGATTCTTTAACAGCTGAGTCACAAGGGAAGACCAAGTATACTGGAGTGGGTAGCCTATCCCTTCTCCAGCGAATCTTCCCAACCCAGGAATCAACCAGGGTCTCCTGCATTGCAGGCAGATTCTTTACCAGCTGAGCTAGTCCCTGCAGACAGTCTCAACCTGTGCAAGACAGTGAAGCAGTGAAGAGGCAGGGTGCTTTCGTCACCCATTCATTCACTCGGCAGATACTTACTGCCTGTGAGGCGTTGTGTTGGGAGTGGAAGATGCAGGAAGATGGGAAACCCACACAGCCCTTGCTCTCAAGAGTTTTCTGTGTGGATGGGATAGAAATGAAGCAAATAGCCACTCAAAAAAAAAAGTGTAAAATTATTTCTTTCTCTAGAAGAACATGCTAGATATTCAGGCAATCATGCAAACAGACATGATCGGACTACGAAGCGAGGTTGGCCACGGGAGGCTGAGGAGTGATGAAGAGGGCTCCTGAAGAGGGACGAGCAGGCCCAGCGCTGGGATAGAAGAAAGCGAAGCGAATCCCAGACCCGGGTCCCTGCTGCGGTCAGTGCTCTAAGATGGGGCCCGAGAGCCTCATGCCCTGGAGGGGCATAATTTGAAAAACTGGGGTAAAGTTGCCTTACAGCGGCTTCCCTGGTGGTTCAGATGGTAAAGAATCTGCCTGCAATGTAGGAGACCCCGATTCAACCCCTGAATTGGGGAGGTCCCCTGGAGAAGGAGATGACAACCCACTCCAGTATTCTTGCCTGGAAATATCCCATGGACAGAGGAGCCTGGCGGGCTACATTCCATGGGGTCACAAAGAGTCAGACAGGACTTTCACTTTTCTGCCTTAAAATGTTGTGCTAGTTTCTGCTGCACAACAGAGCGAATCTGTCACGTGGACACATACATCCCCTCCCTGGTGGACCGCCCTCCCAGCCTCCGCACCCCACCCTCTAGGTCAGTTCAGAGCATCAGCTGAGCTCCCTGCCTTATGCGGCAGGTTCCCACTAGCTGTCTTACACATGGTACTGCGTAGATGTCAATCCCAGCCTCCCAATTCATTCCACCCCCTCTCCCCATCTTGTGTTCATACATCTGTTCTATAGGTCTGCATCTCTATTTTTGCCTGCACACCTCACACATCCATACATTACCCCTGGAAAAACAAGAACTTTGGCTAGACAGGCCTTTGTTGGTAAAGTAGTGTCTCTGCTTTTTCATATGCTGTCTAGGTTGGTCATAGCTTTTCTTCCAAAGAGCTAGTGTCTTTTAATTTCATGGCTGCAGTCACCATCTGCAGTGATTTTGGAGCCCAGAAACATAAAGTTAGCCACTGTTTCCACTGTTTGCCCATCTATTTGCCATGAAGTGATGGGACCAGATGCCATGATCTTAGTTTTCTGGATGTTGAGTTTTAAGCCAACATTTTTACTCTCTTCTTTCACTTTCATCAAGAGGCTCTTTAGTTCTTCTTTGTTTTCTTCCATAAGGGTCATGTCATCTGCAAATATGTTCATCTGTACCATTTTTCTAGATTCCACACATGTGCTGAGACTTAAATATGATGGACATGATTAGATTATTTTATACAATACAGCTAACTTCTAGAAAGGAAGACTAAGTGGATCTGATCAAATCACATGAGCCTTTTAAATCTGAGTATAGATGTCAGAGGAAAACAGACACTCAAAGCATGAGGAGGACTCCATGCACCATACCAAGCTTGAAGATGGAGGGGTCTCCATGACAGGGAATACTGGTGACCCCAAAGGAAATGGGGCCTTGGTCCTATGCTTGCAAAAAACTGGATTCTGCCAACAGCAAGAACGAGCTTGTCATTGATTTCTAGGGCTACCATAATGAAGTACTGTAGACTGGGTAGCTTCTGCAGAAATTTATTTTCGCACACTTCTGGAGACAATTCTGAGGTTTGGGGTGCATTTTCAATTTAATTCTCACAATAAACTTCTTCATAGCCTAACTTAATCAAGGATGAATCAAGATATTCAGATATTTAGTATCATCTTCATGGTCATCAGCTCAGAGGGAGTATAGCTGAGATTTGAATCCAGGCTTGACTGTCTTCAAAATTTATCCTTTAAGCTCAATGAATGAAAACTGTGTCCCCACCCTGCCTCAGCCAGTGCTGTTTAATAGCGCATATACCTTGGGCCAGACTTGGAAGCGTCCTGCGGATTAGGCAGGACAGGTATGAACACAGAGGAGAATGTCTTGGCATTAAGTGGTCAGGCAGGAGTTGGAGGAGGGGTAGATTGGGAGTTCGTGATCCACATGAGCACATGGCTACATTTATTAATAAAATAGATAACCAACAAGGACCTACTGTATAGCACAGGGAACTCTGCCCAATTTTCTCTAATAACCTAAATGGGAGAAGAATTTGAAAAGCAATAGATCCCTGTATATGGATAACTGAACCAGTTGGCTGTACATCTGACACAGGCATAACATTGCTAATCAATGATACACCAGTGAAAACAAAATAAGAAGAAAAGGGTCAGGAGGACTGGCTCCACTCAAGATGAGTAGCAGAGATTGAGCGAGTGCCCAGTCACCTCCCCGACTGGTCCCCTTCCTTCCCCATCTTTTTCTTGTCTGTATAAACTGTCAGCACCTGAGGACTGAAGCAGTGGAGGTGATGACACATTCTCTCCTGCTTTAGGGCAAGGTAAAGGGTTTTTAAAACTCTTCTGAAAACACCCAACCTCGAACTGTCCTCAGTACCACCTGGGGGCATTGCCTTCTCAGCTGGTCAGTACTGAGGACTGGTGGACGGCAGAACTAGGAATGAATCCTGCTGAGCCATCCCAGGGTACTTTCGAAGATTTGAAGAAAACATTCAAGTTCACTCATCAACTTAGCCATAATCACCAGCATGAGAAGTGGGCATTAAGCCGATTAAGTGCCCCCAAACAATGGTTAACTCTCAATGTATTTCCTTAGGTGAATTGTTAAGAAGTCACGGATCTTATTATGTTCTCTAGAGAATTATTACATTTTATGTTCTTTACTTTCTTATAAAAAGAATGGTCTGCTACTTTTCTAGCTTTCATTTACATGCCTTTGATAAATTACTGTAACCAGATTAGGGAGATAAAGTAACCAGTCTATTAATTACAATGATTATTATTTAATGGAAAATGGGATTCTAGGCAAAGTGTGTAGTTAGAAGAAAGCGTAGCAATGCATTATATAGATGCGGTATTTTGTCTTAAAGAGTAAGATAAGTGTCCGGTCTGTTCCACAACTTAAAGAATATGTTCATTAACTCTGCAAGATTTATATGTATAATTGACCATAATATTTTAACACTATTTGCTTGATTTGGTGGTACATGATGAACAAGGAAAAACTGTAACTTCAATTAAATTGAATACATCCCTCATTGAACACATTAAAGGCCAGATCTCCTCAGAATTGTGGGATGCTGAGGGTTTAGCTATGGTTAAAAAAACTTTTTTTTTAAAAAATGAATCAGGTATTATTTTAATTTAAATTCATTGGCAATTTACATTTTAAATGATTGGAGTTGAAAAAAAAGCATCCCCCACATTGCTTATCCTCATAAGGCGCTAGTGTAAAGAACCTGCCTGCCAATGCAGGAGACAAGAGTTGTGAGTTTGATCCCAGGGGTGGAAAGATCCCCCGGAGTAGGAAATGGCAACCCACTCCAGTATTCTTGTCTGGAGAATCTCACGGACAGAGGAGCCTGGCGAGCTACAGTTGATAGTGTCAAAAAGAGTCAGACATGGCTGAAACGACTTAGCATGCATGCACAATCTCAAAAAACAGCCAAAAGTATGATTTGGGGGATAAGCATCAACACTTCCTAAGAGTAACTTAACATTATGGTCAAATTCTGACTCAACCACCAGTAGACCTCAGATCTTATCTCTCTTTCCTCAGCTATTGAAAATGAGAATAAGAGAGACTTCTTTGGTGGCCCAGGAGTTGAGAGTCTGCCTTACAGTGCAGGGGACTCGGGTTCGATGCCTGGTCAGGGAACCAGGATCCCACACCCAACAGAGTAACTAAACCCGCACGCCCCAACTGGAGAGTCTGTACCACAATGAAAGGTCCCGTGTGAGGCAATAAAGATCCTGCATGCCACAACTAAGACTTGACACAGCCAAGTACATGAAATAAATATATATATATATTTTAAAATGAGAATAATAGCTGCATGTGCCTCTGTGGAGTTAAATGGACTTAAGTGGGAGCCTACGAAGGATGATCCAATTCAGCCTGCTGCCTGGTTTTGTATGGCCTCAATCTACATTTTTGTTAATGGTTGAGAAACATTTTTTTTAAATTGACTCTTTTGTGACATATCAAAATTTTATGACACTCAGATTTCAGTGTCCATAAATAAAGTTTTATAAGAACACCGCTACACTTATCCACTTAAATTCTGTCTACAGCAGAGGTTGAGATGGTTTGGATAGCATCACTGACTCCATGGACATGAATTTGAGCAAACTCTGGGGGACGTGGAGGACAGAGGAGCCTGAAGTGCTGTGGTCCACGGGGTCGCAGAGTCGGAAACAACTTAGCAACAACGACAAAAAACTGTCTGTGGTTGCTTGAGTGCTTCAGTGACAGGATGGTGTGGTTGTGACAGAGACCCTAGGACTGGCAAAGACTCAGATATTTACTCTCTGGCCTTTTACAGAAAACGTTTGACAATCACTGGGCAGAAGGAGTAACACAGAGGTTCTCAAAGTTTGTTACCAGTTAGAATCACTTGAGGAACTTTAAAAAATGCTTTGTCCATGTCACACCCCAGAATGATTAAATGAGAACCTCTAGAGGTGGGGTCCAAGCATAAAAAACTTTTAAAATTTCCCAGGGAATTCCAATGTGCAGGCAGATTTGAGAAGCAGGGGATTAATGTGCTATGTCAGGTATATGAATGTAACACATCATAAGACCTTGATCATTGTTAGCTGAACTGATGCGAAAAATCCTCTTTTTTAAAAAAAATTCTTGATACATTTCAATAAACAGCTATTAAACAAGCACTGGGTGCAAATATTGTATTTCCTTCTCTCTTTCCCGCCTCTCTTCTCACCTGCGTGCAGGAATTAAGACTGGAAGAAAAACAAAGATTCCTTCCAGGTTTTGAGATTCTAAACATTCACACATTCAGTGATTTATATTTTTATTTATTTATTCCACAAATTTTCAGTATATGATATCAAGTTCTATACAACTCTCATGGCAGGGCTATGAAGATGTGCTCTCAAATTTCTAAAGAGTGAACCAATGTTCCAACAAATAGCTCCCTGTGTTAGGGCAGAGACCCTTTGAATCTTTTAAGATTCTTGTAAATGCGTGCATGCTCAGTCATGTCCTGTTGTCTGTGACCCCATGGACTGTAGTCCACCAGGCCTTTCTGTCCATGGGATTCTTCAGGCAAGAATATTGAAGTGGATTGCCATTTCCTACTCCAGGGGATCTTCTCAACCCAGGAACTGAACCTGAGTCTCTTTCATCTCCTGCATTGGCAGATGGTTCCTTTACCACTGGTGCCACCTGAGAAGCCCAAGGTTCTTGTAAACAGTCTTGTAAATATAACCTAACTGGCTCAGTAGTAACTTTCAGGACTGATAAATGCATGGCACGTTCAGTAGGTGAAACAGAACACTCAAAGGCATGTGTAATCGAGCAGCCAAATAATTGATTCAGTGGATGCATAATATCCACATTAAAATATATCATAAAACAGTAGAGGGAAATTCAAGGGGCCATGATGTCAAGAGGGCTGTGACCTTGTTAGCAAGATTGAATCAAAGCACATTAAACAAGCAGAAGATTCCAGGTCCAACCTGAACAGTTCACTTCTTTGTCACAACCAAGGCACACCCACTAAATCTCCCCAACAGGGAGATGGATATGGACAGGCATGGAGATAAGGCTAGGACAGAAAGATTAAGTACATGGGTTTTGAATCCACACCAGTGGGACTCTAATTTCAGCTCCATCATTCACTTGCTACATAGACTTGGACAGATTACTTCTCAGTGCCTCAATTTTCTCAGCTGTAAAGGGGGGATAAGAATTTCTATCTGATAAAGCTGAGACTGGGTCATTTGTGGAGATGTGGATGGGCCTAGAGGCTGTCACACCGAGTGAAATAAGTTGGAAAGAGAAAAACAAGTATCGTCTATGAACACATACATGTGGAATCTAGAAAAATAGTAGAGTTGAAACTATTTCCAGGGCAGGAATAGAGACACAGACACAGAGAATGGACCTGTGAACATGGGGGGGGGGGGGGGGGGGAGGTGGGATGAACTGGGAGATAAGGCTTTGACATCTACACACTGTTGTGTGTGCTTAGTCACCCAGTCATGACCGACTCTTTGTGACCCCATAGACTGTAACCCACCAGGCTCTTCTGTCCATGGGATTCTCCAGGCAAGGATACTGGACTGGGTTGGCATGTCCTCCTCCAGGGGATCTTCCCAACCCAGGGATCGAACCCAGGTCTCCTGAGTTGCAGGCAGATTCTTTACCGTCTGAGTCACCAGGAAAGACCATATATACACCACCATGTACTTTATTTTTGGGGGCTCCAAAATCACTGCAGATAGTGATTGCAGTCATGAAATTAAAAGACATTTGCTCCTTGGAAGAAAACCTATGGCCAACCTAGACAGCATATTAAAAAGCAGAGACATCACTTTGCCAACAAAGGTCCATCTAGTCAAAGCCATGTTTTTTCCCATAGTCATGTATGGATGTCAGAGTTGAACTATAAGGAAAGCTGAGCACCGAAGAATTGATGCTTTTGAACTGTGTTGAAGAAGACTCTTGAGACTCCCTTGGACTGCAAGGAGATCCAACCAGTCAATCTTAAAGGAAATCAGTCCTGAGCATTCATTGGAAGGACTGATGCTGAAGCTGAAACTCCAATACTTTGGCCACCTGATGAGAAGAACTGACTCATTGGAAAAGACCCTGATGCTGGGAAAGATTGAAGGCGGGAGGAGAAGGGGCCGACAGAGGATGAGATGGTTGCATGATATCACCAATGTGATGGACATGAGTTTGAGTAAACTTCAGGAGTTGGTGATGGACAGGGAGGTCCGGCATGCTGCAGCCCATGGGGTCGCAAAGAGTCGGACACGACTGAGCAACTGAACTGAACTGAAGAGTGCCATGGTAAGATAGGTAGCTTAGTGGTAACCTGCTGTGCATCCCAGGAAGCTCAGCTTGGTAGTCTGTGATGACCTAGATGGGTGGGATTGGGGGAGGGAGTGGCCCAGGAGGGAGGGTATATATGTATACATATAGCTGATTCATTTCATTTACAGGAGAAACTAAAGCAACATTGTAAAACAACTATACTCCAATTTTTTTAAAGTGGAGGTAATAATTTTTTAAGTACATATAAAACCTGGGTTGCTTTTCCCCCTTCATTCTTTGGCCATAGGGCTGGAAGATGGTCTTTACAGCTCAGCTGACAGAGACAGACCCCTCTATGCTATGAACTTCACTCTAATCATCTACGTTCTTCATTTGAACACCGTCCTTCATGGCCAAGTATGAATCCCTCCAAGGAAAGGATTACAAATATAGAGACACTCCTCAAATAATATCACTGTTCTTTGCAAGAAGGCCTTGCAAAGCATGAAGTTGGTGTACACTGAAAATATATGTACCTAACTAAGGTCTTTAAATTACCCGTGGATCTTCTCCGTGATAAACAGATAACAGTTCTATTTGCAATTTCCCACTGTCCCAGTGTATCTTCAGCATCTTTCAATCCTCGAGCTGATTTTTAACTCTTGAAAATGTCTGTTCTTGTTGACATGTTTTGTCCAAAGTCAACCTAATTTCATTCATGTTAAGGCTTCCTATGCTATGTAATCGCCACATATTTATTACTACTTTGACGTACATTTCTGTTGCTTTTGCACCTATTCTAGTAGTTCTACCACCTATTATTTTTATCATTTAATTTCCTACTTGACCACCCACAAGTTGCCCTACTCTGAAAAAGATCACTGTACTTTTGCTTTCCATCTTCCAACATTAAGACTTTGCAATGCTCATTAGGTTAACTGACATGCATTTTCAAATGAATCACCTGTCTCATTGTGAGTAAATCTTCTGTTTCCATAAATAACTTTTCCTTCTGAACCCTATTTTTTTTACCCCTGTGGGTTTACAGGTGAAAAACATTTTTCACGCTTTTTAGACATCATCATTCAAAACACTTTTCCCTGATAAGTGAAGTGAAGTCGCTCAGTCGTGTCCGACTCTTTGTGATCCCCTGGACTATAGCCCACCACGCTCCTCAGTCCATGGGATTTTCCAGGCAAGAATACTGGAGTGGGTTGCCATTTCCTGCTCCAGGAGATCTTCCCAACTCAGGGATTGAACCCGAGCCTCCCGTATTGTAGGCAGACGCTTTACCATCTGAGCCACTGGGAAAGTCTCATTACCTGATATGTAAGCCAAAAAAGATTTATGGACAATAATGGCTATAGGTATTTTCATATTTGATGTTTTCATCTTCAATTACAAATTCTTCTTACCCTTACACACTTGTCTTGCTGTAACTTTGTTAAGTTTTAGTTCTGCATAAAATAAAGCAAAGAGGAAAATAAACTGAAGTCATGCAAGATAATGCAATGAGAATCCACATGGTAACAGAAACCACTTGGGCCTGAACAGAAAGACCTTCTCTCTACTAGGTGCCAGCTGCTGCCCCCTCTCAAGTCCTAATATTCATCTCTGCCATGAATGCTTTACATTTCCATGTATCACACAATTATTCTTTCATTGATAAAATTATATTTTGTCTCTTATTGCACAGCTCATAAAAGGTCAAAAGTGAAAAAGTGTTAGCCACTCAGTCATGTCCAACTCTTTGCGACCCCAGGGACTGCAGCCTGCCAGGCTCCTTTGTTCTTGGAATACTCTGGGCAAGAATACTGGAGTGCCATTCCTTTCTCCAGGGGATCTTCCCAACCCCACCCAGGGATCGAACCTGGGGCTCCTGCATTGCAGGCAGATTCTTTACCATCAGAGCCACCATCAGGACCTTACATAAATCAAGCTCACTCAAGTGGTGGCTGTCAGGATATAGTTCCATAAGCAATGATGCAGTTATGCATCAGTTAACGTCCAGAGATGTTCATGATGTGCTGCTAGTTCATAAAAGCTGGTTTCAAATCAGTGTTTTGTAAACATCCTATCTTTATATGTCTCCTGAAAAATTGGAAGATACATATGAAAATTTTAAGGGTGGTTTTAATGAGAATTTTATTTTCTTCTTCACAATCTACTGTGTGTGTGCAAGCTTAGTTGCTCAGTCGTTCCCAACTCTTTGCAACCCCATGGACTGTAGCCCGCCAGGCTCCTTTGTCCATGGAAGTCGCCAGGCAAGAATACTGGTGTGGGTTACTGTACCCTCCTCCAGGGGATTGTCTAGTTATTTTCAACTTGGAAATGGATTCATATGTTATCCCATTAACAGGACAACAGAGACAACCCATGTGACCGTGTACATTTTTTACATGTATATAGATAGATAGCTAGATCACCAAGAGACCCTAACCTCTGCTCTGCACATTTTACTTATTTAGTCAGTGTTGATTGATTTCTCTATAACAATAGCACTCAGGGACCTTCATGCCTTATCCACATAAATCAAATAGAAAAGGGTAATGAATGTCCAAGAAATCCAGTCACATATACTATTTGTTATCTGTTGCTGAATAACAGATTATCCCAAAACTCAGCAGCTTAAAACAGAAAACATGCATTATCTCACTGTCTCAGTGGGTCAGGCATTTGGGCACAGCTTAACAGGGGGTCTCTGGTCCAAAGTCGCTCACAAGACTGAAGCTGAGATGGTGATTGACTGTGTGGTCCCCTCTGGAGCCTTGTCTCGGGGAGCTTCTGTTTTCAAGCTCACTCAAGTGGCTGCCGTCAGGATAACATTCCTCAGATGCTGTATCACATGGGTTTCTGCAGAACACAGCTCACGACATGGCAGCTGGCCTTGCTCGAAGTAAGCCAGCAAGAGAACACCAAAGGGCATGCAAGATGGGAGCCACCGTTTCTGTATAACTGAATCTCTAGAGTGACACCCCATCATCTTTGCCTGATGCTGTTGATTAGATGCCATCACTTGGTCCAGCCACACTGCGGGGAAGAGGATTATACAGGGTGTGAATATAGGAGGTGGGGCCACTGCTATTGGTACATTGAAGGTTGTTTACCTAGACCTGTGTATCACACGCTTCCTCATCGCATTGGCTCACCAGCTTAATTCATGTAACTTGCCGCTTTATTTATGCCTGTTCTGCAAGGCGGCCACTCACTGGGAAAAATCTCAGCAACTATTGTATCTGCCAGTGTAGTAACTGAACTGAACATAGTATATTTTGCAAAACAAAACAAACACGGTCTTTCAAAAGAGCTAAAGCTCTTAGAGAGTAAAGTGTGTCAAAAATGAAATCTTTCTCCATGCCATCTAAAAGAACAACTCACAAATGTTAAAAACCAAACGTTGAATAAAGATACATCAGGCATTAGAAGGGAAACATAATTCAGAAGTTGCAATATCAACATCATGGAAATAGTTCAAAGTAAAAGATTAAATGGGACAAAGGGGGCTGTTTTATTTTTATAAATAAATACAAAGTATTTTATTTGTATTATTTGTATCTCAAATTTGTATTTGAGACTACAAAGCAAAATAAAGGTATTAACATATTGTATGCACCAAATCACACTCATCAGAATGCATATCAATTTATTTTACAAAAGAGAAACAATCTTTTTACCAAAACCTGTCAAAATACAAGAAAGAAAAAACAGTTGTTTAACCACTCACATTTATGCCAATTAGTTATAACCATACAAAATAAAGCATTAATAAATGAAATTCAAGTAAAAAGCACAAAGGTTAGTTATTCATCACGACCAAATAGAGTTGATGAATATGATGGTTCAGTTTGGATTAATATGTTATCACATTAATAGGACAAAGGATACAATCCAGGTGACCATCTTGAGAGGGGGTAGAGTTAGAGGATGTGATGAAATTCACCGTCAATCCCTATTTTTAAAAATAATTATCAATAAAATAGATTTTCCTTAATATTATTTACAGAAGTATCTACTCCTGACAACGTTTTCTAACAATATCAGGAGTGGTATGAAGATTTCCATTATCACCATTTCTGTTTAAGATTATTCTGGAGTTCTAGTTAATACAACTAAACACAAAAACAAAATATTGTAAAGGAGAAAGAAAAATGGCCAGGAATTATGGATGTTATGGTTGCTTACCTATGAGAAATATTGGAGAAAGGAGATTTATCTGAAAAAGGATTAGAACTGACATTTGGGTTAGTATTCAGCTGCTGCACCATAAGAAGGCTGTACAAACCATTCACACCCAGGATCTGTGCTGACTGGTTGGTTCTCAGGCCCCACCAGTGATTAAGTATTTGTAATTATGGCTGCTAGTAAGATACATCATTAAGAAGCCTAGCAATGAATCAATAGGTAAAATCAGCAATTTTCCTACTGACCAATTGCAATCAGTAAAAAAATAGAATGATACCGTAATCTTAGACACAGTAGTAACCAAAGACATAAAATGTCTAGGAATGAACTGGACAAAACATATGCAGGAACCCTTGAATGAAAAGTATTAAGTTTTACTGAGGATCATATAAGCAGACTTGAAGACAGAGAATTTTTATTCCTGTAGTAAGAATACCTAAGGGGGCAGGTTCTCTGCAAATTAATCTTTAAATAGTGACTCAATTCTTCTGAAAATCCAGTGGAATTTCTTTTTGGAGCTTGATAAAATTCTGGTAGAATAAACATGCAAAAATATTTTGAAAATGAAGAGTGATAAGTTGGGATTTTCCTTAGCAGATATTTGAATGTGTTATAAAGCCACAATACTTAGAATAATTTGACATTGGTGCCAACACAGACACATCAGTGAAGTCAAGTAGAAAATCCCAAAGCAGCTCAATGTATATTTTATAATTTAGTGTATGATAAAGATGGCATTTCAAGTCTGTGGGGAAAAGATAAATTATTCAATTAATAGCTGACTATTTTTATAATCTTGAAGTTGTGCACAGCTTTTTAACATGACACTATGAGATGAAGCCATGTAAGAAAATCAGAACGCTTTTAATCTCCAAAAAATTCTGACAAAAATTAAAGAGCAAAACTAGGGAAAATTGTTTAACAAAACAACAATATTTCTTTGTTCATCAATCTATTCTAAATCCTGCAACCATACCTGGCACATAGTAGGCACTTGAAAAAATGGCTGTCGTTTAGGAAAACATGGACACTTAACAATTCTAACAACTAGCAAGAGACATGAGTCAAAAGAAATAAATGTGAAAAGGCAGTAAAACGCTTTAAAAATTACTAATCTCACCAACAAGAAGATAAAGAAAAATTAACAGTTCACCCCTTCTCATCTATTACTGCTATTTTTTGTTGTTCTGAACTGGCCAGTATGTGGAAAGAATATTTGTCAACTGCTGACATAAATTCATAAAGTCTCTCTTGTAGAAATTTGTGCAAGGTGATTAAAAATCTATATATAAAACTGCCGACTTTCTGACCTAGCAATCCCACTGTTGGGAATTTTCCCCTAAGGAAATTACTAAACAAATGTGCACAGAAATAAATACAAGGATATTCATCAAGCACTGTTACAAAAGTAAACAACTAGAAAAACTAGAAACATGTGCTCAAAAACAGGGACTCGGTTTCATAAATTTGGGTACACTTTTTCAAAGGAATACCTCCCGGCCAGGATAAGCAACGATGCAGTTACGCATTAAGTAACGTCAAGATGTTTATGATCCACTGCTAGTTCAGAAAAGTTGGTTTCGAATCGGTACTATGTAAAAATCATATCTATATATGCCTACTGATAAAATGGAAGATAAGTATTAGCATTTTCATGGTGTTTTTATGGGGATTTTTTTCTTCTTCACAGTCTACTCTATGGTCTAAATATTTTCAATAAATGTGCTACTTCTATAACAAAAGTAGTAATTTTTTAAAACAGAAGAAAAGTAGAACTTAATATTTTGGAAAGAAATCTTTAGATTTCTTCATTGATGTTTCTGTCTCCTGAGATTACTGTTTTATTTTGAATGGCATGTTTTCACTAGACCTTTATAACCTAGAGGCATTTTCTAGATGATAGCATCTGGTTACTACTCTGTGGAAACCCCTAAATTATTCTCCATCTTCTACCACTATATTCATCTACTACTTCCAACCCTTTCGCTCCATTTCTCTATTTTGTTTTTAAATTTTCTCTGTAGTGTTCCATGTGAAATTATTTTATTGACATATTTGCCTACTTCTTTATTATTTATGTTTCTCCATCAGTAACCTCCACAAGGCAGGGACTTGAATTGTTCATGTTCAGGGTATTTCCCAGAACCCAGAACAGTGACTGGCATATGGTAGATGTTCAGTAAATATGTGTTACATGAATAAGCAAACCAGTGAGTTGGTTATGGAAGAGTTGATTTGTGTGTATGTGTGCGTGCTCAGTTGCTCAGCTGTGTCCGACTCTTTGCAGCCCCATGGACTGTAGCCTGCCAAACTTCTCTGTCCATGGATTTTTCCAGGCAAGAATACTGGAGTGGGTTTCTATTTCCTGCTCCAGGGGATCTTCCTAACCGAGGGATTGAACCCACATCTCCTGCGGCTCCTGAATTGGCAGGCAGATTCTTTACCACTAGCGCCACCTAGGAAGCCCCTTACTTTGTATGATTAGGCAAATATTCTCTGCTTTCTGGAAACCTCCTGAATTACATCTGCTAATTTCCTCTATCAGACATTGATGCTGACCTAGCAGGCAGTGGTGTTTGGTAGACATCACTCAAGTCTAGAGGTCAGTGGAGTTGGGATGCAGGTCTTGATCTTAGCACAAATGAGCTTCTTAACATGTCAATTTTGCTGTCCTGGCTACACAAGACGGGCTCTACTGAAAGCTGTAAAGGGGCAAGACCCCAGGCTGCTCTCCTTGTTCCCCCTCTATGCTGTTTCACCTCTTCAGCGGGGGTCACGTTCTGTCCTGCGTACCCCCATCCTCTCCCATTTGATGGACACGAAGGCTGCTTAAGTGTCTCTCAGATGTCCCCGGCCCACCTCCAGACCACAGACTCACATCCTCACGTTTGTGATCTTCGTCACTTGCCTCTCGTGTGTTAGTTGCTCAGTCGTGTCCAACTCTTTGTGACCCCATGGACTGTAGCCCACCAGGCTCCTCTCTCCATGGAATTCTCCAGGCAAGAATACTGGAGTGGGGTGCCATTTCCTTCTCCAGGGCACCTTCCCGACCAGGGACCTGCCTGACCAGGGACCTTCCCGACCAGGGATTGAACCCGGGGCTCCTGCATTGCAGGCAGACGCTTTACCATCTGAGCCACTAGGAAAGTCCCAATAATTAGTTAATTCCTTCACATATCTCCCTGAATGAAAGCCGCTCAGTCATGTCCAATTCTTTGCGACTCCATGGACTATAGTCCATGGAATCTCCAGGCCAGCATAGTAGAGTGGGTAGCCTTTCCCTTCTCCAGGGGATCTCCCAATGCAGGGATCTAACCCAGGTCTCCCGCATTGCAGGCGGATTCTTTACCAGCTGAATCACAAGGGAAGCCCGTGCCTCTCATAGAAACCCGCTTTCTGAGCATTATCCAAAAAATCTCACACAGACTGCCCAACTCTACCCGCTTGCTCATCAAATCAGAACAATTTTTCTTTGGTCTACAAAACAGGAATCCCTGGGCAGAATCATTGGCACCGAGTGACCTATAAAACTGAGATGACAAAAACAGGCTAGACAGTTATAAGACATATTTACCAGTCACCCATATATGATCCCAGAATAAAGCTTTAAAAAAATCACAATGATTTCCCATGAAAAATAATTTAATTAATAATAATGTTACCACTAAATAGTCATTCAAGTCTTTAAACATGACGAACCATGTGAAAGGTCTAAGAAGTTGGATCCACTCCTAGCTCAGTGGACTCAAAATCTAAATGGTAAATGTGAGATGTTATTATCTGAGCCTCCAGGACTGCCTTGGCACTGGGAGGAATGATATTACAATCTTTGATTTAATCCTTCCCTTTTTTTTTTTTTTTTTTTGCAGATATTTATAACAGCTGTGGAAAGGTATTCCTAGCAGCAAGCCGGCATGCAATTTCTCAGGCTGAGAGCAAATAAATAGAAAAAAATCTAAGTGGATGAATTTGTTCAAGTTTTAGAGCTGAAAAAAAAAAATCACAAAAGAGTTGAAGCTCAGGTCTAGAGAGCATTAAATGATGTCAGGGAAGAGGTAATTATCTGAATGATCCAAGCTCCAAGCCCCTTTTTCTTCAATTTTCTAAATAACATAGGCCAAATCTGATTGGCTCTCATGTATGGGGTTGACAATCACTCCATTTGAAAACACTGCATACAAGATTACCAAGCGTGGACTTGGCTTTCCAGAATCAGATTTATCTGATTATAGAAGCCTTTGGCATTTAAATGGAAAATCTTAATTTGTAATAAGTTTAGCTCTTCTTTTTGGGGGAAGATGAGGGGAGGGGAATTATGTACTGTGTGTTTTTCATAATTTGAAAACATATTGTAAAAATGTAATTAAAGGACTTTAGGAAAGATCGTGAAGGTACTTATGCATCATGGGAGACAACCTGAGCTGGAGGGAAAACAGGTGCATTAAGACTGGAAGACGTCACCATTCATTTCTACGTGCAGCATCAGATACTCAGGAAATAGCGATTAATGGGAAAGCTTGAAAGGGAACACAGTCCTTGAAACCTGCCTCTGGCCAGCTGAAGAGCTACTAGCAATGACAGCATCTTCCACTCGAGCCACACAGCTGGGACAGTGCCTGCCTCCACCCAGCAGTGTTGTGCAGTGCCCTGCAGTTATCCCTGGGTCGGAAAGATCCCCTGGAGGAGGAAATGGCAGCCCACTCCAGTGTTCTTGCCTGGAGAATCCCATGGACAGAGGAGCCTGGCGGGCTACAGTCCGTGGGGGTCGCAAAGAGTCGGACACAACTGAAGCGACTTCACTTCACTTCACTTCACTTCTACAGATACCAAGCCACCTTAATAGACCCCGTCTCATCTGATTGTTACCTTTTCGTTTTGAGAGGGACAGGCAGAAGTTACTTCTCTGGAGCATAGAACCAGCCTCACACCTGACCGGTGAATATCTTCAAATAAACCAAACCAGTCAGTCATATGGACCAGGGTAAGAGTCAAGGCTGCAAAGTCTAAGAAGTTCAAGATCCTTATGGGTATGTGAGTGTTGTGTGGATACACTTCCACAGCCTGCACTGCGTCTACAGTTGTATTTTAAGAATAAGTGATTAGTTGATACTCTGCTACTAACTGATCATATTGAGCAGTTCTATGTAATTTTCTGAGCATATCACATGTATTATGTTTTATGCTCTTAATAGCTCTAAAGGGCACTCAATAAACACCCATCAAATAAATGGCCTGACTTAAGTCAATTAAGCAGCGCTTGGTGATATGGCTTTTCCTTCACAAGCCATAGCACCATGACTTTCATTTGACTCCTTCTGGAAGTATCTGGATGCTAAGGAAAGAAGGGAATATAGTAAGAGTTACATATGTGAGCTATTATTGCCTAAAGATGAGACGATTGTGTGGCTTATTATGAATATGTTGTCAGCAAGAAAGTCATTGCCCCCATTTTATCAAAATTTAATCTAGGGAATAAGACAGATATCTGAAAAAGGAGGAACCCTAAGATTCCATCATAACTGATAAAGAAGTAGATGTATTAGTCAGTGTAATTTAGGTTAGCTGATGTAACAACCAAACCTCAAATGTCAGTGCTTGTCACAGCAAGTATTTATTTCTTATCATTATAGCTGCAGATGGGCAGCTCTCCTCCCAAGGGTGACTCAAGGATTTAGATCCTTTCTTCTGGCTTCATTTACCCTCCAGGACCTCCCCAAAGTATTTTTTTTCTAAATTTTCACTATCCGGTTAGTCAGGGAGAAGAAAGAAACAGCCTGGAAGATAATGCACCTGACGCTTAACCACTCCTGAATGTGATACACAGCATTCGAGCGCTCATTTCAACTATGGGAATGAGCCACATTGTTCCACCTGGATGCAAAGGGGTGGAAAATGAAGTTCCTGAATTGAGAGTCACTTATCAGCCTAAACTCTATTCAATAGAAGGAAAAACGTCACTTGTAAGTCAGATGTGGTTCTGTCACAGGAAAGTATGAGACTGGATAGGTAGGGGGAGTCTAACCAACACTGGAGATGGGAGAAGCTTCTTTGAGGACATGATGTTCTACCTCATACTAATCAGCCATGCTGAGCAAGCTGAAGTTTATCTTAAAGCAGTGAAGGCAAATTGCGTTGAGCAACGTGATCCGCTATAAATTTCAGAAACGTCACTCTGACTCCATCCTAGACATTGAACTCATGGAGAATAGGACTCTTGGAAAAGAATGCCATGACTCAGGTAAGAAATGATGAAGATCTAAACTAAAGATGTGGTAATTGTGTTGAAGAAGAGAGGAAGTATTCGAGTCAACTGGACGGAGTGATAAATTGGACAGAGATAGGGAAAGGAAGCCAGCAAGGGTGGTCCAGGGTCTGGTTTGTATAACCGGAGGGAATGTAATATGATTAAAAAGAATGAAGGAAGATGGTGCTTGTGGGGAAAAGGATGTTTATTTCTATTTTGGGTGATGCTGAATTTGAAGCAAAATACTTCATGAAGGAGATGCAGGTTTGATCCCTGGGTCAGTAAGATCCCATGGAGGAAAAAAGGGCAATCCCCTCCAGTATTCTTGCCTGGAAAATTCCATGGATAGAGGGGCCTGCTGGTCTTCAGTCCACAGGGGCTGCATGTAGAGCTGGACACGACGGAGACTGAGCAGGCACTCATTGGGCATCCAGGTGCGGGGAAAAAAAACTGAAGTCTGAAATTTCAGGATTGAAATCTGGGATGAAAATCATCAGCCTCCATCACTCTGACCTGGAAGTCATCAGCTGATCTGGAAGTCTTGAGGGAACCTTGGAAGATGCACGTGACCACCAAGGCCACCCTATTGGAACTTGATCTCGTAGGTAAGGAGCCCTTCTCGATGGATTTTCAGCTTTCTCTCACCTGGGAGACCTCACTGCTGTTTCCCATGCCACACTGGCATCCTGTCTTCCCCAGCTCTCTCCTTCCTCAGCCACCATCTTGGTGATTCCCACCATGCCTTAAACAAGCTCTGCTCTCCCTCCGAGTCCTGTTCCTTCTCATCTGTATTGTTTGAAGCATAAGCTCTCCGTGGCCTTTGCGGACTGTTGATGGCTACTGTGCATTTCTCCAATGCAGAAGTGCTCCCCCACTCCAGCCAAGTCCTCCCTGCCCCATGCTGGGGTTGACGGTGACATTTCTGAGCATCAAGTCCTGCCACTCTGCCCCAGGTTCAGAAAGCACAGCAACTCCTCGACCAAGCAGAAATGAGGAGGGCTTTGCCCCAGCCCAGGGCTGCCCCGTCTCTCACACCCACATTTGCATGAGTCCTCAGCTTGTTTCCACTCTGCCAGTTTTGCTTGCCTGTCTGGCACTCGAGGTGGCTCCCAGGGCATTTTGCAGCCCTCTGCTTTCACCCAGAAGGAAAGTAGACCACTCTGACCCCAATTTGCTGGCGAATGCCAGCTGACAGGTGGCTGGGGTGAAGGGAGGGTGATGATCACGCAGTGTACTCCCAGCAGGCAGAGGATCGGGGTACCAGATTGGCACCCACGGCTGCAGCTTAAAACCGTCAACAACAGCCAGACTCCTGGAGCTGAACTCTCCTGTCATTCCCCCGCAATCTTGGAAGCTTCTCAGAGTGGTTTGAATACTAATGCAAAGAGAGGTTCTCAGAAGCCACACTCATTCTAGGAATCGGAGAGCTAGAACAGGGTCTCATGCTATTCTAAATTTATGTAATGTACAGATTCACCCCCCAAACCAATCTTAATCTCCCCAAAGATGGAGGAGAGAGCAGTTGCTAGACATGTACCAGAAACAAAGTTCTTCATCTTGATACTTCCCAGCTTCTCCATTGTTATTTCTAATACACTGGGGTGTAGGGTCCCACTGCTGGTGCAGCGTTCGAAGGACCCCTCTTGCAGGGGCAGCATGCCGTCTCCAGCATCACAGAGGCCCGATGAGTTTTCCTGGAAGAACACATTAGCATCTGAGTCACGTGATGCTAAGCTTTACTCATGAGGGAACCTCTCTCTAGCTCTAGATGCCACTCGCAGAAATTCCCCTTCTCCTTTCCTGAGAGAGGAAAGATCCTCTCTAGGCTCTCCCTCTAGGGAGATCCCTCCCCTCTCTGCCCCCTGGACTGCTCAGCACCTACACAGCCCCCTCATAACCCTTCTCTCTCCCAGCCACATCCAGCGGCTTTCCTTTGTGCTCCATGTAACCAAATCTCCCCATGGCCTTTGGGCAACTTTGTCCGCAAATGGCAACAGCTCATTTGCTCTAAGACACCTTCGGGATATTTCCTGCTAGTCTCTCCACCTTTTCCCATCCTGCCCTT
Organism: Muntiacus reevesi; assembly: GCF_963930625.1. NCBI lineage: Eukaryota > Metazoa > Chordata > Mammalia > Artiodactyla > Cervidae > Muntiacus > Muntiacus reevesi. The sequence goes on from NC_089252.1 coordinate 53,003,708, forward strand.
TGCTTTAGGAAGCTGAACCTTGTGAACTGAGTGATGGGACTCCCTGGCCTGACCGCAATGGGAGTTGGGCCGGTGGCAGCTCCCAGCAGGAGACAGAGGCTGGGAAGAAAGTGAGGACAGAGTGCGTGCGGCCCAGTCCCGGCCCTGCCAAGCACGCGGAGGCTGCCTCCCTCCTCTGGGTCAGCGTTCCTGTTGGGGGCCCTCTTCTTGTAGCCGCCCTCTCGGGGGTCTCCAGAGCAGCCCCTCCCCTCCCTTCAGGCCTGGGGGAGGCAGTGACTCCACGCTATCACCAGCCACGGAATACTGCAACACCGCCTCCTTGGCTTCCCCAAACCCTTCCCAAAGCTTTGTCAGGATTTGCTTGATGAAACTCCCCACAAATACCAAGTTTGACTCTACCCCCTAGTTCCTGCCAGAACCCTGACTGATGTAGGAGATTCTCTCTACACCATGATGGAAGATTTTTGTTAATGCATTTCAACTTCATTGAACAGCTATTGACTGAGTGCCTACCGTGTGTTATGTCCCCGTTCTTCTCACTGGGGTTACGGCAGGGAACAAAACAGAGAAAGTCCCTGCCTGCGTAGAGATTATGTTCTAATGAGGGAAAACAAACGCTTTAAAAATTAAGTGGACTGCACGACATAGCAGCAAGTGGTAAGAACTGTGCAGAAAAGAAATAAGAGGCAAAGGGAACAGGACCGGCAGTGGCTGGGAGGCATCATCACCGATTTATGAATAAACAAAGATGGTCTCCAGGAAAACAGACTTGGGTGTGAGTCTAATGAGGACACAAAGAAGTGTGGTACAGTGAGTCCCCTACATTAGGAACTTCAAGTGACAAACTCTTGAAGATGCAAACGCGTGTGCCAGCCCCTGTATGCCAGCCGTTGTACTGTACTACTGTACTTTTTAAGGTACTGAACTGTAAGGTTAAAAATGCTTTCTTTATTTTTTATGTGTTTGATTTTATGTACTTTTTGTCTGAAAGTATTATAAATCTATTACAGTACAGTACTATATAGCCAATTATGTTAGTTGGGTATGTAAGCTACCTTTGTTGCACTTATGAACAAATTAGATGTACAAATGCACTCTCAGGATGGAACTCATTTGTGTGAAGGGGACTTAACTATACATGGAATGGCGCCTGGAAAGAGTTTACATCCAGATTGTTGGTAATGAGCCAAACAATAATACATTAGCTGGGTTATTAATTGGTTGACAAAATATCTGGAAAATTCTGCCTAATTAATTGATCGGTACCTAGAAGGGATTTCAAATGACTGCCATAAGATTATGTTTTCATTGAAGCATTCAAATTTCATGTCAGTGACCAGACTGCATGCCTGTGAAGGTAGCTACCATGTTCACCTTATAAAGAGCCATATTCAATACATAGTTTAGAGGATAGTAGGTGTTCAATAAAAAATTAAGTGAATGAATATATAGGTTTTGCAGATAACATGAATCCAAGAAAGATAATGATTTTGACGGATGAGAAAATTAGGAATTAGCAGTGTAAAATGATTATTCTTTATAAGAATAAATGCAAAGTTATGGAGATGGGTCCAAAACACCAACAAGGCATCTTAAAAGCATATTGAATGAAGAAGTTGAAGAGTTTCCCTTAACCGTGGACTCAAGAATCAGCAGCAAGCTGATGAATTTGCACAGGAATCGATTCAGACTTAGGCTGTGTTAATGGAGATATGACATCTGAAGAAGATGCTAGTCCCACTCAGGAGTATACCAGTCAGATCACATGTGGAAAATCACATTCATCTCTGGGAACCAGCTTTAAAGAGCAAAACACCAGCTAGAGTGATTTTAGAAGATGGCAAAGTGACCAAAAGTGCTCCAGAAAGATCAGGTAAATAACCTGCAGAGCTGCAAACTTAGAGCAGGCAGGGCGGTGAATAAAGGCAGATTTCAGTCCTCTATTGTCATGAGGAAGGAGACTCTGAGGTCTCTCCTAGGAGAGGAAAAACTAAGACTCATAGGTGGACTCTACATTCTATTAACAAAAAATTCATTGAGCATCCTACCTCCAGACAGGCAGTATCTTGGTGTGCTGTGCTGAGCAAAGCAGACAGTCTCTGTCTTCATGAAACTTATAATCTGGAGGGAAAACTGACATGAAATAAACAATCACGACATAGATGTATATAAAGAGCTGTGAAGGACAAGAAGACAGTGTGATCAGAATTCTGGGAGGATTTAGGGAAAGATTTGTTTTGATTTAACTTTTGTTTTGTATAATTTTGTTTGGCTTAAGAGTTCAGAGGAACTGAAAAACAATGTTGCTGAAGCCTAGTGAGTAATTGGCAGAATAGTTGAATAATTGGGATACCAGTTAAGTGTTGGGGCAGATGAGGGAAAAGATACTCAGTAATGGGTTAAACCAGGGTGGTGGCAATGCAAATAGAGAAAATCCTTCTATTTAAGATCTACTTCGGAGCAGAAATCTAAATGGCTTTAGGATATATTGGACCAGTAAGTCACTCCTTCACCAATTCACACTCTGATATTTCGTCATTATCTGGAGAAAACCTGATGCAAAATGTTTCACAGTTAGTATCTGTAAAGAAAATGTTCACTGAGTCAATGAAGCAAATCTGAAGGAAAGGAATCCGGAAGGGAACATTTAACCTGCTTCAGAGAATAAATATTTTTAAGGCCTTAGGCAAATGCCATCACTTAAGTAGACTCGCAGGACCTCTATCATTTGAAATAAATGTCTGAAGTTCAAGCTTCTCACAGATCCAAATGAGTCTTTATCCCACAATCACTTATTCATTCAAAAATCTTTCTTTAACATTTAAAATATGCAAGGAACTGTGTGGGCTGCAAAGATGAATCAGGAAAAGCGCTGGAACAGAAGTAACAGGAACACAGAGTGTGTCCTAACTTGGGGCCTCTATGATAAGTACGAACCACATGATCCAGGAAAAGAGTGAAAGTCTTATTTGTGTTGCACTTTGAAAGATGGCAAGGGTGGGGCATTCAGAAAAGATAAGCAGGTGTTCTAAGAACCATCAACAGTGTGAGCTCAGACAAAGTAGCAAGAACATCAGGAACACGGGCTGGGCCAGTAGGAACATTAAATGTGTGCAGTAATAACTTGAAAACGTCTGTAAAACATTCAGTTAGTGAAAACATGACAAGTAAAAAAGTAATAAGTTTCTCCCCAAACATACCTGATGCAACATAGATCCATTCAGTCATACAAAGGGATGTTATCTTAATATGCAAACTTTTTAAATCCATTGGTTTTCACCATGGCCTTGCTATGGCATGGCCCTCTGAGCTAGGACCTAGGACTCCAGTGATCTTAACATCCTGGTTTCTGATCATTAGACCCTATTTCCACTTTAATTTCCTTTCCAACTTGGAGTGATATTGTCCCTTTGTAATTAAGCTTTGAGGCCATCCAGATACTCCACCGATTTTCCTTGAAGTGGCTCCCTTGATAGGGCCCCAAGATGCCAAGTGAACCCATACGCATTTACTTGGGTCACAGTCACATGAGGCGCTCATGAGTTCCCTCATCTTTTTCCTATCAATCCCAATCTAGGCTGCATACTTCCAAGATGTGGCTGAGTAGAGCTGGCTCCGGGGATTTTATGCCCAAATGGAGTCAAGGAAATGTGGGATCAATGGTTACACACAGGGAAAATCATCAGAAGACATTGCTTCTCCTGCCAAAAGAGCTGATCCATATCCTTTTGTCCAGAAATCCCCAATTTTTTGGAAAGACAATCTCCCAAAATACAACTTCTTTTCTTTAAAAACCATGATTTTTATTGGCCAACTGTTAGTGTCTATTTCTTCTGAGCAATTTACTACTTTTAAAAATGACTCTTCAGGATCAAGAACTTGTTGTTGTTCATTTGCTCAGTCATATCTGACCATGACCTCATGCACTGCAGCACACCAGGTCTCCCTGTCCTTCACCATCTCCCAAAGTTTGCTCAAACTCATGTCCACTGAGCCGATGATGCTATCCAACCATCTCATCCTCTGTCAACCCGTTTTCCTCCCGCCTTCAATCTTTCCCAGCATCAGGGTCTTTTTCAATGAGTTGACTCTTCACATCAGGTGGCCAAAGTATTGGAGCTTCAGCTTTAGCATCAGTCCTTCCAATGAATATTCAGGGTTGGTTTCCCTTAAGATTGACTGGTTTGATCTCTTTGCAGTCCAAGGGACTCTCAAGAGTCTTCTCCAACACCACAGTTCAAAAGCATCAATTCTTCAGCACTCAATCTTCTTTATGATCCAACTCTCACATCTGTACATGACTATTGAAAAAAAAAAAAAAAAAAAACCTTTGACTTTGTCAGCAAAGTAAGTAGGACTAAACCTGCACAGGACAGAATCTGTGACCTTGACCTCATTATGGCTCTGTCCTAACCTGAACTTTCTGGCCTTAATAATGAGGTAATAAGACTCAAGAGCCGCAAATAACACACAGCACTCAGCTGTCTCCGGCAGCCTCATCGTTATGCCAAAGATGTCACCATTTGTCTGGTCCTAGGGAGCTCAGAGCCTGCATTTCCCTGGAGGGCCACCTAGGGAGTTTCCCACATTGAAGGATGGTTTATTTAACTTATCACAGCAAGCGCTAGTGAAAGATGGTGAGGTTCACAGAGTAACGACCACCTGTCATCTCTTATTAGCCAGATATTCCACGCTGGAGATTTGTTATATTAAGAGGTACTGAAATTACTTACATCAGATAACTGAATTATAATTAAATGTTATGTAGATCGTTAAAAGACCGTTGTTCCTGTGATAGGGAAACATAAATAATGGCTTCAAAGCAGGCTGATTACAAAATTAGGTTATTTCTATTATGCTGTCAGTTTGTCAAGAAGTGGAGGCCTTGCCAGACCTGCCTGACCTCACAGCTCATCCTCCAGCTCTGCTCTGCTAACAGGCCCAGCCCTGGCACTGGAGAAAACCTCACAGGCTCACAGCAGGCTCGTGGGATAGAGACCTCAGAACAGAGATCTCCTATTAATACCTACTGTAGCCCCTTCCCACGGGGCACCACGGAGCCCAAAGGGAACCCACGTAAAAACGTCCTCCTCACTCATGAAACCGCTAGCTCTTCCAAGGGATTTTACTTCAGGGGGAAAGAAATTCACAAAAAGCTTCAAGGGATGGTAAAAATCACCATCCTAAAGTGTTTCTCCACTTCAGGGTCAGTTCAAAGTCTCCCAGGGAAAATTTGAGCATGTCCTCACACTCAAGTCTGGCCTTCTCTCTGCTGCATTTTCCGGGGTGATCTCTCCCCAGCAGAGCCCAGCTCACCACAGGACCCCCTGCCCCAAGGCGCTGGAGCACGTGGCGTTCATGCCCTTCCTTGCCCCTTTGTAGACTAGAACCTCCATGCAGCCCTTTTGTCTGTCTCTTCCACTGATATTTACCTTTCACATGTCAACCGTTTCTACTCTGTGTAAAAGCATAAGTCATGGCAGAGAAAGACAAATAGCATAGGTTATTACTTGTGTGGAATCTAGGAAAAGGATACAGATGAACTCATTTACAGTGTAGTCACAGATGTGGAAAACAATCTTATGGTCACCAAGTAGGAGGAGGGAAGGGATAAATTAGACCATGGGGACTGACATATATACACTTCTATATATAAAGTACATAACTCATCAGGTAGCACAGGGAACTGTATTCAACACTCTGTAGTGACCGATACGGAGAAAGGATCTTAAAAAGAGTAGATGTATGTACAGGTATAACTGATGCATTTGCTCAACACCTGAAACTAACACAAGGAAGGTCATGAATCAACTACATGCCAATAAAAATTTTTTAAATACATTCTGGGGGAATAAAAGCATAAATCATGGGAGATCAGGACCTTGTCTTTTGCGCTTCTGGTTCACCCATAGAACCTATGAAGAAATGAAATTTGTATTCTAAGGCAGAACATATAGGGACAATTGAACATATAGGTACAGAGTTTCAGTTTAGGAAAGTGAACAATTCGGGAGATGGATGATAGTGAGAGTGATATTTTCACACAACAATGTCAAAGTATTCAGTGCCACTGATCTGTACAGTTAGCTATGGTTAAAATAGTCTTTTTTATTATGTGACTTTTACCACAGTGAAAAATATTTAAAAGATAAAGTTAATCAAAACTTGAAAATAAAATTCTCTCTCTGTTTGTTTGGACCTCCTCCTTCCCTGCTATCCTGAGCGCATTTACATCACACACTAACCAGAGCTCCTCAAAGATGGGGATGCCGGATTGAACATAAAGATAATTTCTTTTTTCTTCCTTCTGACGCCAACAATGTAACTTCATAAGAGAACAGTGTTCTTCCGAGAGGCCATGGTGACTCGCCGGTCACCTTGTTCATGCTTACCCCTCAGTCCTTGGGAACTTTATGTTAAATGACAGCATGTCATTTTCATGTACGATCCTCTGTCTCAAAAAAATGTATATGACTGTGCCTTCAACTTCTAACAGGTGGAAGAGTCCTCAGAGCTTCTGAGAGTCTGTTTCTTGGGTTATAATTCTCAGTTTGGCTTGAATAAATTTTCTTTTCTTCTTAACTCGATCACTTAATTGAATTTTCATCAATACCTGTCACACAATAAAGTAGGTATACAAAAAAAAAAAAAGCCTGCTGCTTAGTTAGAAAAAGATGGTGTTGGAAAATCACAAAATCAAGAGAAATTTATGTAGCAAATATATAATAATTCTGTGTGAACACATACATGAAGTTCAGTATAATTCAATATGAGGCAATACTGAAAACATGAATCAAAGAAAATTATAGGGACCTCCTTGGCAGTCCAGAAGTTCAATCTCTGGTTGGGGTGCTATGATCCCACATGCCTCATAACCAAAAAAAAGTAACATAAAATGGGAGCAATATTGTAACATATTCAATAAAGACTAAAAGTGTTCCACACTAGGAAAAACAATTTTAGCCTACTTTTAATTACTTCAAAGAAAATTATTATGTCCTCAGGACCTGAAGAACTCAGATTCAGTTAGTTGAAACTGTGGATGCAAAACTCACATGGATACCTAAGGTTGTCTGTATTAAGTTGTAATAGAAACAAAAGTGGGAGCTTATAAATGCCTTCAAGTTCAGGAAAAGAAACCTCTCTTTGCAACAATGCTGACTTGGTCCCCACTTAGGCATCACTTATCCGTCACTTTGGTTGCCTGGCAAACACACCTAAGCGGTCAGAACACCGGTGACTGTACGTGTATGTGGGGATTCTGACCTTTGTCTGTGTTTGCCATATGGATTCTTTCTTCCCTCAACCCCACACGTCACTAAACACCAAGGATCTGCAGCCTGAACCCTCAGCTCCACGTAATTCCTCCTGTGTAAACCTGCTGGATCGTGTAGTACAGCAAGAGACTGGCTTTTGTTCTAGGCAGCATGGGGCCAAATTCTAGCTCAGTCCTTTGCTATCAGTGAAGACAAGGGCAGATTTAGGAAGTATCTATGGTCCATTTTTGAAATGTGAATAATAATATATCCTCACAGTGATGCTGAAGCTGAAACTCCAATACTTTGGCCACCTGATGTGAAGAGCTGGCTTATTAGAAAAGACCCTGATGCCGGGAAAGATTGAGGGCAAGAGGAGAAGGGGGTGGCAGAGAATGAGATGGTTGGATGTCATCACCGACTTAGTGGCCATGAGTTTGAGCAAACTCCAGGAGATAGTGAAGGACAGGGAAGCCTGGCGTGCTGCAGTCCATGGGGTCACAGAGTCAGACATGACTTAGTGACTGAACAACAACCACAGTGATTTGGGGCAGGTCCAACAGGTTCTCAACATAAGTTATTTCCCCTCAGTCACCCTGGCCAGACCCTCTGCAGGGAGCTGGACTCCTATGTCCGTCACCTCCACCACTAGCTGGATTCTTACTCTAAGTCACTAACTGTAGAAACCGAGATCCTCCATTATTCTGCCTGCCAATGCCACCCTGCCTGCAGACACCCGCTGGCATTCTCTGCCTGCCAGATTGGATCCACTTCAGTCTTGGATGGGAGCCCAGATACAGGTCAAAGTCACCACGCGACTTTGAGGAAGTGTAACTTGGAGTCCCAGCCAACACCACCCTACCCCTGGCCGTGACCGTCTCCGCTTCCTCTGTCTCCAGCCTGTGCTCAAGTCTCAGAGTGAAATATCCACTTTAAGGAATGACACTGTCTGCTGGGCCACTGGAAGTGCAGACTGAGGCCTGCAAAAGTCAATATGATTCCCACTTGCATCATCGGACCTAAAGTCTAAAAGTGCTTTATAATGTTCTTTTGTTATATTGTAAAACCCTATAAAAAATAGATATAAATATTATATAAAGAGAGGAATCATTTATATAAGGATTATATCCAGATTCTGTCCGATTAGGAGAGGTTATAAAAAGCAATGGCTAAATGCAAAAATTCATGAGCCCAGTAGTCCAGGCTTGAAACCTGAATTCATTATATCACCTGGGATAATTTATTTAATCCCTCTATTCCTCAGTCTCCTCATCTGTAAAATGAGGATATGAATAAAATCTAGCTCATAGCGATTTTGAGTATTAAATAAATGAAAAAATTTTTTATGGTGTCTACAAGAGACTTACTTTATTTTTCTTAACTCTTTCTTTTAGACTGGAGTATTGCTGATTAACAATGTTGTGATAGTTTCAGGTGAACTGCGAAGGGACTCAGCCATAGATGCACATGTTCATTCTCCCCCAAACGCCCCCCCACCCAGGCAGGCAGGTAACAAAGAGCAGAGTTCCCTCTGGTATACAGTAGGTCCTTGCTAGTTATCCATTTTAAATATAGCAGTGTGTTCATGCTGATCCAAACTCCCTACCTATCCCTTCCCCCATCCTTCCCTTCTGCAGCCTTGAGTTCGTTCTCTAGGTCTGTGAGTCTGTTTCCTAAACTAATGCATTCAGGGCATCTAAACAACCCACCCGCCATGTGGTGAGTGGCAGGGTCAGGTGTGATCCTGATGGTGGAGACGACTGTCAGTTGGCGGACTTCGCTGGATATAGATGAGAAATTCACACCCGTTTCAAAATGTGCGTTATAAACAGTTCTCAGAGGTGGGGCACTGTCATGAGTTCAATTGTTCAATTACAGTTGAGGTTGTTACACAACCCTCACCATTTGTATGTTGGAGTCCTAAACCCCCAGCACTTCAGAATGTGAACGTGCTTGGAAATAGGGTCATTGCATGTGTAAGTCGTTAAGGTAAGGTCACACTGGGCCCCTAATCCAATATGACTTTTTATAATGAAGCAATATCATTATAGAAAGAAGAAATTTGGATACAGCCACATGCACAGGGTCCTTTCACTAAAATGAGAAGGTCTTACTTTGGGTAGCAACACATTATGCACCATACTGGTATCATAGACCATACATTCCTTGGAATCATCCCCACTAATACAGTAGGGAAACATGTACGCCATGCAAATATGAAAGTAGAGTGCAGAGTGATGCCCCTGAAAACCTACCAGTCCAAAGATTTCAAACAACCTCCACAACTAGGAGAGAGGCCTGAAACAGTCCTCAATGGGGCCAGCCCTGCCAACACCTTAATGCTGGACCTCCAGACTCCAGACCTGAGAGATTATACATGTCTGTTGTTGAAGACATCAATTTATGGTACTCTGTTACAGCAGGCCCATGACAAATACAAAGAAATAGAGGAAAACAACAGAATGGGAAAGACTAGAGATCAAGAAAATTAGAGATACCAAGGGAACATTTCATGCAAAAATGGGTTCAATAAAGGACAGAAATGGTATGGACCTAAACAGAAGCAGAAGATATTAAGAAGAGGTGGCAAGAATACACAGAAGAACTGTACAAAAAAGATCTTTACGACCCAAATAATCATGATGGTGTGATCACTCACCTAGAGCCAGACATCCTGAAATGTGAAGTCAAGTGGGCCTTAGAAAGCATCACTACAAACAAAGCTAGTTGAGGTGATGGAATTCCAGTTAAGCCATTTCAAATCCTGAAAGATGATGCTGTGAAAGTGCTACACTCAATATGCCAGCAAATTTGGGAAACTCAGTAGTGGCAACAGGACTGGAAAAGGTCAGTTTTCACTCCAATCCCAAAGAAAGGCAATGCCAAAGAATGCTCAAGCTTCCACACAATTGCACTCATTTCACATACTAGTAAAGTAATGCTCAAAATTCTCCAAGCAACGCTTCAGCAATACATGAACAGTGAACTTCCAGATGTTCAAACTGGTTTTAGAAAAGGCAGAGGAACCAGAGATCAAATTGCCAACATCTGCTGGATCATCGAAAAAGACAGTTCCAGAAAAACATCTATTTCTGCTTTATTGACTATGCCAAAGCCTTTGCCTGTGTGGATCACAATAAATTGTGGAAAATTCTGAAAGAGATGGGAATACCAGACCACCTGACCTGCCTCTTGAGAAACCTGTGTGCAGGTCAGGAAGCAACAGTTAGAACTGGACATGGAACAACAGACTGGTTCCAAATAGGAAAAGGAGTATGCCAACGTTGTATATTGTCACCCTGCTTATTTAACTTATATGCAGAGTACATCATGAGATGTACTGATGGTACTGATGGTCTGAAAGAAGCACAAGCTGGAATCAAGACTGCCAGGAGAAATATCAGTAACCTTAGATATGCAGATGACACCACCCTTATGGTGGAAAGTGAAGAGGAACTAAAAAGGCTCTTGATGAAAGTGAAAGAGGAGAGCGAAAAAGTTGGCTAAAGCTCAACATTCAGAAAACTAAGATCATGGCATCTGGTCCCATCACTTGATGGGAAATAGATGGGGAACCAGTGGAAACAGTGTCAGACTTTATTTTTTTGGGCTCCAAAATCACTGCAGATAGTGACTGCAGCCATGAAATTAAAAGACACTTACTCCTTGGAAAGAAAGTTGTGACCAACTTAGCATATTAAAAAGCAAAGACCTTACTTTGCAAACAAAGGTCCGCCTAGTCAAGGCTATGGTTTTTCCAGTGGTCATGTATGGATGTGAGAGTTGGACTGTGAAGAAAGGTAAGTGCCGAAGAATTGATGCTTTTGAACTGTGCTGTTGGAGAAGACTCTTGAGACTCCCTTGGACTGCAAGGAGATTCAACCAGTCCATCCTAAAGGAGATCGGTCCTGGATGTTCATTGGAAGGACTGATGTTGAAGATGAAACTCCAATACTTTGGCCACCTGATGCAAAGAGCTGACTCATTGGAAAGAAGCCTGATGCTGGGAAAGATTGAGGGCAGGAGGAGAAGGGGGTGACAGAGGATGAGATGGTTGGATGGCATCACCGACTCGATGGACATGAGTTTGAGTAAGCTCTGGGAGCAAGCTCCCAGACAGGGAGGCCTGGCGTGCTGCCGTTCATGGGGTCGCAAAGAATCGGACACAACTGAGCAAATGAACTGAACTGAACTGATGACAAATACAGACAAATTACAAGGACAGGTCCGGGTGTCTATTTTAGTGAGGTCAGTCAAACAAGAGCAAACACACATGTGCATACTCATTCAATGTATGATCAATGTCCATTGAGTTGTTGGACAATTTGCATGATGCAGACAGGAGATCCATCCTAGAAAGGACACAGATTGACTCTGGCACTGGTTGGAAAGTGTTAAACTCCTGCGTAACTCTTTCAAGCCAAGAAATCCAGGCTCAAGGATCCTGCCTGCCTCCTTTCATGCTGTCTCTAATTCTAGCCCATCATTCTCTGAACGTCCCTTCCCCAAAGGATCAGTACAGTCCACAGTCACTTGCACATATGTGTGAAATTCCCTCCCTTTTGTTCCTTCAACTTTCTGTGCAGAAGATGCTTTGCAGCAACCATCCCATTGGTTTTACAAATGCTGTTTGGAAATCCAAGCAGAGCCACTGCTTTCTCAAATGGTTGGGAACTTGGTACTCCAAGTGATTCTTTTTTTTTTAAATCCCAATTTCAGGATCACTCTGCATGGCTCTACAGAGTGGGGTGAGAAGGATGAGTGGAGAAAATCTTCCCTCCCCCCACCTCAAGAGAAACAAGCAGCTTTCCCTGGAAGGCACCAGCGCCACAACAAACAAATAATAAATATTCTTTCACTAAAATGATAAGTCTCACTTCAGTAAGCAACACATTATACACCATACTGGTATAATAAAGCGCACATCCCCTCGAATCATTCCCACTAATACAATGCATTCAGTGCTCATATGATTACACTTTTACAGCCTGTTAGCAAAAACACATACAATTGCAAAGTGCTGCTAATGCAATGTGACAGAATACTGTTATTACAAGAAGAAGTTGTCAGCACCGAGCAATTGATTTTCCTTCATCTCCTTCCTGTGTCTGCCCGTGCTCCCCACCTCTCCTGGAGATGTTTATTATGTACTCGAGGTGCAGTCCTTTCTCTGAATCAATTCCCGTAGAGTGCAGGGTAGGAATACAGAGACAGAAGTTAATGCTCTCCTAGGTGTTCTAAGGGAGAAAAAACTTCCTTAGGGGCTATTTTCTTCTCCACGTCTTTATCAAAGCTTGGGGAACTCTGGCTCCTTTCCTCCAGTTGAATGACTTTACCCTTTTGTTCTGCAATTCGACGCCTAAACATTGCCTCTCTCTCTTTCCTGCCCCTGTTTTCTTAAAGTAAAAACAAAAGTGGCTTTTAAGGATGAGGGCTCCTACGGTCCTGCTGATTGACTTCCATGCATTTTGAAGAGCAACGGTGGGACAAAAGAAGGAAACCGGGAGACCAACAAGAGCAACTCTTTGCTTATTGCTTGTCCAATCATTTCTTTATGAACGCCTGCTTCCCTTCACAATAGCTATATTAAACAATGATAGCAACATAATCTCGAATGGTAGAATTGTACAACTGGATGGGAAATCATCCAACCCATTGTCATGATTTTACAGATAGGACATCCAAGGTCCAGTAGTTAAGGAATTCATCTGAGTTCTCACCAAGAGTTAGTATTAGAGCTGAATCTAGAAACCTTGTTTTCTGCTACCACATTATGTCATTAAATGTAACACACATCTATTTGTTACTGAATTACCTAAAAGGCCCTTAACACCTCATTTTTCTGTTTCTTGGTTACTGTGAAATAGAAGAGTTCCACTTGTCAATGCTGGTTCTAGGGAGAACAGATATATCTATGAAAATTGTGTGATGGACTCCTGAAAGATCAAGTTCTCAGAAAAAACAATAAAATATTCTGGCTTATAGATTCCATTTGGGGATGAGGCGCCTAAAATACACAGAAGTGCTACTTCTCCCCGTCCTATGTCAGGGTGTAATTCCCACATCTTCCTTTCCCAGCTCCCCTCATTAAATGGATGCACCCTTTGTTGGTACCGAACATAAATGCTGACATCTCATTATAATATCTGAATATCTGAGAGTCTCGTGAAGCAAGGGTCACATCAAGTATCCTGCTGATCAGATTAGGTTAAAGCCTTGGCCAGTTGAGTTTTGACTCACTGGGGCAATTGCATCTGTGGTTCTGGTTACACTTACATGTTTGCAAATTGACCACAGAGTTTGCCATCATTTCTCTTGAAGAGGACTTAAGGTGCCCCTGTGTGTGAATAGAGGGTATAAGTGCTGGTGGTGTTAACCTGACTTTGGTTTTGGCTTATGATGCCAACCAGCGAATATTTGTGGATGGCCAGCATTTAACTGGGGCCAAAAGTTACCTGCATAGAGTAGGGATTTGCACCTACAGGTGTTTATTCGAGATGAGCCACTCTCTCTCTTGGCTACATACCCTTGAGCTGCCCACACTAAGAAACAGATGCAGAAAGCAAGCAAGGTGGAGCTCATATAACTCTGCAGCAGTCCCCTGGTTGCCCTGGCCCGCTGTGACCGAACCGGCCTGAGCCAGCTTCATAGGGCTTGGGGACACTCACTTTGCACTATACCCATCTTGTCTTTATTACCTTCTTTCCCCCAATTAACTTTATTTCCTGGGGCCCCTTCCTAGAAACACCATGGCAGCCTGTCTCCAACGATTGTGGAAATGCCGTTTCCCACATCTTCACCTGCCCACACGTCTGCTAACCAGGTTAAGCCCTTAGGTGGGAACCACCGCTGGTGACCTTAACAATGGTCATTTCCTACAGTTCAACTTAATACTAATGGGTAGCAATTAAGACACTATATGGTCTCTGCTTTCTTTGTTTTTTAACAAAAAAACTTCTTTGGACACGAATGTCTCTCCTGGTGTAAATTCCAGGCCTGGCTGACATGCGTCTGGGGCAGCGGTGCCGGGACACTCCCAGAAAGGCCACCGGACATCCATCTATGACACATTCCAGTCCTTCAACAAAGGGAAAAGGACCAGGGAGGATTTTCTTCCTCCAAATCCAATTCAGTTAAACTCATTATATTCACCGAATATCTAAAAATGGCAGACGCCATACTGAGTGCGTGAGAAAAGGAAAGATGGGGCGTCCAGAAATCCTTAATTTGGATAGGAAGGCAAACTCCTAAGTGCCAAGAGGTATAAGAGAACCGCCGCAAAATGTGTCCAGAGCTGGGATAGAGGGGGGTGAACTCCCACGCGGAGGATCCACTCAAGGCAATGCAGAGCATGAGCAGCAGCCCCGGTCTTTGTAACAGGTCTCAGGAGGTGAGCTCCGAGGCCAGGGCATTAGGCAGGAAGCAATCAGCATTAATAACCAAGCCGGCCTCCCTCCTCCTAGGAGCTAGTTATGCTGAGTGTTAATGACACCTCTGGTGGAGGACATCATCTCCTGCTGGTAGGATGAGGAATCCAGGCCAGCCAAAGAGCTGGGGACGGTCCCCGGCAGATGTTTACCTGTTTCGCCCTGTGCTCATTTATCCAGCGCTTTGACTAGCCAGCTCTCATCTCTGTGCTGCATGCTAAAGTGCCTCAGTTGTGTCCGACTCTTGGTGACCCCATGGACTGTAGCCCGCCAGACTCCTCTGTCCATGGGATTCTCCAGGCAAGGAGACTGAGTGGGTTGCCATTTCCTTCTCCGGGGGATCTTCCCGACCCAGGGATGGAACCCTTGTCTCTTAAGTCTCCTCCATTGGCAGGTGGGTTCTTTACCACCGGTGCCACCTGGGAAGCCATGATATTCTCCAGAACAGGAGATAAAAAGACAACAAGAGGCTGAGGTGAAGTTGCTGATTTTAATACCTAACCCTCTTCAGAGTCAGATAGGCCAGAACATGACAATAACGAAACTAAAAAGATTTACCTTTAAAAAAAAAAAGAAAAATCAGGGCATGACTGAAGCATCAGTTCTTTATGACATAATCGGTAATGACCTTTGATGAAGAAATCACATCGCGATTTTGCAAACGGGACAGTTTTCCACTGGGGCAGAGGGAGATTTGCAGCAGTCGATTCCAGAAGTAGGGAGAAATCTAAGCAAATGTGCTAGCCCAGACAAGAAAACTGCTCATCTAAATTTTGGTACAAGACTGAAGGAGTGTGTATTTTTTTAACTGATAGGAAAAAGGGAGGTCAGTTAAATAATGCTGTTCCTGGATAACGTGGCAAGGCATTACGAGTGCCCTGCCCCTATTTCCTGGGATCCCCATGGCGTTCCAAAGCCTTCTGATGGCTCTCCATTGTCTCTCTGCCTGAGGGGTTTTCCAGCCATACTGTCGCATAGGCTGGAAGTACCAAGATATTAATATCTCAGGACTCATTCTCAATCAGGGGCAGAGTTTAGTAGAAAGTAATCCAGATTCAGGGCTTCTGGGCGGTGCTGGTGGTACAGAACCCACCTGCCAATGCAGGAGGCATAAGAGAGTGTTGATCCCTGGATCGGGAAGATCCCCTGGAGGGGGAAACGGCAACTCACTCCAGGATTTTTGCCTGGAGAATCCCATGGCGAGAGGAGCCTGGTGGGCTACAGTCCACCAGGTTGCAAAAAGTCAAACACTGAAGTGACAGCATGCATGCCTGCATGATCTAAATCAGCTTTTTTTAAACTCAAACTTATGATCTAAGTAACCCAGTGCTAGGCTTAAACTACAAGAAAGTTTAGGTCCCTAAATGCAGGAAAGTCACAATCTATTTGGGCAAGTAAACAGGGATTCATCAGATATTAAATAATGAAACCAAGGCAGTATGTGATGAGTACAAAATGAGCTATCCAGGGGAAAGTAGGAAATGCATGCATTTGGGTAGATGAGAAGGGAGGAGAAAGACGATCCCGTTGGAATGACACAAATGCTGATACACATTGTTTCTAAGAAGAAATTCTGCAGAAGAGAAACCTTCCAAAACATGATGAACTCAGTATTTCCTAACTATTCCTGGTCCTGAAGACTTTCCTTTACGTTAACATCTCATAAAACTGATGCTCGAAAGAACACATTTTGGCAAATACTGTCTTGGAAGTCAAGTTCCATCATCCAAGGTTAAAATCCAATGCCTTAAACATTTAACCCAGGGTTGGTCCACCTCCAGTCCCACTGGCCAACACAGAGGTGAAGTAATCCTTACTTTAAGCCATTTTAAGGACCAGGCAGGTAGACTGAGCTTCCAAGATACTTAAGTTTTTCTGTAGGACGTCAAGGATGCTTGTACGGTGAAAGTGAAAGTGTTAGTCGCTCAACTGTGTTCAACTCTTTGTGACCCCATGGACTGTAGTCTGCCAGGCTCTTCTGTTCATGGAATTCTCCAGGCACGAATACTGGAGTAGGTTGCCATTCCCTTCTCCAGTGTATGGTGGCGTCTTGCTAATATCTACAACCCCATTCACAGCCCTGGGAAGAGTCAGGGAAGTGGACAGACCCTGAACGCATTCTTTAGAACTCCAACTGCCTTGGAGAGAAAATGATCAGGTTTTCTCAGTGAGAAGATAGAGAAGATGGATAGATAGATAGATAGATTGATAGATCTGTTGAGCTGTTATCATCTGTATCACATGAAGTGCATCCTTGCTGCCTGGTTCAAATCCTAGAGAACCTAGGAAGAATCACTTTACTTCTCTGCCTCTCTGTTTCTCATCTGTCAAATATACTTACTCCACAGAGCTGCTGTGAGGACACAATGAAGCATTATATTTAAAGGCCTTAACATTGCTCCCGCCCATAGCAAGAGCTCAACGGTGCAGTGTGCGTGCTCGGTCAAGCCCAACTCTTTGTGAACCTGTGGACTGTAGCCTCTTAGGCTGCTCTATCCACGAAGTTTTTCAGGCAAGAATACTGAAAGGGTCGCTGTTTTCTACTTCAGGGCATCTTTCCGACCCAGGAATCGAACCTATGTCTCTTGCATTAGGAGGATTCTTTAGCCCTGTGCCACCTGGGAAGCCATTCTCGTTAGTCTATTCCCTTTTTTAATTCAGCGATGACTGCTTTACAATGCTGGCTTGGGTTCTGCCATAAAACAAAGTGAATCAGCTCTCTGTATACATGTATCCCCTCCCTCTTGGACCTCCCTTCTCCCATTCCCCATCCCACCCCCTAAGTCATCATAGTACGCCGAGCCGAGTTCCGTGGGCCAGACAGCAGGCTCCAACTAGCTCTCTGCTCCGCACTTGGCGGGGCACATACATCAGTCCCAACCTCCCAATACTTGGCTCCCTTTTAACCCGAGTGGGTTTCTCTACTCTGAGACCAAAGCTGTCCTGAGTGGAACATACCCTCAACTTGGGCCCCCTGATGCGCAGGGAACAATGGGCAACAAGATGAACACATACAGGTTCTTCCAAGGAGAGCCTGACCATCTTCCAGGGGGCCCATCTCCACCCACACGGCTTTGGGAAATCTGGATTCAAGACGTGAAATTCATTCCACAGATCACTTTTGAGAAATTGCTGCCAAAAACAAGATAGACTTGTGCATAAACTTTCCGGAGTTTCTTAAAGTTTTTTTTTAACCATTTTCCCCCTCTCTTTCTTGCCTCAATGCTTGTGACTGCTCTGAGGAGCCAGTGAGTCAGGGCAGCAGCCTCTTGCCTCTCCCTGCTCCCTGGGTTCTTATTGCCAGAAAAATCTTGTGTACAAATGCTCTGCTAAGTCGATTCAGTCGTGTCTGACTCTGTGCGACCCCATAGACGGCAGCCCACCAGGCTTCCCCGTCCCTGGGATTCTCCAGGCAAGAACACTGGAGTGGGCTGCCATTTCCTTCTCCAGTGCATAAAAGTGAAAAGTGAAAGTGAAGTCACTCAGTCGTGTCTGACCCGTAGCGACCCCGGACTGCAGCCTACCAGTCTCCTCCGTCCATGGGATTTTCCAGGCAAGAGGACTGGAGTGGGTGCCATTGCCTTCTCCGATGTACAAATGAGTGGCCCCCAAATATCGTGGCAGCTTAAAAAAATAAGACGGAGGCTTCGTGGAAGATTCTCTGCCTCCCTGCCCTCACCCTCCCCTTTCCATCTCTCCCCTTCCTAACCCTCCTCCTCTCTGCCCTCTTCTCTCCTTTCCTTTCCACACTCTCATTCTCTGCAGGGGTCTGTGCATCTTGTTCAGTGGCTCCATCCTTCCCTCTGTCTCTCTGCTTTCACCTGTCTCTGGCTCTCCAGCTCTCTTGGTGCTTCTTTGTCCTGTCTTAGTAACTCTGTTTATCTCTGCCTGTTTTTTTCCCACCCGTTCTGCCCCCTGCCCCGTTCTCTCTCTTTCTGACTCTCTTTGTCTCTACCACTGTCTCTCTCAAGCATGAGCTCTAGATAGAACCAGAGGCTGTATCTTGCATTGTCCTCCAAGAGAGGATTTCCGGATGCAAACGGAATGCACAGCATTGTATCCTGCTGACAGCCTGATGAGTGACAGTATCAGCACACTTCACTGAAAGTGTTGCAGGGGGGAGCCAACCGTCCTCTCCAATCACTGCAAACACAGAAGCAGATGAACAAAGGAAATTAAACCAGTTGCATCCAACAGACTTTGAAACACACCCACAAACCTTCCCTGCCCCGTTCTCCATCAGCAGATCTTCACACTTTTGCTAATACCAGCTGGTTCCTACACTCCAGAAGTATCACCCTCACCAGTTACTGAAAGTGAGACTTCAAATATGGGTTAAATCCACTCTGGTCCCGAGCCAGGCTTTCAGTCCAATTTTTCCCCTGGATTTTCTTCACCTGGGAAAACCTTTGTACTGTATACATCCATCAGAGGAGGGAAAATGCTGCAGAAATTGGGATGAGGAAAGGAGGAACTGGACAAATGTGGGCCAAGAAACTCAGATTTTTTTTTTTAAAGCAACCAAAGGAATCAGAGGGTTTCCCCAGTGGCTCAGCAGTAAAGAATCTGCCTGTGATGCAGGAGACAGGAGACGCAGGTTCGATCCCTGGGTCAGGAAGATCCCCTGGAGCAGGCCATGGCCACCCACTTCAGCTTTCTTGCCTGGAGAATCCCACGGACAGAGGAACCAGGTGGCTGTGGTCCACAGGGTCTCAAAGAGTTGGACACCACTTGAGCAGCAGGACACGCACGCACAGAGGCATCAGAAGGACATTACTCATCCCGGTTCCATCGAAACTGAGTGAACGTGTGCTCCACAAATACAGAGAAATATGTATGTGATATTTGTTGGCAAAGATATCAAAGAATGTGAAGTGAACCAGATTAATGCTTAACAATCTATCTGGAGAGTTTTTATCAACCTGATTTCTACTCAATAGCAAGCTAGGCAGCTGGAGAAACTGAGGCACAGCTGTGTGTCATGTCCCTCCCACCTCCTGTCTCAGAGAAGCATGGAACTGACCACGGGGATGTGTCTCAACTAATGATAAAGAACCTGCCTGCCAATGTAGGAGATGCAACAGACGCACGTTTGATGCCTGGGTGGGGAAGATCCCCCTAGAGAAGAAAATGGCACCCCACTCCAGGATTCTTGCCTGGAGAATCCCCAGGACAGAGGAGCCTGATGGGCTATGGTCCATGGGGTCGCAAAGCGACTAAAGTGACTAAAAGTGACAGAAGTGACTTTGCACGCACATGTGCCTGGGCAAATCCAAGAGCTGAAAGCTACCAGTGCCGCCTCACTCAATGGCTTTGGGATCTCAGGTCTTACACATGCACACACACGCGTGCATACACACCCACACACCCACACAGTAGTCACGGCCACCCAGACCCCACACCTCCCGGCACCCCTCCTTCCAGAGCCTGGTCTCCACAAAATCCCCTGCGGGCTTCACATTTCCCTTGATGCCTGTCAATGGCTGTTTACGGTTGGGATTTCAGCTCTCCGGGGTTCTGTTCTCTCTCTTCTAAGAGGGGGCCTGGTTCAGGGGGTCCTCAACCTCCAAGCCACTGACTGGTACCCCCTGTCAGATCAGCAGGGCCTTGGATGAGAAATACAGTTCACAATAAAGGTAATGCCCTTGAATCATCTCCAAACCATCCCCCCAACCCTTGTCCCATGGAAAAATTGTCTTACACAAAGCTGGCCCCTGGTGCCAAAAGGTTTGGGGACCACTGACCCAGCAGATCTAGACTGAACCTGGTTCACAAGAATGTGTTTAATGAGTTAATGTGCTTCCCCTCTAAAATAAGGCATTTGTTCAAGGCAATAATGAAATAATGAATTCTAAGAGGACTCCTGGGCTTCCCTCGTGGCTCAGCAGTTAAAGAATTCACCTGCAATGCAGGAGTCACAGAAGACGTGGGTCCGATTCCTGGGTAGGATGAGGGCATGGCAACCCACTCCAGTGTCCTTGCCTGGAGAATCCCATGGACAGAGGAGCCTGGCGGGCTACAGTCCATGGGGTCGCAGAGTCGGACATGACTGAAGCAACTTCACACTCACACAAGAGCACCCCAGTGGGAAGTGCTTAAGGCATCAATGTTGGCCGAGAGCAAATCTTTTGTAGGCAGAGCCCCTGGCTGTGCCTTCTCCAAGGGACAGCTTTGGATAAGCCTCAAGATGCCCTGCCTGTTGAGTTTCTCCACTTGCTCACACATCGATTGAGACGCAGAATCTCAGAGTGTGTGCCCCTGGCTGCCCATCTCCGTTAGAGACACAAATCTCTGGGCATCAAAACAGAACCATGCAGACTTTCATGAGACAACAAAATTTCACTTGAAGTCAGTACATTTTAGTACCAATTTAAAATATTCAAGAGGGAAGGGACATACCTACACCTGAGGCTGGTTCATGTAAATGTAATGGCAGAAACCAACATAATATTGTAGAGCAATTATCCTCCAATTAAAAATAAATAAATTTAAGTAAAACAAAAGCTTTCACACCACAACTAGAGAATAGCCCCTACTCTCTACAACTAAAGAAAGCCCTCACAAAGCAATGAAAAGCCAGCGCAGACTAATTAATTAATTAACTTTAAAAAATAAAGAATTCAAAAGCTCCAAGGGTTTTTTTTTTTATAAGAGGGTTTGACCTATAAAGCAGCCCTAGGATTATGGAATTTAGACAGCATTCTATAGACTCCAAGGGACTTTTATTTCATATCTTTCAGGTCACAGCTTTAATACTTTCGGCCCAAATACCATTTCAAAACTTCCAAAAGAAAGAGAGTTCAAAAGAAAACAAAGTTAAGGTAAATTAGCAAAGACATACATTTTTAGAATTAATTTTATAAAAGAAATCATGGCCGCAGTCACTGTCTGCAGTGATTTTGGAGTCGCAGTGATTTAGACTAATAAGTTGTCATTCAATGTTATCTCTAATGAAAATTATTCATTCATATACTTAACAAATACTCATTGAGTTCTCACTCTGTGCCAAGCACTCTGCTATATACCGGGCTCCGCAGGGGAACCAGACAGACAGGGTGGTCCTGAACCTCACAGATACGGTTATTAGGTAGTTAGAGAGGCAAACAAACAAACAAATACAGGAAATGAGATAAATATTCACAAGTGAAGTGTTAAAAACTGCTCAAGACTGTATGACAACATGCAGAGACACTGAACCAAATTCAAAGGACGGAGGAAGGGAGGAGGAGGATGAGGAGGGGTCAAGGAAGGCTTTTGAGAGTCTCTGGGAGCTAAAAGCACCAGGAAGTCTAGAGTGTGAGGTGCGTAAAGAAAGATGAGGATGAAAGCGCAAAAGGACCAGAGAAAGAAGGATCGTCTAAGCTCTGCTAGCGGTTTTAACTTCATCCTAACGACCACAGGGAACCATGGAAGGTTTTTGAGCAAGCTACTGGTGGGAGTGGGAAAGCTGGTTTAACACTCAACGTTCAAGAAACTGAGATCATGGCATCCAATCCCATCACTTCATGGTAAATAGAAGGGGAAACAGCGGAAGCAGTAACAGATTTTATTTTCCTGGGCTCCAAAATCACTGAGAATACAGGTGACTGCAGGCATGAAATTAAAAGATGCTTGCTCCTTAGAAGAAAAGTCATGACAAACCTAGACAACGTATTAAATAGCAGAGACATCACTTTACCGACAAAGGTCTCTGTAACTGAAGCTTTGGTTTTTCCAGTAGTCATGCATGGATGTGAGAGTTAGAACATAAAGAAGGCTGAGCGTCGAAAAACTGATGCTTTTGAAATGTGGTGCTGAAGAAGATCCTTGAGAGTCCCTTGGATGGCAAGGAGATTCATACTGTCAATCCTAAAAGAAATGAACCCTGAATATTCATTGGAAGGACTGACCCGGAAGCTGAAACTCCAATACTCTGGCCACCTGATGCAAAGAGCTGACTCATTAGAAAAGACCCTGATGCTGGGAAAGATTGAAGGCGGGAGGAGAAGGGGATGACAGAGGATAGGATGGTTGGATGGCATCACCGGCTCAATGGATATGAGTTTTAGCAAACTCTGGGAGATGGTGAAGGACAGGGAAGCCTGGCGTGCAGGAGATTGCAGAGTCAGACACGACTTAGCAACTGGATGGGATCCGATGTTTCTGTGAATTGTAATACTATCATTACCAAGCTAAGTCTACATTTTGCAAATGCGCCTGTTAACATTAAATGAGGCCCTCAAGGTTGTGAACACTTTTTCAAGAAATGTCTGGAGGGCATCAGATGCAGCTGAGTGGACGCAAGACGGTCTTGCTGAAACACCCCACAAACCCCCGTCGCGTCTGCCGTCTCCGGGTCTGGCCGTCTGCCTTCTGTCTTGGCAGGGGGCGTGTCTCAGAAGCGGAGAGGCTTGTCTGGACTTGAGGAAGGTCGAATTCCTCAGGTTTAAACATTTGCTGTCCTGAGAACACAAGCTCCCAGTCACACCGGGCTTTTTCTGTCAAAGATTCAGTCAGTGAGACTGCCTGGTCCCCAGAGACGGAGCCTCAGGAGGCGGATCGCGGCGTGCTAACCCCGCTCTTGGTGAGCCTACAGTTGGAACGAACGCCATGTTGACAGATGATCCTCAGGCGGCCATTACGACACAGGCGCTGAGGGGAGAAGTCACTACCAGACTTTCCAGCGGCCCTTGGGGAAGACGAGAGAGGGCGTTCAGCGGCAGAAAAATCCATCTCTCTCCTCTCTCCCTCACCCTGTCCCTACTGATCCCACCCTCTTATGACCTGGCTCGCCCCCTCAGACACCCCGTCCTGCCTTGTCCAAAAGGGCATTCGCAGGGTCAGGACCCGCCCGGGCCCCCAACCTCAGAGGCTTCTACGGGAACCGCAGGCATTCCGTGACAACATGTGATAGAGCCATTGTTAATTGACTCTGTTTTCATTGTTTGTTTGATTTTATAACTAAACTAGTCTCCAAGGAGTAAACTTTCTAGTCCCCCATATGTCCTATACAGTTAATTATAACACACTCCCCCTCTTACCCACGGACCCTGAACATAAGGATGTTTCTAGTCTGCATATGGTGAACAATACTGTTCATGCATTCTACCCTCAACGCATTTCCTAGAGTCCCTCACACAGTGGACAGTAATGACTTCTCTGGGCCCCTTCTGGTTTCACCAGATGAACGAAAATGAAAATAAGCAGCTGTCATATTTTAACTTAAAAAAAAAAAAGAAAGAAATTCATCAAGACTACTCCAATTTGGAGAAGTATTTGGCTTCAAGAGAGGGGAATCGGCTGTACCATGGATGGCAAAAAGCTCACTTACTAATGCACCACTTCCTGACATTTAATTTGCACAATTTGTCTCTTATTCTCTGGCAACTCTCAGAAGATTTTGGAAGCAGGGAAAAAGAAGGCAGAAACATAATAAACAGTGAGATTCAAAAGTGAGAATTGTGGAGGGCACCCAGTTAAGAGTCAGATGAGTAACTCCCAGGTCTTGTCTGCCACCCATCAACACCTGTTGACAAATCACCTCAACCAGATGATGGCCGTGAAAGGGAACCAAATGGATGGGTAGCCGTTAGACAACATGCAATCACAGCAAAAGCCATTGCTGCTACGTATAGCTCTTTAGACACCAGAGAACTCATTCAAATCTAAACTTTGATGTGATACATCTGAGATTATTACCATACACCTAGATGGGGGAAATGGCATATTTTCCTTCATAAAAAAATATCAAAATGTTTTATCTGTGCTTCTGCAATTCAAAAATGACTGAAGCTGTGAACTTCAAATTTGGCAAGATTGTAGTCCTCATTAAGGAAGGGAATGGAAGCCAATTTTGAAGAGAAATGGTTTCCTATTTTTGAGTATAGAAGGTTGAAACAATGAGTGTTGAGCCTGAGACGAGGAACATTTCCTCCGCAGTTTTAGCTTCCATTTGGATAAAGATTCTTAACCAGAGGATAAAACTAGACATGTCTCTTTTCCGACTCATCGATGAAAACATCTTTGATTCCTTTATTTGTTTCTCTCCCACCTTTCCAAATCAAAGTTAGATTTGTTAACATGAAACTAAGATATAAAATCAAAACTCCTCAAAAAATCAAAGAATTTGTAAAATGACTTCAGCGAGTTTAGGGCCTAGAGCGGTCAATCCTCACGCATTTTTGGAGTTAAATGGATATGGTGCAACAGACAGGATCTGCAAGGGACCAAAAGGATACTGTTATAGGAAATGTAACTTTGGAATTTCCTGATTTGACTGCAAAGATTTCAGTCTTAACACTGTGTCAATATTGGTTTTAAATATATACATGTTTGTTTATTGGCACACACACACACACATACACACAGGAATCATATCCATAAAATGCACCCACATCTGTGGTTAAACACAGCAGCTGTTTAACAGCCCAGTAGAACATTCCTAAAAATAAAAAAAAAAAAAAAAAAAAAACCCCGAGACCTGAATTAAGAATCCCACAGCCAGTCAAAAGCTGCGCGGGAACTGAGGCCCTACATTAAGAATGCTGTCTTGAGAGCTTTCCAAGTTTCCCCCAGACAGAACCCATTTGCCAAATTCACAGCATGCTTCCCCAAGTTTGGAATCGATCTTGAAAGACCCTCGACTTTATCCCTTGCTCTAATAGTCACCCTGTAATAAATACATTGAAGGCTATTGCAACATAGAACCAAGGAGATCGCAAGTCTGCTAAATGCGTTCACAGTCCCAAGGTCCCTGCAACTCCACCGGCAACAGAAGCAGAAGTCACTCAAAGGCTCTGTCCACGTGCCTGTGAAAACAAAGGCCAGTCCTGTGAACGAGGGTCCCACGGGTGCTGGCCTAGGAGCCCATGCTCATCTGGAGTTAGCACTCCAGACACGGCGCCTCCTTAGGCTGCGTCTGTGTGTCCAGTAACCCACATAAGAATAATCTTGGAAATAAGAGAGGAAAGGCAAAGCCGTCTGAGATCCCACCCACCCACCATCAGAACACACCGGAGCAGATAACCGTGTGAGGCCACCATGCCTGAGTGCTGTCCGCCTTTGACTGAGGTCTGAGGTTTCTGGAGAACCTGTCAAGGAGCCAGGAATGGACAAGTGAAACAGCACGTCACAGTCCTATCACCTAGAACTGCCCAGATCTCCAGATGCAGAGATGAGACAGTTTTCTTACAAAATGAATTTGCAGATTTTTTGCTGCTGTTTTTTCTTTCTCACTGAATTTTTTTTCCCTCTATGCACGTGTTTTTCCTTTTTTCCTGATTTTGCTTTTTAACATGTGAGTTGAATCAGAGCATCTCACCCACACCCTACTACCACATTGTCCTGCCAGCAGCTGCACAATAAACTCCAATTACCCTTGCCTGGCACTCGAGGCCCTCAACAATCTGATTTCATTCATCCTTTATTCATCTATTCGTATGCTCACGTATTCATGCGTTTTCATTAAATTCATATTTATTAAGCATCTATTATGTCCAAGGTATAATGACAGGGAGTGGAAATACATGAATAAGATATGTTCACAGCATCAAGGAAGCTACAGTCTAGCAGGAAGCACACACGATGACTATTACTAATTACAACAAGGCAATAAGGGCCAGGATAGGGCAATGGCTGGGGCACCATGGGAGGAGCCAAAGTCGTGTGCCTAACGCTGCCATCGAGGAGAAGAGAGCTGAAGTTCAGAGCCTGAGTAGGACTCTACCAAAGGCTGTTGAAGATGAGGGGACACAGGCTGGTGCAAGAAGAGGGAGCAGGATAAACAGCATCACTAAGTGGAGAAGAAAAGGGGGAACAGGGAGAGAGAACTGAACAGTTCAACGTGGCGCCACCGTGATGGGGTAAAGCCGGGGTGGGGATTGAGATGGGCCAGAACAGGGAGTTTGGCAACAGCCAGGCCACACACGTTTTGGACTCTCTAATGGTTTGGATGACATTGGAAAATTCTAATGGAGATTCTAGATCTAGCTAATCAAGCAAGATTCTAGAAAATATGGACTTCTGCAAAGTCACTTGAGTAGAGTGTGGGTCAAGGAAGCTGTACCTCAGGAATCCCATCTTTCCCCTTTCCTACCATCCTGCCTTTCCTGAAGCTCTCTCAGTTCAACTGATGCAGCAAGCAGGAACAGTTTCTCCAACCCAGATGCGCAAGAAAAAACCTATCTAAATTTTAATACAAGTCCTGTTTTCTCAAGGACCCCAAGGTTCTTCTCCCCTTTTCCTAAGGTTCTAAGTTCCTCCTGGGCGATTCTCTGGAGGATCTGATACCTCTTCCCTTTATCTGCTCCGTGTTTCTGCAGGAGACCTGTCCTGCGTCTTTCTAAATACACCGAAGCACCAGACTCATCATAAATAACAAAGCCATTCCTCACTATTAAAAAATGTGACTCTTCCTTCCTAAAATCTTTGCTCTCCACTGACAGCTTTATGCTGAGTGTTTTTTTTGCAAGTTCTCTTGGTCGTTCATACTTTGAGGCGATCACTTGGAGAGTTTGTTATTTTTCGAATGCTGATTCAAGTCCATGGGATTCAAGTCCTGTGGCCTGAGCTTCTGCATTCTAACCGAGTTCCCAGGTGATGTTGATGCTGCGGATCCATGGACCACACTTTGAGTAGCAGGGATCTGTATGTTAATCGTGTTCTGCTTCTCCAGAGATGTGGCTTCTCTATTTTTGTTCTGTTATTTTGGATTAAAAAAAAAAAATTCAGCTACCTAACTGAAGAAAATTATCTCTTTGAAGGCAAAAAAAAAAAAAAATGCCTTCCACATTTTCCACATAAAGGTTACGTACTCTCCTGGGAAATCTTCTAATTCTGATGGCTTCTTCCAATTGATTTGCTGACCATATGCTTTTCTGGTTGTCAGCTATCTTCAGGATTCAATTCAAACTCCTCCGATTGTGCAGAAAATGTCACATGTGACCCGGCTCCTGTTCCTTCTGCAGCCGTGTCTGCCGCACCCCCTCCTTCTCTGAGTTGCTTCCAACTCTTACAGGACCCTTTCTTATTCCTATGAGGGTTCGGGGGGAGTCTGTGCTTGCATGGGTGCTCAGCTGTGTCTGACTCTTTGCAACCCCATGGTCTGTAGCCTTCCAGGCTCCTCTGTCCTTGGGATTTCCCAGCAAGAATACTGGAGAGGGTTGCCATTTCCTCCTCCAAAGGATCTTCCTGACCCAAGGATTGAACCCGTGCTTCCTGACTCCCCTACACTGGCAGATGAATTCTTCACCACTGAGTCACTTGGGGTTGTCTAACTGGTATGCAGTTAGTTGCCTCCCCTAACAATTCTGGGGAGTTAAGGAAAGACGGGAAGTATGTCCTGTTTCTTTTGCTCTTGACTTTTAATCTGGTTCAAAGGTTCTGCATAACTCAGACACAGGCATGGCCTCTCCTCATATCAGAGGCAGCAAGAAGCTGATCCACGGGGTGTGGGGACAGGACAACCTCTTCCTTCATCCATCAGGTTCTCTGTCCTCTCTTCCCCATTATTTTCATCTCTTGTTCAGCTGCTAAATCACATCCCGCTCGTTGCAACTCCATGGACTGCAAAGCATCTCCATGGACGGCAGCACACCAGGCCTCCCTGTCCCTCACTACTATCTCCTGGAGTTTGGCCAAGTTCACTTCTATTGATTTGGTGATGCCATCCAACCTTCTCATCCTCTGCTGCCCTGACTTTAAAATTTAATTTAACTTAAACTTAATTAATTTAATTTAAACTTTAAACCAAATTTAATTTCAACCTTGGTGATGTGCTTTCATCCTCTAGTCTAACTTCTCATTATTTTTCTCTTTATATTTTTATCTTGATAATTGTGGGGCGGGGGGTGGCATTTCTCAGAATGTCCATCTGAGACACATGACCTTTGTTTCTCTTCCTAGGTTGGTTTTTATTCTAAGCCTTCATCCTTTGCTCTCTCTTTTCTTTTACCTGCTTGTTCAACTGTGCTTATGGCAAATTGGTGCCTGATCAGCAATGAACAGCTTTTCCTTCCTCATTGGCCGAGGTCTATGATTCAAGTTGAGCTTTCAAGCATATTCCTCTTTACCAGCTGTCCTCTGAGGAAATTCGATGTTCCGTCTTTGTGGCCTCCTCCACATCAATGAGCATGTCCTCATCTCTTTCCTCATCGTAATTAAAGCCTGTTACACTCCCATATACAAATTAAAACAAATTCTACATACGTTCCCTGTATAGTTCCTAGAGATTTGCATGTGAGCGTGGAGGTGAATACAATCCCCGAGGATGCTGCAGCCCACAGCTGCTTCCTACTCCAGACACCTACACGAGGTTCACTGACAGGCAGCCCAAGTGGTCTCAGGACTGGAATCTTGACATATACTGCACCTGCCACGGGGATCGATCCAATCAGAGCTGCTTCAGAGGCAAAGTGTCAGCAGTGAAGGTCTCCTGGCTTCTCAGGCTGCAGACTGTTTTTCCCATAAGCCTCCAAAACGCTAAAGATACATCAGAAACTTCAGGGAAATCCTCCCCCAGCTGCTTTCTTCCCTAAGTGACTCGGCTGTGCTTAGATTGGTGGTTTAGGGCTTGGCGTGAGGGTTTCATCAGATGTGGCAGGCTGTAGGCCCGGAACACTCTTCCTTTTAAGCGGTGGCCTGAGACCTGCCATCAGAAGAAACAGGCAAGAGTGTTTTAAGTTCTTTAGAGGCTGCTAGCCTATTGCTCAGGTGTCTTCTTGGGTAGATTTCTGTCCTCTTTATGCATTAGATTAGCAGGTCAAGGATATGTGTTCTCATAAAGAGTGAAGAAGAGCCAAGCCCTTCGGCCGGAAAGGCCAGGCTCTGTTCAATCACTGCAGGGTAGCGCAGAGTATGGGTCCGGTTCATCATCATAAGCCCAAAGAGATTTGATGGAACCCAAAGGAACCCAGCTACAGTCCACCTGGTCTTTTAATCAAAACAACAAGCCCTGCTTCCCGGTAACCACACCATCCTCAGTAAAGGCAATTATGTTCAGCAGCAAGAATGTCACCATTGTCACATAGCTGTGAAGAAATGGGAAACAGCTAAGCCAAACTGGGAAGTCATCAGCACACAGAACAGTGGGAAGGAACACTACATACATTCAGAACTCAGGCACCTGCTGCACGCTGTCACTTTGGGGAAGAATTTTGATTATTTCAGCTTTATAATAACTTTCTGATAAACTAAAAATGTCTTGTCATCCGAGGTCCCACTTACACATAGAAATTACAATGTATTGATCCACGGCTTCCTTTATGTTTCAATTTAAGGCTGATAGAAGGAGGGATCTGAATTTTTCCTTAAATCACTTCCCTGCCAAAGGAGGAGAAAACAAACACAGGTGCTTTAAATTTTTCAAGGTGCAAACTAAATTACACGATGCCCAGGAGTGTGCAGTAGCATTTCTTTGTTTGAGCATGGAATAAAAGACAGATAATTAGGAAATTGGGAGTCTATTAATTTTCCAAATTTACTCATGCAAGAACCACTGAGCTATGGTGATATTTGCTTACCTCGTCATTATGCAAAAATATATTAGCTAATTATTTTGACTAATGCAATTAAGATATGCATATTTAGCATAAACCATACAATAGAAATGTTACAGTCAGCAATTGCTGGGTTGCGCTCATGGGTAGCAGAGAGGCAAAAGTTCCTGCTCAGTCTCCAATGGTAAGCCACAAGATTGCTACAACTCTGCCTGCACTGTTATTATTAGTTTGGTTGCAGTAATTAATTTACTTTACAGCATGACTAGGTGGCAGAGCTAGCAGTGGTATTAATTTTTGTTATGAGACACCTGAAGATGTCAGCTTTTGAGCAGCAGCGTCTGCACCTTTAATTGCCTTAATCAGTGGAAATGCAGTATCTCTTTCAGGGATCCAATTAAGAATGATATTGTTATTTTTCTTTTCTCTCTAACCCTTACTAAGGAATCCAGGAGCTAGAGAAAGTTAAAGTGATGGCAGGAGCCAAGAGGAGTATCTTCACTTCTTAACCTGGGAATCCCACTTGAGCTCTGAAGGGCACCATAATGCTACGGGCGCTTGCTACTTGAAATGTGGCCCATGGACCAGCCTGGACTCATGCCAGGCTCCCTGAATGGGAATATACACTTAAACTAGACCCCAGTGATTAGTGGGCTTCCCAGGTGGATCTAGCAGTAAAGAACCCACCTGCCAATGCAGGCAACTTAAGAGATGTGTGTTCAATCCTTGGGTGGAGGAGATCCTCTAGGGAAGGGATTGGCCACCCACTCCAGTATGCTTACCTGGAGATGCCCAGGGACAGAGGAGCCTGGCAGGTTACAATCCATAGGGTCTCAAAGAGTTGGACACAACAGAAGCGAGCTATACACATGCACAGTGATTAGCACGTGTATTTAAAGTTTGAGAAATGTTGCCAGAGAGGAGAGTCCAGAGTCAGCCTCCCACCTCCATGAACTTGGAATGGTTCCATCAGTGATGCGATATGAGGGGACACTGGGAAGGAATCCATGGACGAACACAAACTTCAGTGTCCATCACCTATTCCTTTACATCTGGAAGCATTTCAGCCTCTGGGAGTTTCATAATAAAATTCACGTACTCCTGAGAGAGAGGAGAATATCTCTCTGCTCCCATTTCACCCTGCATCGGCTGAGACACCAGAAAAGTGAAGCAGGGAAGATGGGGAGAGAAAAGACCAAGAGAAGAGGAGGTTTGCGGAAAGGGCGGGATGCAGAGACGCCTCCACCGCAGAGGATGGAGGGAGCTTCCTGGAGCTGGACTCCTTCAGGCCTTGCCCTGGGCTCCAGCTCCCTGGTCTAAGCTTCCCAACAGGATACCCTCCACCGACCCTTCACGGCTCAGCTCTCACAAATCCACATGGAGTCCCAGCTCTCTCCCTCCTCACTGATTCTTTCTCCCACTGTCCTCACACAGGAAGAGTTGCATGGCTCAAACTCCAGCCTTCATGTTACATTTTTGCTGAGCTTTCCAGAGCTTCTTCCTCCGGCTTATCCTGACCAGCTCTTTCTCCTCTATCCACCCACATTTCAGGGCATGTCATCCTACCAGAAATGCCACGGAGAGATTTTGTTTCCCACTCCTGGCCACTAGCCGAGCCTCCACGTTTCACACAGTACATCTGAAACCTGGACCCTTTCGGCTGCCTCTCCATTCCATGTCTGGTTCCTAGAATTCTATGTCTCAGAGTCAAGCTCTTTTTGTCATCACCTTACTCCCTTCTGCAATAATCTCGGCCAGCACAGCTTAGGAATAAATGAACAGAGGATGGAAGTGGTGGCATTAGTGACAGTGAAAGAGAGATTCTTTTGCTTGTAGAAGCAACAGGACCAGTGATCAGAACAGAAGCATTCTAACTCATAGTGTAGGGACAGTTTTAAGCTCTTGTCATGGGCTGAATTGTGTTCCAAGCCCCCTCCCCCCAAGAAATCCATATGAATGTCCCAACTCCCAGCGCCTCAGAGTATGAGCACATAGGAAGAGAAGGCCTTCAGACGGGTGACTAAGGTCAAATGAGGTCATTGTACTGCCAAGTCGCTTCAGTCGTGTTTGACTCTTTGCCACCCTGTGGACTGACCGTAGCCTGCCAGGCCCCTCTCTCCACGGAATTCTCCAGGCCAGAATACTGCAGAGGGTTGCTGTACCCTCCTCCAGGGAATCATCCCAACCCAGCGACTGAACTCATGTCTCTTACATCTCCCGCGTTGGCAGGCAGGTTCTTTACTGCTGGTGCCACCCAGGAAGCCCAATAAGGTCATTAGATGGGGCCCGAGTCCAATACGGAGTTTCCCTGGTGGCTTAGAACTCCAGTGAGTACTGAAGAATTGACGCTTTTGAACTATGGCGTTGGAGAAGACTCTTGAGAGTCCCTTGGACTGCAAGGAGATCCACCAGTCCATCCTAAAGGAGATCAGTCCTGAATATTCATTGGAAGGACTGATGTTGAAGCTGAAGCGCCAATACTTTGGCCACCTGATGCAAAGAGCTGACTCATTGGAAAAGCCCCTGATGCTGGGAAAGACTGAGGGCAGGAGGAGAAGGGGACGACAGAGGATGAGATGGCTGGATGGCATCACCGACTCAATGGACATGAGTTTGAGTAAGCTCTGGGAGTTGGTGATGGACAGAGAGGTCCAGGGTGCTGCAGTCCATGGGGTCACAAAGAGTTGGACATGACTGAGGGACTGAACTGAACTGAACTGGTGGCTCAGACAGTAAAGACTCTGTCTACAATGCAGGAGACCTGGAGTTCGATTCCTGGATCAGGAAGATCCCCTGGAGAAGGGAAGGGCTACCCATTCCAGTATTCTTGCCAGTAAAATCCTAAGGATAGAGGAGCCTGGCGGGCTATGGAAAAGAGCTGAACATAACTGAGCAACTAACACACACATACAATCCAACATGACTAGTGTCTTTATAATAAGAGGAAGTGTGGACACACACACACACAGAGGGAAGACCCTATGAAGACACAGAGAGGAGACAGCCCTCAGTGAGCCCAGGAGAAAGGTCTGGAACTGATCCCGACCCCTGCACAGTTCTTAGAAGGAACCATACAGTGAATAAGTTTAAGGGGATCTAATTACAGCATAATGACTTTAGTTAACAATACTGGATTATAGGGACTTGGTGGCCCAGCGTCTGAGAATCCGCCCTGTGATGAAGGGGACTCAAGTTTGATCCCTGGTTGGGGAACTTAGATCCCACATGCCACTGGGCATCGAAGCCCGTGCATCACACCTAGAGAGAAGCTTGCTTGCCATGGTGAAGAGACCACGCACTGCAGCTAAGACCCGATGCAGCCAAATAAATAAATATTTTAAAAAATACTGTATTGTGTACTTGAAAGTTGCTAAGAGAGTAGATTTGAAGACTTACTCTACACACATGAAATAGTAACCGTGTAAGGAGATGGATGTATTAACTAGCTGTCATGCAGTAATCATTTTGCAAAATATATGTGTATCCCATCATCATCTGCACACCTTAAACTTTCACAATGTTATAAGACAATTATATCTCAATAAAACAGGGGGGGTGGATTTTACAGTGAAATAAAGGAGAATCCTCTGGTCTTTTTCAAAAATAATCTTTTTAAACTTAAAACTATTTTATCTGGCTGTCCTTTGTTGCTGCGTGGGCTTTTCTCTAGTTGCAGGGAGCCGGGGCTGCTCTCTAGCTGGGATATAAGGCTTCTCACTGCGGCGGCTTCTCTTGTTGCAGACCACAGGCTCTAGCTAGGGCCCGTGGGCTTCAGTAGCTGTGGTTCCCAGGCTCTAGAGCACAGGCTCAGTAGTTGTGGCGAATGGGCTTAGCTACTCCTGGGCATGTGGGATCCTTCTGGACCAGGGATCGACCCCCTGTCTCCTGCGTCACCAGGGGAATTCTTTACCATTGAACCGCCAGGGAAGCCTACCCCTAGGTTTTTCAGATAAGAAACACCCTCTTTACTTGGGCCTGGTGATGCTATGGTATAGGGATATGTGATCTGTGCTTTCCATCCCAAGGGGAAATGAAAGCCAATCCCTGAACTTGTTCCCTGGAGAAAATAAAAAGAACGCTAGCACAGGGGCTCCTTTCTGAGCCACAAGGGGCTTTTTGTTGATCCTTCAAAGAGTCTCCAACAAGGAGCATGAGTCAGCCGGGTGGCAAACATATTTGTTTTCACATATTAGTCATATATTTGATAGAGTGTATAGCAAATGTATGTGATAACATAAAATATATTTTAAAATTACAAATTTGGACAGCTGTCATGACATTTGAAAGAGTACATTAAAAATCTTGCTATATCCCTTTTTAAATTCCATGCCAAATGGCTAAATTTGTCAGCCTTTCCACATATTTTATATTTGCTTGTTTGTTGTGATTTTTTTTCTCGAAGGAGCTCACCAGGTGATTTCTGGGCATTTGGTCAATGTTAATGAAAAGTCCGCTTTGTAAAAGCTAAATAAAAAGTGAGTCTAAGAAGAGCCCTGCCCTACTCCACCCAGTTTGTCCTATTTTCACAACCTTCCTTGAGCAAAACTGACAAGAAAGTATCAGGCAGTAAATGGGAGATTTAGCAAACAGGGTTGGCAGAACAAGAAAGCAAAATTTGGGGTTCAGGAATGGAAATTTCAAACTTTGTGCGCTTGAGTTGAATTTGGTGCCATGTCACATATTCCTCACTTCCTGCAGGGACAGTGGTGCTAAGCCCCTACCAATTATGGCCATGAGGGTGCTTCCACTTCCAGGCGGGTAGGTTCAGTCCCTGGTCAGGGAACTTAGATTCTGCACACTGCATATGCAGCCAAAAAAAGAAAGAAAGAAAATTGCCTTGAGGGAACACAAATTTAGCGCAAGAAAGCCCAGAAATTCAAATTAAAAAAAAAAAACAACATTTTGAATTATAATTTTTTAAGAACAGTAGATGAAGCCAAATAAAGCATGTCAAGAGGCCAGATGAGGCCTGTGGGCTGCCATTTTGCAAACTTTGCATGACACAGTAGTTAAAAGTGTCAGAAATCAAGCCAAAGGAGTTCCATACCATGCTGGTTTCTTACCATACACGTATCCTGAGGAATTTGGCTGTGAGGCTACTTCATATGTAAAACTGCACTGTAAGTATATTTTATATATTGTATATGGTTTTAATATATTGTATGAAATTCTCATGGTAGAAGAAACTAGCATTGGCACAGATAACCCAATGCATTGAGGGGCAGGTGTGGGGGGGGGGGGGATGTTGGTTTTTATTGGCAATTGGAAAATGTGTCTTCCTGTCTTCCTGATTTTACTTAGGTTGACTCAAAAGGCTTAAATTGGTTTACTTTGTCACAAAAGCTAAGAGCTGAGAATGAGGAGTGGGCAGGTCCATGTGCATGATGGTGGCAGAAGGAAGATGGCCCCGAACCCGAGGTTGGCCTCAGGTCACCAAGGGTGGCAGCGTGAAGTTGTCCTTTGGAATGGAGCTAATCCTTAAACTGTGTGCACATCCAAAACATTAGCTATCTGCTGTCAGGCCGTTCTGAGCCACATGCCGAGTTAATTAACACAGAGATGCTTGCTACTGGAACCCTCCAGAGAGGAAAACAGAAAGAGGAGCAGGCCTAAGAGGAGACCGAGCCCTCAGGGGAATGGCAAACACAGGAGCCTCTTCAGTTTTTATTCCTTTCTGTTCTTGTGATACAAGGGCAATGGGTTAGTCAACCCCATTTCTGTTTCATTGTCTGTTGTAATTCCAAGGAAGACATCATTGGTGAATAATGATGCCTTACCGCATCCCAAGGATGGAACATCGAAATTCTCAACATCCCCTCTATGATGGTCAAAAGGAAAGGTTCAACGAAATGATGGTCTGCCCCTCCAAGTCAACAACTCCCTGCTGGAAGCCTGTGACAAAAATGATGATCATTGTCTCCACAACCATATTGGCATATAAATGGATTTATACATTTGAAAGTAAAATATGCCCAAAGTTTTACAGTTCTAGGTTGTGGTGAACGTATCCACACACATAGACACGCAGATACCTCTTCTTTGTAGTTTTAGGGACTAGTTAGTAGAGAAAACCATCCAGTCATTCACCTACCTCTTGAATACAAGATGGCAGTGTGTGTGTCTGGGGCTCATGTTTAGAAGCCAAGGCATGATATGGAGCAACACCATTTGTTGTGCAAAACCCAGCAACGGATGGAAAATCATTTACTACTACTGTGAGGGCTGAGAAAATTAGTCTGGACTGTCTCGTAGCAACGGAGATGGAGAAGAAAGGAATAGGAAGGGGGGTACCCGGAAAGAGGAAGAAATAAGACTTGAAAAGTGGCAAAATACAATGTCAATATGTCATACAAGGTTCATGCATGGATGCTGAGGAAGCCAGTTCAGAGAAAGAGGGAGAGTGAGAGAAGCTGCTGGAAGGGAGAGCATCCCCAGCTGCGGAGTCAGACAAACTTGACTGGGAAAGAGGAATACCGTATGGTCTCACATATGGAACCTAAAAAACCACACTCACAAAGGGGAGATCAGATTACCAGAGACAAGGGGTAAGGAGGAGGAGGAATGGGAGCAAGCTGGTCAAAAGGCACACATTTCCAAGCATAAGATACAGAAGTACTAAGGATGTACAGCATGATCCCTGCAGCTAATTCCGCTGTAAATTGTACAGGAAAGTCATTAAGAGAGTAGATCCTGAGAGTCTCATCACAAGGAGAAGTTTTCTCTTTTCTTTTCATGTAACTCTCTGAGATAATGGATGTTAACGAAGCCTATTATAGCAATCATTTCACAATATATGTCAATCACATCATCATGCTATACACTTTTAGCTTACACAGTAATTTATGTCAACTATTTCTCGGTAAAACTAAGGGAAAAAGCAGACAGACCTGACTCAGGCCTGTGATCCCAGGGAATTCCTTTAATGCTCTCTTTTTAGATATGATGACAGCATCTGCATAGCATGGTTGCAGGATGAGAAAAAAAAAAATAAATGTACACATCAGA
Organism: Muntiacus reevesi; assembly: GCF_963930625.1. Taxonomy (NCBI): domain Eukaryota; kingdom Metazoa; phylum Chordata; class Mammalia; order Artiodactyla; family Cervidae; genus Muntiacus; species Muntiacus reevesi. The sequence continues at coordinate 53,040,869 of NC_089252.1, forward strand.
GGCAATAGCGCCCGGCATTTAAAAGCATTAACTCTGGAATAGACAAATTCCTCCTCTTGGTAACCATGTAGCCTTGGGGAAATTATTTTAAGATCTTCGGGCCTCCCTTTTCCATGTGTAAAATTAAAATGATAATGGTAATACTTATCTCATTTATTGTTTATCTCATTTGTGTAAAATTAAAATGATAATGGTAATACCTATCTCATTTAACATTTGTAGGTGTTAAATGAGACAATATATGAAAATCATTCCAAGCAGCGCTTGATGTATAGTGACCACTCAATGTGTATTAACTATGTTTAGGGAGAGTGTTTAGCTCAGCATTTTGAACAACAAAGAAGCTCAAATAGCAATAGCCACAATTATGCTCACTGCATAGAGTTTTGTACAAAGAGTGCTGTAATGGAACAACATTAAGGAAGTGCCATTTGAGACTTTCCTGGTGGTCCAGGGGCTAGGACTCTGCGCTCCTAAAGCAGAAGGCCTTGGGTTCAACCCCTGGTTGGGGAAATAGAACTGCACACCTCAAGGAACAGTTCTCATGCCACGTGGAAGACGCCTGCAGATCCTGTATGCCGCAACCAAGAGTTTGCTGGCCACGGCTAAAGATCCTGTGTGTCGCAAGAAGGACCCAGCACAGCCAAATAAATAAGATGTTTTTAAAAAAGGAAAGGCCGCTTGACAGAGATACAGAAATGAGAAGAGAGCCACAGACTAGTCATGACACTCATATTTCCCCTGGGCCCGGAGAGAGAGCACAAGAGATGTCCCCGACTCCGCCAGACACAGGCCAGGCTGAATCACCACGGCTGTGCCCATCACCCTTGACCTCGGCGATTCGCAAACCCAGGCCACGCATCTGGATTCAGAGAGGCACACCAAAGCCCCACGAGGCGATGATGGAGAAACATCTCGGACTCCACAGACGGCACTCCCCTCCTGATGGGCCTGTCTCCTCTCCGCCTGGCCCGCGTCTCACCTCACAGCACCCCCACTACTGCCGCCGCCATCATTTTGGCTAATTTTGCATTAGCCATGTGGACTGTCGGATGGTTTCTGCTGTATTTTGTTGCCCTTTCAAATATTTCTTAAATAGAAGATTGTACCATCTGGTGGACAATCTGCCTGTGTGCTATCTCACCTATCACAGCATGGATCCACTCCTATTAGGGAAGGAGAGAGGGAGAGAGGAAACGCCGTTTGCTAGAACGCTGCCTCTGGCCGCCTGCAGCCCCTGTGTCTCTGAGATGCTCTATCTCCCCCAGAGGTCTGGTTCTGCCTGCACAGCCGTCAGCGTCTAGGTGCTGAGCAAATGCTTCTCCCACTCACAGCACGGCCAGGCGATTACTCGTGGGGCCTCGAGGAGCAGATGTCTCCATAGATAGAGCCTTCGGACCTGGGTTGATATTTTACCTACATGAGCATCACATGGTGATCCAGGGCACTTCATACATGCAATAGAGCGTGGCCAAGTCCCAGTTAAATTCCACACACCTGTGACTCTACCAAGTCAAGAAATTGATTCAAGGAGTTCAGAATAGTCATGGTACCTAAAGAAGGAAGGAGTCCACAGATATATTAAGGCATTTTTGTGTATCTGTATGTGCATGTCTGTATGGTTATGGTATGCCTCATGAATCTTGATGGAGGGGCTCACGGCGTGTTTACCTTTCATCCTGCTCTATGCGAGCTCTAAGTAACTCCTTAGAGCCTTCTAAGAGCCTGCCGACTGCTTGCTCTAAGTCGCTTCAGTTGTGTCTGACCCTGTGACCCTGCGGACCGCAGCCCTGCAGGCTTCTCCGTCCGCGGGGTTCTCCAGGCAGGAATAGTGGAGTAGGCGGCCGTGCCCTCCTCCAGGGGATCTTCCCGACCCCAGGACCCAGCCGTGCCTCTCACGCCCCCTGCACTGGTAGGGGGGTTCTTTGCCCCCAGCACCACCGCACACCGCTCTGTGTGAGTCGCCCAGTTGTGTCCGGCTCTGCGGCCCCATGGACTGCAGCCCACCAGGCTCCCCTGCCCCAGGGGTTCTCCAGGCAGAGTACTGGAGCGGGTTGCCATCTCCTTCTCCTAGGGAACATCGACTGCACCTGGGAAGAGATGGAGAGTTGGTGTTTCCGGCTTGAAAGATGACACTCCCAATGGTGGCAGTGAGAGCATTTTCTGATAAACTTTGTTTAACGGGAACAAAAGCAACTCTGACACTTGTTTTCCATTTGGGGCTGAGTGCCGTGGTCTCAACGGGGCCCATGGAAAAATCCCAACTGAGTTCCAAGCATGGCAATTGTCAAGTAGCTAAGAGTTGGAGATCTTGAACCAAGCTGTCGAAAGTTGGGCCCAGACTCTACTTTCTACTAAATGTGAGACCTTAGCAAACTGGGCTTCCCAGGTGGCTCAGACGGTAAAGAACTGCCTGCAATGCAGGTGACCCGGGTTCGATCCCTGGGTCAGGAGAATCCCCTGGAAAAGGGAATGGCAACTCACTCTATTATTCTTGCCTGGAGAATTCCATGGATGGAGGAGCCTGGCAGGCTACAGTCCGTGGGGTCCCAAAGAGTCAAATAATCACTGAGCAACTAACACTTTCACTTTAGGCAAATTGACATAACTTCAGCTTCCTTATCTAGAAAATGGGTATAACAATCGTATCTACCTCATCGGGCACTTCCTATATGCAGACACTCTCCTAAAGACTTCATAAATCGGTCAAAGAAAAGCTCCCTCTTGTCCTAAGTGGAATCGGGCATAATGCCACTGCCCACATGGACTTGTGTTAGCCTCTGCACCCCACTGTCCATGTGGCCGGACAGTCGTCACACAGGCCCAGACTGCAGAGCGGACCCCTCTCCTCCCACACCCCAGAGATAAGGCCTGTACTGCGGCCACTGCCTGCCTCCCACTGCTACTCCTCCGTGACCTGAGATACGGCAGGATATGGGCAATGTGCCTGCTCAGCAGATAAAGACGCTGCTCACCCCAGTTTAAAATGGCATCTTCATAGTCACCCAATACAGTTCCCCCCAATCTCCCACTAAAAGACACGTAAGCATATAATAAAACAAAAACTCACCGCAAAACCCAAAGCTAAGCTCAGCGGATAACCTGTGGTCAGAATTCTAATTCTCCTAAGTATGGATTCCTACTAATCACAAGGCTGCTGAAACTGGACTTAGGAAAACCATTAGTGGGCTACCAAATTTTGTCTCATGAACTAGAAGCAGCCTCATCCAGCCAAAAGTAGATCAGAAAATTCTTCACTTCTTCCCCAGTACCTTCTCCCTCACGTCTACCCACTGGGGGGAAAAAAAAAAAAAAACCACAGTGGCCTTTTCCCTCATTGCATAGTGATGTTTCTGAAATAAAAATTTAAGCTACTATTAATGGTTACTCTATGGCAGGCATGCTACCAAGCACTTCATCAGTGTTAATGCATTTCATGCCCATAAGGACCCGATTAAATAGGTTCTTCATTTTTATCCCCATTATAAAGTTGAGGCAACAGAGGCACAGAAAAATTGTTTTGTCAGAATCTCACAGCTAATAAATGACAGACTGGGATTTGAACCCAGGGAGTCTAGCTCTAAAAGTTGGATTTGTAAATGCTATATATGACTCAGTTACTCCCATCATTCCTCATACTTCCACATCCATACAGAAACAAAAATTTTAAATATGGAAGTTTTTTAAATCCATTTTCTCATGTTTCATATTTTTGAACCTATTATTCAAAAGAATGGCTTCCATAATAGAATTCCTATTTTGAGCATCTTTTGACAACAATAAAAATAGCTAACATATATCAAATTGGACATGAACTTGGGCAGACTCCAGGAGATAGTGAGGGAGAGGGAGGCCTGGAGCGCCATATAGTCCATGGGGTCGCAGAGTCAGACACGACTCAGCAACTGAACAACAGCAGCAAAACAGATCAGATGCTCACTAGGAATTAGGCGCTGTGAAGTATCTCACTTAATTCTCTTAATACTCCAGTGAGGGTGATACTATTACTATCCTGAGAGAGGAACCTGAGTCACAGAGAGGTTAACTTCCCCCAGATGGCAGAGCTTATAAGCTGGCCGATTGGATTCAGAAACTGCAGCCTGGAGCCAGAATGCTTTCTCTTCATCACTGTCCTTGCCCTTCATAATCCTTTAAGGGAATTTCCCAACGTAAACCTCATTTACTCTCTCTCTCCTTCTATCATCAACCATTAAGAACGAGGCCTATAGAAAAGGTTGCCAGTGTTTCCCCCCTCACCTTATCTTTCATGTACACAGTTCCGGTACATTGCAAGGGGCGTCTGTGTTGACTACAAAGATGAGCTTATGTTGGGTTATGAGTGATGTCCAAGAGCAGCTTCAGAGCAGCCACACACCCCCATGAGTGGCTCTCATTCTAGAACGACACGGTCCCAAACCTTTTGTGATGATACAGACGTCCAATACAGCATCTCATAGGTACATGTGGCTACTGAGGGCTTGAAATACGGCTAGTGAGACTGCAGAAACAAACTTAATTTTATGTAATTTTAATTGTGGATGAGAATTTAAATTTAAGCAGCCACATGTGCTAAACATTACCCCATTGCACCACGCAGTCCAAGATCCTTAGACCCGGGAAGACCTTCCAGGCACTTGTCTCCAGCATCCTTAGTTTGCACAGTGGCAACTAGACAAATTCTTCCATTCATAAAAATTGGGGCAGAGGAGTTGTTCCAGCAATCCCCAAATAGAAGATGGACCAGCCCCATCCAGATTGTCTATGGTTCTTAGTGGGGAACCCATGAGTGATCCTGTCTCACCCATTTTGGTGACTTCATTTCCAAGAAGCTACCGATGCTACCAGTTATCTCTCTGGAAACCACATTCTTTACTCATAGCGTTTGCCATGGTGCTTCAGAGATTCTGCAAACATTTCATTTGAACTGCAATTTTAAATATGTTTAATCACACAAACAGTAATTTAAAGCACTCGAGGGATATGAACAAATTCGAGACCACAAACCATAACCTGGTACTATCAGATTAACTAGTTTCTATGGCAATTTGAGAATCCTGCCCCTGTAGCCATCTCCAAGGAAGCAGAGGATGTTCTGAGGTTACAAAATAAATTTAATAAAGAAAAAAAACTAACCATATCCCTCTACTTACTTACATGTCTGAATCAAAATCGTCTCCATACTCTATAACCAAAACAAAAATTCATAAGTAAAGAGGGCAGAATTGGGAAATGAGATCACATGGCATTCCTAATTCCACAGTTTCAACTTTTTGTGTTCAACCGAACAGTATCCGAATTCTCTTTGAATGCTTTAAAATAAAGAAATCTTAAAAGTATCGTGGCCCAAGTGTGCAAACTACAAAATAGATTAAAGGTACTCAAATGCTCTGCTTGCTGCTTTGCCTACTTCAATGCCACATAATGTTTTATCTGGAACAGAGGATATTTTCCTGCTTTATAAACAAAAATTTTGACAACCACTGAGTATAATGTTGGAGGGTCCAGCGAGGTGTAAGATGACCTCACACCAGCATGGAAGTGTTCTTTCCACTCACTCATTGTGAGCTCATCTGCGTTAAGTGGGATCAGATAGAGAGGTGACAATATATTAGATTTCAGTGTCACCAGGAGAGAAGTCAAGTGATGATAGTTAGCATCACCTTGTCAGCGTGCTTCAGACCAAGCGCAGAGGCTCTATTTGACTTCACGAAGTGTGATCCTGTGTGTGATCATTCAGTACTTTTAGCGCAGGAGCTCAAATACCTCTGAGTGTTTACAAAGGCTTTGACAATGCCTCCCGCTTCCCAGGTGGTGCTGGTGGTAAAGAACCTGCCTGCCAGTGCAGGAGACATAAAAGACACGGGTTGGATCCCTGGGTCAGGGGAAGGAAGGTCCCCTGGAGGAGGGCAAGACAACCCACTCCAGTGTCTCGCCTGGAGAATCCCATGGACAGAGGAGCCTGGCGGGCTACAGTCTACTGGGCTCACATAGAGTCAGCGCGACTGAAACAACTTCACACACACGCCTCCGGCTTATTCCTTCCTCTTTCCTTACCTTTAGAATTAGTTTTCTGGACCATACACAATTTTGGTGGCTGCCTGCCTTTTTAAACTGATGGATGACTGCAACAGTTCCTGTTGCATTTTTAAATGTACACAAAAAGTGAGGCCAACAACATGAAGACTGCGGTTGGGTGTCAATATTTTAAAGAACACACATTTCAACGGGGACTTCATTTGGTGAGTGTCTGTGAAAATCAGGAACTGAGGGGAAAATGCCTCTGCTAAAGAACTCAAGAGAGAGCATCCAGTACGATGCAAAAGGGACCCCCAGAGTGAAAGGGACCACACTAGGGTCATCAAGTGGGGAGTGAATTCTCTCACAGGCTGACTCCTTCCTCTTATCCTAACCTCGTCCACACTTGCTTATGTAGGATAATTTCTCTAAGCACCTCTTCTCCCACAACACCTTGGAAAAGAAAAAGAAAAAAAGGGCGGGGGTGGGGGGGGGAAGGCTGCTTTATTTTACAGCTAATTTGCTGCAAGCACATAGCCCAGCTGCTCACAATGAAGTAAAAGAGGAAATGAGAACAGAGGGAACCTTCTAATGAAGGCGGGTGGGGAAGCAGTAAGGAGGTGGAAGGATACGAGATGCTATTTGTATGATTAAAGATGAGCAAAAACCAATGGTAAGCAGATACTTGCGTCTTGAGCCTTGGAACAGACAAATGAGAGAGAAAAAATTACAGAAGAGCAAATATTTGTTCAAGATGGTATTTTAACTGGCCCAAAGAAATCTCTCCCAGGTTTCCATGATACAAAGTTATATTACATTTTAGGTTTTGCTCTTGAACATGCTATCACTGACCTTTTATTTGTAGACAAGGGATAATTGTAAAAACAGATGCTAAAAACTTGCAATTCTAGGCCCTTGGCTAAGAGGAGACTCTGCCTTGGGCCCGCCGGTGTAATAAACTGCACTCCACTATCTGCATTGTCCTTCTGAGTGAGTTTGTTTCCCAGAAAGCGTGGCTACAACATTTGGTGCATGGGCCGGGAAACTCCTCACTTTGAGGAGACAGGTCGCATTTGAGGCCACCCCGAGGCTTTGTAGCTTGAATCTCCTAGAGGGGGAAAGGCACCTCGCCCCTCTGGAAAGATTCTGCTTTTCAACACCCGAACCTTTCACGTCAGCAGGTAGTGGACGGCAGCAGGGGAACTGAGCGCTCAGGTGAGGAGGAACCCACCCAGCAAGGTAGAAGAGGGGGCCTGATCACCCCCCTGGGAGGGACTAGAAGGAGCGGGGACCCACAGGAGCCTGGAATAGGCAGGCGGCGATTGCTTGGTACACAGGTTGACAAGCGTGCTAGGGTTTAGGAAGGAAATTTGTGAAGGTCATTTAGGAGGTGTGTACACGCCGTCTCGGGGAAAATTATTACCAAGCAATTGCCAGGGGATTTTTAGGATAGGAAACTGGCCCTTGTATGCTCATATTCTGCCCTCCCCCAGGAGGTGTCCTGTCTGCTGTGAAATTCTTGACCCCCTCGGAATTGTTAGGCCAGGAGGGGGATACAGAAGAGAGTATGAATTGGCTTTTCCGTAGATGGCCTGGGACATGGGATATTTAACCCATCTGTGTTTTCATTCGCACCTGATCAAGTCCACCAAGGCAGAATGGACTTTAAGGGAGAAACAGTCTGGACCATGTGATGTTCTGGTTCAGCTATGCTGACTGGCAGGTGAAGACATGCCGATCCCCCTTCTCCCTCTGGGGTCTGGCAGGTAAGGCTCTTCTCTCCCCAATTAGGAAGGAGGCAGAATGGCAATTTAAGTGTCAGTGAGTGGAAATATGAGAAGTACATAGGGTACTGAGAACTTCGTAGACAGAACGAAAAGGAAAAGTAGAAGAAGGTCTGAGAAGGTAAGCAAGATGGGTGGAAGTGAATCTAAGGCAACTGTATTGGAGTGGAAAATTTAAAGAAGGGATTAGGAGGAGACTATGGGGTGAAGATGAAGCCTAACTGCCTCCACATACTCTGTGAGGTCGAACGGACCCCTATGGGAGCAGGATGGCCACCAGAGAACACCATGAACTCAAAAATAGTGGAAGCGGTCTATACAGTAGTCACAGGAGAGCCGGGACACCTGGATCAATATCCATCTATTGACTCATGGCTAGGGTCAACTCAAGACCCTCCTACTTGGACAAGGTTCTGTATCCAGAAGGGAAAGGAAAAAATATTAATGGCACAAAAATTGACTGATGAAAGCTTTTCCTACCTGGACTGAAAGAACATCAGAAGTAGCCCAGTGCCTGCTTGGGGAAATGGTTCCCAGATTTGGATTTCCTACCAGCATTGGATCAGGCAATGGCCCGGCTTTTGTAGCTGATTTAGTACAACAAGTAAGCAAAACTTTAAACATCAAATGGAAACTGCACACTACATATAGACCCAGAGTTCTGAGATGGTGGAATGAGCCAACCGGACACTTAAAGAGACTCTCCAAGTGGATCAGAGAGACTGACTGCTCCTGGATGGACTTGCTTCCGATGGCTCTGCTCAGACTCAGGATGACCCCACAGTCCCAAGGCTATTCTCCATACGAAATTGTGTATGGGAGGCCTTCTCCCATAATAAAACAGGTGTCAACAAATTTGCCTCAGGTAAGGGGGGATAGGATTTCACAGCAGATGGAACTGGGTAAGGTAATAAATCGGGTAACTAAGTTTGTACAAGAAAGGGTGTCGTTCCCCCTTGGGGAACAGATTCAGGAGTTTACACTTGGTGACCAAGTATGGGTCAAAGATTGGGAACATGATTTGCTAGCCCTTTGGTGAAAGGGCCCTTATGTTATTCTAACTACCCCTACTGCAGTTGAAGTTGCAGGTATTATCCCTTGATCCATCACACCAGAGCAAAGAAGGCATACCATGCTGACCCGGAGGACGCCGAGTGGACCACCCAGAAGGACCGCACCGACCCACGGGAAACCAAGATCATTCTGAGGAGGAAGAAGAAAACGAGGTCCTGGACGAGCCCTCTACAGGACGGAGCTGGGTAAACGACTCCTGCTGCTCGGCCTCACCAATGCAATTCTGAACTTGGGCATGTGGGGCTATGCCCCTGTCGGTAATGGACAGACTCCCCTGGTGGGTATCGCCACTCCATTATGGGGACTTTAACAACAGAAAGGACCTTTCCTCTCTCTCACCAACCATAACCTTTCTTTGCTCTCCTGGTGTAAGAAGAAGCCATCAATGGGCCAGGGACATAGGGTTACATTAAACATGAACACCAGCCTTACAGAGATAACAAAGGCTTATACCTATATGAAACTTAAAGAGGAAAAGGGCTCCCTTACAAAAGGGGGACAGGCCTCCCGGAGCCTTGAGCAATACTACCAGGTCTGGGATGAATATTTCTGGATGACCTCTGAGAAAGGACAGTTGATTGCCCCTGCTACTATTTGCTGGGAACAAAAGTAACAGAAAGTTGGATTTGGAGACCATCCCCTAGACCCAAAAGAATTGTTATTTGTTCCCTGAACAAAGTAAACAAATCTTGGAAGTTACCTATCACCCCAGTCAGTCTGCTTAGTGGCCCGGTTCCGACTGCCCTGGCATCCGCTGGGTAGCCCCCAATGGGACCCAGTGGCTCTGTGGGCTTAACTTATGGCCATGGTTACCAGTTGGCTGGGTGGGGCATTGCGCATTAGGATTTGCTTTCGCCCATGGCAGAATTAAGCCTAGCCTACACCAGCCTCCAGTAAACCTGCCTTATCTGCATGGAAGATGGACACGATCCGTGTTCCAATGGTATGACTATCTTGCTGCCTTGTTTGTACCCTCTGTAGGGACAACGGATATCATGGTTAAGGTAGAAGCCTTAACTAATTTCACTAAACAGGCCCTCTTAGACAGTACTAAAGCCATTCAAGCTTTGGACAAAGAACAGATTCAGATGAGGAAGGCAATAATTCAAAATAGGATGGCATTAGACATACTCACAGCAGCCCAAGGAGGGACTTGCACCATAATTAAAGTTGAATGTTGTGTGTACATCCCTGACCTGTCTGGAGATGTATCTACTGCCTTGGAGGATATGCAAAATCAAGTGAAAGCCATGTCTAATGAACTGTTGTTATAGTAATCTTGATCATACTGCTCTGTGGGCCCTGCTTCCTACAATGCCTTGTGAATTTTGTAACCCAGAGGTTGATAGCATTCTCTCACGTGGGTGGCAGGAGGGCTAAGGTATAATATATCTCGATAAATGATGCTCATTGTGGAAACTAAGAGCATCAAGAGGGGGGAATGAAGAAGGAATTCATAGGGCCTGGACTCCATCTCAGGCCTGTCCATGCTGATCATGCGCAGCCACCTCTCCAGTGGACTCTGAACTCTGTGCTTAGCACCTGTGGGAATGACAATGGAAGGATAAGACCCCCCTCTGGGCAGGGGAATCATGAAGAAGAGAAAACAGACACTAATCACCCCTGCCTCCGGACAGTATCTATCGAAATGTAATCACAGGGTTATCGGTTATTAACTGGTTGGAATGTAACTGCGGGCTTATTGATTATTAACTGTTTGAACACATAACACGTGAATGATGGGGTTATTGTGATTGAATTTACCCTTCCTTTGTAAGCCTCAAGGGATTTGGGGTGGTGGGTTTGGACACGTACACGTGGGGTATAAAAGATTTTCACAAATGCTGGTCGGGGTCCTTGGCTAAGAAAAGACTCTGCCTGGGGCCCACCGGTGTAATAAACTGCACTCCACTATCAAAAAAAAAAAAACAAAAAAACAAAAAAACTTGCAATTCTGTAAAAATAAATTGTTCAGAGAGGTGAGTTTAGTTGATCGGGAAATTTAGCTGAATGGGAAAATGTTCAGATGCAATGATTTGGGGATCATTGGGAAAATGGCATCCTAAACTTCTGAGTTAGCAGCCTGCATGCCTCGCTCTTACCAAATATTTCCTTGTAAAAACAAGAAAGATCACATTCTTTATTGCATGCTCTTTCTGCCAACTCAGCACACACACACACACAAGCCCTCCCTCCTTCACAAGACCTTCTCTAATTCTTTCCCTGGGATGCCACATCAGAATGGGGTGCATTTTAGACTTTTTTGCACTTTTTCAAACCACAGAATGTGATATTCATATGGAAATGAAGAATTTTCTGAAGTTTCAGCTCCTATAATGTAACTGAGATGGAGGGGCGCAGGGGGCAGGGAGGACAGCTTATGAGCTAGGAAATAAATAGATTTTAATATTCAGCTTTAAATAAATGTACTGAATTGGTCTGGATGATAATAATGCCAAAATAATTAATTTGAGCCTGGCTTTCTCATTTGTCAGTGAGAGTAGGTTGCTGAGCTCCAAGGCTTCTATGAAACAGTACAAGGGTCGGCCCATCATCCCTCTGAAGCTCAGGGCTCCTCTGTATGTCTCTGGTGGAAGCCGAGGCTTCATTTCCTCTGACCTGGCTGGGGGCTTGGGTCTGGCCAGCCTGAGAATCCTTACTCTGAGAACTGTTTCTGCATCAAGGGAGTTCCTGACCCCACCTCATATCCTGTAGTATTTCTGCAGAGGAAATCCACACTTTTAGTTGCTATTTGATCGCAACAAATGGGAATTCCAAGTTCCTCAGTTTAATCCTGCTGGGTACATTGGAATAATTCCTTTATTCTCCTGGTGACAAGGATTAGGGACCACTGTAGTGGACAGAGCATTCTCCTTCGCACAGTGAGATAAGAAGTCCCCAAAATTCTGAAAATAAAAAGTAAATAATAAAATGTACTGCAAAAAACTGATAAAGCTCCGGGCAGCTTAAAATCATCCAAATCTAACATCCACAAATTGGCAAACAAGTACATACCTAGATCCAGGTTCAGAAATGATAAAAACAATGACAATAATTTTTTAAATACCAAGAATGTACTTCTCTTATTTTTGGAAAACTTTATGTTTTAAGAATAGAAAAAATTTTTTTAGAAAGTCATTGATAGGAAAGAACAGAGTGAAGCTTTTTGGAGCATAACAAAATATTGACAGGTAGGATCAAGAAGATGATAAATTATTCTGTTTTTTGAAGTTTGCTGTCTACTTTTTCTCAGCACTTCATCACCTAAAACTTTCTCAGAGTGTTAACCCAAATAGTTATGGGTCCATTCTGTATAACCTGTGTAGAAGAACTGGAAGAGTACTAAAAATATAGGAAGGAATGGTATAGTAGAGTGCTATACAGCCATGAAAATAAAGGGGGAAATGTCTCTATATAATACTTAGGAGTAATCCCAGGATATATTTTGTTGAGTAAAAAAAGAGAAATTGAGTGTAATTTTCAGCTGTGATTCTAAGAAATAGGAGGAAGAAATGTATCTATAAACTAAGCATATTTATAAGTGTTCAAATATGTATAAACAAGTAATTCTCAATCAGGATTTTGCCCCATGGGGGATATTTGGCAATATCTACACATATTTTTAATAGTCTCAACCAGGAAGATGCTACTGGCATCTAGGAGTTAAGAGTCCAGGGTTGCTGCTAAATATCCTATTGATACTTTAGATGATTAATTAACAAAACAAGATGAAGTTAGAATATTGCTTTTCCTAGTGCATTAGTGGATCTAGGCAATAATTATCACTGGCTGCTCACATGGCAAAAGCTTAGACATTCTATGAGTACTGATGGAAGAAATTCCACTGCTTATGAAATATTCTTGCCAAATAATTAAGCCTGAATTCAGTGAAGCCTCGAGATCTCACCACTACTTCCAAAACACAGAATACAACAAAATGACAGCTTGGAAATACGATCAGCAAAATCCAGATAGTGGGGAATCCTTCAACAAATAAATTGCAAGGGGAAAAAATGATATGGAGATGGAACGTAACATATTTTCAAAAGTTAAAAGACATCAACTATTTAATGAATTAGTTGGACTTTGATACTAACCAAAAAAATGTAAAAAAAAAGTAAAAAAGATTATAGATGATTAGAGAAATCTGATCACTGAGAGATGTTTGATGATAATGAAGGCGTTTTTAATTTTTTAGATCAATAATGGTATTATTGGTCTTTTTTGTGTTCTGCTATTTTAGCATCATTTACTAAAATGATTTATAGATAAAAGGATGTGGTGTTAGGGATTTGTTCAAAAATAATCCATTCAGGAGAGGGTGTGAGTATAATTAAGACAAGATTGACAGAGCTGATAATCATTGAACATGAGTGAAATGGGCATATGGGAGTTCATTATACTCATCTATTTTCATATAAAACTTGAAATTTTCTATGATGAAATGTTTTCAAAAGCTTAAAGATGAATAAAAGTAAAAGATTCAATGGCATTCCTTACTTTCTTGCCATAGTAGAAATCCTTCCCAGCAAGCATTCTGGTGGAGATGTGCTTGCAGGAAGCGTGCTCTGAGAAGTGTTCTGTGAGCATCTTAGGAATGTTATCTAAACTGTACAGATGATCTTATGTGTAAAGCAGAAATAGAGACAGACGTAGAGAGCGAACGTGTGGATACCAAGAGGGAAGGAGCCGGTGAGATGAACTGGGGGCTTGGGACTGACATATACACACTGTTGACACTACCTATAAAACAATAACTAGTGAGAACCAACTGCATAGTGCAGGGGACTCTACTCAATGCTCTGTGGTGACCTAGGCATGAAGGACACCCCCCTAAAGTGTAAGATATATGTATACGTGTGAGGCTTCCCAGGTAGCGCTACTGGTAAAAACTCCACCTACCAATGCCTGAAACATGGGTTCCATCCCTGGGTTGGGGAGATCCCCTGGAGGAGGGCATGCACCCCACTCCCATATTCTTGCCTGGAGAATCCCATGGACACAGAAGCCTGCCTAGAGTCCATAGGGTCACAAAGAGTCAGACAAGACTGAGCATCTGAGTGCACACACACATGCATTGCTGACTCACTCTGCTCTACAGTAGGAGCTAACGCAACATTGTAAAGCAACTATACTCTAATAAAATTTTAAAATAATCAATTAATTAACCAGTAACAGAAAAAAAAAAAAAAGTATTATAACAAGATCCTCAATGCTCCATTTCCTGACAATATGTCTTCTTAAATAAGCAGTTATTCAATTATTTCAGAAAGTCTCTTTGCTCCCGTTTTTCCTACTTTCAGAATAATATAATAATAGTAATAATAAAAATTGTAATAATAAGTACATTCAAACCAACGTTCTGAGGAGTGTAAAGGCCATGCCAATAATCAGGCCACGCCCTTCTTCAATCTGGTCTCAGTGAGCTGAATTTAAAATTACAGATGGTCCATAGTAGAATTTACCATTAACAGCACCAGCCTAATCCTTTCGGTTCAGCTCACTTTCTATCACAACTGAACTCTTCCCAAGTGCCAAGGGCTGTGATATAGGAGGCCCTACAGGGATGAATAAGACAGACTTTCTTCTCTGCAAACTTGTACAAGCAGGGGTGGTGGTTGTTTAATCACTAAGTCATGTCCGACTCTTGCAACCTGGTGGAGTATAGTCTGCCAGTCTCCTCGGTCCATGGGATTCTCCAGGCAAGAATACTGGAGTGGGTTGCACCCCCTTCTCCTGGGGATCTTACCGACCCAGGGATCGAACCTGAGTCTCTCGCATTAGAGACAGATTTTTTACCAACTGAGCCACCAGGGAAGCCCATAGCAGAGACATAAGAAAATTGACGATATAGCAGAGTCTATACGAAAACAGAAGAATGCGGGAAGTGGGCAGGGAGGATCATTTTCCCCAGGTAATAATAAGGAAAGCTTCTCAATGATCCCTAATGACCTAACTAGGGCTTTGAAGTCCACTACACAGAGTGGGGCATTTCCATACTGAACACATAAGGAAGCAAACCCCGGAGAACCCACAGTTACCATGCTCTCCTGTTTGGGATGGCTTTTAAGGAGATGCAACAGGCATGGGTTTGAGCCCTGGGTCAGGAAGATCCTCCAAAGGAGGGCATGGCAACCTACTCCAGTATTATAGCCTGGAGAATCCCATGGACAGAGACGCCTGGAGGGCTCCAGTTCATAGGGTTATAAAGAGTCATGACTGAAGCAACTTAGCATGCATGTATGCACACAACACCCCAGACCTAGAGGAATTAAATAATTTCCTTGGGATCCTTCAAGACTCTCGCGGCCTCACCAGGGAAGCTGGCTTGCTGTATGCAACTCTGCCCACGACCCAGGTCACTCTTGCTCAGGATTTATTGGCCACAAAAATGGGTCTAACCTTCTGAGCTTCATTTGGCACCTCAAGCTTTCCCTCCTCAAACGCTGTCTCCCACCCCATCTGCCTGTGACAAGACTCCTTCAAGGACCAGACGTCTCTAAAATTAGGCATGGACGGAGATTTACACTGATTCTCTCGATTCAGTCCAGACGCGTCAACTTTCCTGGAAGCCAGCAGATAGTTCCATAAATTACTGCAGCCTTTAACCGCCCATCTATTTTTAAAGTGTGGTCTATATCAAATGCAAGTAAATCTGAGTTGTTGCCTCAATAACTCTGCCTCCTTTCTTTTCCCCTTCCCTTCTCTCCCCAAGTGTACTTAGCTGGCAATACATTTGGAGCTCAGGATATCTTTCTTTCCTTTTTTTTTTTTTTCCCAGCCTCTGGAGGATTGGGAAGAGCAGTGGCACTTTTCATTTTGGGATGTGTGGGAACAAAAACTTGAGCACATCGGTTCTTAATATGCACCCTGCTCCAGTGTACCACACAGACCCTGTCTCTAGAAACACTGCTCGTTGATGGAGGTACCCAAGGAACTGAGTGTGGGGGACCTTCTAGGGCCCGAGAGCTAGAGCAGGTCTAAACATCCCCATCCGTTTCAGGGATTCTGGCTCAAACATGCGCTCAAGTCCTCTCTTACCCAACTAGGTTATGGTACCTGGGGCTCATGCCTCCCGATTCTTATTTTATTTTTTAACTTTAAAAACATGTTTTATTACTTTTTGGCTGTGCTGCGTCTTTGTTGCTGCACGTGGGCTTTCTCTAGTGGCAGCGCGCAGGGGCTCCTCCTTATGGCAGAGGGTGGGCCCTGGACCCCACGGGTTTCAGTAGTTGTGGCTCCTGATCTCTAGAACCACAGGCACCGTAGTTGCGGCATACAGGCTTAGTTACCCTGCGGCATGTGGGATCTTCCCGGACCTGGGATGGAACCCGTGTCCTCTGCACTGGCGGGCGAATTCATAACCATTGGACCACCAGCGAAGCCCTCCATACCAGCCAATCTCCATCCCGCACCTTGCTGATGTTCTCTGCACAGGCTGAAGAGGTGGGGGTGGGGGAATGCTGTCTCCCTCATCCCTGGCCACCACCCCAAATGTCTAAGAATAATCAGTTGTGTCCCAAGGAGAGAGGATATACGTGACAAGGGGTCTGAGTCCACTTTGCGTTTGAAAGCTGGCAGCCTCGAGCCTCCCTCTTGCCTCCCCCAGGGGCGCCTCACATCTGGACAAGTTGATCTGAGTACCCTGTCCTTCAGCACTAGCGGGAGCTTCAAACCCTACCAGCCTCCATGCTTGGAGATCTCACTGCAGCCCCGACCCTTCTTGATGCCCTAGGGAGTCATCTGGAGCGCCTGGCCCTGCTCTTCCCAGACTCATGATGTGAGTCCTAAACATTTGCACACCCTGTGGATGTGCATGGCACACGCTTGCACATAGGGCAGCTCAAGTTCTCCCCAATGCTCCCTGTTGGGAGAGAGCCCTCACCCCTCCACCAAAGCTCAGCATGTTGTGTCCTGTACATCTCCTCTCAGGGGGATGCCATCTCCACGAGCGTGGACCACCTGCAGCAGATGTGTATGGCACTTCGGGCTTCCCGGCACATCTCACCCCCTCAACAACTAGTCACAGGTGGCCTTTTCTTACGCCTGGAGAGCAGGATGGCAGGTGCCTCCTGCATGAGTGTTGTTCAGTCGCTCAGTCACGTCCAACTCTCTGCGGCCCCATGGACTGCAGCACTCCAGGCTTCCCTGTCTTTCATTGTCTCCCGGAGCTTGCTCAAACTCATGTCCATCAAGTTGGAGATGCCATCCAACTGTCTCATCCTCTGTCACTTCCTTCTCCTCCTGCCCTCCATCTTTCCTAGCATCAGGGTCTTTTCCAAGGAGTTGGCTGATGAATAAGGCCAAACACATGCTAACAAATAGAATCAATGAGTCACTTATAAAAAAAGAAGAGTTGGGGGGAAAGTGCTAGATCAGGATTCCTGCCTTACATTCTATTGCAAAGTTCTAAAAGTTTTCAAAGCTTTTCTTTATTTATCATCTCAAAATCTATGTTGAAGGGGTAGAATTGGCATAGCACAGCTGGTTGTCTGTGTATCATCTTTGTTCCTTGTTAGCCAACCGTGGTTTTGTTTAATACCCACTCTTAAGAAAAACGACCCTGGGACTTCCCTGAAGTCTAGTGGCCAAGACTTCTAATGCAAGGTGTGTGGGTTTGAGTCCTGGTCAAGGAGTTAAGATCCTACATGCCTTGTGCCAAAAAAATGAAGCAATGTTGTAACAAATTCAATAAAACTTAAAAAATGGACTACATTAAAAAAAAAAAAAAACCTTTGAAAATGCAAAATAAAAATGATCCTGTTCCCATCTCAGGTGAAAATGAAAGCCAGAGCTTGGCAGAGGATAATCCCAGATCAAATCTGTCCTGCCACCGTTTCACATGCCCTGGAGCTAACAGTGTGTGATGGTTCATTTTATGTGTCAACTTGACTGGGCCATGGTGCTCAGATATTTGGTTATTGTTCTTGATGTTTCTGTGAGGGTGTATGTACATGAGATCTATATTTAAATCAGCAGAGTTTGAGTAAACTGCCCTCCACAATGTGGGTAAATTTCATCCAATCAGTTGAAGTACTGACTTTCCCCAGACTATAAAAAGTGTAGATTTCACCTTGCCCAATATCGCAGGAGCAACAGAGAAAGTTACCAGATTCCCTCAAGCCAAAACTGTCCCTCAGGTGATTATCTGCTGTTCTCCGATAGGTGTATCTGCAGAGACCTCCCCTTGCTATTTTGTTGAGTCTTTAATAACTCCTCTCAGCCCTCAGTCTTCCACGTAGAGAACTCTGAGCTTCTACAGATTGACACTCAGACATTATTCAAGACCAGGAACTAAAGAGGAACCAGCTTATACAGTCATGATTTTATTTCCAATATCTCAGAATCCTGCCACTGTGGTTTTTTTGAGCTGTGTTAGAATTCAGTCCATTCTTTACAATTATGAACACAGATGTAAAGAATCATAAAGCCCAGGATGGGAAGGGGCTTAGGTGGTCTTCTGACCTCCAGCCCCTACTCTACATTCATCCTGTCCACTGACTCCATCTCTGCTTCAGCACATTCAGAGTTCATTGTTAGGAAGGTCTGGCTGAGGTGGGGACAAAAATCTTTCTTCCTGCCCCTTTTACTCCAGGTTGTAGTTTTGCCAGCGGGTGCCTCCTAGAACAAATAAATACATTTCCTCTTTCATAAGACAATCCCTCAGATATTTTAAGACTGCGACCTTATAACCCAGAATTTTCTCTTCCCTATGCTAACCATCTCCGGTTCCCTCAGCCTTAAATCAAGGAGCAGGGGCCCAAATCTGCTCATGGGTCTGACCACTCTTCTCTGAATATGGGCTCCAGGAAATAAGAGCACTTTCGCTGAGCACTAATATCCCACAGACTTCTCCCCAAACCCAGGTGTCCTGTAAATTTCCACTGAAGAGCGCTGTTTCTCATGGGCTTATTTCCTACAACCCTTTGGAAAGATACAAGTTTAGCTGTGTCCTTACGAGTCTATTTGTTTGGATGCAGGCGTGTGTGCTCAGTCGCTAAATTGTGTCTGACTCTTTTGCGACCGTATGGACTCTAGCCCACCAGGTTCCTCTGTCCACGGGGTTTTCCAAGCGAGAATACTGGAGAGGGTTGCCATTTCCTCCCCCGGAGGATCTTCCCAGCCCAAGGACCAGAACCACATCTCCTGCTCCGGCAGGCAGGTTCTTTGTCACTGAGCCACCTGGGAAGCCTGTTTGGATATATACGTCCTAGAAAATCCTTGCATTTCTGTGACCATCGGCGTGGCTTCACCAGGCCACACTGTGGACTCCAGTTTTCTTTCTAAACATTAACAAAGGGCTGTTTTAATATGGGCTGATTTTGTCTACAATTAACACTCAGTGTCTGATTTCAGATGCATGCTAAACACTGTCACATCTATTTGAAAATAAGTAAATACTCCATTAATATGTGTGAACATCTTAGAAGTGAGTCTAAAATTTCCATGTGGCAGGGGGAAGTGCTTGGGAAACTCAAAGGAGAGGCAGATTTGAATCAACACTGAGAATGGATGTTAATACTGGCCAAATCCTAAGAGAGACCCTAGAACCAGGAAGTTATCAAATGTACAGCCCTTTAGGGACAATCACGAGCCAATAATCAATCAATCAACAATAATTCTTGGGGGACTACTATGGGTTGTGCAAAATATGAACTTGGAATGAGTTTAAACTGAATCAAATCTGACATGAGCCTAAGCTGGAGCTGACCATCTAGTCATGGAGCTAAGATGGGCAACTGGCATCATAAGACTGCACCTACTGAGTTCTCCTTGGAAGGAAAGCTATGACCAACCTAGACAGCATATTAAAAAGCAGAGATATTACTTTGTCAACAAAGGTCCATCTTAGTCAAGGCTATGGTTTTTCCAGTGGTCATGTATGAATGCGAGAGTTGGACTGTGAAGAAAGCTGAGCACCGAAAAATTGATGCTTTTGAACTGTGGTGTTGGAGAAGACTCTTGAGAGTCCCTTGGACTGCAAGGAGATCCAGCCAGTCCATCCTAAAGGATATCAGTCCTGGGTGTTCATTGGAAGAACTGATGCTGAAGCTGAAACTCCAGTACTTTGGCCACCTCATGCAAAGAGTTGACTCACTGGAAAAGACCCTGATGCTGAGAGAGATTGAAGGCAGGAGGAGAAGAGGATGACAGAGGATGAGATGGCTGGATGGCATCACCGACTCAATGGAGATGAGTTTGAGTAAACTCTGGGAGTTGGTGATGGACAGGGAGGCCTGGCGTGCTGCGGTCCATGGGGTCACGAGGAGTTGGACACGACTGAGCGACTGAACTGAACTGGGTGCTGACACTTGGAGCAGAGGACTGGCAGAGAAGCTTTGCCAGAGGGGAAGAAAGCTAACAAGAGCTGCCCTCTCTGGGCTCCCTGTGCTGCAGACATCACCACCTTTACACTGTCTGTGGGCTCTGCCTGTATCACTGGTCCACTCTCAGAAGAGGAAGTGTGGAAATGCAAGACAGTGGGACCTCCTCTGCATCACGTCCTCCTAGAATGGATGAGGAAAAGGCCCCCAGACCAGACTGCAGGATCAAATCTTCTCCCTGGGAGTCACTTCCAGAGCTAAAACGATGACACTAAACAGCAAACGTCTGAGCAGAGAAGGCAAAGAAGAAACGGTGGAGCCCAAAAGGGAGCGGGTGGGCAGACGGCACCAGGCAGAGGGCCCCGAGCCTGGGTTAGGAGAAGACGATGCCACCCAACTAAATGGGGAGGGCGGGATAGGTGGCGGCTCTGCTCCCAGGACTCCAAAAGCCACGAATGCCACTCGCTCTCGGCCTTCTGGATTCCCAGAAGCAGAGGGAGACGTGACTTGAGCTTTGCTCTAGCCCAGCCCTTTGTTCAGAGCTAAGGACAAGCACCCTGACTCTGGAAGGAATGTGCCAATGCCACCCTGATGCTCCTATGCTGTCTGGGGCTAAGCGCAGGCTTCTGGTCATCTGCTCTCCTTCCACTAATCCACACTCACGGCCAGGTTTCTCAACATCTTCTTGTCCCATTCGCTTCATTTTTCAAGTGAGGGGAGAGCTTGAGGCCCCTTATCTGAACACCAAAGCCGAGTGCACTCCACACCAAAGCCTGCTTGTCATGACACAAAACACAGAACAGGGTAAGGGAAATAAACCCTGCGCATAAGTAGCTATAAATAAAAGCCCCAAACTAGCGAAAGTTTCTAGATCTCCTTTTTATTTAAATGTTCCTCATTTATATGCAACCAATTCACAAAAGCCCACACACCAATCTGTAATGCACCTGGTATTGTGAGAAATTGCCAGTTTGGTGGTGTCGTGCTTTTTTCCCCACAATAAAAGCTGCACAATGTCATGTCCTCAGGGTACATCAGTCCCCTTCCCTCTTTCTTTCTGAATCCCCTAAAGAGGTAGGTTTATAAAATATAGCCAACAAAATGGGCTGTTTATTCCCTGTCATTCTAGGAACGCCCATTCAGGAGCAGTTTAGAGAGCAGGTATGTCTAATAGCCCTCTCTGGTATGCCCTTGTATCACACCTAAACCCAGTGTGGTTGGCTAAGGCAGCTATAACAAAATACCACAGCCCAGGTAGCTTAAACAACAGATATTTATTGCATCACTGTCTGGAGGCTTGAGGTCAGGGCAAGGTGTCACCAAGACTGGTTTCCTCTGAGGCTTCTTCCTTGGCTTGTAGACAGTCATCTTCTCCCTGGGTCATCACACCTTGGCTTCCCTCTGTGTGTATTTTGTGTCCAAATTTCCCCTCTTATAAAGACATTGGTCATACTAGACTAGGACCCACGCTAACGATCTCATTTTAAATTGGGTTTCCCTGGCGGCTCAAATGGTAAAGAATCTGCCGGCAATGCAGACTAGGATTCAATCCCTGGATCAGGAAGATTCCCTGGAGTAGGAAATTGCTACCTACTCCAGTCTTCTTGCCTGGAGAATTCCATGGACAAAGAAACCTGGTGAGCTACATACAGTCCACGGGGTTGCAAAGAGTCAGACACGGCTGAGCAACTAACACTGCCCTACTATACCTCTGTAAAGACCATATCTCCAATTACAGTCACATTCTGAGGCGCTGGGGGTTGGGACTTTTGAACCTGGCGGGGACACAATTCACTTCATAACCCTGGTTTTCCCCCACCGCCTCCAATGTCTTGTCTTCTTGCCGGCAAAACACATTTATTCCATCCTGACAGCCCCCAAATTCTGAACCCTTCCACCTTCAACTCCAAGAGGTCTACCTCAAATAACTCTAAGAGCTGAAATTTGACGAGGCAGAAAGGGATAACGTATCATTCTCACCAAAATGTGGAATCTAGTCCGGTTTCCAGCACCACAGAGAGAAGTGCTGGCTAACTAGGCTACTTCCGATGGAAGACCTGTGAAACTCAGGACTCAGTTATGAGAAAGGGAATCTATTTTTCCTGAGACCACTGCACAGAACTTTATGGGTGAATTGCGTGAGGGTCTAAGGCAAAGGAGAATGCATCGCTTATCACCTCTTGTTCGAAAGGAACTGATCGCCTCTGTTCTAGGAAAGAATACAGGGAGCTGATTCAGCTTACTGAGGGTAAAAATAGTCACTGGACAGCTTCAGTGAAACTTAGCAGTTCACCTGTTTTTCCTGTCATCAACGGCAGAAAGTACATCAAGGACCGCAAAGTTAGACGCCACTGGAAAACCCAGGCTCTGTGGAAAAAACCGCCTCTCTGAAATTGAGAAGTGCCGGGGAGCTTGATCAGATTGAAAATAAGCAGCTGCTTTGCACACCTCACCTAGAACAGATGCCGTGGGAACCACCATCGAGAGGAAACCTCGATGGTACAGCGCTGCGTCGGAGAACGTTCTCTGGAACGCTTGCTGTCAATGCAATTCCAGCAGATCCCATTCACCCAGGAAGGCGCTGGCTTCCCATCACCCTTTGCTGGTGGTCCAGAGTGCAGCTTCTGCTTCTGCCTGGCCCAAGGGGCGTTTGCAGGCCGAGTTCATTTTCAGCGGTGCGAGGCTGGTAACCTGGTCAGTAAGCAGCCACCTTTATGTCTGATTCACACACCTACTTAGACGCCTACGATTTCTGAATCATAATGTTTTGAATGTACAATTGAACCCTTGAGCCAGGCTCGCCACCAGCAAATAGAACTTCCCAGAGGAGGTGAAGGGAGAGCTGTGGATGGCCTTGGAAGTTCTCCTGTTTTTGCCTCAATGCTGTTCTGGTGCTTTAAGAAATCACAATCTACATTCAATTCTACAGAGACTTAGAAAAGCCAAGGGAGGGAGGAACAGGGCTTTAGGGCTTAAGAAACATACACATTTAAGTGTGCGTGTATATATATATTTATCTCCTTCAATACAGGAGACATGGGTTTGATCCCTGGGTCAGGAAGATCCCTTGGAGAAGGAAATGCCAACCCACTCAAGTATTCCTGCCTGGAGAATCCTATGGATGGAGGAGCCTGGAGGGCTACAGTCCATGGGGTCTCAAGAATCAGACATGACTTAGCAACTAAACCTTCACCACCACCACCACATAAAATATATATTATATATAATCATACATGCACACACCTGCTTACATAAACATATACACAAACATATACCTATATTCATTTTTAAAGAGAGAACAAGATACAGCTTGAGACTAGCAAACATGCCCCAGTTTGCCCATCTTACAACTGTATTAGGTGGGTTTGTGAGGTTGACAAACGTCCCCCACTCAAGGCAGAGCAGACAGATAGCAATCGCAGGCAGGGTTCCTGCCTGCACCTCCCGCAAGCGAACTGTGGAATGCAGGAAGCCTGTACTACAGCACCAGTGGACTAAAAATACTGCCCAGCCCATCTCTCTGGGGATTTGCTTCCAGGCCGCAGGGGCCCTGAGGCCAGCCCTGCCTGGGGGAAGCGCAGGGGCCTCCATCTGCCCAGAGCTAATTACCAAGGACCCGGTCAGGCAGCCGCTGGGCCCCGACTCTCGGTTTGTGAGAACTTTGCAAAGGCAGTGGTTCTAACTTCAGATCTTCTCTCCAAACTTTGATCTTCCAGCGCTGCTTGGCTTTAGGCAAAACATAAACTTGAGAGCTGCAACATGTTTTTCAAATTTTATTCCCCTGGCAGTTTTAGAATAAGGACAGGAATTATTTTCAAATGAGAATCTTTGACTGCATAACACAGGCTTCCAAAATTAAGCAGAAACACATGGTGGCTCTTATTATTAAATTTCCCTTGGAAAACAATGGTTTAAATTATGGGAGGGGGAAGCAGTTTGATAAAACTTTGAAATGTGAAGCCTAAAGTTTAAAATAAAATAAAAAAATAGCTCTAGTCTTTTTATTTTTAAGATCATCATGGAGTTTTTCCAGCCCTGCCATTATTATTCTGTATCTACCGATGGCTCAAAAATTGAATGCTTGGGGTTTAAAATATAAATGACAGTTTGTCAAGATGAAAATCAGGTGCTAAAGGGGTTCCTGAAGTACAGAGAATAATTTGGGCTGCCCGATTAGAGCGTCTCCCCAGAAAGCATGCTTTTAAGAAGGTAAAGCTAGAGCTTAACTGTATTCCTTTCTGCACCTGATTCTGAGTCGTGCTGAATGAGCAACAGAATCCTTCTGGCAAGGTGTGCTGTGCATTCCAAGCCTGCTTTTGGCTAAATGGCATTCAATGTGGCCTCAGCTAGGGACATTGGCATCCTCTAGCAGCAAAATAAATCAACACATTGCTTTCTTCTCCTCCCCAAGCCATTCCCAGACAGGATTTGAAAAGAGGCTGTTCTCAGAGGCTGTGCTATCTCAGACTTCTCAGGCACTATTTAGTTCTCCCTTCCCTTCCAAGATAAAATCAGTTGCTACCTTCTTGATGGAGCCTTTCTGATGACCTCATTCAAATTTCCCCATTTCCCTCTCAGCCCACATCCTCATCACGTGTATCACTCACTTGGAACTCACGATTTCCTGCTGGACATGGTCAGCGATTTCAAAGCTGTGGCTTTTCCCTTCCCAGCTCCTTTCTAAAGCCTGCAGTGGTGAGAACCAGCTCTCTTCACCTTCGCCATCCCCCACTGGGCCTAGTTCAGTGCCCTGGGCCTGCGCCTGGGTTCCTGGGCCGGGGACAGCAGGGGACAGTCACAGAGCTCTGATCATAACAAGAACTTATCTTCTAGCATCACCCAGAGGACGCCCTGGGCAACAGACTCAAAGGGAAAAAAAATAAAGCCAAACTCCTTGCACTTCCTTCCCACTGCTGCCCTAAAAGAGGACCCGGTGGTGCAGTTTGATGGAGGCTGGGCAAGCCAGCTGGGCTCTCTGGGGAGATGGCAAATACCACCGTGACCATACAGCCAGACAGAAAAAAGGAAGGGAAGGTGAGGGAGTGGAGGTCCCCACTCTGATTCTGAAAATGACTTTTTTTTTTTTTTTGTCAGTTCTCATAACCCCCTTCCACCTTCGAGATCTAGCTTATGGTTAAGCCTCCCTGATTAAAGGCATGATTTCTGCACAGTGTATTATCGGTCATAATGATATCTACCCCCCGCATCACACACATGCAGCAACTTCCCATGCCATCTCTGCAGCATTTTTGAAACAGTATTAATACCAGTTGTAGGCAAACAAGAACATCATTCACAAAACTTTGTTTATGTAACTGAACTCCAGTTTGGAATGATTTCCTTCTCAGTTATAAGAAATGTCTCCTCCTTTTTCAAATAGCCAGGCTAATAGGCTCATTCAATATTTTTGGGTAGGGATTTCACTGCCTGGATTAGGAGAAGACATCACGGGTGCAGAGAGAGAACTTTGCCCGGGTGTCATGAGTGATTTAAGGCCTGGCCCCTCAAAGTGTGGTCTCAGAGTCATCGCCTGGGACTTGGTTAGAAAAGTGGCATCTCAGATCCTACTCCAGACCCTCTGAATCAGTATCTCTACTTTCATTATTTTTTATTTTTATTTTCCCCTTGTTTTAAAAGTTATTTTTAATTTGGAGTATAATTGCTTAAAATGCTGTGTTAATTTCTGCTGCACAACAACATGAATCAGCTCCATGAACACATATACCCGCTCCCTCTTGGACCTCCCTCCCATCTCCCAGCCCTCTAGGTCATCACAGAGCAACGAGCTGAGCTCCCTGGGCTATACAGCGGCTTCCCAAGAATCTCCACTTTTAACACAATTCCCAGAGATTCAGACACATGTTAATATTGATTATAAGCATCCTCTACACACTCTTTCTCAACTGAAAACTTTTTTCCCCACCAATCTGTCATTTCTGCCAAAAATGGTCATTGTAGAGACTTATAAGGTGGAGGTTTTACCCATGTTGGGTGTTTGTTTTTTTTTTTTTTTGCCTTTAAGTGGTAAATTCACCCAAGAGAAATAATTTATTAAGGCACATCAGCTGCTCAGATTGAGATGCCCAAATGGACTCAGTTGCTCTTTTCAGTGGTGACAGTATCTTTGCAAGTGAGCGGAAGAAGGAGCGATGGCTTTGCACCCTCTAAGACGGGGCACAGGCGAGTCCCCAGGTACCGAGATGTGGGCCTGGAGGGCTTCTCACTGCCCCAGGCTGTGTGGATCCAGATGTGGGAATCAGAATCCTCACAGTGGTGGACTTTCCATAGTAATAAAATAATGCTTCCCTGGTGGCTCAGATAGTAAAGAATCTGTCCGCAATGCAGGAGACTTGGGTTCAATCCCTAAGTCAGGAAGATCCCCTAGAGAAGGGAATGGCAACCCACTCCAGTATTCTTGCCTGGAGAGTTCCATGGACAGAGGAGCCTGGTGGGCTACAGTCCGTGGGGCTGCAAAGAGTCGGATGTGACCGAATGATTAGCACTTTCAACCTTCCCAGATGGGCAACCAAATCTAGGAGAGGCTGAGGGTCAGAGAAGACAGTCAGGGAGCCAGTGAGATGAAAGGAAGAGAGAGCAGGTTGAAAAGGGCAAGTCGGGGAGTGAACAGGTCAAGGTCAGAGATGCTGACCTGTGTGTGGTTCCCCTCTGGGCCTGTCTTTGGACGTGAGGGCTTGTATAAACAGAATGGATCTGAAAGGCCAGGAACTCGTGTTCTCAGTATCCATCGACCTCTGGCGTGTGTGGAGGTCACAGTCACACTAACAGTGATTTCCACTACCCCACTCACCCCTGCCAGTGTGGTCCCAGAGCCCATGGCCCTATGACTACGATGTGCTCCTCCTACCATTGGAGATGTTTCTGGAAGACCCCAGGAGGTCTCAAGCCTCCTGAGGAGTCAGGCTGTGCCTTCCTCCACTCCGGGGCCCATCATCTCACACGTGGATGCTCTTGTCCCTGTGACCCAGGAACAGCTGACCACTAAGAAGTAGATTAGAAGCTACTTGAAGATGAAGGGCCATGTCCACCCCAGCCCATGTATTGCTGTGTGTCTGAGACCATTCAGGTTGCTATAAGGGACTACCACAAGGCTGAGTGGTGAATCAACCACAGAAATGTCTTCCTCACGATCCTGGAAGCCAGAAGCCCAAAATGAGGGTACAGCAAATTCGGTGTCTGATGACAGCCCACTTTCTGGTTCTCTGTGTCCTCACGTGATGGAAGGGGCATGAGAGCTCTTCAGGCCTCTTCTAGATGTGCGGGGTTACTGATCCGTTCCTGAAGGCCCCACCCTCATATCCTGATCACCTCCCAAAGCCTCACCTCCTTAACCCTTCACAGTGAGTTTAGGTTTCAGTATGGAAAATTAGGAGGAACCCAAGCATTCTGTCCATCATACTCTGCAAGAGAGATCCCTTAGCTGGACTGTGTGTCTCAAGGGCTGTGGAGCTCAGAGAGATCTCCCTCATTCCCTTCAGACCCCCACCCTCCCCGCCGTGACTCTGTGTCAAGTTCTCTCAAAGGCCACCCCATGGTGTCTATGTAATTTGGTTTCTGTCTCTCGCCTACCTACTCTGCCAGGTCACCAGACATGTCAGATAGGAACAAGCATAGAATAGGGATGAGCAAGACAGACACAGAAATGGAGATGGAGGGGAGGACTGTGGGGAGAAGAGCCACTGGACTCCTGACACAGCCCGTGCTCAGCGCTCACCACTGCAGTCCTCCACAACAGTCCATTAGCTTCTTAATTAACCAAGGGAAATAAATAAAATAAACTGCAAGAGAACCACAGAGGGGCAGCAGCCTGGGGGAACAGCAGCAGTTCTATTCACTCCTGCTCATTTGCTCATTTATTCAGTACCTAGAATGAAATCTGGGTGGAGCAGGCAATAGATTTTGGCAAATGAGTAACCAAATGAGTGAATGAACTTAGCAAAGAGAGGCTGAGGGCTTGGATGTTCGAGGGTTTGCGCTAGACTACAGAAGGCAGCAGTGGATCAGTCAGTCCCAGCCCTGACGGAGGGTCCAGGGAAACAGATGACACCCACACCCATGCATGATAAGCAGTGCAAGAGAAGAATCGAGGGGAACCACAGGAGGACCCCCACACTGGTGGCCCTGCAGAGCCGGTGGTGGGTAATATACATCCAAAGAGTTTAAACCAGTCCATCCTAAAGGAATTCAACCCTGAATATTCATTGGATGGACTGATGCTGAAGCTGAAGCTCCAAGATTTTGGCCACATGATCTGAAGAGCCTACTCATTGGAAAAGACCCTGATGCTGGGAAAGATTGAAGGCAGGAGGAGAAGGGGACGACAGAGGATGAGATGGTTGAATGGCATCACCGACTCAGTGGGCAAGAGTTTGATTAAAATCTGGGAGTTGGTGATGGACAGGGAAGCCTGGCGTGCTGCAGTCCATGGGGTCTCGAAGAGTCGGACACAACTGAGCGACTCAACAATATACAACCAAGGGCACTGACACTGCGTCACAGGGGCTCGGGGTGCCTGTTAAAGGGAGTAACTCTTTTGGCCTCTTAAGGCACCTCCCTGGGGGCAATGACTATAAATCTCCAGTCACAACTGGGTCTCCAGCCAAGGCTGGATTTCCTCTAGTCGGGGGATCGCTCACGTCCACTGCCAAGAGCTGACAGTCATTAATCCACAAGGCGGACAAAAGAAATACGGTGCTGCTCTGTTCACGGAAAGGGTGGGGAGGGGAGGAGGGGAACCGAAAGGAGGTTATGGCTGTCCAGATATGACGGACCTTCACATCTCAAATGCGGAGCGGAAGGAACAGGCAGATTAAAGGGGGGAAAACGTCAGTTTATGGAGAAAGGCTTCCTGCTAGAGAATAAGAGATGGACCGAAGCAGCTCTGATAACAAAACCAGGGGAATTAGGCAGTTATCTGCCAGAGCGTGCTGCTTCCGAGAGAATCTTGAGAATCATCGAGGTTGTTTTAGACAGGGAGTAAGGCTGAGCTGGGATGAGACGCCATTGGGTCATAGAATAAAACTTCAGGCTCTGCTCATTCAATTTCAAGCCTCTATTGCAGCTCGGCTCTGAGCTGGAGGAAATTGTGTTGTGGTAGATGTTTATGTGTGAATGCAAGCCGGTACATATTCTATAGGCACAAAATTCTTTCATGTTTGGGGAAAAGAAAAAAAAAGTTTCCTGTTCTTGGATACTCTTTCATCCTAAACCTGAGGCGCTTAATAAGGAGACCTGGTGTGAGATAACGCTGTGATTGGAGTGGGGGTGTGTGCATGTGTGTATGTGTGCCTGGCCAAGACAAATGGACATCTTTGCCACGACAGGAAGATGGACCAGGCTTTCCATAAATGGCCAGCAGGAATCTGATGGAGCCTTTGCAACACTCAGCGTGCTGTGGGTCACATTTGGGCGTGCATTGTTCCCCAGGCTCCTCTGCTCATTTCTTCCTGATCGATTCTCACCTGCCCCACAGGCTGCATCCATCACGGTTTTCTTTAGGTCTAGTTTCAGCTGCATAAAATGGATCAGATGCTGGGAGTGGGTTCAGTGGGGAGCGGAATCAGGCATCCAGATCCCCAGCCCTGCTTCCCAAGCATGCTCTTGTCACCAAATTGCAAATCATCCAAACGCGAGAGAGAAAATCCAGCCCGACTTAGGCTGTTTGGAATGTGGGCACTTGGGGGCCGATAAATACCTTAAAGGTCTCCCCTATGAGATGTGAAGCTTTGGAGTCAGAAATCAGTGGCCAGCTTTTCAAAGGAAAGGGTAACAGGTGTGCTCAGGTGAGCCCCAGACAGCTGGGTCTGGGAAAGCAAGTGCTGGTGCAGGTGTGGTGGCTGCTCCAGCCATATGTCCTGAGCAGACCCGGGGTGCAGAAGGAAGGATGAAACTGTGAATCAGAGGAGACAGGGCCATTCAGCCATTCAAGCCTCATTTGTCTCCAGGTACGCAGAGCAAATCCACAAGTCAAGAACAAGAACGTAGCAGATGGGACTTAGAGGAACCTGCTTCCTGCTCCAAAATGTCCAGAGGGGAGTAAATTGCAAAGAATTTTTGGCCATAGAGTTAAGCTCAAAACCAAGAGACTGAAACTGCCAGGACACGTGAAAGGGAATCTTGTCCATATTAGCAGTAATGAAATAGAGTGGGCTCTAGATACTACCAGCAGGGGTGCCCATGCCTTAGACTCTCAAGGCATCTTGCTGACCTCCAAGCTGGAAGGCCTTGGATTTTGGCTGCCCTGGCTTCCTTCTTATCCATACTCTGGGTGACCCCACTTAGCCCCATGTTTTTACATACCATTGATACATCTGTTGCTGCTGCTGCTGCTGCTGCTGGTAAGTCGCTTCAGTCGTGTCCGACTCTGTGCGACCCCACAGACGGCAGCCTACCAGGTTCCGCCGTCCCTGCGATTCTCCAGGCAAGAACACTGGCTCCCAATTCTAAATCCCTCCCCACCTAAGCTCCAGACTCAAAATCCAACGGCCTGTCCATCCTCTTGATGTTTAATGGAGCTCCCGAAGTTAATATATCAAAACTTGAGCTCCTAGTTTCCCTCTGCACCCCCAAATTCCACGATGCCTTCCTTGTCTTTCCCATCTCAGGGAGTAACGCTATCATTTACATATATGCTCTGGCCAAAACTTTGGATTCATTTTTTATTCCTTCCTTCCTTTCTCCCACACCCCACTGTCAATCTATCTGCTCTGCCTTCAGAACACACTCCATTCCTTATATCATTGTGTCCACTGCTACCACCCTTGTCCAGGGCACCACCCTCTCTCATCTCAATAACTGGCATGTCCTCAAGCTCATCAACCTGATCCCACTATTTCCACTACTGTGTCTGTCTCCACACAGAAGCCCAAGTGATTTTTCAAAATGTAAGTTTCAACCTAAATGTCCATTGACAGATGAATGGATAAAAATGGAGATATATATATATATATATATATATGTATATATATATATATTACTTAGCCATAAAAAAGAATGAAATATTGTCATTGTCAGCAACATAGATAGACCTAGAGATTATTATACTAAGGGAAGTAACTCAGACAGAGAAAGTAAGTCAGACAGAGAAAGACAAATACCATGTGATATCACTTATATGCAGAACCTTAAAAAAATTATACAAATGAACTAACATACAAGACAGACACAGACTTTACAGACACAGAAGACAAACTTATGGTTGCCAAACAGAAAGGAGGACGAACTGGAAATTTAGGATTAACAGATACACACTACTATGTATAAAATAGATAAACAATAAGGACTTACTATATAGCACAGAGAATTATATTCAGTATCTTATAATAACCTATAAGATAGGTTGTAATAGTTATACTTTTCCATTGATAACAGAAAAAGATTGGAGAAAGAAAATAGATGTATGTACAACTGAATCACTCCAATTATTTTTAATATTAATAGCTTATATTATTTTAAATAATTATTATTAAATTATTTTTAACACATAATTTTTAAAAATAGCCTTCTCTCATGATCAGAAACTCCCCCTGGTGTTTCATTGCCCTTGAAACAAAGCCTCAAAGTCTTCTCAAGGCCTGTGAGCAGCCTGACCTTCATCTCCCACCCCAGGCCAGTCTCCTCCCCTCTCGCTCATGCTCATTCCAGCCACACTGGCTTCCTGGCTGTTCTTTCAAACCTACCCCTTTGTTCCTTCCTCAGCCTCTTTATATTTGTGGCTCTGTCCACCTGGACAGCTCTTCCCAAACCCTTTCACATCACTCACTTCACCGAATTCAAAACTGTAGTCACATGTTACCTCTGGAGGGAAGCCTCCCTTGACCACAGATTCTCAAGGAGACTGGCTACCACCCAGGCCCTGCATCACCCCTCTTCCCTTGTCTTATCCCACTTTAAAGCACTTGTGCTGGATATTTATGATGCTTTGTGGCTACCCAGCTTTTTGCTTGCTTGGGCAAACTTTAGGACTTCCCAAGGCAGAAACTAGCAGGTTTAAATAGCGTCCCCCTAAAATTATGTTCACCCAGAGCCTCAGAATCTGAGCTTAGCTGCTTTTTGCAGCTTTAGTCAGCCAAAGATTTCAAAATGAAGTCATCTTGGATTTAGAAAGGGTCCTAAATCTACAAAATCTCCTGGACTACAATTCTTAGAAGGAAAGGGAGGAGATTTGGACGCAGATATACAGACATCAGGGGAGAGGCCATGCAAAATGGGAGGCAGAAATTGGAGTTGTGTAGACGCAAGCCAGCTTCCCAGATAGTTCAGTGGCAAAGAATCCACCTGCCAATGCAGGAGATGCGGGTTTGATCCCTGGATCGGGACGATCCCCTGAAGGAGGAAATGGCAACCCACACCAGTATTCTTGCCTCGGAAATCCCATGGACAGAGGAGCCTGAAGGGCTGCAGTCCATGGGGCTGCCAAGTGTCAGACCCAGCAGAGCAACTGAGCCTGACCACAGGCCTGGGAGCCAAATATTGCCAGGAGACACCAGAAGCTAAGATGATACAGGGAAGAATTCTTTCCTAGAGGCTTCAGAGGGAACATGGCTCTGTCAACACCTTGATTTTGGACTTCTAGCCTGACTGTGAGCCATGAAAGCAAGCAAGTTTGCAGCAATTTGTTACAGCAGCCTTCAGAAGCTAATCCTGCCAGAAAACTCATTTCCCTAGACGCCTAGTAATCAGAGCGCAGGCGGGATACCTAGACCCCCTCTGGTTGGCTACGCTGACATGAGACACCCACTGCAGGACCAAGCAGCCTAAGGGAGGCCACCCCCACCTGTTCATATCTACGCTGCCCATGCCCCAGACATCAAGGAACAGGAAATAAGCCATCCCGTGTGTCTCTCCAAATCCCTGACCCCCAGAATCTATGAGCATAATAAAAAGACTGGTGCTTGACCCCAGAAAATTGGAGTGATTGGTTACACAGCAGTAGTAACTACAACAAAAAAAAACCA
The DNA here is from genome assembly GCF_963930625.1 of Muntiacus reevesi. NCBI lineage: Eukaryota > Metazoa > Chordata > Mammalia > Artiodactyla > Cervidae > Muntiacus > Muntiacus reevesi. The sequence goes on from NC_089252.1 coordinate 53,074,040, forward strand.
AAATAATTTTCCTCTGATGGTGGGGCTTGTGGGAGATGGTGGGTAGAGATGTATTGAATTATGCCTTTATCAGAAAATAGTGGGTTTGTTTGAATGGTTGAATCTCATATTTCCCAGAGTCACGTCAGAGACCCAGAAACCTCAGGCCCCTCAAGGTACATGAAAATCCCCTGGAACCCTAAAATTTTTTAAAATCTAGTTGAAAAATCTTGGTAAATTATACACAAAGGAATCCTCAGTCTCCTTGCCTTGATAGTGATGAACAGCAAACATCCACATTGCACCAGGCTTTTCCACAGTCATAGTTTCATGGAATCGCCCAGGACCTCTGAAAAGCAGGCATTATTATTTTACAAATGAAGCCTGGAGACTATAGAAACTTCAACTCAGGTTCTGAACCCTGAAGCGACTTGAAGTCCCGAGTTCTGACAATCCATCTTCCAGAGTTATCTCTAAATAATAGCTACGCTGAGTAAAACGCCAAGTGATCTCAACAATCCCCTTTCATGATATTTTAAGGCTACTGCCAAGAGCAATGTTGTCATAAAGGCAGCTTAGGGTAGTTACCCATTTGGCAGAGAACTGCCAGGGTGCCTGCGAAGCCCATGATCGGAAGTTCAGAGCGACAGGTCATAAATTCTCTTTATAAAAGAAAAGGCCAAGCAAAGGGTCATTTTAACAGCCGTCTGTCCGGCATCTCCACCCTGCAGCCTGGGGTGAGCTGATTCTGAATTTCATGCTTTGGGGCAGAATTGCATACCAAAAACATATCCTCTGATGTGTTCATATGCAATTGGATAGAACTAAGAATTTGTTCAGATGTAAATTCAGTGACCCCCTAAGCTGATAACTGGGGCTTCTCAGAGGGCTCAGCAGTAAAGAACAATCCTGCCAATGCAGGAGACTTGGGTTCTATTCCTGAGTGGGGAAGACCCCCGGAGACAGACATGGCAACCCATGCCACAGACAGAGGAGCCTGGCAGGCTACAGTCTCTGCAGTCTCAAAGAGTTGGACCCAACTGAGTGACTAAGACAGCAAAGCTGATATACTATGAAGGGTGTTAATCAGGTAGCCTCAGTAAAGACTGAGAGGACCCCCAAAGCTTGCTGATATCACTGCAGTGAAAGAAGAGGGTGGCCTTTCTGGCTGGCGCCATTCTTGTCTATAAGATAGTGAGAAGAGATGTTGTGTATGGTCAGCACTCACCTGGAGACAAATGGTCCTCACCAGGGTGCTAATCCACTTAAAATAATCAGCACCAGAGCTTTAATTTGGCACCGTCCCCAAGATACTACAAGGACCTGCCAGCTATCTTGAGAATATCAGCCACAGTAGAACCAGAACAACCCAGAAATCCAGAAGCTACAAAGAATCATCCTCTTTGTCAACTACAATCCTACCCTTTTTGAACTATAAACAAAAGATCATTTAGGCCAAAATACAGACGAATCTGAAGGAACTTCTCTGTGACAGGTTAACTCATAGGTTTCTAGAGCTCAGTCTTCAAGATAGAGACCTGAGTCTCTTCCACGTACCAGTTCCATGGCCATGACCCATAGCCACATAATTCCACTCCCCGTTTGGGGGAGAATGGTTACATATATACGTATGGCTGAGTGGCTTTTCTGGGCACTTGAAACCATCACAACGTTGTTAACCAACTGTACTCCAATATAAAACAGAAAGTTTATTTTAAAAAAGATAATTCCACTCCTTGTACCTCAATTTGTTTCCTTAACTCTAAAATGAAGATGCTAATGGTTTTCACCTCATATTAACATTGCAAGGAATAACAACAACAACAACAACAACAAATGGACGCTGAGTACCTGGTTTAGAATAAATACTCAATTACATGCAACCATTATTGGTCTTTCCCGGGCCATGAAAACCAATTCTGGCTGATCCAGGACTAAACTTCAGCTGTCAGGACTCTCTGGCTGATCCTCACACCAGGACACTCCATCAAGAAGAAGGGTACTTTCCCTCCTGGGTCTCTTTGTCTATGTTCCAAACATTTGGGATACTAACCAGCACCTCATAAGTTGAGTAAAATATAAACAACTTCAGTATATCTCCATCTTTTTTCCAAATAAATCAAGTTCAGCAAGCTCGCCCATAACCCCATGTTGAATCCACAAAACTGTAGGCAGCTTCCTTTGGGACCAGCATTTTCTGGCTAATTAAGATGAATGTTGTATCGATGAAAGATTATTTTAAAATGGCACTGATAGTGTTTAGACATTGTCATAACATCAGCCGGTGGATCACTAATTTGCAAATTTTGCTAAAGATCTTGCCAATTAAAACCCCTTCTAGACACTCTCGAACACACTGACAGTGACAGCTGATAGACCACATGGTAAAGACATGATCACATTAAAATCACACAAGACTGTTCTCCCTGGAAAGGCTGAGGGAAAGAGACGGGGGCATGTCCCCAAAGCGGGTGCCACTGAGTCGACCCAGCCAGACTGTCGGAAGAGAAAAGCAAATCTTTGGGTTTTATTTTACCCTCACTGTTTTCCAAAACAAACAGTGGAACTTTGCAAAAAGTCTGCGGGAAATTATCATCCTGCAAAATTGTTCCTGTGTCTCTCTCTGTGAGAGAAGCCAAGAGCAGTGAATCTCTGGACCAAGCTGAAATTCACTGACACCAGCCAACCTACTTGGGTCGGTGGGCATTAGCTTGGGGTCCTATGGGGACAGTTTACACTGCTCCAGGGGTGCTCAAAGGGGGCAGGAGTAGTCATCGGACTATCTCTGGGAAGTCACCCCAATTAACAACCACAGCGAATTCCTATAGAAGTCAGTTTTACAAACTCTGCCCAGCAGTGGGTCACTGGGGGAAATTGTCCAGATTTGGAAATTAAGGTACTATGTCAATGCATGTATTTAAAAGGATAGATTTCATGCACATAGCTCTAGTAGCTAACATTTCTTGAGTGCCTACCATGTGCATTACATTATTTATTCCTTACAGCACTCCTTGAAGATCAGTGCTAGTATAATCCCCAGAAGACAGATGAGGAAATTGAGGCTCAGAGACGCTGTAGATCTCATTCTTAAAAACACAGTTGCCGAGCAGTAGAACTGGGACATAATGTCAGTCCCATGGGCTCCAGGCCTGTGGTGGTAACATTCCATAGTGGATCTGGTCTTATTCTTCAGACTTGTGATTTACTCATACACTGGTCTATAAGAGATTAGGGTTTTTTTGTTTTTTTTTTTTTCTGATGTCCATGTGTATTATTTCTCTATTCCGTGAGAAAATCAGGAATATATCTAATTATATAAGTATAACCACACATACAGTTACTGTACATAGACCTTTTACATAGAAACAGTGTGTACTAAAACTTTGCATATACAGATTCACAGTGACATTTATACACCAGCCCCCCATGTGGCTCAGTGGTAAAGAATCCGCCTGCTTGTGCAAGAGACCTGGATTCAAACCCTGGGTCGGGAAGATCCCCTGGAGAAGGAAATGGCAACCCACTCCAGCACTCTTGCCTAGAAAACCCCATGGACAGAGGAGCCTGGTGGGCTACAGCCCGTGGGATCACAAAGAGTTTAAAAATACAGATTCACAATGACATATATACATTACCATGTGTATATGGTAACAGATAGCTAGTGGGAAGTTGCTATATAATAAAGGGAGCCTAGCCTTGCACGCTGTGACAACCTAGAGGGGTGGAATGGGATGGGAGGTGGGAGGGAGGCTCCAAAAGGAGGGGATATATGTGTATTTATGACTGATTCTCATTGTTGTATAGCAGAAACCAACACAGCATTGTAAAGCAATTTGTCTCCAATTCTTAAAAATCATTTAGTGAGGGAAAAAGTAGAATACAGATTCAAAATACGTGAGTACTCATGGAGAACATGAAATAAAATGAGCTTATTAGACAAATTGATAAGTAAATAAGGTGGTACTGTTCTTCCAATAATTGTGGTTATAAGATGTTATCATAAAATTTAGTGGCATTAAAAAAAAGACTCAATGGGCATGAGTTTGAGCAAACTCTGGGAGACAGTGAAGGACAGGGAAGTCTGGCATGCTGCAGCCCATGGAGTCACAAGGAGTTGGACACTCCTTTACCTATTTGTTGACTGAACAACAGCAACAACAAAAAAATCAGTCGGCAAGCCCACGGATTCTGCGGATCAGGTCTTAGACAGAATAGGGTGAGAACCATTTGTCCTTGATCCATGATGTCTGGGTCTTCTGCTGGAAGACTTGAGACTGACGGCCAGTCGCCAGAAAGCTCCATCACTCACAAGTCTGGGGGGCGATGCTGAGAGTTAGGGGCCTCAGTCCCCGTCCAGATGGGCACCTCCGTGAGGTCCCTCCATGTGGACTCTCTCATAGCACGGGCACTGGGTTCTGAGGGCGCACGTCTCAAGAGACAAAAAGCCAAGCGGAAGCTGTGTCGCCTTTTGGGACCCAGCCTTGGAAGTCTCACAGCCTTATTTCCACCCCTACCTATTCATCAGAAGCCAGTCGCTAAAGCCAGTCACTTTCAGAGAAGGGGAATCAGACTCCTCCTCCCGGGAGGAAGGTCAAAGTCGGGGGAAGGGCTTCCCTGGTGGTTCGGTGGGAAAGAGTCTGCCTGCCAATGCAGGAGACACAGGTGTGATCCCTGATCCAGAAGATTCCACAAGCCGCAGAACTAAGCCCATGCCCGACAGCTGCTGAGTCTGTGCTCTAGAGCCCGGGAGCCCCAACACCTGAGCCCATGCGCCCCCAGATACTGAAGCCGGTGCACCCTGGAGCCGTGCGTGGCCTCAGAAGAGGCCAGCGCAGTGAGAAGCCTGCCCACCGCAACTGGAGAGTGGCCTGCGCAGCCTCGAAGACCCAGCACAGCAAAAAAATAAATACAGTTATTTTAAAAGAAGGTCTGGGGAAAAAAATTGGAGCAGAAACAGTATTATGGCCATTTTTGAAAAGTGAAGTATTTACCTATATTTCTTGTATTTATTAATAAGGGAACAAATTACCTATACATAAAATATATGTTCAGATTGGAAGCATCCATTTACCTATAAACAGTCTCATCTATTCACCAAAGCAGACTTATGGACAGCATATTAATGATAAGCCATTAAAATATTTTTATGTTCATATTTTACATGTTGTTGTAAAAAATAAACCCTCAAAGTATGCTACCTGAAACATTTGGCTGAAGAACCATATATTTGGTTCAAAGGCAACAAAATTACATTTGTCTTTAAATATTACACAGCAAAACATTTTAGAAATTTAGATCAGCTTTTTCCTCTCTAAGAGTTGATGTGGTTTTACTGCATGTGTGTAAAGACCTTGGACTCTAAAGACCACTGGGGATGAAATTGTTCCTTCCACTGTCGCTGGACAAGTAAGACTGGGCCTAAATCATCCTGAAGTCTTTACTATTTTATCTATTAACATTTCAAGTAAAAGAAAAATGTGACCTGATACTTCCCACTAGACCAAGAGACAGGCAGGGTGCATTCTGTGGTTTCAAAATGTTTGGGGTTTTTCCAGAGATCTTTCTGTTATTGATTTCTAATTTAATTTCATCATGGGCAGAGAAGACACTTTGAATGACTTGAATACTCTTTGAAATTTGTTTTATAGCTCAGAATATGATACATGTTCTATGTGCACTTGAGAAGAAGTGTATTCTGATGTTTTGGGGTGGAATGTTCTGTTAAGTGTCAATTAAGTCATGTTAGTCGAACAAGTGTTCAAGTTTTCTATATCCTTACTGACTCTCAATTTACTTGTTTCATCTGTTATTGAGAGAACAGTATTAAAAGTCTCTGACTATAATTGTGAATTTATCCATTTCTCCTTGAAATACTACAGATTTTTGCCTCATGCATTTTGGAGTTCTGTTATTAGGAGAATGATGTTGAGGATCATTATGCTCTCCTTAAGAACTGACTCATTTATGAAATGATCATTTTTATGGTGGTAGTGGTGTGTAGGTGCCAAGTCATATCCAGCTCCTTGCGACTCCATGGACTGTAACTCCCCAGGCTCCTCTGTCCATGGGATTTCCCAAGCAAGAATACTGAAATGGGTTGCCATTTCCTTCTCCAGAGGATCTTTCTGACCCAGGGATTGAGCCTCTTTCATTGGCAGACGAATTCTTTTACTGCTGAGCCACAGGGAAGCCCAACCATTTTATACCTGATAATAGTCTTTACTATGATGTCTACTTTGCTTGATATTCACACAACTACCTCAACTTTCTTTTAATTAGTGTTAGCATTTCTTAGTGCGAACATTAAAACCAGGCTTCCTGGTGGCTCAGACAGTAAAGAATCTACCTGTAGTGCAGGAGACCTGGGTTCTGTCCCTGGATCAGGAAGATCCCCTGGAAAAGGGAATGGCAACCCAGTCCAGTCTTCTTGCCTGGAGAATTCCATGGACAGAGGAGCTTAGAGGGCTTCAGTCCACGGGGTCACAAAGAGTTGGACACGATTGAGTGACTAACACATACAACACAAACGCAGATATGATATACTTGGGTGTTTGTTTTAAATTCAATCTGATAATGTCTTTCTTTTATCTGCATCATTTGGGCCTTTTAACTTTAAAATGGTTATTGAAATGGTTGGACTTCCTTGGTGGCTCAGCTCTAAACAACCACCTGCACTGCAGGAAATGCAAGAGACACAAGTTCAATCCCTGGGTTGGGAAGATCCCCTGGAGAAAGGAATGTCAACCCACTCCAGTGATCTTGCCTGGAGAATTCCATGGACAGAGGAGCCTGGTGGGCTACTGTCCACGGGATCCCAAACAGTCAGACATGACTGAGCACAAAGCATTTGAAATGGTTAGGTTTGACTCTATTGTCTTGTAATTTATTTTTTCAGTCTGTCCTTTGTTCTCTCTATTTTCTCTGCCTACTTTTGGACTAATTCTTTCATGAATTAAGGGTGGGTTTTCACTTATACTATAAAGGATAAATATTTCTGGACCTACATAAAAATCCATGCATTCATTAGAAAAGACAGTGATTTTCATCAAGCCTGATTATTTCACTTAAATACAAGATGAAGATGCAGGAAGATCATCAGCTTGTAGAACTCATTCACATGATCTCTGACAGTGACTCTAAAGAAATAAAGCAGTATCTTTCATCCTGACAAGTAATTATAACTGAAAATAGATATTCAGTAGTTCCTATTTAATACATTTTTTCAGATCTTGAAAAAGAAAAGAAAGATCTTTTTCTTTTCATCACAGGACCTGATTCCAGACTTAAGCTGTTTCATACGTTGAAATCTGAAGCTTTTCCCCCAAGCACTTGTGAAAATGAGTCTTAAACATAGCAAGAAAAAGTGAAAGTGTTAGTCACTGAGTCATTTCCAATTCTTTGTGACCCCATAGACTGTAGCCCGCCAGGCTCCTCTGTCCATGGAATTCTCCATGCAAGAATACTGGAGTGGAGGATCCAGTATTTTCTCCAGGGGACCTTCCCCACCCAGGGATCGAAGCTGGGTCCTGCATTGCAAGCAGATTCTTTACTGTCTGAGCCACATGGGAAGCCCAGGCAATGTTAGTGAGCAAAACCAGTGGACTTGTGTTCTAGACATACCTGTTCCAAAAACCCGTACTGTGAGACCTTGAACTACTTACTCTTTTGATGTTCAACTTGATTTCTTCATCTGCAAAAATGATAGCCTTGGACTATACATGCTCTCTTTCAGCTCTAACAGTCTATGAGCACATACTTTTCTTACCATTCAGTCATCTGGGTGGTGGTGATTTAGTTGCTCAGTCATGTCTGACTCTGTGTGGCCCCATGGATCATAGCCCACCAGATTCCTTTGTCTGTGGGATCTCCCAGGCAAGAGTACTGGAGTGAGTTGCCATTTCCTTCTCCTGGGGATCTTCCTGACCTAGGGACTGAACCTGGGTCTCCTGCTTTGTAGGTGGTCTCCTACATTGCAGGCAGACTCTTTACCAACTGAGCCAGCAGGGAAGCCTGGATTATGCTCAGTTATTTGGGCTTACATTTGAAAGGCCTTTGGGGGCTTATTATTTACAAATTAGTCACTTCAGGTTGAGGGTCAAGAAAACTGTTCCAGCTCTGAGATATAAATTGATTGCAAAATGGAAATATGGGAGCTATGAGAGAAGATAGAGTGAGTGCAGAGTGTGTATCGGTGGCGTGAGGTCCAGTTGCAATGGAGTGACCAGCTCTTTGGTGCCCACTTACACACACACATTTAATTTGTGTGTTCTCTCAGAGACTTCCTAACCAAAAGACATTTCCAGACTCTGTAATTACAGACTGCTTTTCTGTGCAACTGCCACTCTTTTTTTTTTTTTTTTTTCTGCCTATTACCTTTATTTATTTGTTTGTTTGTTTATTTTTTATTTTTCAGTGGGTTTTGTCATACATTGATATGAATCAGCCATAGAGTTACACGTATTCCCCATCCGGGTCCCCCATCCCACCTCCCTCTCCACCTGATTCCTCTGGGTCTTCCCAGCCCACCAGGCCCGAGCACTTGACTCATGCCTCCCACCTGGGCTGGTGGTCTGTTTCACCACAGATAATATACATGCTGTTCTTTCTTTTTTTTTTTTTTTTTTAAATTTTTTATTTTTCAGTGGGTTTTGTCATACATTGATATGAATCAGCCATAGAGTTACACGTATTCCCCATCCCGGTCCCCCATCCCACCTCCCTCTCCACCTGATTCCTCTAGGTCTTCCCAGCCCACCAGGCCCGAGCACTTGACTCACGCATCCCACCTGGGCTGGTGATCTGTTTCACCATAGATAATATACATGCTGTTCTTTCGAAACATCCCACCCTCACCTTCTCCCACAGAGTTCAAAAGTCTGTTCTGTACTTCTGCGTCTCTTCTTCTGCCCTGCATATAGGGCCATTGTTACCATCTTTCTAAATTCCATATATATGCATTAGTATACTGTATTGGTCTTTATCTTTCTGGCTTACTTCACTCTGTATAATGGGCTCCAGTTTCATCCATCTCATTAGAACTGATTCAAGTGTATTCTTTTTAACAGCTGAGTAATATTCCATGGTGTATATGTACCACAGCTTCCTTATCCATTCGTCTGCTGATGGGCATCTAGGTTGCTTCCATGTCCTGGCTATTATAAACAGTGCTGCGATGAACATTGGGGTGCATGTGTCTCTTTCAGATCTGGATTCCTCAGTGTGTATGCCCAGGAGTGGGATTGCTGGGTCATATGGCAGTTCTATTTCCAGTTTTGTAAGAAATCTCCACACTGTTCTCCTTGGTGGCTGTACTAGTTTGCATTCCCACCAACAGCGTAAGAGGGTTCCCTTTTCTCCACACCCTCTCCAGCATTTATTGCTTATAGACTTTTGGATAGCAGCCATCCTGACTGGCGTGTAATGGTACCTCATTGTGGTTTTGATTTGCATTTCTGTGATAATGAGTGATGTTGAGCATCTTTTCATGTGTTTGTTAGCCATCTGTATGTCTTCTTTGGAGAAATGTCTGTTTAGTTCTTTGGCCCATTTTTTGATTGGGTCAGCTAAGACTGGGACTCAGTTCGCTCCTGTCCTGAGCTACACAGAGACCAGGTTGAGCTCCCTCAAGACTCTTCCCAACCTCACCACCCATGGATGGAAAGAGTACACATGGAGTGCTAAGGCTCTTTGGGTACTTTTATTCAATACTGTGAATTGAGCAGGTTCTCTGGAGGAGAGACATTTCAGCTACATTCCAACTCTTTCTGGAACATTTCATGATCAACATCATTTCAGTTCAGTTCAGTCACTCAGTCATGTCTGACTCTTTGTGATCCCATGGACTGCAGCACGCCAAGTCTCCTTGTCCATCACCAACTCTCAGAGCTTGCTCAAACTCATGTCCATTGAGTCAGTGATGCCCTCCAACCATCTCATCCTCTGTCATCCCCTTCTCCTCCTGCCCTCAGTCTTTCCCAGCATCAGGGTCTTTTCCAATGAGTCAGTTATTTGCATTGGTTTGCCAAATTATTAGAGTGTCAACTTCAGCATCAGTCCTTCCAATGAATATTCAGGGTGATTTCCTTTAGGATAGACTGGTTGGATCTCCCTGCAGTCCAAGAGACTCTGAAGAATCTTCTCCAACACAATATCATTTCAGCAGTAACTCAGATTCTAACCGTCTCATGGAGGCAGTCTTTCAAAACTTTGTAACTATTTTTCAAGTTCCAAAATTTAGTATAGCCAAAATGTCTCAGATAGTCTAGAAATTAACCTTCAAATTTACACAGATCTCCCAAATTCCAAAACTTCTGGTGGGACTAGAGGTTCCAAAAGGCGGAGGCCACTACCACCCCATCTAATATCCTTTAGGGTTTATTGATCTCTCCGTATTTCCTTAATCTGTCCTTCTCTCATGCCCATTTGTGGCATATCAAACTCTCTTTCATGTAGGACTCATTCTGACTCTGGTCTCCTAAATTATGTTTATTTTTCAGTTATTCTTTGATTCTGGTGACTTATTAAGGCTTTAATGAAAAGAATGACTTGATGGGTGTCAAAGGAGTTTCTTTCCAGTGAAGGGTTGCCAAGGATTGGCTTGATTTCAGGGGACTGTCTCTGAAAATAACAGAGAAGGATTGAGTTCTGTAATTAAATTTCTAGGTGCCTGAGCTTATACAGACCTCCAAAAATGATAAGATGAACTCAATATAGCTGAACAGTTAAGGCTATTAGCAGTTCAAGCTAAAGATTATAATAATAACTCATGATCAAAGAGGAGATTTTAATTATAAAGCAAATGTTAAAATAAGATCTCTGGCAATGTGAGTGTGTGTGAAATTGTTGTGTGTGAGTTTAACAGGTTTGTTGCACTCATTTTTTAAAAAGAATTAACTCTTTATTGCTTATAGCTCTTATAAAATCAAATAAATTTTTCAGCTAAATACAACTGCAACCATTAAATCAATATAGTAAAAATGAACAATTTTCATCAGGTTATATGTACTAAAAATAAATTTTTTGTTGGTTTTAATAAGGTAAAAAGATAATTATATTTTTGGCACAATGGAGCATTATTTTAAACTTCATTGTTATTATATTTCCTTTTTAATAGTGAACTTTTTCAATAACCTTTTTTTCCCCCTTGGGCGGCTTGTGGGATCTTAGTTCCTCTACCAGAAATTTAACCCATGCTCCCTGCAGTGGAAGCGCAGAGTCCAAACCACTGGACTGCCAGAGGATTCCTTTAACAGTGAACTTTTTAAAACCACTAATCCATTATTTTGATGGGAATTCATTTTTAAAGATCTTGGCTAGTACATCAAGATGGAATTTACTCCAGGGCCCCATTTTACCACCATTTTACTGGGTGCCTCCCGTACATAGGTGAGAATGACAGCATGTTTCATTAGAATAACTCTTTTTAGATATACCCTTATATATGGGTATCATTCAGACCCCCAGAAAGTCATGACACTAGGTATTGTGAAATCTTTTTCTTTTCACAGTCTTGATTATAGATTGCGTATAAAGAAACGAATGACATTTCACAAAGAAATTTCTTTCTTGTCATTTCTCTGCTTCAAAGATCCTTCTCCTCAAGACTTTCTCTCTTCTTCTCCCCACCTCTTCCCAAAGTCAGTCAATTCTGCCTTCATCTCCCATTACCGGTTCTTTTAACTCAACTTTCCCAAACCTGCACATGGCGTCCAGGCTCTGAAGGTTCATCTTACTCTCCAAGAATATTCATCAAAGCATGTTACCTGCAAATGTTCATCTCCAACGGGTTTGGGGAGGTGAAGGAGGGGGTGTTTATGTCTTCACGCATGAGACTTGTTAGGATCTTAGCTCAACATCTAGTTTGTGAACACACGCATGGGAGAGAAGTGAGCGACACTGGGGGGCTTTCCTGGTGGCTCAGATGGTGAAGCATCTGCCTGCAGTGCAGAGGACTGGGTTCGATCCCTGGGTCAGGAAGATCCCCTGGAAAAGGAGACGGTTACCCACTCCAGTATTCTTACCTGGAGAGTTCCACGGACAGAGGAGACTGGCGGGCTACAGGTCCACAGGGCTGCAAAGAGTCAGCGGACATCACTGAGCAACTAAAACACACAAACACGCACACGTGACACTGAAGGGCAGCACACGTCCAGATGCAAAGCCCAGACCAGCATAGGTTAAGGACAGCCTCCGGGAGGACCTGAAAGCCGGTTTGTGAAGAGACTAGAACCAGGAGGACTCAGAAGTGCAAACAAAAGGAGGAAGACCGTGTTGAGAGTAGAGAGGGCGTTAAGAGGGCAGAGGCGCAGAGATGAGCATGGACCTCTGGGTTCTGATTAGAACAGGAAGTATGTCCAGAGTCATGGCAAGTTAGCGATGTGGGCCTAACCCAGCAGGCCCTTGTGCCAAAGACACGGGGCAAGCTAAGCCGGATGACCACCGCAGGGCGGCCTGTGCAGTGACGACTGTGAGGGCCTGGTTATCAAACAAGGCAAAGTTTCAGCCAGAGGCAGCTGATATCAAAGCCGGAAGTGACGAAGACGGGCAGTAAGCCAAGATGACTACTTCATGTGAGCCCTGAAGGCAGCTTGATGGCCGAGCGAATAAGAGCGACTTGGGGGTGGGCCAGTTGTTCTGTATGCTAAGACCAATTTGGGGTCCAGGCGAGATTTCCCTTGCACAACAGTACATTCTGCCAGCTGCAACAAAGCTCTCAAAGCTGGTGTTGTAGGCCCAGTGCCTCACAAAACAGGAGCAGCAATTTAACATAGTCATTTCCTCAGTAAAATGAGGCCGTTGGAGTTTTCTTGAGTAGAGGGGTCAAACAAAGAGTGAGATGGCTTATGAAAACCTGGACTGGGACATCCGTGGAGGTCCAGTGGTCAAGACTTCACCTTCCAATGCAGGAGGTGTGGGTTTGAGCCTTGGTCATAGGAGCCAAGATCCCACATGCCAAAAAAACCCCAAAATTATAAAACAGAAGCAATATATTAACAAATTCAATAAAGACTTTAAGAATGATCCACACCAAAAATATCTTAAAAAAATTTTTGTTAATTAAAGAAAAAACTGTGATTGATGTATGCAGTATGGACCATATACCAAGAATAAATGAACAGTTAAATAAAAATATATTCAGTTAAAAGTTACATTAAGTCATTTATCCATTTATTTATTCAGTGAATACTTGTTAATTGCCTACTATTTATCCCACACTGGTGAGCAAAGCGGATCCAGTCCTGACTTCATGGAGGAATAAACTAATGAAAAGGAACATTAAGCAATTAATGACACGCATTACAAATCATAACACTGTGAAGAAAAGATCCAGGGAATCACGAGAGGTTATAACAAGGGAGATGTGAGGTCAAGAACTTGACAATGTGCAGCTCATTGTGACCTTCAGTAGGTCAGTTTGGCTGTGATAAGGAGGCGAAGATTGAGATGGGTTGAAAATGAAAGAATGGAAGGAGGAAGTGAGGAAGGGAGAGAAGGAGCCAGGGAGACATAATTAAATAAAACAGACCAAACACCTGCCTATGAGCCTCCATCCTGGAAGAGAAGCTCTGTGGGCAGGCAGAGCCCTTGAGCAGGAGATCAGGGCTGGGTCTGTCAGTGTAGGACTAACGGGCAGAGATGCCACCCTGGTCCTCTCCACCCTACCGAGGGACAGAGTGCCCAGAGAGCCACGCAGCCCGAGCAAACGCCCCCCATCGGGAAGTGTGGGCAAAGAACAGAATTCAGAGGAATCCAAGAAAGAAATAGGCAAAGGTCTGCATTGGAGAGAGGAGCCTTTTAGGTTGACTAGATGATTAGACAAGGTTGTAATCCAGGTCTGTTACCTTTTAGGAGACAAGAAATCTGTAACTGTTTTTCATCAAAGACATTAGAGCAAAGGGTCACAAGGCCCTCTGACCAAGCTCGGAGAGTCTAGGGCAGCCCACCCTGAAATGGGAGTGGGTGGGTGGGGGCAGGAAAGAATCTCATGAGGCCCGACCCCTGGGGGTGCCCCCCAAAGACGGTTGGGAGACGGAGTGGACAAACAGATAAATGCATAGAGGTCTGAAGGCCACTAGGTTAGAGAACAAGGAAGCATCTCCGTCACACATGCCAGCCATTCCTGCTTAGAAAGGCAAAGACACTCAATATTTGGTATCTGTGGACAGCTTTCTACTTTCAACTTCTCGAAGGACTCATTAAAAACAAACAAATAAACAAACCTCTGAGGACTTCCCTGGCATTCCAGTGGTTGAGACTCCATGCCTCCACTTCAGAGGGCACAGATTTGATCCCTGGTCGGGGTACTAAGATCCTGCATGGCGTGCAATGTGACCAAAAAAAAAATTAACAAACAAGCAAAAACCCCTCTGAGTCTCCTCTCCAGTCCCTTCCTCCTTTATTTTCTGCTTCAGAATCTTTTTTAGCAGATAGTTCTTTTCACAGCACTGAGGCAGATTTTGAAACCAAGCAATATTTAAAACACAAAAAAGAAAAACTATCTTCTGCTAATAATGATTATGTTCCTTTTTATTATTAAAGGTGCAATTAAAAGAATTTATGTTTTTCCCTTTTGTATAAATAAATAATAAACATTGTATTTGATATTCTGATTTTCTATATAGAGTGACGTTGGACATGTAATTAGCTGTATGCTTTTAACAAACTGGCCTGACTGTAATGATAACTAACTAAGAGATTCTAAAAAGGAATTTGAGTGGCAAAACGGTATAGGTATTCCATTCATTTATCATTTAGGAAGCACTTATGGTCAGGCATCACTGAAACTTTAATGAAGCATTGTACCTTCTACAAAATGACTGTTGGCCAAAACACTGAGAATAATTTCCTAGTGATTTTAAAAGGAGAGGAAAGAGGGAAGGAAAGGTGGGGAGGGTAGGATGACCATTTTCTAGATGACTCTTCATGTTGTATCCTGATAGCCATAGTCATAAACATTCCATTATGGGTTGAGGTTGATTATGGTTTCGATGATGATGATGACAAATATAACCTTTCCCCCAATCCCCAAGAGGTCTATCAACAGGAAATATCATCATTTCTAATTTGTAGGTAAGGGGAAAAAAGACATTAAAATTTTGGTGGCAACCATTTTGTCTAGGATGTTTGTCATCTGAAGGAAGAGGAAATAAGTAGAATCCACAAAACTTTGGAAAATGTCCAGTTAACATCACTTTAAGACCTGGGAATTACCTTTGTAAAACAAATACTCTCCCTTGGCCCTCTGCCCACCATTTGGCTCCTTCCGTATCATGGTTATATGATGCATATTCTAATTAAATTTTGGCTTCAGTCTTACAACAAAACATGGTGTCTCTTGATTTTCCACATTCTGATTACAATACCCCATCAAATTGTCACCTTTTCAGTGTTAACAAGATCAAATGTTAAACTGTTGTGTGTGAAGGACCTGAGCTTCCTACTGAAGATATTTGCAGGCTATAACACAGCCCATATTATTGGGCGCCCACGTTATTCTGGTGAAGTGTGAGCAACTCACTCCACAATTGGGCTTCCCACCCAGAAACAGGGGCAGCATGCAAGCAGCTTGTGTGGATGGGGCTGGAGCATGGGTCAGGCAGCAGACAGGGTGCAAAGGAGGGATGCTGTTGCTACGGCCCACACCCTTGGTAATGCCAGGATGTCCTCCACCATGGACTGTGTCCCCCCAGACTCACATTGGAGCCCTGACTCCCACTGTGATGGTATTTGGAGATGGAGCCTTTGCGAGGTTAGGCTGAGATAAGGTTATGATGGTGGGGACCCTTGTCATGGAATTAGTTCCCTTGTAAGAAGAGACACCATGAGAGATGTTGGACCGTAAAGAAGGCTGAGTGCCAAAGAATTGATGCTTTTGAACTTCGGTGCTGGAGAAGACTTTTGAGAACCCCTTGGACAAGTTCAGACCAGTCAATCCTAAAGGAAATTGATCCTGGATATTCATTGAAAGGACTGATCATAAAGCTGAAGCTCCAATAATTTGGGCACCTGATGCAAAGAGCCGACTCATTGGGAAAGACCCTGATGCTGGGAAAGATTCAGGACAGGAGGAGAAGGGAATGACAGAGGATGAGATGGTTGGATGGCACTGAGCAAACTCTGGGATATGGTGAAGGACAGGGAAATCTGGCATGCTGCAGTCCATGAGGTCGCAGAGTTGGACACGACTGAGCAACTGAAAAACAACAAAAAGACATACCAGACAGCTGGGAGCTTGCTGTCTCTCTCTCTCTGCATCTCTATCTCTCTCTGCCACATGACCACACAGTGAAGAGGTCTGTGTCTACAACCCAGGAAGAGCATCTCAGAAGAACCTGATCATGCTGTCACCCTGATCTTGAACTTCCAGCCTAAGAACTATGAGAAAATACACCTTCTATTGTTCAAGCCACCCAGCTTATGGTATTTTGCTTTGGCAACCTGAGCAAACTAAGACACTGTAAAAGCCAACTACCCTGAAAATGCTGCCCTACACATAGTAAGTGTTCAATAAATGTAAATAATTATGTTGGCTCATGGTAAACCTTTTCTTCTTAACTGATCGGAGAACAATTCAGTGGCCACATATTTTCACTTCGGTAACCAATTAAGAAAGCTCACTTTGCCAGTGTCATTTTGAGAATAAATTGCCAGCCACCAAGAATGCTTAAATGACAAAGTATTTCTACTCTGGTGTCTTCAGAGTATTCCTGTGGAATAGGCTCCAATAAGTATTATTGCTCCCCATTTCCAGATATGGAAACTTTGGCACAGGCTTGATTAATGTCACAGAGGGAGTCGTAAGTTATCAAAACAATAAGCAATACCTTCTGACTATAAGCTGAGATTTCTGATCCATAAACAGAATAATAAACTATCTATAAAAAATGGATGATAACTATATAGAATTTTAATAGGAAGTTTTGATTATATATACTCAACATGGCAAAATTAATTATATTAATGTCCCCAAGTACCTTAGAATGAATAGTAAATCAAATCACCATGTGGAAGACATAGTGGCATGTGATGAGAATATAGAATGAGCTATTAGTTACAGACCCTTTTCAGCTGGAGAGAAAGAGCAAAAATAAAGCTCACATTAAAAGATAACTTTTTAAAAAGGGGGAGCAAGAGGTCTATTACACCACAAAGTCTTATGTAATATCCAGACTAGGAGTCAGCAAACTTTTTCTGTGAAGGACCACATAGTAAATATCTCTATTTCTGGAGTCATTCACTCTCTTTTGCAACTGTTCAACTCTGCCATAATAACCTTGTAGTGGCTCAAAAGCAGTCACAGGCAATGAATGTGTGTGGCTGTGTTCCAGTGAAAGGGCTTCCCTGCTAGATCAGCTGGTAAAGAATCCGCCTACAAGGCAGGAGACCGAGGTTTGATCCTTCGGTTGGGAAGATCCCCTGGAGAAGAGAACAACTACCCAGTTCAGTATTGTGGCCTGGAGAATTCCATAGACTGTATAGTCCATGGGGTTGCAAAAAGTCAGATACCACTGAGCGATCTGTTCCAATAAAACTTTATTTACAAAAACAGATGACACCCAAGGGCCATAAGTTGTTGATGATTGATTTAGATAATAGCTTGGCTATGTAACTTTTAATAGCTTTTAATTTTGTAATTTTCATTTTCCTCATATTTAAAGTCTATTCTTAATTATTCATTATTTATTTTGAAGAGGTGATGACAATCTCAGTGCAAAAATGCAAGATGTTCCAAAGGTTACTCAATGAAAAGTAAAAAGTCTCCCCACTCCCTTTCCCTTTTTCTACCCTTCTCCCTTCCCTTCCCTGCTCACCTCCAGCTTCTTCTCCTCAAATGCAACCACTTGTGTTAGTTTCCTTTGGATCCTCCCAGGGATATTCTAAAGCTCGGTCAATCACGGATGGCGGCTTTCACAAATATAACCCTGGTTTAATCCTCACTACAGCTCCATAAATAGGGAGATTACTTGTTATTATCTCCATTTTGAAAATGAGGAAACAGAGAGATTCAGAAAACCAAGTTACTTACCCAAGGCCATAGAGTTAATAACTAGGGTTCAAAGCTGTATTTTTGGACACAGCACACCTCCTCCAAAAGAGTGGCTGCTTAAAAT
Organism: Muntiacus reevesi; assembly: GCF_963930625.1. NCBI lineage: Eukaryota > Metazoa > Chordata > Mammalia > Artiodactyla > Cervidae > Muntiacus > Muntiacus reevesi. The sequence goes on from NC_089252.1 coordinate 53,092,129, forward strand.
CATGCATCTTCCAAACTGTGAACTAAGGCTGGGTTTTTTGTAAAAAGAGAATGACAGAACAAGGTTATTTGGTAAGTAGAGCTTCAATCATTAAAGCTGCTGTCTGCCCTCCTTTCCTTACCCTCCACATCCCTCCAGGACATCTTTCCTTCTCTAAACAGCAATGTAATATTAGGTGTGCATTGTCTATGCCATGGGGGAAAAAATACATTGTATTGGCAAGTACCAGTATCATTCGCTGCAGAAGGTCAGAAAACCTCTGGGTTTTTCCACATCAGTTATAAACATTCCTCTCTTTTCTCTTTCTCTCTTTCCAATCAAGCACTCATGCTCAGTACTTTTTCCTTTTTTTTTTTTTTGGCCACACCCTGTGGCATGTGGGATCCTAGTTTCCCCAACCAGGATTGAATCCTTGCCCCCTTCATCGGAAGCTGAAGTCTTAACCAGTGGACCACAAGGGAAGTCCTCAGTACTTTTTCTTAATACTTTTCTATTTTCTTCCCTCTCTAGTGACCTGTCTGTGCAAGACACCAACATATCTGCATGCCTTCTCTGTTAGGCATGCAAAACTCTGGACATTCTTTAAGAATGTCAGACTTATCTTCATTCCAAGAAGATCCTATGACAACTGTGGCAAAGTTCACTCTCTGTCCCCCAGTTACAAAGCTCTTATGGTCTGAATTTGATTGTTCTAGTTGTATTATCTATAATATTGTGTACTTTTTCATGAGCAGAATATCAAAAAGAATATATTTTAAAATAAAAATAATACCCCTATGCTCAGACTATATGGAATTCATATAATAAGTGTTTGATAAATATTGTTAAATAAATAAAGAAGTGAATGAAATTCTTATCCCCTCAGTTAGGAAAATATATTTAGCGACCACAAGTCTCTTCCATGGTGGTATTGAGTACATTGTTCACTTCAGCAGCATCTTGTCTGTGAGGTCATAGGAGACGTATCTCCAGCCTTAGTACCAAGGATGGATATGCATTGCCTGTACTTTGGTTGACTTTATTCTTATGGCCACTGTGAATTGTGTGACTTTTGATCATGTTTTTTAGTGGAGGATGCTTTCTTAATCTTAAATCTTACCCAGAATCCACACCATTTAAAACAGATGAACTTAAAACTCTTCTGGCTGAGCAAGAGGGCAGAAGGAACTTTACCCTTGGCCTGGCCTTACCTGCTGTACCCTTTCTTGGTAACTCCCAGGAAACCAAGGACTTCATGGGACAATATTTGATGGCTCTGACTCTCTCTCTCTCTCTCTGCATTGGCCACTAGAAATTTGGCCCACGTCTAGATAATGCAGAGGATCATGACTTATTAAACTCATTCTTGGCTTTATTTAACCTTTCTTACTATTTTACCTTTGTCTTATGTTCCTTATTCATTACCTGTTAGTTTGTTTTTTTTTAATTTTGTAAAGCATCTGAAATTATTTCCAACACTGGCATAGGAAAGTTGGATGGATGACTAGATAAATCTCTACAAAAGTAGTTTTATTGCTATAATATCAATTGACAAACAAAGGTACATAGCACTAGTGAAAATTTTTCAGTGATCAACCATTGTACATAAAAACAGTAGAAAAATTCTCAATAAGCAACAGTTGTACATAAAAACAGTAGAAACTCTTCATAGAATTTACCACTCTTCTCTCATAGGAGAGACCCACTTGATACCACGGTGGCTGACTTTAGCATTTCAATGAACAGGGTGGAACCAGTGAAACCCATAGCACAAACCACCCATACCTAAATGTTAATACAACACAGTGAAAGAAGCAATAAAAGAATTCCTCTAAACAGTTATTGCTAAAAAGCTAAAATCTTCCCACTGCTCCATAGAATATTGGTCAAAAATGTTCAAACTGGGAAGCCAGTGTTCTTGATGATAAAAATCAACTCTTACATACCTGTTTTTAATAGGGAGAGAAGTAAAATGTTAGTTCAAATCAGTAGTGGGTATTTTATTCATTTCAATTTGTTCTCATACAGCATTTGTTCTTGGCAGATTTATTTCCTTAGTAACTTTCCTTGATCCTCATATTAACATCAATTTGTATTGGCTTTATCTGCCTAATGCTATTACAGTTGTTTGTCCTTTTAGTTTGCTAAGATCCTGGCACCTAAACGTTCCCAGACTCACTTGCTGATGTCTATGTAACATTCAGGATCAATGGTTTTCAATGGTTCTTACATGAGTGAGTAGAAATACCGATTAAAGACTGGTAATGGAATTACAAACTTGCCTGTGGATCTCAGAGCAATTCACCAAGCATCAGTATATGATCTTAAAATGTTGAGGGCAAGTGATTGAGTCTGCATTTGCACTTGGAGCTGTGAAACCTAGGGCCCATTTCTCTTACTGCGCTATGCCCCACCAAGTTGACGATAACCCTGGGAACTCTTGAGAAATCAGTAGGGGACTGGTGGAAACTCGGCACTGCAGGTGGTTCAGGGCTAAGTGAGTTTCTGGAGATGGAGCCCGCCCATTCAGCTGTCCCACCAGGAATCACACAGCAGATTGGGTGCTTTCAGAGACTCGCTCCTTCCCGTTGAACTAATTGGTGTTCTTTGAGGTCCAACCAGTGTTTCACATTTTGGAACTACTGACCTGGATCCTGCCCATTCAAAAACTCCACTATCCCTGCCCAGATAGAGATGAAAGGAGAACAGGATCAATTTCACCTACCGATTCAGGAAAACATACCAGACCTGAGACTCTGCCCTCTCCTAATAACTGAGGCAGAACTCTCTCTTTAAATTTTTAGTTGCCTTTCTCTTCAATAACACTAAGTTGTTCCTTTCTGAGTGTAAAAGCATTTATCTGAATATAAAGTGTGTAAACATACAAAAGCACAAAGATAAGGAACATTTAAATTACGCATAAATCCACCACCCAGAAGTAAGCAGTTAGCATTCATTAAATATTTCCTTCTAGTCTTCTTTTCCATGCTGCTTACATATAAACATATATACCACACAAACAACTTAGCAGAAGCTTAATCATATGTGTTGTACATGTTGTTTTGGGTTTTGCATTTAACAATGCATCATGAATAGTTTTGCAGGTAAATAAATATTCTTTAAAACATGATTTCTAAGAGTTTCACAATAGTCCATCATGAATTATAATTTAATTTATTAAATCATCCTACCACTGAAATTTAAGACCATTCCAAGTTTTTACTGTTATAAGTGGTGCTGCTGAATGTCTTTGCATCAAAGCTATTATATCTCTGATTGTTTTCCTAGGGGCCCATGGAATTGATGGCCTAAAGGCCAGGAACATTTTAATCTTTGATGCACATTTCTTAGTCGGGCCATTTTTTCCTCTCAAAAGACCATGCCAAGATATTGTCTGATCCACAGAGCATAAGCATTCCCCAAATAGTCTTTTGTTAATTCTCCCCAACTCAAGCTTCTCTAAAGTTCATTTTAACATAATTTTTCCTGGATAGAAATATTGCCGGGGGTGGCATGTGGTGTTCAGAACACAGCGATTTCCACCAAACACTCGAAGACAAGTGAAAATGAATTTGGGTCCTTTCTCTATTTAGGGAGCTTTAGGAAAATCAACAGCTTTGGTGGGGGGATTTACCCATGACTTTGGCCCCTCCCAAACTAAAAGGACTCCAAGCCCAGGTCTTGCCCCATAATTCCCTATGATCAAGAAACAACCAAACACAAACTGGTTTTCGTGCACAAAGAGAATCAAGCCAAATGAACAATCTATAAAACTAACTTGATACGGTTTTTCCCTCGGCCACTAAAGAGGACAGTTTTCTTATTTTTCAACCTGAGTAAATGGCTCGAAGTTTCTATTTTTCCCAAACTGTCACGAAAAGGATTCATTATGCTTCGCACACATACTTCTACACTTTGCCGTGAAAGTCAATATTTATTGCACTCTTTTCTGCATTTCTTAATGGAACATGTGTGTGATTATTGAATAAACATGAATGCACTGAGTTTTGCAACACTTCTTCTCCAATAATTTGTGAAGACTTCTTCACTCTTCTAACTCAAAACAGATTTATTTTTCTAATAAGATTTTGCAAGCTCTTTGTCCATAGTATCCACTAGATTTATTTCATTTTCAAAATATAAACTGCTGCACCTGGGCAGCGATTTTTTTTGATCCTTCCAAATGGTTTGTAATGGTTTCTAGCATAGAGCAATGGTATTCATGCTCGCCAGATGTCCTGTAGCTCATGCATTACTATTTGGTTCAATATTTCTCGGTCTGCTTCTCCCATCTCTCTCTCCCCGACCACATTCTTGGGTTTTATTTTATCCTCATTTGCACATCATGCAAGAGACCAACTCAGCTGAATAAAGAATACTTTGAAAGATTTCATATAGAGATGGAAAATCTAATAAAATTCTGTTGAGAATGTTTATTATGCTTAATGTAACTATTATTTAATCTGGATGAAGCATTCCTTTGGTAGCCCTAGCTTTGAAGAACTTCTATGTGATATTGACTTCTCTTCTAAGGCATCTTGAGTGCATTATTCCTTAATCATTTCTCTCCATGCATCCAGTGGTCCAATAACTTGGAATTCAGAGACCATTAAAAGAAAGCTTCAATTTTGAATTTTAAAAATGTTATTAGGTTTACATATTTATAGTCTTCCTTTTTCTAATGAGCTCAAAATATTTCATAAGCAACAAGATTTTCTTCAATGTCCAATATTTTACTGTTCCAAAAAATGCCCCCCAGACCTTCCTGTATCTAACTACAATAAAGTAAATCCATAATAGTAAATGCAGACATTGGCAATACACATGGTCTTGAAAAATTTACAAATTAGTTAATATGCTCATTGTTATTGGTGTTTTTCTTACTAAAGTAATGGTGTTTTTAAGTGTGGAAGTTTGGTCTGATGGTTAAGCAGTCTTTTCATAGAGATATCAACGTGTATATAATATAATGATCTTTTGCTATCATTAGTAACCCCACCTAAAAAATGCACTAGCTTTGCCAACAGAAGGGAAATCAATCCACATTATTTACTCCACTAGGTTAAGTGCATGCCTGAATTTATTATTTCCAACCATGGCCTTTGCTCTGATACCAGAAAAATAACTCTTATGATAGCCATCCACTTGACATCACTATGTGGATGATTGATAAGCAACTCAATAATTTATCCAAAAATACCCTTGATTTACCCCTCAGACCAATTTCTTTTCCAATCTTTCCCATCTCAGCAAATGACACAAATGTTTGCTCAAACCAAAACCTCCAGGGCCATCTTTGTTTCAATTCAACACCAAGTCCTGTTGACGCTAACCGTAAAATGTATGCCAAGCTGTTCACTTTCTCTCCCTCTCCACTGGTGCCATCTTGGTCTAAGCCACCATCATATCCCACCTGAAATTCAGGAAGCCCTCCATGGGTTTCTCTTCATTTCCACTCTTGATCCACTGCAATCAATTCACTGCAGAGCGAAGAGTAAGCAGCACATGAGACTCCCTGTCTCAACCATGCACGGACTTCCCATTATACTCAGAATAGAGCCGAAGCCTACCATGGCCTGCAGGGGCCCCATGAACAGATTCCGCCTCCCGCTGTAACCACGTCTCATACCACCATCCCTTTACTATCTATCATCTACACCTCCTGACCTGCTCCTCAAACATGCCAAGCACACTCCTCTCCCGGATTTTCTTCTTTCCTGCTTCTCCGCATGGAACTCTCTCCCATGCTTTATCTTTGTATGACTGACTGAGGTCATCGCATCGGTTAGGTCTCAGCACGAACATCATGTCCTTGGAGAGGCTGTCCTTGACCTCCCCCATTCTGTCTCTCACATCACCTGCTTTATTTCCTTCCAGACAATTCTCTCTTTAAAATCATCTTCTTGGGGACTTTCCTTTTGGTCCAATGGTTAAGACTTCACCTTGTGAGACTATGGGTTCAATCCTTGGTCAGGGAGCCAAGATCCCACATGCCTCATGACCAAAAAACCAGAAACAATATTATAACAAATTCAATAAAGACTTTGACTCAGGGAACTCAAACCCAGGCTCTGTAACAACCTAGAAGGATGGAAAAGGGCGGGAAGTGGGAAGGAGGTTCACGAGGGAGGGGCCATATGTATACCTATGGTTAATTCATGTTGACATATAGCAGAAACCAAACCAATATTGTAAAGCAATTATCCTTCGACTAAAAATAAATAAATTTTTAAAAATGGTCCACATCATAAAACTTTTTTTAAAATCTTGATTTGCCTGCTTTTTAATAGCTTACATGTGTGGGTGCTCAGTCGCTTCAGTTGTGTCCAACTCTGTGATCCTATGGATAGTAGCCCTCCAGGCTCCTCTGTCCATGGGGTTCTCCAGGCAAGAATACCAGACTGGGTTGCCATTTCCTTCTCCAGTTTTCATAGGTTAGTTCACCGCTAGAATAGAAGTCCCATGGAAGAAAACTCATCTCTTCTTCACCACTGTAACAACAATGTCAACCTTTACAAGGTATGTGCTCAATAACATTCATTGAATGGATGAATTTCTCAGTTACCCAGAGAGTCAAACTCATTGGCATGCCATTCAAGGCCCATCACCACCCGATATAACCTATATTTATAATCTGCCTCCCGATGTAGATATACAAGCCATATCAGAATAGCCACTGTTTCTTAAATACACTGTGGAATTTTATGGTCCATTATCATTTAACAAACCATTAATTCCATCTCAAGTATCCTTCCACACCCCTCTCCCACACTTCTCCCCAGTTCCACTGGACTGAATTCTACTCAGTGTTCAAGGCCCAACTCAACTGTCCCCTCCACTGCTCCGCTGTAGTTTTCTTCTCTGGATCCATAGCACTCTGCGTCTCTATCAGACAGCCCTTAACACAGCCCACTTTCACAAACCAGCGTGGTATCTCTGGTTTCCCCAGGATACGTGTTCCTTGAAAGCAGAAATGTAACATCTTTAACATCCCTCATAATACATAGTCTGGTCTCTGATAAAAAATGCTCAACAAATATTTTTTTGAATTAAACTGAACCAGCATATGAGAACGAGGACCCCAAAACTAAACTCCGTGCCTCCAACCAGGAATTTTTAATTCTCATCTGATTGTGAAACACATAGCTCTCTAATAAAATGGATGAAATGTGGAGTTCTGGGGGATGGGGAATTTTCTCTGGGTTCACTCTGCCTATTGCAAAGGGAGACGTGGTCAGAAATCACTGACCTCGTGTTTTCTGTATCTCTGTCTTAAATCACCAGCTGCTTGTTTAGCCTTTATCCCAATGTTTGGCAGAAACTGGGTTGCTTCTCTCACACATGTTTTTCCTTCAGAGTGTTGATATTGGGCTGTATCCTATATGATAACAAAATACCAGACTTCTTGGGTCATTGGTTTAATGCAGCTGTGGTTGGTTGTGGCTCATGAAAGTGTCCACTTGTCATTTGTTTATATCACTGCCTCAGTGAATTTAGGGCTTTTCTTTGCGAGAGAGTTAGAAACTTCATCCCCAGATCCCCACTTCTTGTAAATTAGGATGAAAATGGGAAAATGGGGGCAAGGCACCCTGTGAATGTTTAGCAAAGACTGTAGCAACTTAATAGGAAGCTCAGGAGGAAAGAGGCTCAAGCAGTTCCTTCTTAAATTAATCCATGATATTCCGTGAGAGTCAGGGAAAAATCCACAGTGTAGCAGGGTGGGACATTGTCTTCTTACACAAGCCAGGCTTGAGAAAATGTGTGTCCAGAGAGCACAAGAGAATCTCGAGTATACAAAAAAAAAAAAAAAAAAAAATCTACAGCCAGGCATTTCTGGGATGCTCAAAAGCAGCATGGACATCCCTGGCGGTCAGTGGTTAAGAATCTGCCTGCCAGTGCAGGAGACATGGGTTCGATCCCTGGTCTGGGAAGATCCCACATGCCTACGGGCAACTAAGCCCATGTGCCACAACCACTGAGGCCCACACATCCTAGAGCCCATGCCCTCCACAAGAGAAGCCACGCCGATGAGAAGTCCACACACCCCCACAAAGAACAGCCTCTGCTCACTGCAGCTGAGAAAGTGCAGCAGTGAAGACCCAGTGCAGTCAAAACAAATAAATAAATAAAGAGCAGAGGGAAGCCCTGGCTGAAGCAAGGTGAAAATACAGCATAGGTGTGCAAAACACAGTGGGTTTGGGATAACTCGACACCAGCTAGATTATAACCGACAAACATCCCCTCCTCAGCTTTGGTCCTTAACTCTCCAACTACATAAAAAAAAAACATGCATTCCTGAGATGCGCAGATAGGGTGAAGGGAGAGTGTATTGCCACTTGGTGGCAATCCTCTTGGTGTCTGCCATGGAAAAAGATTTGCCTGCAATGGATCAGAGAAAGGTTTGCATCTTTCATTTTTTTCCCCTTAATAACTCTCCTTCTTTCGGTCATCCCTCCGCTTGCCTCCTCCCCACAAAAAAACAGAGAAATCACTATTCTAAAGGAAATACAAGGTCTAAGCATTGGGCTAAGAATAGACAAAGCTCTAGTTCCATATGGCTCACCAAGCTTGCAGCAGGAGAAAGAAAAGGTAGATTGGCTCAAGGCTAGCTGACAGCAACTTCAATTTAATTTTATTTAGTTCAGCCTAATCGCTTCCCTGATAGCTCAGTTGGTAAAGAATTTGCCTGCAATGCAGGAGACTTGGGTTTGACGCCTTGGTTGGGAAGATCCCCTGGGAGAAGGGAAAGGCTACTCCAGTATTCTGGTCTGGAGAATTCTTGGGGTAGCAAACAGTCAGACATGACTGAGCAACTTTCACTTTCAATTCACATATTGGGCTTCCCAGGTGGCTCAGTGGTAAAGAATCTCTTGCCAATGCAGGAGATAGGAGACTCGGATTCGATCCCTGGGTTGGAAATATCCCCTGGAGAAGGAAATGGCAACCCACTCCAGTATTTTTTCCAGGGAAACTTCATGGACAGTGAAGCCTGGTAGGCTACAGTCCATGGGGTCACAAACAGTTGGACATGACCGAGCGACTGAGCATGTAATCTACTTATTAGAATGAAAAGAGATAGAGAAGAGTATAGTAAGAGCTTCAAGCTGAACAGATAACTCATTGCTCTGGAGGGCAATACAACTACTAAAAGATTTACCAAATGCTGGTGAGAAATAAAGACAGAAGCACAAACAGATTTCTAGCAACTAAACTGGTAAGGGAAAGGCGTGACATGGTAGGATGAGAGAGCAGTGGGGCAAATCAGTCAAAATGTAGCCCCTCCTATGGGCTCCCCCTGTCCTATTCCGACTTGAAGATCAGTCAGGATGTGCCCAGTCTTCTTGCTTCCTTGCCAAGTCCTGACAGACCAGGAAATGGAAGCATTGTTGATCATTTTAAATATCTATGGAAATTCAGCATGGGAAGGGACTGTACTGGTCGTGTACCCTTGATCACACAATTAGTCATCTCCTTATCCTTCTCCATTGCAATGAACTCTGAAGTATGTTTCCGTGGCTTCATGTCAATGACACTGTATTTACTGCTTGGGAATTCAGTCACTTCAAACAAAACTAAGAATGTCCACTGGGCTATCACTTCAGAAGCTCTTGCAAGACATTCTTCCCTCCCCAGAATCTACCCTGATATCTGCAAACAATAAAATAAAATAAGAGGACATATCCTCTCTTAAGACATGTTAAATGTCCATTGACAGAGAATGGATAAAGAATGGTGCATATACACAGTGGAACATTACCAGCCACTAAAAGGAATGAAATTGGGTCATCTATAGAAGCATGGACAGACCTAGAGTCTGTCACACAGAGTAAAGTAAGTCAGAAAGAGAAAAACAAATATCATATATTAACATACATATGTGGAATCTAGAAAAATGGTACAGATGAACCTCTCTGCAAGGCAGGGATAGAGACCTAGAAAACAGATGTGTGGACACACAGTAGTGGGGACGGTGGCTGGATGAATTCGGAGATCGGGATTGACAGAAATACACTACGTGTGTCAAATAGACAGATCGGGGAGCCTGCTTTATAGCGCGGAGAGCTCAGCTCAGAGCTCTGTGATGACCTAGGGGGCGGGGTGGTGGGGGAAGAATAGGAGCAAGATCCGAGAGAGGGGGTGTATGTACACAGAGAGCTGATTCACTTCACTATACCCCAATAAAAAATTATTATTTAAATGGAAAAGAAGTTACTCCAATGGATAAACAGGCCCTTCTCTGTGTATGTCGTGCATATGTGTGTGCGTGTATGTGCAGTGTTTAAGTGTGTGAGGGGGTTACTTGTGCAAAGAACTACCTTCTGAGTTGCAAGCTTCATAGAGAAATAAAGGTAAATAAGAAACAATGAATAATAATGAAATGTGTTGATATAGGACCTTACTCACCACCCTGCTGAGCTTTGAGAAGAATTTGAAAGCATGTACTGCCAAGAATAATTTCCAGAGGGGATAGTCAGTCCTCTAGACACTAAATATTATTGAGGCAAATGCTAGATGCTATCTTGTAATTATTTTACACCAGAAGGATTTAATATCAATTTCTCATTATATAAAACAAAAGTACTATGTTCTTCGAGGTTCCCTCCAAGTTCCTGAGGATCAGCAGGATGATCTTCCATGGTCCCCAGGACCACCTATTCATCCAAATATCTCACAGGAATTCACGTCAGAGTAAAATGTCTGCTTCGACCCAGGAAGACAAAACAGTGCCTTATAAATGAAGGAGGCAATACACACTCACCCTCGGGCTAGATTGCATAACAGGAGATACTGAGAACACAAACACAGCTCCTTGGTGTTCTGAATCAAATGTGATGAAAATGGCATGGTTCGCTCCAGGTTTAGTTCCCTTAAAACATCAGAATTATATTTGGAGAAAGCAGGTGTGGGTAAGTGGGTCACATGCATTTGGATCCTGTGATCATAAGCTTCAGCCCCAGAAAATGATGCATGCCTGCGCTTTGGCTGCTTAGTCACACCTGGAACACCTCAGTTCTGGGGGCTATATTTTGAGAGGAGTGCAGAAAACCCAGAAAAGCTGCAGAGTGGGAATCCAGAATGGAGTTTGATTTAGGAGTTATTTCGCAGGAAGCGAATAGGGAGGAAGTATGAAAGTCAAACTGCAGACCTTTGAAAGCGTTTCATACTGCATGTGTTTTTCTATTTTCCCAAGTATGCTATGAGTTATGTCTGCATAACTTCTACTTAAAATGTTCTTCCTCCTTCTCCTGACTGTTGACCCCTCCAGATTTAGCTTAGCATCATCTCCTCCAGAAAATCTTCTGAGAGTCTCTTCTCACTTTTTCTCTCCCTGCCCCACGCAGAAGACTAGGCATCCATCCTCTTCTCACCCAATTATTATCCGTAGAAACACTTTCATGCTACAATAGAACTTTGTATTCCAATGTCTGTCTCCCTTGTTTCACCCAATAGCTGTGAGCAGGGAGTGGATTCTATATTTCTTAATTTTTGGACCACCCTTTGCTAAGTATTTCTATAGCCTAAATACTGTGTTAAAGACTACGAATACAAAGACAAAAGGTGGCTTCTGTCCCTGCAGAGCGTAGAACAAGGAAGACAGATGCAAAGATCAGAAACAAGACCAGGATGTCTTCTCTCACGTATCTCTTCAATATTATGATGTAGGACCCCTACAAACATTAGAGTGATGAAAGAGGCAGGGGCTGTTAATATTCAATGGAAGAAGCTAAAACAATTTGCTTGTAAATATTTTGAATTGTAGGACGTTCCTATGAATGAGTACAATTCATTTGTGCAGAAACATTTTTTCCACAAAAAAGACTGTATGTGTCATGTGGCCATAACTCACTTTGGCATCAAACATACCAAAAAGGGACTTTTAAGGAGCTTGTTTTGATGGCGTTCTTTATTAATGGGTTGTTCTTTGTTGAGTTTCCACTTATCCATGTTTACGTAAAATCTTGCTTCATGAAAATGAATTCAGCAATTACAGAACTGCCTCTTTGAAGGTTCCAATAGACCATACAAGCTGTGAAAAATGTGTAACAGGCAATGGTTCCTTAGTGTTTCCTTCATTTGATAGTCCAGGAAAAGGAATAATTTCCCTGCTCAATGCCATGTGGAAGGAGAGATTTAGAAGTAGCCAAGGAACTCAGAAGCTCTGGTGGCTGATTCATGCATGATTTTCCAGGGCCCAGTGATTTTCCTATGTGTGGCCAGTTTGCCGTTTGTCCACGTGATGCTGGGTTAAAAATGAGGACTGCCTTATTCTAAACCCAGTTTCTGTTGCTTTAGACTGATGATCTTAGCATTGCAGATGTATAATGTTTACTTATTAGATGGACATGGGTCTATTTTTATATTTTTGAATCAGCAGGTCTCTTCTCTGACGACATAAAACCACAAATCTGGCAGACTGTTGCATTCCACACGCTGAAAGAAGGCCATGGGATGTATTTCCATTCTGAATCGCATAGCATTTGTGATTTGCATGCACCTTTTGAGTCAAAATCAAACATTTGCCCTGGATTGGCCCGAGTTTAATTAAAATGATGAGAATGTGTGATAGGCATTTGGTCTCAGGCGAAAAGGATACACAGTATTGAAATTTGGAACAAACATTTTTTTAAATGAGAAATGCATGGTTGGCAGTGATAAGAAATGCCAAGACTATGTGTTACACGGGATCACGGGTTGAAAATAGAAAATATCCTAAAGATTCTGGTGCACTGTGAAAATATCGTAGGAAGGTTTGGATAGGATTACATGCTTTATGGATAATGTCCCTGTAACGAACACTGTAGATGTTTATAATCTTCTCTACAGTCTTTTTGTGGCTCACCATGTAAACCTGATGGGTTGTTCATCAGTCCTGGCAGATTTTCGCATTTAACTATGCAGGGGAGAAAGAAAAGAGTTTTTATCCCAAAAGGTTAAGCTCTACAAAATTGATGATCATCCAAACAGACTGATGCCAACAAAGTCAGCATGAAACGCCGTCTAAGTGGTCAAGCATAGAAAAGGGCTAACCAATCACTTAAATTGAGGATTATTGAAATTGACCACTTTACCCGTTGCAAAAATTTAAATGTGGCTGTGATACTAAAGAATGTTTACTGTTACAATCTAAGTTCTATTTAAATAAATACATGGCCTTTCAGTTTGCTAAATAATTTGCCAGACATACTGCTTGAGTTCTTGAAGTGAAGACAGTCGAATTAAGAAAAAATCTGAGCTACAGATACTCTCATTTTACAGGATCCTTTCAAGCTTCATAGTTTACTAAACAAATATTTAAACTTCTAAATAAAGTACTTGGAAAATTCACAAAGAGCAGTATCACATTGCCAAGACGCATCATCTTGGTAAGGTAGAACAGCCTAGCAGAATAGATCTCAAACTGTTCTATAACCAATGAATAGAACTGTCCTCATATGTGAGTATCTGATGTTAGGTCTAATTAGGATCAATGGTTTTGTTCATCTATGGCAATATCCAGGAAGACATTTCCAAAATCCACCCTTCAAAAATGGTAATTAAATGGCCTATCCATGGGACTACCATCTCCATGGGACTCAAAAGCCCAACTTGAATGTCATCTTGAAAGTTTGCAGTCTGACCCTAAGCCAGGAAGAGCAGAACACAGGGTGAAAAATGACAAATGGATTGTACCACCTCCCTCAGAGAAAAATAGACAGCTACTGAAAAACACAACTAACTGAATTTCTATTTAGACTGAAAAGAGAGATCCATATTCTGCTTTGCTATCTTAAATAATGATGTTTGTCCAAATAGCTCCTATCCAACTTTCAGTGTTTAGTTTTAAATAGTACTGAATATTGTTTCAGTATCATCAGAGAATACAGCAGTGCCTAAAAAAAAAAAAAGCTTTTCATTTAAACCTGACCTTTCTTTTATTTACTCTAAACACTTAAAAAGCATAATTTGAATTTTAGAAGCTGCAGAGTTTACAATTCTACTTTGCTAACATGGCTTCATCTTAGGTAACAATAGCAAGAAAGAAGCAGATGACAAAGATCACCAAATACCCTAAACATGAAATGGGGGTACAAGTCAGCAATTTGCTCAAAACTCCACATCAATTCAAAGGTATAAGAAGGGAGGGGTGACTGCCTTAAGTTCAGCAGAAGAGTGAACATCTGTTCCAAATATCCTCTCTTGGGTAGAGTTAGACTCATCTAAACAACTTTATATGCCAGACAAATACATTTTATGAAAAGAATGTGTGGCTGAAGCCTTCACAGACTCAAAACTCACAGCTGTCAAGATTGTGTTTTCATAAGAATAGGTATAAATGGAAGAAGGTACAAAAATCTACATTTGTGGCTTCTTTTTACTTTAAAATACAGTCTCCCTCTATCCTCGCCCTCTTTTTCTCTCTCCCTCCTTCTTCTTTCTCTCTCTCTGTCACATATATACACACACAATCAAAATTAATCATAGATACAGTAAAAATAGCATCACATCTAAATTCAATGCCAACATTATTTTTCAGTGTTTTTTTTCTTTGACAAAAGCACTAAAAACACCAGCATTCAGGGAATGCTCAGTTGATACTCCTATAAGATGTAAAGAAAAAAGAAAATTTAGTCATTCACTTACAAGTATTTATCACACACTAGCGATGAGTCAGACATGTTCTAGGCAAGAGATTTTAACCTACAACAATGCTGAATGTTGGAAGAATAGAATTGTCACTGGAATCACTCATAGAGTTTCCCAAGCAGGAAAAAACCCAAGATAGAGACGAAGAGGGCTCCCCCTTCAGCTCAGTGGTAAAGAATCTGCCTGCAGTGCAGATTCAGGTTCAACCCCTGGGCTGGGAAGATTTTCTGGAGAAGGCATGGCAACCCACCCCAGTATTCTTGAGAATACTGGAGAATCCCATGGACAGAGGAGTCTGGTGGGCCACAGTCCATAGGGTCACAAAGAGCTGGACACGACTGAAGCGACTTAGCATGCACACGCACATAGAGAAAAAGAAGGGTAAATCGTTCTGCAGACAAGTTCAAGCAAGGCTACCAGGTGACAATGGCTTCACAGGGGTTATAAAGCCCTCATCTCCCCCGGCTTTGAAATTAGAGAATTATTTATTAGGGCTTTTTATTTTTTTAAAATCAGGCTATTTTCATTTCTGGGCATACAATTATTATTTTATATAATGTTATCACAAATTTGCATGCTTAATTAAAATTTACATGCTATGAAATCATGCTAGTTTGCCAAGATCTGTTGGTTGGTTGAGTTGTCTTCCAAATGTCACTGGATAGCCATCTTAATTATTTAATTAGAGAATCTAATCTGATATTCATGTTTATATTTTGATATAAGAATCAAAGAACTTTAAATGCTGGAGTACTCACTATTCAGCCAAAAATCTTAATGATCAATGACCTTTTGAGTACTCACAGAAACTAACATTTCCTTTTTTAAGTTACGTTTTCTTCTATGGACCCAGTGTTTAAAAAGTTTTAGTCTTCAAAAAATTATTGCAAAAAATTAACTTGCTTTTCAACATTTGATTTATTATGGACCCAAAAAGCTGTCAATAAGAACTTTGGATCACACAGCAAGGTCAGCACACTGAAGGTATTGGATATAATTTCAATGCAATCTCAGTTCTGGGATACAATACCCAGTAGGCGTTTCAACTTATTAACAAGAGTCCACAGGGTCCTTTACTTCCTTTGGTGGTTCCCAGGACCACCAACAAAAGCTCATGTTGAAAAACTTGTGGTTAGAAATGTGGTTGATCAAACTTTTTTTTTTTAACTTTTTATTTTTGTATTGGGGTTTAACCGTATAACAGCGTTGTGATGTTAGTAGTTTCAGGTAAACAGTGAAGGGACTCAGCTCTACACATACCTGTATCCATTCTCCCCCAAACACGCCTCCCATCCAGGCTGCCCGTGACATCAAGCACAGTTCCGTGCGCTCTACAGTAGGTCCTGTTGGTTACCCATTTTTATAGCCGTGTGTACATGTCCATCCCAAAGTCCTTAACCATCCCTTCTCCCCATCCTCCCCACCAACCCCAGCCACTGTAAGCTCATTCTCTATGAGGCTCTCTCTGTTTTGTATTTTCATTTGTGTTATTTCTTTTCAGATTCCACATATAAGGGATGTCAGATTATTTTTCTCCTTCTCTGTCTGACTTAACTTCACTTAGTATGACAAATTCTAGGTCCAACCATGTTGCTGCATATGGCATTATTTAATTCTTTTCAATGCTGAGCAATATTCAATTGTATATATGTGCCACTGCTGCTGCTGCTAAGTCACTTCAGTCGTGTCCGACTCTGTGCGACCCCAGAGACAGCAGCCCACCAGGCTCCTCTGTCCCTGGGATTCTCCAGGCAAGAGTACTGGAGTGGGTTGCCACTTCCTTCTCTGATATATGTACTGCACCTTCTTTATCCACTCCTCTGCTGATGGACATTTAGGTTGTGCCTTTGTCTTGGCTATTGTAAACAAAAACTCTTTTCTTTATTGTAGAACATCCTGCCTTCTAAAAAAATTGATGCCCGCAGTAACTTCCACCCCTTGATTTAAGTAGGTGATTTCATGTACCATTCTGTTTTATGCTCTCACCTATTTCATACCATTTCTACAGTTTAGCCTGAAAAACATCACCTATGACATGGAGGAGCTTCGTACAAGGAGGGGAGGTTGGGATTGGAGAGAGGACTACCGTGGGTCTGGGAATTCCATTGATGATCTGCAGCAAAATAGGGTTCATCAAGATGAAAGTAGAAGAGACATATTAAGACTTCTAACTTTCTTTTTTTTTTTTTTTAAATATTATTTTATTAGTTAGAGGCCAATCACTTTACAACATTTCAGTGGGTTTTGTCATACATTGACATGAATCAGCCATAGAGTTACATGTATTCCTCATCCCGATCCCCCCTCCCACCTCCCTCCCCACCCGACTCCTCTGGGTCCTCCCAGCGCACCAGGCCCGAGCACCTGACTCATGCATCCCACCTGGGCTGGTGGTCTGTTTCACCATAGATAATATACATGCTGTTCTTTCAAAACATCCCACCCTCACGTTCTCCCACAGAGTTCAAAAGTCTGTTCTGTACTTCTGTGTCTCTTTTTCTGTTTTGCATATAGGGTTATCGCCACCATCTATCTAAATTCCGTATATATGTGTTAGTATCTGTAATGTTCTTTATCTTTCTGGCTTACTTCACTCTGTATAATGGGCTCCAGTTTCATCCATCTCATTAGAACTGATTCAAATGAATTCTTTTTAACGGCTGAGTAATATTCCATGGTGTATATGTACCACAGCTTCCTTATCCATTCATCTGCTGATGGGCATCTAGGTTGCTTCCATGTCCTGGCTATTATAAACAGTGCTGCGATGAACATTGGGGTGCACGTGTCTCTTTCAGATCTGGTTTCCTCGGTGTGTATGCCCAGAAGTGGTATTGCTGGGTCATATGGCAGTTCTATTTCCAGTTTTTTAAGAAATCTCCACACTGTTTTCCATAGTGGCTGTACTAGTTTGCATTCCCACCAACAGTGTAAGAGGGTTCCCTTTTCTCCACACCCTCTCCAGCATTTATTGTTTGTAGACTTTTGGATAGCAGCCATCCTGACTGGCGTGTAATGGACTTCTAACTTTCAATTACACCTTCTTTTGTCATCTTTTTCAATTATAAACTCTTCTGTAACAAGATGACTTGGAGACTTATCCTCAGAATTCTTGGAAAGAGGATCTAAACTTCCCTTTTCCTACCTAGTGTAAAGACACAAGTTCTGAAGTCTTTATCAGTTGATCCCTATGCTTGAGGTTGATTTCCCCTGGTAACCTGCAAGCCCATTAATGACCCTGTGCTGTCCCTTTAAGAAAACATATTGGCGAGTCTAAGGTAGACGTAATAGACAGTGCTAGCTGGAAGTAGGTGTCTTAACAAGTTACATGGAAGGAGAAGTAAGAACAGGAATATTTTCTAATTGAGAAGACTACATATCACAAGCCCTCAGGCTAAACATTTTTCCTGGAATGGATGGTAATGCATTCGGAGAAGAGAAATTCCAGAATTTTTAAGGATTGCCCTCGACCTGCAAAACAAGTCTGGTGGAATCTCTGGAACACCCTTTCACATCTAATCCTTTGATTGCAGAAGCTTCATTGTCTTAGGGCAGAGCTTGCTGCCAACAAGCAGAGAGTGTGGGACCAAGCCCTCCTTCCCCTTGCCTCCCTTCTCCTCCTCCCCCCGCAGCACCTCCTTCCTCCTCCTGTTTGCCCTGGGCATCATTTTTGCTATTTCTGAAATTCTCAGTGTCGGAGGATGCTCAGGACCACAGAGAGTTGCTCCTGACACACTCCTACTCTGCCTTGGGTCAAATGAATCAGGTATTGAAACTCTTAAACTTTCAAAAATTTTCTACCTATCATATTTGCAAAGTTTTTTTTTTCATTTAAAAAATTTTTATTGACGCATAGTTGATTTACAATCTTGTGGTAATTTCAGATGGGGATCTTCGCATTCTAGAACTCTTTTGCCCCCTTCATTCTTATTGGATGATGTGCTTGCCTTATTCTTTTCTTTTTCCCCTTCTCCTTCTCCACTGAGTCCTCGATTTGGGATCTTGCCCAAATTAAAGCCGAGGTCTGGGAATTTCCCTGCGAAAGGTGTAGAGAAGCCACCCCACAGTGCTCTCGGTAGATGGTAAAGTTGCTATGGCAACCACCTGTCTCCCCCTTTTTCAGTTCCCAAGTCCTGGGAATTTTTCTCTGAAATTGACTTGAACGTCTTTCCCAAGCATGAGCATGGGTGTGGCTCTCTTTGAACAGTGTGACCTGCTCCAGGTTGGTTAAGGAGCTGTTCCAGATTCATAGACCAGATCAAAGGTGTGGAGCTGGCTACCAGATCAGGGGCTGCCACACCCCAATCTGCTAGGGAGGGAACTCTGGGTATTTCATCTGTATTCTGCAGAATGCCAAATGTGCTCTTGGCACTTAGTAAATAATACTAATTATATCTTCCAAATTACAGGCTGGGCAGAGGTGTTAATCAGACCCCAAGGTGCATTTGTCAATGGGGGTAAAAATGTGGGCTTCCCAGGTAGCTCAGTGGTAAAGAATCTCCTGTCAACGCAGGAGACGCAGTTTCGATCCCTGGATCAGGAAAATGCCCGGGAAGAGGAAATGGCCACCCACTCCAGTGTTCTTGCCTGGAGAATCCTATGGATTCTGAATCCAAAGCAGCCTGGTGGCCTACAGTGTCTGACCTCGCAATGAGATGATATGACTTAGCAAATGAGCACAGGCATTTTTTGTCCCAAAGGGATTAGCCAAACGCAGAGCAAATTTTGAAGGCCTGTTGAGCTATTTGGAACCAATCTGTTCTTTGCTTCTTTGTCATCTAGTTGTAAGTTTCTTCATTTAAAAAATAAAAATTAGCACATAAACATGAGGACGTTCTAGGCATTTGAGGACATTTTCTCCTGAAGTGTTTTTGTTGTTGTTGTTATTTCTTTCTGGCTTGCCCTCTTTCCTGAGCTGTTCAGAAGCATTTCCCAGGTTAAAGATGTGGACAACAGCAGTTTAATACCCAAAGGTCCCATAGGTAGACAGTGGCTCACAGACAATTCTTCGGTCCCACAATACACTGCTCCCACCTATTATTTCTGAAGCCTAAATGTCTGAGGTTTCTTTTCTTTTCTTCTTCCCTTTAACTTTTGATTTCTATTCAAATAACACAAGACTATGTGTTTCAAAGAGGCATAACATTTTGTCTGTATGAAATTTTCTCAGACCCTTAACAGGAAGCAGATTTTGGTAAGAAGAAAAAGAATGTGCTTATGTGTGAAAAAGGGAGTCAGGAAGGGAGAGAGAAAGGAAGGAGGGAGAGAGGAAGGGAAGGAGGGAGCAAAGAAGAGAAAAAAAAAGTGGAGAGATTGTGAGCAGTTAAAGGGAGTGGGAAAGAGGGGTCTAGAAAGAAGAGACTGGGAAAGGAGAAGACAGAGAAGTCTCACCCACTGCTCAGAGGAGACCAAGACAGTTTCTTTTACCACCCAGTCCAGTACACTTATTATTTCTCTTAAAGAGTTTTTGATGTGGACTGTTTTTATAGTCTTCATTCAAGGTATGTCAATATTGCTTCTGTTCTATATTTTGCTTTTTTGGCTGCTAGGCATGTGGGATTTTAACTCTTGACCAGGGATCGAACCCACACTTCCCACAGTGGAAGACAAAGTCCTTTAAAAAAAAAAAAAAAAACAATAAATCTTTATTTCTCATCTCATAGTTCTGGAGGCTGAGGAGTCCAAAATCAAGGTGCTGGCAGATTTGGTTCCAGGTGAGAGCCTGATTCTTTGGTGTCTCGTAAGAGCCTTCTTTCTGGCTTGCAAACAGCTGAAGAAGGCAACGTCTTAAGCACTGGACTGCCAGGGAAGTCCCCAGAACTTCTATTTTTTCAGACGAATTTTCCAGACCAAAAGATCACGATTCAGTTTGAAGAACTAGATCCACAAGTCACATTTCCCTGAGTTGCTGAAAGTACTCAGGTCTACAGTTATTTCCAGGTAGAAACTAAAGAGTCTATGAGGTCATTTGAAAATACAGCTTCAGTGAAACTCCGTGAGTTATTTCTCCCTTGTGTTGGCGTTTTGTTTCTAAGGTGGTGGAAATATAGCCTTTCGTTGACGGAAAGAACCCCAGGCTGACTCTGCCGAAGAGCAGGGCAGGGAGGAGAGTGGCCCTGCTTTGTCTGATCTTCTCCTTCTAACTCTGCCCTGGGGTCTCCTCCTGCCCTGGGACTCGGGAATCAGGTTCTTTTTTCAGAGACACTCAGGGCAGAAGGACAATCACATTTGAAGTGAAAATACCTGATTTTAAACTTTGTTCTGAGAGTCATTCGAAGACTGCCCATAAGAGTTCTTCCCATCTGGTCCTTCCAGAACATTCCCTCTCAGAAAATAAATAAACAGATTGTTGTCGGCTTCAGTTTGGCGCCAAGCACCAAAGACTTCCAAAAATACAGACGAGTCTCTGAGGTCCTGGAGAAACAGTAATACGTGGGCCAGATGTGGGATGAGGGTTTCTCTTGCTGTGATCACAACAGAATCATAACCAAACATGCTGGTTTCTGTCTTCTGATCGGACATCAGACCTGACCTAAGTGTCAAGATGTTCACCAACGTGTTACAAACCCCAGTTTGAACTATCAGTCTGCCCACTACTAAGACACAGGTACGGAGTTTTCAATGCTGTGGAATCTTAACACTACCAACAGGCTGCAGCTTCTTGTCAGAGCACTCAGCTCCCCCAGCAGCAGGAATTACTGTTTGAACAAAAGACGGTAATGATACTTCTCATTCTTGCTAATGCAAAGCAGCGAGGCCTGAGCCCTTCTGTTTTACGCTGCACACTGATTTGGAAGCAAATATTTTTCCAACAACATCACCGAATTGAAAGCATTTTGAAAAATCTGAAGCCTTCACAGAATTCTGTTTTGGAAAAACCAACTCTCGGGGATCTGTCACTGACATAAGCCATTCCCCTCAGTTTAGCTTGAAAACGAGAATGTGCTCTGTCAAACAGCTCTAAATAATATATGTATTTGCAGATGTAAACTGAGCACAGGGCATTCCAA
This sequence comes from Muntiacus reevesi, assembly GCF_963930625.1. Taxonomy (NCBI): domain Eukaryota; kingdom Metazoa; phylum Chordata; class Mammalia; order Artiodactyla; family Cervidae; genus Muntiacus; species Muntiacus reevesi. Next base: position 53,113,743 of record NC_089252.1, read on the forward strand.
GATCTAATAGAAAGGTGGGGAGTCAAGGCGGGAAAAAAAGTATACTTTCCATTATTCTCTTCTTAGGTACCCATAAGAACAATGATATGTTCCAGCTTTCAATGTGGTTTGGAGTGCATTTACTGTGAATAAGGTATACAATTTGGAGTCTAAAATGTTTGATCAGATATGCATGTTTAAAGTTACTATTCACCCAGGGGGCTTCCTGGTAGCTCAGATGGTAAGGAATCTACCTGCAATCTACCCAGGAGACCTGGGTTCCACCCCTGGGTTGGGAAGATCCTCTGGAGGAGGGCAAGGCAACCCACTCCAGTACTCTTGCCTGGAGAATCCCCATGGACAGAGGAGCCTGGCAGGCTACAATCCATGGGGTCGCAAAGAGTCATACACGACTGAGTGACTAAGCACACTCACCCAATACCCGAAAAGGTACTAAGTGCTAAATACAGACCAAGCTCTCTGCTAGATTCTGTAACAGGCGAGAAGTTATCCAAGAAGCAAAGTCAGCAATTTAAATAACTTACCCTCTACTAGAGGAGAAAACAAATAATGCAAATATCTGAATTATAAGATAGCATTTTAAATTAATTTTAAAAATCGGTTTATCATTTATTTAAATGAAATGAAATTAACAAGGCAGCTTTCTCTTTTCTTTCTGAGCTCTGCTGACTGGAGTAAGACAAAAGAATCATTAATGGTCATCCCACCTCTATCTTGTCACTCATCAGTACTTAAGGAAAACTTGTCAAAATAAGCTACATCTAGAGACTACGCTTTTGTACCTCAAGCTCGGATAAAGCACTCCAATATTCCAAAACCCTTCAATATGTCACATTGTTTTGCCCTCTCATCCTTTTACTTCCTTCTGGAAATTTCACCCCCTTAGGTACCTTTCACCCAGTCCCAAAGACTACTGATGCTTAAGCCATCATGTTTTCCCTGCATCCTCACCAGCCCCTCCCCACCACACACAGGCTGGGCTATCTTGAGGCTAATCCCAGTATGATATCATTCCTTCAGTAAATATTTCAGTGCCATTACATTGTTTCTTAAGTTCTGTTTACATTTTAATGAGTCCTTGATGTTTTAAAGTATTAAACAGGCTACTTTCACAGCCTACAACGTATGCTAATTTTCCTTCTATCCACACATATAAGCGGTAGAGTTGGCCCATCTATTTTAAACAAATTATCACTGAACTCTTCTATGAGCACCGTCATTTTTAATCATCACGGAGCTTTTGCACAGCTCTGTATCCGAGTTTACAAGCTCACACTTTGTCAGTCACTTCCACACTCTTATTTTGAGCATGTTAGTACTTGCCATTTATTTATTTAGAATATTTTTATATTATAATGAGTTTCTCACATGCTTGTTTTCTTCCCCGCTCCGAGGCCGTTATTGATCTGTGAAAGCCTCCTTTTACAGGGAACAATTATTCAAATCTCAAGGGAGGGAGCTATGCCCAGTTCATGGGTCTTCTTTCCATGTGGCCTTGAGGGGACAAAAGAGTCAGGTTCAAAAGGGAAAACCAAGAGAAATGTCTAAACACCTTGGGGATTCTTCTGGGGTAGAGCAAGCTTTGTGGTGAAATCAGTAAGAAAGTAAAAATTACATCATGAGGTTAAGCAGGCAAGCGGAACTGAAAAGTCATGCTTCTTTATTCTAAATGAAGAATTGCACTCCCAGGGCTCACCTCTATCCAGAAAATGAAGTCTCATGTTCAGAGGGCTCAACCAAAGAATAAAAGGGGAAAAGAAATACCCTGGTGCCTATAAAAAGTCATTCTGCATTAGTCTCTCCTTGCCGCCCAGAGTAAAAGCGAAAGTTTTGCGACATTCAGCGGTAGGTCAAAATAACATCCTGTGTTCTGCACACCATATTCCAACTCAAGCAAAATGTCCATGGTTTTTATTTTTTCCAATTTCAAAGCCTTTTGATTAAAGTATACCAGAAGGGCACTGATGGAGCAGGCTGTTTTCTGTTCTTCTGCGGAAGGTTTCAATGGCCGCCGTAGACGCTCTAAATCTATTTACTTCAAGGCTGGAATGAAACAAACATGACAGATGGCTTTAAAAAAAAAAAATCAAAGGGGAAGTTCTTGGAACACATCCTTCAAAATAAAATTTTGTTTCTTTTTTTTTTTTTCCGAGCAGCTGAAATGATTTTTCAGAACATCTGATGAGCGATTTTAATACTTCAACTTTCTCCTCCACGAAGCAAGCCCATTCATTTGGAGACTTCTGTTCTTTTGTTTTATTTCCGTGAGTGTCTTTCTTTGACAAGACATAACGTCTGAAGACGACAATATGCTAAATGAATGGACCCATCGTATATTTGGCTACACAAGGGCTGCTGGAGCACTCTTCAGATTTTGACGAGAGAACAGAATGCTTAATGGAAGAAATCTTGAAGAAATAAAAGGGGAAGTTTAATGAGCCTCCATGTCTGTTGCTGCTCATGTACGAGGGACAGAGCAATTTCCCGTGGTCTGTTTCGAGGACGGTAGCTAGAAGGAGGTCCATTCTCCCAGAGGCTGGAAGGCCTGATGGTTAGGGATATGCCAGGAAAAATGGGGAGAGGGCTGGGGGACTGAGGGAGGGTGAGAAGTGGTCCCCTGCAGAGGCTGCTTCCTCCCACCCATGATCAGAAGAGCCCTGACTTAAGACCCCCCCACCCCCACTACTTATGCTCGCACGAAGCCAAGATTTGTCTTTAGGACACATGTGAATCCAGCCATCAACGTTAGCGTCACCTGCCAAAGCTTGTAAGGGCCCTTGCCCAGTTCTGACGTGGACTGGATGAAAGGGAAGCGGGGGAGTCTGGGCTGGGTCACTGGAGGTGGGTCACATGAGTCCATGCAAACCGGAAAAGAGCCCGTTTGGACACTCACACACGGGCTTTCAAAGGCAGGTCAAGAGACACACAGATTTCAAAATCATGCCGCGTCGGCCGTATTTTGATCTCACAGCTAGAAACTGGAGGACTTTGACCTCCACGGGAAAGAAACTTGAGGATATTGTTTTCAAACACGAACTTTGGAGTGAGAGAGACATGGATCAAAATCTCTGCACCTCCAGTCCTGACTGTGTGGTCAGTGATGATGTGGGCCAGCCTTTCTGGATTCTTGATCAATGTTAGTCAGACATCAAACCCAGAAAGACAAATATCTTAAGATATTGCTTATATGTGGAAGCTAAAATAAGATAGTATAGCAATTAAATAAAAATTTTAAAAGGGTACAAATGTATTTATTTACAAAACAGAAGTAGAGTCACAAATATTGAAAAAAAAAAGGGGGGGGGGCAGACTTACCATCACCAGAAGATAAGTGAGTGAGAGATAAATTGGGAGACTGGGATTGACATATACACATCAGTTCAGTTCAGTTCAGTCGCTCAGTTGTGTCTGACTCTTTGCGACCCCATGAATTGCAGCATGCCAGGCCTCCCTGTCCATCACCAACTCCTGGAGCTTACTCAAACTCATGTCCATCGAGTCAGTGATGCCATCCAGCCATCTCATCCTCTGTCGTCCCCTTCTCCTCCTGCCCTCAATCCCTCCCAGCATCAGAGTCTTTTCAAATGAGTCAGCTCTTCGCATCAGGTGGCCAAAGTATTGGAGTTTCAGCTTCAGCATCAGTCCTTCCAATGAACACCCAGGACTGATCTCCTTCAGGATGGACTGGTTGGATCTCCTTGCAGTCCAAGGGACTCTCAAGAGTCTTCTCCAACAACACAGTTCAGAAGCATCAATTCTTCGGCTTTCTTCACAGTTCAACTCTCACATCCATACATGACCAATGGAAAAACCATAGGCTTGACTAGACGGACCTTTGTTCACAAAGTAATGTCTCTGCTTTTTAATATGTTATCTAGGTTGGTCATAACTTTCCTTCCAAGGAGTAAGCATCTTCTAATTTCATGGCTACAATCACCATCAGCAGTGATTTTGGAGCCCAGAAAAATAAAGTCTGACACTCTTTCCACTGTTTCCCCATCTATTTGCCATGAAGTGATGGGACCAGATGCCATGATCTTAGTTTTCTGAATGTTGAGCTTTAAGCCAACTTTTTCACTCTCCTCTTTCACTTTCATCAAGAGGCTTTTTAGTTGCTCTTCACTTTCTGCCATAAGGGTGGTGTCATCTGCATATCTGAGGTTATTGATATTTCTCCCAGCAATCTTGATTCCAGCTTGTGCTTCTTCCAGCCCAGCGTTTCTCATGATGTACTCTGCATATAAATTAAATAAGCAGGGTGACAATACTATATTTAAAATAGATAACTAACAAGAACCTGCTGTATAGCACAGGGAACTCTACTCAATACTCTATAATGGCCTGTATGGGAAAAGAATCGTAAAAAAAAGAGAGGATATGTGTATAAGTGTAACTGATTCACTTTGCTATACAGTTAATGCTAACACAACATTGTAAATCAGTTATACTTCAATTAAAAAAAAAAAAAAACATTGATCACCAGACCTACCTCTCTGGATTTTAAGAGGCTCAAAAGAGGATGCGTAGGAGGCCTTTATCATAGAAATAGACCCTTGAGACTTCCATGGTAGTCTAGTGGCTAAGATTCTGAGCCCCCAGCGCAGGGCGCCCCGGTTCCATGCCTGGTCAGGAAGTAGATCCCACGGGCTACAGCAGAAGATCCAGCATATGCCCCAATGAAAATGGAAGATCCTGCATGCTGCATCTAAAACCTGGATAAATAAAGACAATTTTTTAGAAAAAGAAAGAAATAGAATCTTAATACAGCTATCCTCCACTCAGGCCCCATAGGACTAGCCACATGGAGGGTATATTCTACAGAATCACAAGGATCTACCCTGACCGTAACCTCTACCCAAGAAAACAGGGCATTATGCTCAGTGACATAAGCAGTCAGAAAACAAGTACTGCATGATTCAATTTTTATGAGGTATCTAAGATCTTCAGACTCATAGAAGCAGAAAGTCAGAATGATAATTACCAGGACCTGGGGGAGAGGGAAAAAGAGAGTTGCTATTCGGAATGTAAAGGGGCTCACCCATACGCAATGAGAAAGATCTACTGCTACACGATAGGCATGCAGTTCCCAATACTGTACTGTACACATTAAAATTTAAGAGGGGAGGGGCTTCACTGGAGGCTCGGTAGTAGGGAATCGCCTGCCAATGCAGGAGACACGGGTTTGATCCCTGGTCCAGGAGGACCCACATGCTGTGCAACAACTCAGGAGCAAGGTGCACGTTGGGAGTCAAATTTCAAAATTTTTAGAAGGTATGAGTTGAATGTAGCCTTAAAATGTAGGTGGAATTTGGGTAAGCAGAGTTAGAAATAAAAGGGAATTTATTCCCTAAAGAAAGCCTAACATGAGCAGAAGCTCATCGGAGAAAAAGCAGGGCCACATCCAACACTACAGAAAGTTCCACCCCAAAAGCATATTAGTAACTATCTCTTTGAAAATCACAGCTCTCTTAAAGATCCAGAAAGTTTATCTTGTGCTATCGTTGTGAGACTGTCCACTTAGTTGATTCCTTCTGGATGACTCCAGTGGAATCACAAGGCTTCAGGTACACCCCAGTCCATTCTCCTCTTGAGCTATTCCTTACAAAATGAAGCTAAGTGCATTTGAGTTGATAGGATCTTCTTCACATCCTTTTGAAAATCCAAAGTAAATATTATGTTGGCTCCTTTCTGCAGTCAATTAATGTATCCTTCTTGCCAATGTCATAAATATAACTTGTTTCAGCTGATGCTTCTTCCATTGTAGACACGTGCTATTGATAATTACTTGTTTTTGAGTTCTTAACCACTTGTGCCTGGAAATACATCTGAGGTTTACATGTTAAGACTATTGCATTACGAAATGTCTTCTTTTATAAGTGAAGAGCCCATCACAAACCCTATTCTATGCACTAAAATTGTATTCACCAAAGGAATGCGTTTACCATGCTGAAATCCTAAAACAATCAGATGTTCCTGTAAGAAAGTGAATACAGCAGCCTCCGTGCCCTCTCTGTAATCAATTTCCTGCAGCTTCTGTACGATGGCAGCTTAGGAAATTCTCTGGTTTTATTTTCTATGCTTAGATAAAAACAACTGTGATTCAATTAAAGATGCTTGGTTTTGAAAATGAATTTGAAGGAGGTCCTGTTTGGGTCTCGAGTATATAATTATGACATTCTTCTGTGGAACTATGATGGGTAATGGGAATGGGAGGGTCAGGACAAGCATGGAATGTATCACTGCAGAGACAGAAGGTTCCCATATTAAAACATTTATGCCTGTTTCTGCACCCTTTTTCATTGCAACAGGGGGTAGACTGTTTGTCTTGGTATAGCTCAATCAGGAATTTTCTGCCAGACCCCCAAGGAAGGTGGGAAATACAGTTGGTTTTTTAAGTGTGAGTATTGCATCTTTTTTTAAAAAGAGCCCTTGAGATTTAGCGTTTAACAGACTATTTCTACAAATTCATGGGTCATATTTGAGACCATCTCTGCCACTTCCTCTGTTGAAGTCAGCGCATAGAGTCCTTGACTTTAAAACCGGTGGTGTGGGATTTCTGTCTTGCCGTCACCCAGAGTGAGTGTTCCCGTTGACACGCATGCCTGACTGTTTTATGAAATGTTTTGCACTTCTGGCTAAAACAAATGCCCACAACCAAAATTAGAATAATTATTATTAACTCGTACCCCAGTCTCAGATTCTGACTCCCTCTGCTTGTAATGAACCTATCTGGCAATTTCCTTTTTTAAAAAAATTTTCTTTTATATTGAGGTATAGTCCATTAACAACAATGTTGTGATGGTTTCAGGTGAACGGTGAAGGGACTCAGCCGCACATGTACCTATATCCGTTCTCCCTCAGACTTCCCTCCCGTTCAGACTTCAACGTGGCCTTTTCTTAAGCCTGAATTGTGTCATGGTGTTTTCAGATTTGTGTTGCCTAGCAGGTCCTCGTTGTGAGACATTTTGCCTATTTATTTGGTCTCATTTTATAACAGTAGTACTCAGCTTTATGAATAAAGAAATGCCAATGGATTAAGCCATGGGAAATAAACTCAAGCCTCTTTAATTTAGATTTATTGGAGGTCTGGAAGGAGCCTTTTTAAACTGTGAATTATAAAATTTTGAAGGAGTTAGCTACTAATTATATTATTTTTAGCTGTAATAACTTATTACTAAGTAAAGGTCCCCTGACAATAAATATACATTTGTATGACACATAATTTCCAATTAGTTGTTCAAATGCAAGGATGCTCCCAGATGATTGTCACATTATTACTCTCAAATAGGCTCAAGCCTGTGGTCAAGTTAGTGGCCAGTGCTCACTTGCTTAGCAAACTCCTTCTCCATCCATCAGGCAATGCTGACTGCCAGCCTAGCTCCTGTCTAAATTATTGACGTTTATTTAATGACAATGGTCTTGCCTTAATAGCAAATTTGCTTTGGCTCAGGACGATGTTTCAGTCAAGTGTTTAACCACACATGGCCTGCTATGCCCTTAAAAAACACGTTAGAGTTACCATCTTTCCAAATTCCATATATATGTGTTAGTATGCTGTAATGTTCTTTATCTTTCTGGCTTACTTCACTCTGTATAATGAGAAAGATGGTAACGATAACCCTATATGCAAAAAAGAAAAAGAGACACGGAAGTACAGAACAGACTTTTGAACTCTGTGGGAGAAGGTGAGGGTGGGATGTTTTGAAAGAACAGCATGTATATTATCTATGGTGAAACAGATCACCCGCCCAGGTGGGAGGCATGAGTCAAGTGCTCGGGCCTGGTGCACTGGGAGGACCCAGAGGAGTCGGGTGGAGAGGGAGAGGGGAGGGGGGATCGGGATGGGGAATACGTGTAACTCTATGGCTGATTCATGTCAATGTATGACAAAACCCACTGAAATGTTGTGAAGTAATTAGCCTCCAACTAATAAAAAAAATTAAAAAAAAAAAAACACGTTAGAGTCGTTTTAACCCAACACCATCCAGCAGAAATAGAACGCAAGTCTAATATATCATTTTAAATTTTCTAACACACACGCTGAAAAAAGTAAAAAAAAAAAAAGGTAAAAGTGATTTTTAGCAATGTATTTTATCTAACTCAGCAAGTCCAAAACAGTCTAACTTCAACAGGTGATCAATATAAACATTATTAGGATACCTCGTGTCCTTCTTACTTCACTAAGACTCCAAAAGCCACTTTCATTGGTCACAGCATATCTTTATCTGGACAAGTCACGGGTCCCACACCCAGTCACTGGCAGCTGGTGGTTACTGAATGGGCCAGCACAATCCTAAATAATTACAGATCGTTCCTGCCTTAGGAAGTTTGGACAAAAATTTTTTTGATTTTACAACGGTGCAAAAACAATACAAATTCAGCAGAAATTGTACTTCCAGTTTTTACTTTTGATCTTTTCCAGGGTGATAAGTGAGTTGATTGTCTCATAATTCTGGGCAGGGCAACAAGCCACAGCTCCCAGTCAGCCTCAAGTTCATGCAGATAAACAACAGACACATTTACAATCACTCTAGATCCGTTCAACCATTATGTTTTTCCCTTTCCATACAATCTTCAATAAATTAGGAGGTATTCAACACTGGATTATCAACTAGACTTTGTGTTGGATGATTTTGCCCAACTGTGGGCTAATGGAAGTGTTCTGAGCATGTGTAAGTTTGGCCAGGCTAAGTTATGTTGAAGGTTAGGAGGAATTAATGCATTTTCGACTTATGATAGTTTCAATTTATGATGGGATTATTGGGAGGTAAAACTATCTTTGAATATATATATATATATATATAGGATTTGAACTTAAAGCTCCCAAATTGCTATCTAAAGAAAGAAAAAAAGGAAATAAGAAGGGGGAAAAATGAGTTGGACTTGTATTTTTTAAACTGACCTCCAAGGGGCTTCATGGTCTGGTGTCTACCCCCTCTGCAAAAAGATGGAATTAATCATTTAGCCAGCTATAGCAGATGAGACTACAGCCACATTTGAACTCTTTTGACATGGGGTTCCTTGGGACTCTTTAGGAGGAAAGGGTCTATATCTGTTCAACACACTTCTCCTTGGAGAGATTTTAAATGTAATGTGATGAAAAGCAACACATTAAACTTGGGTCTTATTTTTTGTGGTTGAAGGCTTCCACTTTCTAGTCCCACACCTATCACATCCCCAGTCATAGAAATCTCTGTGTTCATCAAATCACTAAGTTTGCTATTCCCCAAATGCATCCCAGGGCTTCCCTGGAGGCTCAAACCATATAGAATCTGCCTGTAATGCAGGAGATGCAGGAGACACGGGTTTGATTCCTGGCTTAGGAAGATCCCCTGGAGGCTGGAATGACTACCCACTCCAGTATTCTTGCCTGGAGAGCTCCATGGACAGAGGAGCCTGGCGGTCTCCATGGGGTTGCAAAGAGTCAGACCCGACTGAGCGACTAACACTCTCACTTTCTTCAAATGCATCCCAAGCTTCCATTTTTTCTATACCTTTGCTCTATACCCTCCTCCTGGAAGGATTTTTCCCAACATAATCTGTCACGTCCTTATTCAATGCTAGCCAAAGACCACATCTTAGAATCTTTTTCTCTAATTTCCATCAAAGCTATTCATTCCTCTCTCAAACTTCCTCTAGTACTTTATGTCATTATGGAGGCAGTAATCGTGTTCTGATCTGGGTTAGGTAATTGATTCACTTTGTTACCTCTTGTGCTGAACTCCGTTAAAAGGTAAACTGAGGCATTTTTTAACTGTGAGAGTTTAAAATGGATTCAATTCAGGCAGTGCCAAACCAGGAGTAGTTAGGAGTTCTCTGCCAACAGAAGCTGAGAAATACTTACATAGAGAAAGTGCAGAAAGAAAGAAGGGAAATTATTGCTTGGCTATAGCTTAAACCTCGTTGGCTGTTTGTGATTGGTCGTTCTTCGGTTTCAATTTCATGACTGTGTGGCATTTACAGGCTTAGATTTTGGTGTTTACATAGACTGTTGTGTGTTTGAGCCACCTCAGTCTAATGACCTCTTGTTTAATTAATTTAACAACTTAGAATTTCTTGGGAATAAAGCAGTGATGTTTGCAATGTTTTATATCCTCATAGTACCCAGTAAAAGCCTTGTCTACAATAGTTACTCAACAAGAAAAAGCACTGAAGTGTCTCTAAGTTCAGAAAATACAACTGTATAGTACAAATGTCTTCAACAAAATTTTTCTAGTAGTAACCATAGGCTAATCCTATACCTAAGCCTTAGGTCGATACAGCTTTAAAATACTGACCATAATCCTGCTGTATATAAATAGTGTTCTCCAAATGGTGGGTTGGTGCTTTTTTTCCACTTTTTCTGCCTTAGTGAGGTTCCCAGGTGCCAGTAGGGGTAAAGAATTTGCTTGCCAATGCAGGAGATGCAAGAGACTTAGATTTGATCCCTGGGTAGGGAATATCACCCAGAGTAGGAAATGGCAACCCATTCCAGTATACTCACCTGGAAAATTCCATGGACAGAGGAGTCTAGTGGGCTAGAGTCCATGGGATTGCAGAGTCAGACATGCCTGAGCAACTGAGCGCCGCCGAGTTCCATGATAAATATATACCTGCATCAGTTCTTTCGTAAACTGAACGAACTTGGATCAGATTAAGCCCTTTGGGACTCAGTTTCCTTATTTGCCAAATTAAACCATTGAATGAGTTCATCTCTACTGTCTCTTTGAACTTGAAAAGGTCAGTTATTTATTTATTTAGAGCACTCTTTTCTTTTCTTTTTTTGCTTCAATCACAACGGGAGTGGTGTATATAAACTCAGTATTTCGGTAGAAACACAGCACCTGGAGGGAATGAAAAACTATAAGGGTTCAAATTCACCACCAGTTTTAAGTATTCACAGAAGCAAGCAGCAATCTCTATCATGAAACGTAGGCAGAAGCCAGGTTTCTCTGTAGATTTATCTGGGCAAAGTTTTCGTTTTGAAATAGATGAGTACAATGTCAAGACTTTGAAGGTCACAGAGATTCTGGGTTGGTGACCTATTAGGTTGTGATTCATCTCACACCACTCCTCTCATGGTTTCCTGATGCATAGGAGCATTCTCCCTTACATGAATCTCATCATTTTATCTTTGGGAAAATCCAGAATGTAGCGTGAATAGTAATGCCCATGACAGAGCACTGCCAAAGATTAGAACCCAAATGTAACTTTTGATTCATTCAGATGATCCTGTTTCTTTTTTTTTTTCTGGAGGAAAGAAGTGCTGTGTAGTTGCTGTTTGTTTTTTTTTTAAACAAACCTAATCTGAATGCCTCTTGTCTGTAACTGAACGTTATTTAATATTCACTATACACCTTCTGCAAACAATACGCTAGGCAGAGCCCTTGTTCTTTAGGAACTCAGAGAGAATTCAGGGAGGAGAGGAGGAGATAGGATCTACATTATGTAAATAAAATGATCTCTAATGAAAACATTTTCCTTGAGGCATGAACAAGTGTACTAACTACCAATTTTGTGATGCAGCAATCAATCGTTTTGGAGTCCTAAAACCCTCCGGTATCACAACAGCCTTGTAAAGACTGCTGGATTTAGGATGTAAGAATTCCTCCTCACTTCCCTCGACTCCACAGGAGGAGTTGCAAGCTGTACCCCTAGCCCCCCTCCAGAAGGGACCCTGCATCTACCCTGTGGAAGCCTGCACACAGCCAGGAGACAGGCCCTCCTTATTCTGCCCATTTATTTCACTATTGTTTTTTAACTGGAAAGAAGAAAAGCCTTTTTTTTTTTTTTTTTTTTTTGCTTTGCTTCTCAATCTGGTCCCTACTGGTCAAATATCACTCATGTATGGACCTGGTCAAAGCCTTTGGGGATCGTCATTATTATCAGTCATGATGTTAATGGGCTGTCATCGCTGGCTGAAGTTGACTTATTCTAGATGTTTTGTTTACTCAGCTAACAAAACGGCAGCTTGGAATTAAAAAAGGAAACGTGCCAAGCAATTAATCCATAACTTGGTTGAAATGCTTTGGGGATTTTCTAACATTTCTTTTATTGAATTTTTGTTTAAGTGCAGTATCCTTTTTTCCTCTGAAATTTCATTCTGGAGTTTTTTATTACATGCCATTTCTGCAGGAGGCACATTGAGCCTTTGGGACCTTCTGGGTAAATACCACGTGTTTTAAAATATTTATCAATAATGAAGCTACTTGCTCACACCTTCCCTGAAAATGCCAGGCTGTGAAGCCAATTCATTGTACACGTTTTAAAGAGATATCAAAATGCACATGCCATAAACTTTTTGTTACAAGGCACTTTTCTTTTTCTTTTGAATAACATACTGAAACAATGCTCAACACACACACACATACACACACACACACACATAAATGAAACCCTTCAATTAGAAGAATGAAATATAACTAAATCTATTGACCCTAAATACAGAAATTCTTTAAATGTTAGCAGTGTAACAGATAGTATGGAAATCTATCTATAAAGAGATAGCAGTAATCACCTATGAAGCATATATCCTAGTGTGTGTGTATGTGTGTGTGTGTGTGCGCTCAGATGGTCTCACTCATTGTGACCCTACGGATGATAGCCCGCCAATCTCCTCTGACCGTGGGATTTTCCAGGCTAGAAAAGTGGCTGGTTGCCATTTCCTCCTCCAGGGGATCTTCCTGACCCAGGGAAGTCAAGTAACACTTCTTAATTTTCTTAAGTGAATGTCAGCTCTATCTTTTGGCTTGGTTGATTGATTGCCAAAACATATAAATCCATTCTTAACCAGCTGCACACAAACAAAAACTTACTGCATAGTTTTTCCTTGAACTCCTTGCCCTCTGAAGAGTATACAACAAAAGTTTGATTGTAAAAAAAAATATTCGTAGTGTATTGCCTGAAGAGGATATACTCTATCAATTTCTCTGGATGGTTTAAATTTGCCCTTACTTCAAACCAAACTATCAGAAAATTGCATCCTTGGTTACATTAATTGGCATCCTAAAAGGGTGTTTATTAAATTTTGCTTTGGCATTATACCAAAGTTGGCTTTGCCAATACAAATAGAATCATCAATGAAACAATGGAGTGAGGAGACAGTAAACAAAACTCACCAATGTTTTTATTATACTTATTGAGGTTGATGTTGAAAATGGGATCCAACCATGTCATCCTGTTTCCTGGGTCTCAGAAATTCTGTGCATGTGTGCATGCTCAGTTGCTGAGTTGGTCATGTCCAACTCTTTGCGACCCTATGGACGGTAGCCCGCCAGGCTCCACAGTCCATGGGATTCTCCAGGCAAGAAGACTGGAGTGGGTTGCCCTGCAAGTCCAAGAGTTAGAATACGAAGTGGTAACTTGAAACCTGAGGGCTGACAGAACCCTTCCCTCCGTCTGATGCTTGAATGTGGAGCCTGAAGCTCTGAGCGCACTCTGAGCACTGCAGAGACTGTTGGATTCCAAGTTCATACCCAGGACTCCCTGGAGGGGCAGAGTGTTGGGGGAAGTGGGGAACAGAAGCATCCTGCCTTCATTTACTTGAGTCCTGATCTTGCTGTGTCCTCTAGACTGCTTGTTTGTTGGTCCAGAAGTAAATCAAATTGAAAGCCATCTCAAGCGTGAATTACATCCTTTTCACACTAGCTTAGACCTTGAAGCAGACACTACCAGTGGGCCCGACACACCATTCTGTTACCTGCCACCCCATCCCACCTTGACACCTGCAGCTCTGCCTGAGGACTTTCAGATGCACCTGAGCTGGCCAGAAATGCCAGAACCTGGACCCTTTCTTCTCTATTTTTCCATAACTCACCAAAATATGCAAAGATGTGTTTGATTATAATAGATATAATTTTCTTCACAAATGTTCCTCTCACATATTTATATTTAAACCGGGGTATCTTTAAAGGTTTATTTTAAAAAGTAGTGCATCCTCTGTGGTTGCCAAGGGGAAGGGGTATGAGGAAGGAAAGATTTGGGAGTTTGGGGTTAGCAGATGTTTAAGCTGGTTTTAGAAAAGGCAGAGGAACCAGAGATCAAATTGCCAACATCCGCTGGATCATCAAAAAAGACAGTTCCAGAAAAACATCTATTTCTGCTTATTGACTATGCCAAAGCCTTTGACTGTGTGGATCACAATAAACTGGAAAATTCTGAAAGAGATGGGCATACCAGACCACCTGACCTGCCTCTTAAGAAACCTGAGTATGCAGGTCAGGAAGCAACAGTTAGAACTAGACGTGGAACAACAGACTGGTTCCAAATAGGAAAAGGAGTATGTCAAGGCTGTATATTGTCACCCTGCTTATTTAACTTATATTCAGAGTACATCATGAGAAACGCTGGGCTGGAGGAAGCACAAGCTGGAATCAAGATTGCTGGGAGAAATATCAGTAACCTCAGATATGCAGATGACACCACCCTTACCGCAGAAAGTGAAGAACTAAAGAACCTCTTGACGAAAGTGAAAAAAGAGAGTGAAAAAGTTGGCTTAAAGCTCAACATTCAGAAAACTAAGATCATGGCATCTGGTCCGATCACTTCACGGAAAATAGATGGGGAAACAGTGGAAACAGTGGAAACAGTGTCTGACTTTATTTTGGGGGACTGCAAAATCACTGCAGATGGTGAATGCAGCCATGAAATTAAAAGACGCTTACTCCTTGGAAGGAAAGTTATGACCAACCTAGATAGCATATTAAAAAGCAGAGAAATTACTTTGCCAACAAAGGTCCATCTAGTCAAGGTTATGGTTTTTCCAGTAGTCATGTATGGATATGAGAGTTGGACTGTGAAGAAAGCTGAGTGCAGAAGAATTGATGTTTTTGAACTGTGGTGTTGGAGAAGACTCTTGAGAGTCCCTTGGACTGCAAGGAAATCCAACCAGTCCATCCTAAAGATCAGTCCTGAGTGTTCATTGGAAGGACTGATGCTGAAGCTGAAACTCCAATACTTTGGCCACCTGATGCGAAGAGCTGACTCATTTGAAAAGACTCTGATGCTGGGAAAGATTGAGGGCAGGAGGAGAAGGGGACGACAGAGGATGAGATGGTTGGATGGCATCACCAACTCAATGGACGTGAGTTTAAGTAAACTCCAGGAGTTGGTGATGGACAGGGAGGCCTGGTGTGCTGTGATTCATGGGATTGCAAAGAGTCGGATACAACTGAGTGACTGAACTGAACTGAACCGAACTGAACTATTATATAAAGAATGGATAAACAACAAGGTCCTAGTTGTATAGCACAGAGAACTCTATTCAATATTCTGTATTAAACTGAATGGAAAGGAATACAAAAAAGTATATGTATGTGTGTGTGTATATATATATAATGTATAACTGAATCACTTTGCTGACAGCAAAAATGAACACAGCTTTGTAAATCAACTATATTTCAATAAAATGAATTTTTTAAAACAGTAGTTTATTCTCACAACAAATAATTTCAGAAAATGACAAAAATTATCAAGTAAAATCTATCACATAGACCTGATTTTTAATATTTTGGTGTATATCACCTAACATTTTTCTCTTTGTGTGTAAGATTTTGTGTCTTTTTTGTGATTCACTCATTATTTTTTAAAATTTCTATTACTTTTTTTTTTTTTTTTTAGCTGCACTTTGCAGGATTTTAGCTTCCCAATCAGGGATTAAACCTGTGTCCCCTGTAGTAGAAGGGTGGATTCTTCATCTCTGGGCCACCAGGTAAGTCCCCCTCATTTTATTTTATTTTTCAAACCACTGTATTGAAAACTGACAGGTCTTAATATAAAGATGAATTCACACTGTCTATGCAAGCTGTTTCTTTTTGTATCTTTTACTTTGTGGAAATCTTTCCATTTGATCAAAGGTAGGTCTACCTAAGCAGTGCAAAGACTGCATGGTATTTCATTGTACAGATACAGTATGATATTTTAAGTATATTCTTTTTTGATGGTTATTTGAGCTTGTATTTTATGCGATTAAAATAATTGTTTTTGTTTCATACATTTACAATGTTCATAGGAAAAAACTGTCATTTAAATGAGTAGGTGAAAGAGTACCTTTGCCTGATTATCATTGGGAATGACTGCACAATTTACCTTCCCCAATCAAAGGAAGAGATGGTTTATTTTCTGACACCTTCAACAATAAAGGACTGATTTTTTTCCATCTTGCACAACATGAAATCTCAACGTTTTACTACATATTTGTTTATTCATTTGTGGGAGCTTTAGTGCAAATTTTTGTGTGGATTTCTCACTTACACCCTTTCCCCCATTTTTTTCTTGGGGCTTTCATCTTTTTTTATTAATGTGACAGATTTCAATATCATTAAAAAAATTAAAAGATCCTTTATACATGTATGCTTCTATATACTTTACCTTGTCTTTTTTGTTTGTAAATGTTATTTTAAATTGATGTATAGTTGATTTATAATATTTTATTAAGTTCAGGTGTACAACATAGAGATTCAAAATTTTTATAGATTATACTCCATTTAAAGTTATTATAGAATATTGGTTATATTCCCTATGCTGTGCAATATATCCTCGCAACTTATTTATTTTATACATAGTAGTTTGTATCGCTTAATCTCCTACCCATCTTGCCCCACCCCCTTCCTTCTCCACTGGTGACCATTAGTTTATCCTCTATATCTGTGAGTCTGTCTCTGTTTTGTTATATTCATTTGTTTTATTTTTTAAGATTCCACATATAAGTCATAACATACAGTATTTTGTCTTCCTTTGTCTAGCTTATTTCACTTAGCATAATACCTTCTATGTTCATCCATGTTGTTGCAAATGGTAAAATTTCACTCCTTTTTATGACTGAGTAGTATTCTATTGTATATATGTCCCACATTTTCATTATTCATTCATCTGTTGATGGACACTTAAGTTGCTTACATATATAAATTATTGTAGATATTTTTGATCATGTAAGATTCTGTTTCTCATACTTTAATTTTTCTTTGTTTTGTTGTAACCTTATGTGGTCTAATTTATCAACCTTTTCTTTTTATGATTTATATCCTGGGTATCAGGTATAGAAAGGCCTTTTCCACCTCAATATTACAAAATTTATCTTAAATTTTATTCTAGTTATTTCATTTTATCCTGAAAATCTTTAACCTGACTAGAATTTCATTTAGGTTAAAAAATACGTGAACTAGAAATGTAACCTTTTAAAGAGAATCTAATTTAAATAAGGGAAAGAGAGGGTGGGCTGAATGGAGAGCGTAGCAAAGAAACATACACACCACTCTATGAAGAACAGATAGCCAGTGGGAATTTGCCGTATGACTCGGAATTCAAACCAGGCTCTGAGACGACCAGGAGTGGGATGTGGTGGGAATTGGGGGGCAGATTCAAGAGGGAGGGGACATATGTATACCTATGGCTGATTCATGTTGACATATGGCAGAAACCAACACAACATTGTGAAGCAATTGCTCTTCAATTAAAAATAAACAATTTTTTAAAAATTTTTAGCAATTTAAAAAACTTAGTCTATCGTTCCAATGTCAATAACTGAAAGCATCATTTCCCCATTGATTTGAAATACCATCTTTATTATATAATAATTTCTGTATATAATTCAGTCTGTTTCTGAATTTTTTATCATGGTTTTTTTTTTAATTTTTATTCCTTTTTTTTTTTTTTGGCCACAAGACATGTGGGATCCTAGCTCTTGACCAGGGTTCAAACCCATGTGCTGTGTTGGAAGCACAGAGTTTTAACCACTGGACCACCGGGCAAGTCCCAGTTTATCATGTTTTATTAAACATAGATCTTCATGGCCTTATTCCTGACACCACTCTCAATCCCTCTTCTTAAAATCATCTAGTACATTTGCACTGAGTTTTTTTTTTCCAAAGACTATTGGGTCACCTGAAGAATTCTCCCTTCTCATCTGTTACATGCAATTTTTTTTAGTTAAAGCAAGCCCAGCACCATATCCTCTTAGTTCTAATGAGTCAAATAGGAGGTCTCACCTGTCAAGTTCAAGAATAGCATTAAATCACACTGGTCTTGATCAAATACAGCAGAGACATTATTTTCCAAGCCTTTCTTTATGTGTTTTACAACTTATGTCTGATCTTTTCCTTTTGGTTTTCCTGTCCCTCGTTTTTCCTCCTCATGTGCTGGACCTAAACCCACCCATTGCCTCCCACATGCATGTGCAATCTCATTACTGGGCTCCTTTCTTACATATCTCTCCCCTCTTCCACTCTTCTTCCAAAATCCAAGCACACAGCCCCAGTTAAAACCAAATAGGGTAAAAGGCATTTAGGAAGGACGCCGACTCATTTCACATTCATCAGGAACTGGAAGAGCCCTGGGAAGCACCTACATCTGTCCTCCCAGTTCACAAACAAGAACCTGCGCACCAGCTATGACAATATCCTGCTCAGTCTGACCTGATCGGTCCTGGAAGTGAGATCTCCCTGCCCTCAGACCAGGACTCTGAGTCCCAGTTCCCAGGGTCCCTCCCCTGAGAGTCAGAAGGATTGAAGTTACCTTCCCTGGAAGCAAGCTTTGCCGAAGCCCTCCACAGGCAAGAACGGGACGTCTCTTTATTACAGACCTTAAAAGCCAATGAGCACAAGGAGTCAACACATTATTGTATTTAAGGAGCTAGCACCCTCTGTTAAAAGTTCCTTCCCATAGGCACTTTAGTGACGCTCCCTTATGGATGGAAGAAACAGCGGAGCCAGACCTGAAACTGGAGGGTTAGAGACAGACACCTGTGTAACTGTGCGGTATAGTTACAAAGACATTAACTAACATTTATGGGGCATATTATGTGTCGATCACATTCATGCGTTATTTCACTTAATTCTCCCAACAGCCCTGTAACGCAGGCTCCTATCAGCTTCGCTTCACAAAAAGGAAGAGCCAGCTCAGTGAGGTGCAGACACCTGCCCCCATGAAGACAAAGTGGCACAACGGGCCCTTGGTCCCAGGCAGCAGGACTTGAGCCCTCCATCACCGCCTCTAAGACAGGGGTCCCCAGCCTCCTGGATCCAATGCCTGATGATCCGAGGTGGAGCTGATGTAATGATACTAGAGATAAAGTGCACAATAAATGTACCGTGCTTGAATCATCCCCAAACCATCTCCCCCGCCCTGGTCTTTGGAAAACTTGTCTTCCACGAAACTGGTCCCTGGTGCCAAAAAGTTCGGGGACCAATGCTCTGAGACGTGGCGGGATGGCCAAACCTCCCAGCTTTGGCATTAGCCCTCCTGGGTCCAAATCTCAACCTTGCTAACCATGTAAACAGTGGTGCGTTGTCTTAATCTTGCTAAACCCCGGTTTCCCCATCTGTAAAGGGAATGATAGTCTCCCCCCATACGATCGTCATGAGAATTAAATGATTTTAGTGCCTGCCAATCAATGGGGAAATAATGGTCACACAGGAAAGAGTATGCCTGCCTACTGGAATGCTAATAGTCCCAGGGCACTGAGGACGCCCCAAGAGCACACCTGAACCCCGCTGGTGTTCAGACCCATTCAGGAGGTTGGAGTAGCCTCTCAAGCACCAGACTGAATTGAAAATGAGCAGCCATAGAGCCACAGTCTCCCATGTGCCCCTGGAAAAAAGAAGAGTGTCAGGGATGTGGTATATCTGTGAGATCCACAGGCAGTTTTGTTGGCTGTGATGGCAGATTTAACATCTTGCAGAAGCACTTGGGTGAACCCCCCAAGCACAGGTAAGAACTGCTGTGCCCTGAACAAAAGTCATTTTCTTCTGACCTAAAGTCTCCATACAGGAGGAAAAAAGTGATGAGCTGAATCTCCTTGAGGAGGCCTCTGAGCTTTCCTGGCACTAAGAAGGACCCAGAAAGAGTCTTTAGGCCAATCACTACAATTTTCCGATCTGTCTGTTGCTGATTGCCCAGGTAGTTTGAATTTGCATCATTAACGTTCCTCAAGATACATTGTCATCTTAGAATGCAGGAAGAAGAAATCATACATGTGTATTCTAACAATACAATCATAGAAGCAATCTATTTTGAACATTACTTTGGAGTGAGGCCTTTATGAAACCAGAGATTTAATAAATACATGGATATGAGACTGCATTTTTCACTTAGGTTCATCAAACACAGAGAGATTTCCCATTATGGAGAGAGAGAGTTTGGAATCGGGCTGAGGTTTTCCCTGCAGAGATTAAAAAGACAGATGGCAAGGTGCTGTGCTCAGGAAGAAAGCTTTTATAATTGAAGAATTAGAATTTATTCTTCAATCTGGCATTTAGGTTCAGCCATCTATGCACCAGGTCAACTTATATGCTACCAAAAGATTCTATTATTTCAATTTCCTGAGGGCCATCAAGCTAACATTACTGTTCTGTGAGTCTCCAGGTAGGCACACTTAAGGAAATTTTAAAAATGTATTTCAATGGTGTGTAATTCCACTGTGTAGATGTATGTATATAGGTATATACGCAGTCAGTAAATGGTACTTCCTTCATGATGACGATCACTACTATTGATGTAGCCCTAGAGCTTTATATACATTACTATCTTTAACCATCTCGACAGCTCTATGGGGTCTATCATCCAGATGTTGGCTGGTCACTTGTCCACTTGCACTGTTCTGTTTTAGCCCTAAAGCAATCTTGATATGAAACCAGCCCTTTCACTGGTTCCCACAAGACATCCAACCACATCCAGTATGCTATAGTTTTATTTTTGTACTTATTTAAGTATCATAGGATCTTGGCAAGGGATCACAACCCACAAGATTGTCCTTTATAAAAGTCAGGGAAGTAGACATGCCCTCTTCCTGGGTTGGCAGAATGTTCTAAGGATTCTTTTGATATGATTAACAGAAGTAATATGAGACGAGATTCTCACGTGACTTTTTATTTGAAGACCACTTTTCCATTTTAATGAACACATGTATTAGTGAAGCTCATCACAAAGAAAATTTCTGTTTGGAAGTAAGTAGCCTTTTGCAATTTCATTGGTCAGTTATACTGACCCACTGTGACCCAGTCTTTATGGAACTAGGGAAAGACAGCTGTCCCTGGCCACCAGAAGCTCAAAATCTGGTTGGGGAGGTATTATAAATAATGCCCAAAATGTTCAGGGGTTAAGCAACAATAAAACAAGTTTACCAGGGGGTGGGACACATGGATGTCTTGAAAGACGCTTTACCAGAACTGCAAAATCATAAGAGGAGAAATTCCTGTTGTGGAAATGAATGAGGATAGAGCTTGGTGGCAGGCGGAATGAGGATGGACAGAGAAGTGTGTGGGCAGGGGAGATACGCAGGCTCACCTGGGTAGACAGTGGGTCAGGCACACATGATGTTCATCTCAGAGACCAGAAAATACTAAAAAGTGGGAAAACTTGGGAACCTGGGCAGAGAAACATAAACCAGTAAATGGATCATTAATGCTCCTCCCAGCTCTCCCAGAGCACTGGCATCAAAGATGCTGAATCCTGTATGAAGTCATTGAGAAGACATATGACATCATCAAAAGGTATCTTGCCCACATTCTCCCACCTCGAGCCTCCCCTGCTTTGCTGTGCCGTTTGGTACACAGTTCAGAGGTGGCATGACCTTGAAGGAGGCTGTTTCTGGCTCCAGCTCACAAATCCAGTTTTCACACTGGAATGACTCCCAGATGAGACAAAGGTGGCAAGGGGCTTCGAAAAATGGCCACGTTGCTTGTCCACACAGTCAATCAAAAGTACGTACTGGGCATGTACTCTGTGCCAAACTCCAACAATAGCACTAAAACGCACTGTCCTTTGCTAATATACATTTCAGATGCTGTCCTGAGAGCTGGAATGAATTGTGGTTTCTGCACATCTGGTCAATTCTTCTCAAAAAAGGAAAAAAGATATTAAGGCACTTGTGGGTTGAATAGTACGATCCAAAGCCATGTTGACTGATCCCCATGTCTTAATCTGTTTGGGCTTCTTTAACAAAATACCATAGACCAGGTGACTTATATAAACAACAGAAATGTATTTCTCATAGTTTCAGAGGCTGAGACGTCCAAGGTCAAGGTGATGGCAGAAGTGGTGTCTGGTGAGAGCCTTCTGCTTGGTTCATAGATGTATTCTCGCTGGGTCCTCTGGAGACTGAAGACTCTGAATTCTCTTCCATAAGAGTGTAATTGCTCAGTTGTGTCAGCCTCTTTGCAAACCCATGGGCTGTAGCCTGCCAGGCTCCTCTGTCCTTGGAATTTTTCAAGCAAGAATACTGGAACAGGTTGCCATTTCCTCTTCCAGGGGATCTTCCTGATCCTGGGGTCAAACCTCCATCTCTTGCATTTCCTGCCTTGGCAGGAAGACTCTTTATGACTGAGCCACCTGGGAAATCCCTTCATAAGGGCACTAATCCCATTTTTGAGGGCTCCACCCTCATGACATAATCACCTCCCAGGACCCCCCCCACCTCCAAATACTATCACATTGGGGATTAGGTTTCAACATATGAATTTTTTAAGGAGGCTACAAAAAATTCAGTTGATGGCACCTCAGCACCTCAGCATGTGATGTGATCTGGAAATACGGTCTTTACAGATGTGACAAAGTTCAGATGAAATCATGAGAGTGGGCCCTCAGTCAATATGACCAGTGCTCATACAAAAGGGGAAAATGTGGGCTGAGGCAGATACACACAGAGAGAAAAAGTGAAGACACCTGAGGAGAAGACAGCCACGGAACTGGAGAGCTGCCTCTACACAAAAAAGGACACCCAGGGCTTCCAGAAGCTAGGAGAGAGGCAGGGAACAGAGCCTTCCCTGGGGCCCTCAGATGAAGCAGGGCCCTGCCAACACCTTGACTTCAGACTTCAGACCCCCCAGAACTGTGAGACAATGCATTTCTGTTGTCCTAAACCACCCAGCGTGTAACACTTTGTTACAGCGGCCCTAGGAAACAAACATAGCACTTGTTTTAAATCCCTTCTGAAATCATTTATGGATGCTAGAGTGAATGACTATGTATGTGTGAGTCAACCTTTAGCTGTTTTAATGCTATGAGTCCTTCTTTTTTGGAAATATGCCAATAATCAAATATGCTGGGGGTTTTTTGTTTTTTGTTTTTTTACATTACTGGGTTAAATTTCACTCTTGCTTCCAACAGCAAAGAACATTTCCTTATTTTTACATCCCGTTACTACTGGGAGAGGAAAAAAAGAAAGAAAGAAAAAAAAACCAGAGTTCTTCTGTAAGTCATTATACTCTGCAGATATTTAGTATCAGGCTGATTACTGAATAAAAAGATCTGGTTACCGTCACATCTAATCCGCCAAAACTGAATTATATCCACTACATGGCTTTCTCCTCCGTTTCCTCTCATTTCCCCCATTCAACCACCTTTGACTGCTTTCCAGTTTCTAGCAAATGCTGCTGAGGCTTCAGCTATTTTCTTTAGATTATATAATTTTCCAGAAAACTCAGAAGTTGATCTGCTTAACAATGTATTCATTTTTCTCTGAAGAATGGTATTATTTTCTGTCTCTAAGAAAGTGAGCTTTGTAATATTTCCTCTCCAATTGAAAAGAAAGCATTAGCCAGCCTGCATTGAATATTTAAAAAAAAATAAAAAAACCTGAATGCTACTCTGATTCTCACCAGAGTGAAATATTTTCTCCATGTAACCAGAAATAGTGATGGAAAAATCTTTTCCTCTCACACAATATTTGAGCATAATTGGTAAAAGCCTTCAATTATGGGGAAAGTCTTATAAGGACTAGTTTTTCTCTCAACAAAAACTCTAATCCATTCGGATTTATGTGACTCTATTAGCTGAACCCTTTCTATTAATAATATGAAATGCTTTTTTAAAGTTTGCATATAGTATCTCCCATGAATGTCTCCAGCCATTTCCCCTGTTCATCATAAAATTTAGATGTAATAACATTTTGCACCTTGGTGCTGTTTGATAGGGGGGGGTGGGCTTCCCACGTGGCTCAGTGGTAAAGAATCCGTCTGCAGTGCAGGAGACGCAGGAGACGCAGAAGACACAGGTTCAATCCTTGGCTCGGGACGATCCCCCAGAGGAGAAAATGGCAAGCCAGTCCAGTGTTCTTGCCTGGAGAGTCCCATGGACAGAGGAGCCTGGTGGGCTACAGTCCATGAGGTCGCAGAGAGTTGGACATGACTGAGTGACCCAGCACCAGCTGTTTTACAGACAACAAGACTAGCAAATTACAATCATACTCTACAAACTGAGTCTAAGGTTGCTCATTAACGTAGATGAACTGATGAGATAAATTAGTTTAAATAATTGGGCATTAAAAAAATGAATGATTAAATTCAAAACAATGTTAAAGATAAATTATCCCTTTTTCATGTTTAATAAAGAGAAGACTGAATAATACATAACAGACTATAAACACGAAGACCCTCAATTTGAAGCATTTGGTGGGAGGATTATTGGGCAAACTATAGGACTGAGTATTAATTCTTACACTATTTTCCTGTAAGTTCATGGGCAAATAACCTCATCTCTTTTCACTTTCATTCCAAGCCTATAAAAGAGAGTAATAATATCTAACTAACAAAATTCTTAATGTGATCCAACACATCCAATAAAACAATGTGTGCAAAAATAAAATATGGTTGATTTCTCAGGCTCTACAAGAACCCAAGCGGCTGTACACACATATATCAAACTTGTGGTACAAATTGTTTACAATGAGACATTCTACATGTGTACACACAGAATATGCTCAAGCATATCAACCCATTTGCTACAAAACTGCAACATCTTAATCTACTCTTCTTACCAACGCAGGAATAGTTCCTACAAAATTCTTCCAAGGTGGTCATGCCACCAAGGCATGAACACCTCCAATGGTGGGTAGCCCACTCCCTCACAGGAAGACACATTCCATGTTAGAAGAGGTCCAGCTATGAAAAAAGTTGTTTTTTCTGTATCCTTTATAATTTCTCATGTATTAAATCTGTTTTCTAGTGCTATCTAGAACAAGTCTGATGTCTCTACCACCTGATAGTTCTTTGGATAGTTAAAAAGTAATAATCCTGCCCCCACCACACACACACACACACACACACACAATGAAGAGTGGATACCATTTGGATCCTTGATAAAACACCCTGATGTAGGAGGTTTATTTATGTTGCTCACACATGAAAGGACTGAGGCTCAGAGAGGGCAGATACCCTTTCCAAGGTCACAAAGCTAATAATGAAAGAGTCAAGATTCAAACCCAAATCTGCCAGATTCCACAACTTATGCTCTTAACCCCTATACCTTATTTCTAAATATTTCTTCTTCAAGTCAAGCATTCTTGAAGCCCAGTTCCCCTAGTCCTTCCTCATTTGGAGCACGACCCAGACCTTCCGTCACTCCTGCTCCATTTACAAGGCTCTCTTAGAACCTCCATTTAAACATGTTTCCCTCAAAACAAACCACAATCAATGCCCGATACACATGTGGACCATTCCAGACACTCGCTGTATCTCCCTGGGAGGTTTGCTCCCCCACTCTCCAAAAAGATAGCTTCACACTTTCTCTTTCCTAAAACTGCCCACGCCTCCTCCCCCTTCCCACCGTCAGCTGACCGCTGTATCCCCGACTCCTTTGAGAAAATAAAAGCAAACCAGCCGGAGCTCCCTCGCTTCCCACCAGGAGACAGGAGAGCCCGCTGCAGAGCCCACACCACTCCCACGCCTTCTGTCACCTCTGCCCCGTCTCCACCGCAGGCCCTTGTGTCCCCACCTTCTGGAGTGGAAGCTTCTTCCCCTGCGCATCGCTCTGCTTCAGTCTATGAGGCGTCTCCAGCAGAGCACCCATGTGCCTGGGATTCCCCACTCTGGAAAGAAGAAAGGAAGAAAGGGAGGGAGGGGAGGAAGGGCGGGGAAGGAGGGCCTCACCTCACTACCCGTTTCCCACATCCGAAAGTGATGCCATCACTACCTCCCGCCTCTCTGTCCCCTTGGAGAAGGGAAGGGCAGCCCCCTCCAGTGTTCTGGCCTGGAGAATCCCATGGAGAGAGGAGCCTGGCGGGCCCTAGTCCGTGGGGTTGCGGAGAGTTGGCCACGACTAAATGAGCGCATCTCTCCCATGCCCCACGCCAGTCAGCTTCGGGCTACAGCACACCCTGTAAATATTCCTACCATTTTACCTTCCTCACTTTCCTCCAGCCCCATGGGTCTTCCTTATGCCTTCCAGAAAACTTGTCCTGCCTGTTGCCATGTTACGACTTCATCTCATGAGTCAGCTCTCAGCCTAAATGTCATCTTCTCAAAAAGCTTCCCCTCTACCCCATAACCCAGACATGTTCTATCAGAGTTTCCCTGTTTCATTCTCTTCGTAGAATGTATTATTCTCTGATGTTACCATATTTATTTGTCTCCTTGTTTATTCTCTTTCCCACTAAAATGAGAGCAGGAATCTTACTTGTCTTTTCACCACTGTATCTCCAGGGACTAGAACAACATTTGGCAGAGAGAGATGCTCAGTAAATATCCGTCAAATGAGTGAAGGCAGTCAATAAATTAGCCAACAACACTTTATAATGTGACAATTGTCCTAACCACGGCCACTGTTTTAGATTCCATAAAGTTATTCCTTCAACCATTGTTCACGTCATTAAGTGTCATTTAACACAAGACAAGTTTATTAAGCATCTACTATGTACAAGACACTGTGGCAGATGTTTTGTGTGACGTGAGAGTAAAAGATTGTCACAGCCCCTGCCTCCCTTGGGAATGTTTAAGGGAAAAAAAAAAGTAGTGGGGATGTTCTTGAAAGGTTAGTGTCATGGAATTTACAGTGTTGAGTATTTTGAAACTCTGGGGAGCTGCTGTGATGACTAAAAACCAGAAGGACTCTTTGAAGGATATGAAACACTACAGAATGTTTAAGGACATTGAGTGAAATTCCTCTTGGGGAAAGGATCTGGGTAGCCTTTTTGAGCTAAACTCAGAAGAATGTGTTTGGGTTTTGAAGCAAAATATTCCAAGAGGAGGCAAAACATGACAAAGACATATAGGCAAGAATCACATTATTCCCTGCAGGGTAGGGTGTTTCTCTAAGCTTTTTTCAATGACCACCAGCAACATGATCCCACATGTAAGGTCTACAACGGCTTTAAGATCCTTGATCCTGAGTGGACCATTTCTAGGTTCTATGTTCTCTTCAGAATTTAACCCAGATCCTCGAGATATTCACACCTGCTTCTATTTAGAGATAGACTCAGAAAGGATCTTGTCACTCTGAACACCAGCTTGGGATAAACACACTTAGACACACTCAAAGACAAATCTAAGGAGAAAGTTTTCGAAAGCATTTTGAAGAGTTAAAAACACTGCGCTAATACAAGGTGGTGTGACTGTTACAGAAGTAAACCAGTTTATGGAGAATGATTATTACATGACTCCAATATCAGTGATATAAGTGTACCCAAAGAGAGGAAGCAGAGTTAATGTAGTTACACATCCATTTCTTGTGCTGTGCAACCATGGGAAGCGTCACTAATCCCCAAACAGATACCTGCCGGGAAGTCGATTGAAAACAGCTGTTTGGTCCCCAAGAAAAGAACCAAGTGAATTCAAAGTACCGCGGGCATTGAACTGATGGAGTTCCAGAGTCAGACCTTGTCCGCTAAACCCAGGATTTATAGGGAATTAAAGAGGATTCCATCAGAAGGTATATTCGTTTCAAGCATAAATCACCCTGCCAACTCATTTATTATTGTAATGACCTCTCTCCGCATTTCTATTATTGTAGAAGACTTCTCTTCAAATGAAAAGTGGCATAGCTGATTACTTGTATGGGGCTTGGCGTCATAGTCATTTTCGTTTCTTGTTTGAGGCAGTGAGAGGCCCAAGGAAAGGCCCTTATATCCTTACATGCATATCAATTACGGTTAATGGAGTTTGTGGGTTTATTATGCGTTGGGGAGTTAAGTAACAAGAACTGTAATGGTGGAAGCCATAACAATCCTACTGATATCTCTAAGAAAACTTCAAGATTTCAAGCACTGAAAATAGTTAAAACTATCTAGGCAACTGTTTACATTCAGCAAGGATAATTATATAAGCCTATAACTCTTCCCCATCATATTAGAATACTTTAATAACCTATATTTTATTTATAGCTAGTTGCTAAGTTTATTAGTGCTTATTATAGGATATGTTCTTAATTTTATGTTTTACAAAACAATTTGAATAATCAGAATTACTTTTTGTGAATCCTTTTCCATTTGCAATAAGATGAGTGAATTATAAAAAGCCATTTTCTAAACATGCTAACAGGTGCAAAAAAGATTGACAGAGCAATACGAGAAAGTATTCTTAATGTAGGCTTTCGAAGATTTTAAATGGAATTTCTATAATGAATGCATACTGTTTTTAACAGGCCTGGTTTAGTACACAGGGGATGCTGAATATAGGATATAACAGTATATTTTATTTAATGATAACCATAATCAGTGACATGATATATAGATGTGTGTACAAAATTGAGAACTAACTAGAATCAGAATTTGTTATATAAAAAATTTAAAAGAAACATTGGAAGAAAATGCAAAGCATTAGAAAGTAACAATTTTGAATTATTGAAGGAAACTTTAAATTTCAGGTATAGGTGGATAAAGAAATTAGCCCCATGAAAGCAGAGGGAGGTGATGACGTTTAAGCTTTCCACTGAGTCTAGGACCATGGTCCTGTCACCAGATGACTTATTAATTGACCCAAAACTTCCTAGATGCTTGCTGTGTGTTAGTTGCTCAGTCATATCCATCTCTTTTCAACCCCATGGATTGTAGCCCGCCAGACTCCTCTGTCCATGGGATTCTCCAGGCAAGAATACTGGAGTGGGTTGCCATGTCTTTCTCCATGGGATCTTCCCAACCCAGGGATTGAACCTGGGTCTCCTGCATCGCAGGCAGATTCTTTACCATCTGAACCACAAGTGAGGCAAGATGTTGCTCGCTTGCTCTATGGGGGTCCATGCAAGGATATAAACCTCCCACGGATGAAAAGTTCCCAGACCAGGAGATGGTCATACATTATAAGCCTGAATCTCTACCTTTCCTGGCCTCTCAGGTACATCACCCTCCTCTACTTGACTGGGCTGTGCCTTGGTTATTGTTTAAATCACTGCGCATGAGTCACATTTCCTTCTGATTTTCCTTCTCAGTGTTTCATGCCAAAAGGAATGTTACCTAAGTGAGGTTCTCAGAACAGAACTCTGGTGTGAGGCCTCTAGGAAGTGAGCTGCCTTTAAGAAGCTCTGAACATAAATTGAATTACCAAGAATTCTATTCATTGAAAAACACATTATATTGCATCATGTCCTTTTCAAATAGAGTGAAACTTGCTTATATTAAATTTCTAGGAACCCAAGGAAAAAATTTGATATAGGATGGAATTTGATATACTCCAGAAATATTACATGTGCATGTAATAGACCTGGATTTCCAATTTGATTGCTATACAGAGAGATTCAATATAGGTGGGTTCAATATTGGCGAGGGGTAGGGGGTTCATTGAATTTGCATTTGTGTTTTTCAGGACATATATGGTATGTTTCCTCAAGGTAAAAATCAGATTGCTTCCTGGGTTCAGGAGAAAAGCTAAATATTCATGGGAACAGGAATTCTGGGAGGAATTTGACCAGATGAGTGTAGTGTAAGCAATCTAGTTTCACTTCATTCCACTTTAATGTTAATTTATTTGACTGGAGTTTAAACTATTGAATTCTGGAATGGCATCTTTCTCTGTTTCCCTAGCCCTTTAATTCTCTGGCCTATAGCTGCTCTATCCCTTTCTTTATTTAACATTTGAATATTCACCTGAATGAAAATGTTCAAAAGAAGAAAATTAACCAAAACATTTCAGCATGTAAAGATATTTTCTGTCCCTTAGAACATCACAAATCTCAGAAAATCATAAATAATAATGAAAAAGTAGTGACATAAAAACTGAAATAAACTGTATTAATACTTAATACATAAAATATACCACCCTTTTAAATTGTAGACAAAAAAGTACTAGCATTTTGCACACATTTTTGTTGTACCATTCTTGTTTGTTTAAATTCTGAACTCAAACACCACTATATTAAATATTCACACTTGGGTGGGATAAACTGGGATTTATCAGTCTTTCCCTCTCCCACGGAAG
This sequence comes from Muntiacus reevesi, assembly GCF_963930625.1. Taxonomy (NCBI): domain Eukaryota; kingdom Metazoa; phylum Chordata; class Mammalia; order Artiodactyla; family Cervidae; genus Muntiacus; species Muntiacus reevesi. Next base: position 53,143,838 of record NC_089252.1, read on the forward strand.
ACTCTAACACAAGAAATTCCATGGAATCGATTCTCTTCACCAAAGGAATGAATGGATGAGCAAAGGATAAAATCTATTTAGGAACCCTCTGATAATTTTAAAAACTTGTTTTTTTTACATGAGAGAAAAAAAAGCTAAAATCATAAAGTTTGTTACCATACAGCTCTATAATCACTTCTAAATCCTACAGATTTCACTCAGTGTTCCAAGTAAGCAAATGTAATGAAATAAATAGAAACATATGTTTTGAGTACCATAACAGATTGACTTCCCAACAGATAAGGAACTCTGAGCTATTTCTTTTACAAACAAGTTAGGTCATACAAACATTAAAAAAAAAAAAAAAACTAATCTCTTTCACCTGAAATATTTTACATGGTTACTTCAAAAACCATTTTCATCATCAAAAAAGATACACATTTAGCTAGCTGAGCTCTTCTTTATACATAAGATTATGCTAGGGACTCAGCAGTTTGTAGAGAGACCACTGCTTTCTTGGGCTTTTTGTCCTTAGTTTACACCACAAAGGAATCTCAAACCAATGACTGATTTAAATGACTGCTTCACTGAAATGGCAGAGCCTTCTATGCAAAACCTAGGATCCAGTAGCATCCTACAGCCCCTGCTTCAGCTACATCAAGAGGAGGCAAAAGTGATATATATCTGTAGGAGGCACCCTGGAATGAACACACACAATGCACAAAAATGAATTCAATACTTAGATAAGTAATGTGGAGTTACAACAATAACAAAATGCAAGCCTTACACAACAGCTCCATGAGAACTCTCCTGTAACTACTAACTCTTATTCTGCCCACCCCAACCCTTTCCCCCAACATAAACACGCATGCACGCATGCACACACACACACACACACACACACACACACACACACCAGCTGCTATGGCTGAAATACTGCCTCTGGAGACGCATTTTGGTTGCCCAAGTATCTAGTTTCTAACAGCAAGTTTGGGAGGAAGGCTAGGTTCACCTGCTCATTGTCATTAGCTTTTCTGTGAATTCTTTAAGGCCTTGACCCTGGAGATTGCTCTGATCTGAAGGAAGGGAAATGATAGTTTGGGAGAAAAGAAGGAAAGAGGACTCCCTTGAAGAAGGGCATGGCAGGAGGAAACACTGTGTTTGTGGGTGAAAGAGGGTGACTGACTACAGAATGGACAGAAGAGGCAGCAGGCACTTCTTTCTCAATTTTGCCTCCTGTTCTTCCTGCTGTTTTGCAGGGAACCAGCTGAAGAATTGATGCTTTTGAATTGTGGAGCTGAAGAAGACTCTTGAGAGTCCCTTGGACAGCAAGGAGATCAAACCAGTTAATCCTAAGGGAAATCAACCTTGAATATTCATTGGAAGGACATATGCTGAAGCTGAAGCTCCAACATTTGGCCACCTGATGTGAAGAGCCAACTCTTTGGAAAAGACCCTGATGCTGGGAAAGATTGAAGGCAGGAGAAGAAGGGGGTCATAGAGGATGAGATGATTGGATGGCATCACCGACTCAATGGACATGAGCAAACTCAGGAGATAGAGAAGGACAGGGAAGCTTGGTGTACTGCAGTCCCTGGGGTGGCTAAGAGTTGGACATGATTTAGTGACTGAAAAACGAAGTCAGAGACTCCCAGTGCCTGTGGAGTGGGCGTCTTCCAGGTGTAAACCCTGCAGAGAGAGATGCCTATGGGGCTTGTCTGGAAGGAGGAGCATTGTTTCTACTCCAATTATGTATTTATCCAATTACATATGCAGTGACTTGGATATTACTGGTGGCCAAAGTGTCCTCAGGCACCTTCCTTGTCACGACCACTGACCGCAGGGCACAGCAAAGAACCTCCAGTAAGTAGCAGAAAGGTGGAGCTTCGGTAGCTACTCATTTGTCCTCCATTTCTATGGCCATTTGCCCACACAGCGTTGGACATCCGGCTTTAGTTCTCTCCTTGAACGCAGGGACATTGGGTTCAGACTACCTGGTTGGCAGGCTTCTCTCTGTTCTTTACCATTAGACCTTTCAGACCAGATTGAAAGCCTGTGCAGTAATACCTCAGGTGAAACTCCCCTCTGGAAACCCTTTGGGACAACTCCAGTTGGGACTTTTTAAAAAAAAGTTCATTGGCGTATGGTTGATTTACAATGTTATGTTAGTTTCAGGGGCATGGCAAAGTGAATCAGTTATGCATAGGCATATATCCAGTCTTTTTTAGATTCTTTCCCCAGAGGTCATTACAGAGTGTTGAGGAGAGTTCTCTGTGCTATACAGTAGGTCCTTATTATTTATCTACTTCATGTGTGTGTACGACTCTTTGTGACCCCATGGCCTGGAGCCGCCAGGCTCCTCTGTCCACGGAATTCTTCAGGCAGGAATATTGGAATGGGTTGCCATTTCTCCTCCAGGGGATCTTCTTGACCACAGATTGAACCTGGGTCTCCTGCAATGCAGGCAGTTTCTTTACCATCTGAGGCACCAGGGAAGCCCCATCTATTTTGTGTAGTCATGTGTATAAGTCAATCCCAGAGTCCCAAATTCTCCTTCCCACTCCTTCTGACCAGTAGCCATAAGTTTGTTTTCTACATCTGTAACTCTATTTCCATTTTATTCATTTGTACCATTTTTTTATGTTCCATTTATAAGCAACATATTAACATGTAGTATTTGTCTTTCTCTCTTGGACTTACTTTACTCAGTATGATCTCCAAGTCCAGGTCTCCAATCTCCAGGTCCACTCATGTTGTTGTAAATGGCATTATTTCATTCTTTTTTATGGCTGAATAATGTCCCATTTATATATGTATCACATCTTCTTTATCCATTCATCTGTTGGTGGACATTTAAGTTGCTTCCATGTTCTGGCTATTGTAAATATTGCTGCAATGAACATTGGTGTGCACGTGTCTTCTTGAATTATGGTTTTCACTGGATATAAGCCCAGTATTGAGACTGCTGGATCATGTGGTGGCTCTGCTTTTAGTTTTTTAAGGAACCCCACACTCTTCTCCGTAGTGGCTGTACCAATTTACATTCCCACCAGGAGTGCAGGAGGGTTCCCTTTTCTCCACACCCTCTCCAGCATTGATTGTTTGTAGGTTTTCTGATGATGGCCTTTCTGACTAGTGGGAGGTGCTATCTCATTGTAGTTCTGATTTGCATTTCTCTAATAATTAGTGATGTTGAGCATCGTTGCATGTGGTTTTTGGCCATCTGTATGTCTTCTTTGGAGCCTTTTAAAGGGATGGAAACATCTGTCATTAGTCAAGCACGTGGCATGCAAGAATCCAACATCAGGTTGGTTTTCTGCTTCTTTAAGGAAAGTATACAATATTATAAAATAGTTTATTTATAACATACTCTCTTGACCACAAGAACTCCTGTTTTACAGCCTCCCCTCTGCCCCTGCCTTAAATCTAACTGCTGCTATTCCAGAACAGAGGCTCTTTCAAGGAGCAATAGTAATTCACCTATTTCTGAGTTTCCCAAAAATTGGAGGAAGACTGTCCTAAAATTTCCCTTAGTAATTCCTGTTAATATTAACCTTTTCTCTTCATATATAAAAATACAGGGAAATTTTAAAATACTTAGAAACAAACTCTTTTCAAATATCCTACAGCATTTTAGAAGTTCATATGCCCTTCAAGTTTGATCATTCTTATCTATTCTGATAATCTCTTAATCATCACGACTTATATATTTCTTTAGCCTGATGTATTTTAGAAACAATCAAATGGCATTTATGTAATCAGCCTGTTAGTGATTTCTTTCCAAACAGGCTAAATTTACAAGAAAGAGGGAAAAGTAGTCCCTTTACAAACAGACTTGCTGCCAGAAATCACCTTTCTCTCCTCTGCCTGGCCCCCACTCTCCCTGGAGGCCGGCACAGCCCATCACAGGCTGGAACCAGAGGATGAGTATAAGGCCCAGCCTCCCAGAAACTTAGAGTTTCATTCCTTCCTTCAAACTCCCAAACCCCAGTTCTAGACCTAGTGACAAGGCTCTGATCTATGTACCTCATAAAACTGACTCCAACTCTAACTTGACTCCTGATCTTGGCCTTGACTCCTAGTAGAACTGTTCCCTGAATTCCTCACTGAATTCGGTGGCTTCCAGTTTCTCTCCCTTGGGTCTTTTCTTCCCTCATCTTGCTACTTCCAGAGCCAGCCAGACACAGCAATACAGAACCCCCAAACAAAATACACCGAAGTCCATTAAGAATCACCTAAAACGTCAACACAATTTGAAAGCGGGCTATTAACAGTGCATCTGTGAAGTTGACAGTACTTGTGATAAGCAGAAAAAACAACAATGAATACTAATGTCTTATATTTGTATAGCACCTTAGAGTTTTCAAAGTGCTGTCATAACACTCCGTTGAAATAAGCAAATGGGGTATTATTTTCCCACTTTGCACATGAAAACACTTGAGTTTGGAAGGGTTAAGTACATGAGGCAAAACAAAGAAGAGAATTCGGTTCTTGGACCCACAACGTAACTATTTTGTGTGCTATACAGTATGCCCCCTGGAAGACGATTGGAAGGTACCTGTAAGCTCATCAAGCTTTGGGAAGTTTTTTTAAAAATGCTCTCAGTTTTCCCTGTGTGGCGACGAAGCACCTGCGCCAGCCATGAGCACCACTTATCACGTATGCAGATCCCCAGGGCTTATCCCCGCATGCAGAGTCACAGGTGGGGCAGGGCTTGCATATTAAATAGCACCCCCAAATAACTATGACGCACCTACCCTAAGTGAGACAGAGCTCATGAAGTGCTAGTCCCCACCCGAACAGGATTTTCCTGGTGGAGAACTGTAGAGAAACAAGGTCCCCATGAACTGTCATTCTGAGAGCAGCCAGTGAATCAGGATGGCTTTGCGGTCCTTCTCATCAACCTTGGAAGCCAATTAACGGGGCAGCTTCCCTCAGGGGTCCAAGAGCAAGGACACTGGAAACAAACAACATAGGTTCAAACCCCAGTCACCTCTTCTAAGCAAGTCGCTTAGCCTCTCTCTGTGCCTCATTCTTCTCATCTGTAAAATGGGGGCAATAATACAGTCATTATTATACCTCATGGAGTTGTGAGATTAAATGGGTTTAGGGACAGTAAAGCACCTAGTATAGCATAGAGTAACTGTCAAATGAATGTTGGATATTAATCAACAAAGGCTCCACTTTCCTTGTTTTAGATTTTTGCAGTAACACACTGGTCACAGTCAACACTCTTGAGACTCAGGTTGATGAGATTTCCAGCACCTGGCACAATAGTCACCATTAAATACTGCCATCGTAGGTATCCGATACATAGTCATTCTATATAAAACGGTACAAAGTTCAACACTCTACCCAGATGGACAATTCAGAAATGGACTGGATGGAATCAAGCATCTGTTCCTTGGTGTACAGACCAACCCAATTCCCAAGGTCTTTGAAGTGTGTGCTGAGACGAGGCAAACTACATTCTGTGAGTTTTGTTTTGTTTTAACAAGACTTCATGTAAATTCTAACTGAGATCAGCATCATTAGCCTTTCTGGAGGCAAAACAAAGGGCTCCCACCACTGAATTGCGGTTGTCCTATGATCCAACCAGTCCATCCTGAAGGAGATCAGTCCTGGGTGTTCACTGGAAGGACTGATGCTGAAGCTGAAGCTTCAATACTTTGGCCACCTCATGCGAAGAGTTGACTCATTGGAAAAGACCCTGATGCTGGGAGGGATTGGGGGCAGGAGGAGAAGGGGACGACAGAGGATGAGATGGCTGGATGGCATCACCGACTCGATGGGCATGAGTTTGAGTAAACTTCGGGAGCTGGTGCTGGACAGGGAGGCCTGGCGTGCTGCGATTCATGGGGTCGCAAAGAGTCGGACACGACTGAGCGACTGAACTGAACTGAACTATACAAACATGCCCTCCAGCAACCCCTATCCACCCCTGCCCTGTTTTCCCTCTTCGCTCACCTCCCTCCAACGGAAGCCCCATTCACAATCTACCTCTGCTCTTTATTATCTTCTTAACTCAACAGCCATCCCTTAGACATCGGAGAGAGCAATGCGATAAACAAAATTCTCTCAACATTACTCACTTTCTAGTGAACAACTCAATTGCTGACATACTATTTGACTACAAAAAGAAGTTGATAGGTTTGAGTGCCTCTCGACTTGAATGTGCACATGAGTCTACCCAACAGTATTGTAGTCATTATGCCATTTGAAAAAGCATAAAGAGAAGCTATCACTCCACACATGGTAAAAATGGCAGCCATTTGGAGCCACCCATGAAGATGTTAAGGCTAAGCTCTTGGAGAGCTGTAGATATTTTCAGCATGGGCAGGAAAGATCAAGTTTCTCTAAAAGAAAACACATTGACAGCAAGGGAACAGGTTGCTTCTATTGTCAATGCCCTAACGACTTTCTTAAATTAGCTTTTTTATGGGAACCCTTTCTGCATGCTTGATGACGCTCAGACCACCCAAGTTAATTTGATACAAATGTAATTTAAGAGATTCCATGTGTGTCTCAAAGAAGATTTGGGTATGTGGGTTTTGAGTTGTTGTTTTTGTGGGGTTTTTTTTTTTTCTCTCTCTCTCTCTTCTGTTACTTGTTTTTGTCAACTTGGTACAAGTTCTTTACCATATTTGTGCTTTGGAAAATGAGGATTTTCTGCTTGATTATTGCTTATAATCAAGATAACAGTTAAAGTAAATGAATTATAAACTCTTCATTAACATCAAATACAAATCAAGAAGTTGGTTCTTCCATGGAAGCATGCGAACATAATTTCAGTTGTAGTCCATAGGAGTGGCTAAGTAGAGATGTTGCTAAGTAGATGATATACTTAGGTTTATACCTTGGACCAGGAAAAACAAAATGTATCATTTTATGGAAGGCTGAAAGCAGAGGAGGAATTTGAGTTGTTCAGTTGCAACCTCCTTTTTTCAAGGTGAGTCAACGGAAGGAAGACCTCCAGGGCTATATCCATGACTCCTGACATGCTTCTGGTATTAACTAGAACAGCTAATCAGAAATATTCTAAGAGAAGAACTTGTGGATGATTCTGTTTAATCTCTCTATCCATAATTTTTAATTGGCACTTTCTTTTCTTACATGTAATTTCAAATTCACAGCACAAGAATTCAGAGCTAAAATTTGTCTAGCTTTGCCTAAATATGCCACAAGTCAAGACTTGATTCTAAATTTTAAATATTCACAGAGAAAAATGGAGAAAGCAGGCTTTGGAGTCAGACATTTCTAGGTTCAAATCCCAGTTCTACCACTGATTCTTTTTGAACATTGGGAGTTAAACTTCTCTGTGAGTTAGTTTCTCTGGTGAAAAATGGAAATACGTAAGGCCGTTATAAGAATTAAAAGGGACAAACTTTGGAAAATACTAAATATGTGGTATAAAAACAAAGAAGGAAGGAAGGGAGGGAAAAGGGAAGAGGGAGGGAGGAGGAAGGCAGGAAAGAAGAGAGGAGGAGAAAGAAGTCATGGCAGTGGTTCGGGTGTTTTTTGCTGAGAGGCCCGGGCACCCTAAGAGCCCCAGGTATACCCAGCCTAGCCCCTTAGGCCACTGATCACCCAGGCTACAGCTTTGTTCTCAGTGCTTGGCTGAGAGTAAGAGGGATTTAACCTCTCTACCAAGGTAGCTTACCTTACACTACTTTGACAAGATGAGACTGGAAGAAATGATGATCCAAAGAAATGGTCAGGGCGGGGGCAGAGGTGGGGAGGGAGAAGAAATCAGGGGTTTTATAGATCTATGTTTCATAAAGAAAAAGTATTAAAATTTATAAACTTACATATGCTTTACTGGGAAAAAAAAAAAAAGGAAAAAAAGGAAGGAAGGAAGCCCCTAATTTAAGGACAGAAGTTGCTATTGATATTCAGCCATTAAGTCATGTCTCACTCTTTGCAACCCCATGGACTACAGTATGCCAGGCTTCACTATCTCTTGGAGCTTGCTCAAACTCAAGTCCATTGTGTTGATGATGCCATCCAACCATCTCATCCTCTGTCGCCCCTTTCTCCTCCTGCCCTCAATCTTTCCCAGCATCAGGGTCTTTTCCAGTGAGTCAACTCTTTGCATCAAGCAGCCAAAGTATTGGAGTTTCAGTTTCAGCTTCAGCATCAGTCCTTCCATGAATATTCAGTGTTGATTTCCTTTAGGATGGACTGGTTGGATCTTCTTGCTGTCCAAGGGATTCTCAAGAGTCTTCTCCAGCACCACAATTCGAAAGCATCAATTCTTTTGCACTCAGCCTTCCTTATGGTCCAACTCTCACATCCGTACATGACTACTGGAAAAACCATAGCTTTGACTAGACAGACCTTTGTTGGCAAAGTGATGTCTCTGCTTTTTAATACACTGTCTCGGTTTGTCATGGCTTTCCTTCCAAGGAGCTAGCATCTTTTAATTTCATGGCTGCAGTCTCCATCCACAGTGATTTTGGAGCCCCAAAATAAAATCTATCACTGTTTCCAGTTTTTCCCCATTTAATTGCCATGAAGTGATGGAACCTGATTCCAAGTATCAAATATGTAACAGTCAGAAAAAGTGATATATAAATCTATCAAGAAAAGACATCCTTTACACAGAGAAGCTCCCCTAAGGCTTCTTCAGACAAGTCAAGGAAAGCAGGACTGCTTGGAGAAGAGTTCTCTTAGGGCAAATCATCAGACACAAGTTCAAGTGCGGGCCATTAGCTTAGTACCTAAGCAAAATACTCCACACAAAAAAGATTCTCTCTAATGCTTTACATGGATTGCACCATTTGAATGAGGCTCAAAAACAATGTCACCAAAAAGGTAGGGAAGAACAATTAAAACCAAAGAAAGAGAAGTTTCTTTAGGAAAATTGGCCACATCAATCTAGGATCAAGTCTGATCCTTGACTAAATGCCACTCAGATAAAACTTGTTGAAATTTATGTCATAGTATTAATGCAAAAGTAAATTCATTTTAAGATTTATGGTTTTGTGTCTTACACTGAAGACTTTCACAGACTTCGAATTCATTTTTGTATCCATATATGTGAATGTTACTCAACCGCAGAATAGAAGGAACGCTTGCCATTTGCCAACATGGATGAAGCTGAAGGGCATTATGCTAAGTGAAATAAGCCAGAGAGAGAAAGACAAATATTGTGTAGTATAACTTACATGTTAAATTTGGAAGAAAAAAAAAAAGTCAAACTTACATAAACAGAGGGAAGTGGTGGTTGCCCGGAGTTAGAAGGTGGAGGAAATGGGGAGATGTTGATTAAAAGGTACAAACTTTCAGTTATAAGATGAATAAAGTTCTGAGAATCTAATGTAGAGTTAATAATACTGTATTGGATACTTAAAATTTGCTGAGAGGAGATCTTAAGTATTCTCACCAATAAAAAGGTAACTACATGAGGTGATAAAGGTAGTAATTAACTTGTGCTGTCATTTCACAATGCATACCTGTATCAAATTATCACGTTGTTGGGACTTCCCTGGTGGTCCAATGGTTAGGACTCCATGCTCCCAATGCAGGGGGCCCAGGTTCTAACCCTGGTCAGGGAACTATATCCTGCATGCTGCAACTGAGACCCAATGCAGCCAAATAAATAAATAGTAATACTAAATTACATGAATGAATAAGTAAAAATACAATGTTAAAAAACTTTTAAAAAACTATCATGCTAAAAAACAAGCAAAAAAGCTATTATGCTGTGCATAATAACTAAACGTATTACAATTTTATTTGTCAATTACACTTCAATAAAGCTGGGGGGAAATTTCAAGGAAAAAATTAGACACAGTACCAAAGGTTACGAAATCAAATAATAAAGTACCTAGAACATTTCCTTGCACATAGCTTTTACCCCATAAATGATAACTTCATTATTATTACTAAATAGATATCTAAGTGGTCCAAAAATAATCTTCACTGACATAATTTTATTCCATCTCAAAGCCTCAGATGCCCACATTGCTGTTTAAATCCATCCAACAATTAGCACAGAGGCACAAGCAATTTAACAGTTATATTAATATTTTCTCATTTTTGAAGCTCTTTAATACAAGGTCTTCTGCCTCATCATAGATTCTGTTTTTCAATCCTTTCTGGACTTTGTCCTAAATTCTTTCTGTCCTCCCTAAGCGCTCTTTGCAGACCAATCACCACTCTAATCCTTCCTTTTACCTCATGTTCTGGGCCTCTCTGTTACCTGCACTTTTGACCCCATCATTTCCAATTTATTTACTTCCTTCTCCTCTTCAGCTGGCCATTCATCATTCCCTCTTGTTCCTGTTCAACAGTACTTACACTTTATCATCTAAAAACCCCTTAATACTTTAAAAAAATTATTAGGATGCCAGTGAGCTTTTGTTTTCATGGACTACATCTATTGATACTAACATATTAGAAGTTAAAACTGAAAACTTTTAAATATTTATTAATGCTTTTTTTTATATTGCCTCATCATGTGGCCTGTGGGATTTCAGTTCCTGACCAGGAATTGAACCCAGGCCTCGGCAGTGAAAGCACCAAATCCTAACCACTGGACCACCAGGGAATTCCCTTATTAATGCATTTAAAAACAACAATGATAATCCTTTTTACATGTTAACATATTTTTTTGAAAATACTACACTTTCCATGACAAAACTAAAGTGACTTTTTTTCTTTACATTTTTTAAAATCTCTTCAGTATTTGGTTTAACAAAAGATAGTGGATTATCATTATCTGCTTCTGCATTTAATTTGCTGAGATAAGTTGAGATAAATTAAGAGTATTCAGCCTCACACAGATTTACAGTTAGAAAATGGAGAAGTATTTTTATAATCTTTTCAGATAATGATGGATTTTCTTCTCTGACATGACATGACACTCAACATGAGTAGTTTCTTAAAAGTCAACTGCAATATTGAATGTGAAACCATATCAGTCAAATATTTGTAATCTGCTCAATTAAGATCAATTGTTCCATCATGCATATTAGGTGAATTGAGTGTCCATGCATGAATTTTTGTTATTAGCATTAGTCATTTGGAAATTATTGGTTCTCCAAGTTATGTAGATCTTCCAAGTGTTGACACGTTTAATTATACAATATCCAAAAAATTGCATTTGTTAATATCACCAGCAATCTCATCACAGAAGTTTTTTTAAGTATTGTGAAGCTGTCAAGTTCATGGTGGTGGATAGAAGTTTTCCAAAATTCTAATTTTCACTTGAAAGCTCAAATTTTTTATCATCGGCAAGATATACTGTCAGTTGTTTTCCTTGAAGTGACAGTTTCACTTTTTTCATTTTTGAGAAAGTGTCTGCCAAATACACAAATCTGAATAACTCTAGCTTTTCTGCCAGTCATTCAAGTAAAAACAAGTGTCTCGTGAAAGAGCCACTGGATCACTTCATAGCTCAAACATCTTCACGTGCGCTTTTCCTGAAGGTGACCGTTGATTACCAACAGGAGTGTTATATTTGGCCTTCTCTTCAAATCATACAAAATGAAAAAAATAAAATAAAATAAAAATCATACAAAATGGTAAAAATGTACACTCAAGAGCTAAGATTTCATTAAATTAATAATTTTTATTGCTTCATAAGAACATTTGAGGTGAAACTGATTACTTGTCTCTCAAGAATGCATGAGAGTGGTGCATACAATGAACTCCCAGTGGAGCTGGATTCCACTGACCTAATTTATTCTAAGGTGTCAGCAATGTTCCTCACACTGGAAAACCATTGCTTCAGATGTGACTGCACACTTTTTAAAGCCACATTTCCTTCTCAAGGAGAGCTTCAAGAATAAGGATTTAATAAATTTGCTTCCCCTCTCTTAAACTTGTACAGGTTGATATATCCCCAGGTCTCCCCAGATCTTGTCTTGCCTTATACTTTACATTTAAGTGTTTATATGAAGCATTTAAGAAGTCTAAACTCATGCTGATTGCTTGCTTGATTTTTTGAAAGCTTTAAAAATCAACTACACATTTACAGATTAGCATACACCTTACCTAAGAGTTCCCAGTGACTGACTCATTAAGAAGGATTTTGGAAAACTGAAGGGTGTCTGGGAGAGGTCGGCTGGGTTAGTGGAGTGATGGAAACCACATCCTATGAATACCTATTGCAAGAACGAAGGGTGTTCAGGCAAGGGGTCTCTTGGGAAGACAGATGGGTTGCCTAAGAATTGTGTTCTGTGGAAAACAGATTAGATAGCTCCCTAGTAGTTCCAGGAGACCAGAGAAGGACAAATGAGAGAAAGTTACAGAAAGATTAATTTCAATTGAGAATTAAAAAAAATTTTTTTCTAAGAGTTCCCTCTACCTACCAGTGGAATGGGTTGTGTTGGAAGCAGCAGCCAACATGCTCAACAGAGGCCGGAAGATGGAAAACATAGAAAGAGGGACTCAGACAAGTGTACACAATTTCAAGATGGCCATGAACCCCAGGTGAAGATGACTTCTAAAGTCCTTTCCAGCTCCAAAATTCTATAATTCCATAAATTATGAGCACTGGCATGGCTTAACAAACTATCATTTCCATAACTGGTTTGTTGCATCTATTGTGAAAGAAAAAAGAAGTGTGGGATGAATTAAAACCAGAACAATTCATTCTTCTCTATGGCAAAATGAAGCTATCAACATTTACTAGATACTCAAAGTTGGTTGTGATCTAGTTGCTCAGTCGTGTCCAACTCCTGTGACCCCATGGACTGTAGCCCACCGGGCTCCTCTGTCCATGGGATTTTCTAGGCAAGAATACTGGAGTGAGTTGCCATTTCCTTCTGCAGGGGATCTTCCAGATCCAGGGATGGAACCTGGACCTCCTGTACTGCATGCATCTGTCTCCTGCATTGCAGGTGGATTCTTTACCACCTGAGCCACCAAGGAAGCCCCTAGATGCTAGATACTGTAGGGGAAGGAGGTTATTGCCATGATCGGAGGCTTAAAAGGGGCTCACAGCATGACGGAGACAAGTGGAGATGGGGACTCAATCAGGGATGATCAGAACTTGCATACTGGCCTGAGTGTCCTGAACTTTGCCTACAAAGTACAACTATAGGTTTTCACACAGAAGCGTGGTTACGGAGCAAATGACATTTGAAGAAATAATTGTGTTTATCCCCCCCCCCCCAATAAACCTCTACCTTACCATACCAGGATTTATTAAAATTTATTTGAATGCTTGCCTCAGGAAACTATTTGCAGAGAGAACTGAAAAATGAGTTGGGTGAAGGAAATGCTGAGTGATTAGACTGGTACATTTAACACGGTGTCTCATTAAATGGTCTTTGATAAATTCACTCAGATTATCTTTGTTATGACTTGGGACAAGGACCGAGAAATGGCCTGAAGGCCCTGAGGGTCAGAGGGGCAGTCAGTGGTCACTGATTTGTGATAGAATGGGAGAGGGAAGGGGCAGTGCAGGGGGGACGAGAAAGGCTGCTTCTGGGGATTGATGTTTGATCCGGTTTTATTTAATATCTCCATTAATGATCCGGAAGAGGGGTAAATAGCCTGTTAATTAAAGTTGCAAATGAGACTAAATTGGGAGATGTTGTAAACATGCTCAAGGACAGAGAAGCAACAGGAAGGCACCTTGAGAGGCTGGAGGGAGAGGCCTGAATAGAAAAAGTCAAAAGTATGCGTATATTCTAGAAGGAGTCAGCGGGCAGGAAACCGTATGAACCCCTGGCATGGGGTTTTTTTTTTGGGGGGGGGCGGGGTTCTCTTTTTCTTTCTTTTATTCTTTCCACCTTTTTTTTTTCCTTCAGTTTATATTTTAAGCTTTTTTAATATTTATTTTTGATGTGGGCCATATTTAAAGTTTTTATTGAATTTGTTACAATACTGTTTCTGGTTTATGTGGGCCACCAGGGAAATCGCGATTCTTTCCATCATTGCTGTGGCAGACACAACTGACGCCTGCCAACACCACTGAGTGGCATCCACGTCTACACACCTTCAGTCAGCTCCTTGATTTTACCTTAGGGCTTTATTCTGGTCTCAGCGCGACACAGATAATGAATATGGGAGAGTTAACGCCTCAGGAGCAACTCTCACCAGTGATGGAATGCTGAGGGTAAACACCCCACTCCTCTCTGTGTGCCCCCAGAGCCCCCCAGCGAGGCTGAGCCCCGAGGATTCTGAGCCCCCATTTCAACCTGCCCTGTCCCCAGCAGTAAAGACCCTCCCCCCCTCAGCTGCTGCTCTGATCACGCCATGGGCCTCCAAGTGAGCCTACAAAGATGTCCAACCCCCTCAGGAGTTCATGAGGAAGCCTCATGAGGAGTTTGGGCTGCTGTTTAAATGCCTTCCCACTTCACTCACCGGGGACCATATTTTCTGCTCAGACCAGCCAACATTTTTCATCTCCCTGCTTCTCCCTAAAACTGAACTATTTGCCTCAATTCTAGTTTCCACTCATGTCACTTACTTTCCTCTAAAGGTCTTACAAATGCTTCTCCTTTAAGTCATTTCTTATTTGTTGGGGATCCTGCTAAACAAACTTCTGTGATAAAATCTTTCTACATTAACCATTCCCAATTCTATTATCTCCAATCTAAAGTTCCCTAAAACTCTAAATGTTAGGAATATGATACCTATGCTAACATACTTCTCACAAAGTGTTTATGAAGGTATAATTGGGCAATCTATATAAAAATTCTTTGTGACTGATAAAGCATTACACTATCATAAATGTGATTTCTTATTTTCCTCCTCTTTATTTTGTTGTGAAAAGAATAATGGTTGTGTTTCTTATCTTTTATTTAAATTGGATACTATCTTAAACCAGGGGTCACATCTATTTCTTTTGCAATTTTCCCTACCTACCTCTGCATACAGACTCAGCATCTCAGAATGTATGCAAAAATCTTAATGATTGGTTGGTCTCTGCACATGGACACCATCTTTAGGTGACTTTCTAAGAATGCACTGCAGATTGTGTTTTCCAAAGATAGATGCAGAAATAGAAACAGGTGCATATATTATACAACATGGGGAAATAGACAATCTTTGATAATAGCTAGGACTTCCCTGGAAGCTCAGCTGGAAAAGAATCTGCCTGCAATGTGGGTGACCTGGGTTGGATCTCTGGGTTGGAAGATCTATAAATGAAGCATAATTTAAAAATTGTGACTCACTATATTGTACACCTAAAATATACAATATTGTACATCAACTATATGCCAATAAAAAATATCAGAAAAATACATACATACATACCACATGCTCTTCTCATAGTTTGACTTGACATTCCTTCCACTGAGCAGTGCAGTTTATCTCTCCCCCCCGAGTGAGACTGTCGCTGCCTCCATGGACAGTCGGTGGAGAAAGTGATATGTGTGACTTAGGAGGCTAAGTCATGGTGAACAATGTGGTATGTCTCCATTGTGGTTCTCTTTCTGGTTCTCTTTTCTCCTGGCTATCCAGTCACCATGTTGTAATGCAGTTTCCCTGTCATGGCTCAACTCCCAGAGAGATGGTTTGATCTCCTAACCTTTGAGCTGCCCCAGAGACAAACCAACCCACCTGAGTCCTACCCAAATTGCTGATTTTTAAGCAAAATGAACATTGCCATTTTTTAAGTCACTAAATTTGGGGTTCATTTCTTATACAGCATAGAACAAAGGGCATTTTAGTGAGCTAATGAGATACATACAAATATGTTATCCAACGCACAGTTAGAAATTTCAAATTCGGAACTCACAGGGAGAGGGGCAGACCTAAAGCTCTGTAGGTGATAGTTTAATCCATAAAAGTAGGTGGGGTGGCCCAGAAAGAACAGGCCCAAAACTCCTGAAGCTTGGGGAGTGCCTGTGTACAGAGTAGTTGAAGAAAAGAGCACCTTTCAGCTCTTAACCCAAATCCTCTGACACCCCTGTGGTAAAATCTAATCCTCCTCTTAAATGACCTCAGCATCCTACATGTCTGCCTTGCAATTCATATCACAATAACTATTGGATAATTAATCCTATAATTTTATTACTTAATTTCCAACTCAACCAAGAGAACATATAAGGTCCATGAGAGCAGGGACTATGTCTGTCTTGCCCACTCTTGTATCCCAAATACTTAACATGGTGGGGTGGGAGTGTGCTCATAAAAAAAGTGAATGAATATTATAAATGCCAGCATTTAAAATATTAAATGGTATTAAGTAGGATGAAAACTGAAGTTTTTTTCCATTGAATTTTCAACTAGCAGGTCTTCAATAACGTTGACCAAAAAGATTTCATTTAGAAATGAGTGAAGAAGCCAGGTCATGCCAAGATTTCACTGCCTTTCATCCTCATTTCACTTAGAGGAAACTGAAATTCACAAGATTTGCTCCAAGCTCCAAGTAGCTTGTGCATGGATAGTCCAGCTCCCAAAGTTCCAAGTCTCCAGAAAAGATGTGGAAAGTATTATAATCAACTATTGTAGTGAATTTTAGGTGTCTTTTTCTCCAACATAAAGATGTTGTACCCAGCCCTGCTTCCCTTGTGGCTTGGAGAATCAATGATTTTATCAGAAATATTATATCAAACAGCTGTCATTTTTTATCAGTAAGCAAAGTATTAGAACTTTGGTGCCTGGAAAGCAGTATAAGACTCTGGAGTCTATTTTAAGCAATTCATTTCAATATGCCGAAGAGTCATCAGCAAGGTTCATTTCATTCCAAATGCTAAGCCTGAAACTTAACGTGTGGCCATAGCTACACTTGTAAAAACTGCAGCTGTATATCCGTTGTCCTCTTGGTGGTACATATCCAAAGATATCACCCCCTTTAAGGTGTTCGCCTCTAAGCCTTTCCAGTTCTTAAGATGAATCCCATGTATATGTCCAATTAAATCACTTTGTGAGGATGAGATGTTCTGAGAGAATAGCATTAAAACAAGTATACTATCAAGGGTGAAACAGATCCCCAGCCCAGGTTGGATGCATGAGACAAGTGCTCAGGGCTGGTGCACTGGGAAGACCCAGAGGGATGGGATGGGGAGGGAGGTGGGAGGGGGGATCGAGATGGGGAACACATGTAAATCCATGGCTGATTCATGTCAATGTATGGCAAAAACCACTACAATATTGTAAAGTAATTAGCCTTCAACTAATAAAAATAAAGGAAAAAAACTAATAAAAATAAATAAATAAATCACTTTGCTATACACCTGAAACTAACACGACATTGTAAATTAGCTAGGCATGTGTGCGTTCTTAGTCGTGTTTGACTCTTTGTGACCCCATGGACCGTAGCCCACCAGGTTCCTCTGGCCATGGGATTCTCCATGCAAGAATACTAGAGTGGGTTGCCATTTCCTTCTCCAGGGGATCTTCCCCATCGAGGGATTGAACCTGGATCTCCTGCTTTGGTAGGTGGATTCTTTACCACTGAGCCACCAGGGAAGCTTCAATATAAAATGGAAAAGAAAAATTTTCAAAGATGAATCCCAGAGATTGGGCCAGTGCCTGCAGCAGGCAAAGCCTTCTTAGATTTTTACAGCAGGGAGCTCTGTCCAGAATGGTTTGGGCAGAGTCATGCTCCATAAACTCGGGTGGATTGTGATTTGTGCCATGGACCTCGTGAGATGGAACTCTATAATTAATGGACTCCGGTCAGACTGAAAGAGACAAGAGAGCAGAATGTGCTAGCACTTCTCAGGACAGCATTGCTCGAAAAATCTTTGGCTATGTTGAATATCTCTAGTTCAAGATAGTGCTGGCTTATTTACCATCAGAAACTTCTACCTGAGCTACTAGAGCCTCCTCAGCCCCCTGAATGACACACACCTGAAAATCAGGCCAAATCCCCAAAGCAGTGACCCCATTTCTCCAGCCTTAGGATGGTACATCTTTTGACTTTCTCATCATTATGTAACTTAACCACATGTCCCTGGCATCCTCAGCACTCACTGGAAAGGCTAATTGGTTTGTTTCCTTGTATTTCTTCTGCTCAAAAGGAAGGCATCATGTCCAATGTCCCAATGTCCCAACCACAGAAAGAGGCATTCTAACCTCATTATTTGTCATGGGACAAGCGACCAAATGTCACCTCAGTCAGTATTAGTGGAAATGAATTGACTAAAGAAACCAAAAACCCTTGGGACATATGGCATTACATTAGACTCTGTGGACAATGGGGTGATAATGATCAGAACCCACGTCTGAGGATAGTTTTTCAGAGAACTGAAAATATTTTACAATTAAAAGCCATGTCAGTGCTAAATTTATTAGTGGATAATTGGACGCAGCCTGAGCAAAACTCGGGCTGGACACTACCACCCCTACCCAGTGGGACACTATTCTTCCCATCACTTCCAAATAAGCTTCTCACAGCATCCTCTGTCAACAGGAAAATACAGCAGCTTTGAATATGAACTCTGGTGAACCGGATCGAGGTTATCTCAAAAACATTGCAACTAAAAATGTATCTATCTTTCTACAACATAGAGAGATAATCCACATCCTAAGATTTATTTTTTTTTAGAATAACAATGGTTTCAGCAGGAGTGCTATATCATACAGTGGCATTCAAGCATCCTTTTCAAATATATTCGAATCTCAGTGCCAAGGGCATTGAATTCATCTCTGTGCTTGATCTTGAAAAAAATGCTGTGGGAAACACAAATAAGTGGTTAAGAAGGTCCATAAGAATGCAAAACATGTCATTCCATTATGGTATGATAGGAGAATGATAGAATATCAACATGCTAATGAAGCAAAAGAGAAGGTTCCATCATCCCTGGTTTAGAACACATTTAACAAATGAAATCTGGATAAAGACAGAACTGCTGGTAGCAGCTCTAGGGAATGAAAGAAACCACCGATGTAACATATTTTGTTTTCATGTATCTAACCAGCAAAATTTGGTAATTTGTGCTTGAAAACTAGCTGAGAAATGAACCTGGAGACTTCCAGTTTAAAATTATAACTGGATAACAGTTCTGAACACAACACCATTAACTCTCCCACTAAAACACCTATGAAGACCAGAAGATAAAACATCACAGCAATAAGAAAACAGTCATTTCCAAACTCTTATCAGAATCTTGGAGGAAGTTCTTTAATTAAGAAGGAGATCAAACCAGACTGGAAATTCATTTTGTGACTCACCATTTTTGTGCCTGATTGGAAATATTCCTCCATTGTCCACTGAGATTTAGGAATTAAACATCTGTGCCAATCACAAAATTAAACATCTACCTTTCCGCCATGGGGCATGGGAAAAGCTGACTTTGTCAGTGTACTCTTTCATGCCATCCACCTCAACCAAGACCTTTCTTTATATCTCTACTGAAAGACAGAATAGTAATGTTAATAATGACAGCAGGAGGCCATTTTAAAAATTCACTATGCACTGTGCTAAGGGCTCAATAAGCATTATCTCATTTAAACCTCACAATGCCCCATAATAATAACAACAACAATATTACTGATTTCATTTTAGGGCAGGGAAGCTCACAGATGTGAAAGAACTCACCAAAGTTCACAAAGCAGACCAGAAGTTGAACCGGGATATGAACTCAGATTAGGAGACTCTCAAGGAGGTAATTATTGAATTGTATTACAGCCCTTATAAGATATTTTTCAAGAAATACAGACAAGCAGAGAGTTACATTTAGGATCATAGGAACTATTTTCCCTCCAGATGATATGGTATAAAAGACAAGGGGGAGAAAAGACATGGAGAGTTCTAGCACTGGTCCATGCCAGGAACTTTCACTTCTGTGCATTCCTCTTTTCAGAACAGTAGAGCTAGGAAGCCTGGAAAGAAATTCCCTTCTCAGTCCTGAAGAGTCACCTGAAAATGAAACGTAACTCAGCCTCCAAGAAAAAGATGTGACCAGCGCCAGAGAGCAGAGCCAAGAGTAAGGGAGACGCCCCTTCTATCTGAGGACAAACCAAGAAGAGAAACACTAAAAAATGAAGAACAAGACAGAAGTTGAATGAAAATAGGAAAAAATCATTATAAAAATTCAGAGGGTGAGCAGACTCCTGAAAAAAAGCTGTTATGAAAAATGGAATTGGTGAAGATAGTCTAGACTTATCATTTAAATAGAGAACAAACTGGCCTCTATGGGTCAAAAAAAAGAGAAACTCAGAAAGAGATGAATCATGGAGGTGAAAAAATTCCGACAAATGAGATTAAAAGTGATACAGGTCAGATGGATAAGACTTCAGGAGAAATTTGCTGGTGGGCCCAGGACTCTGTGCTTACACTGCTGGAGGCATGGGTTTGATCCCTGGTCAGGGAACCAAGATGCTGTGTGGCCCAGCCAAAACAAACCAACTACACAGGAGGCAGTAAAGAGTGCAATCAGTATTGCAGAAAATCAATCAGCAGTATAGAGAGCAAATTTTAGTAGTTCTAGAATCCAGACAAAAACTTAAATGATGGGAGAAAATTTTAAAATATATATAATAAAGATCAAGCATTGAAAGAAGAAACACAATGTCCAAATGGAAATTAAAACAATATCCAAAGCCATAGTTAAGGAAATCTTCCTCCAGAGAAAAAAAGAAGTATGAATATGATGGTCGACAGCTCATCATGTTCCAAGAAATCACTGAGATGGACAATGGGGAGTGGTAGGGAACCAGGATATATTTTTAATGCTAAAAAAACAACAAAGCAATGACATTTTGAAGACAAAGTTGTCAACCAAGACTATTATACCCTGCCAAGTCATTTTTCTGAACAATGGAACAGAAACACAGTCTTGGAGAAGCAAGGAGTCTGGTGATATACCATCCAGTTGCCCTTCTCTTAAAATTAGAACAAAAATTAGGGACATAACACAGAGGGAACCCTATTACAAAAGCACTGATGAAGAAACCAGAAAGAGAGAAACAAACATCATATATTAATGCATATACATGGAATCGAGGAAAATGATACTGATGAACCTACTTGCAGGGCAGGAACAGAGATTCAGACATAGAGAACAGACTACGGACACAGCAGGAGCAGGCGAGGGAGGGACGGTTGGGGGAGCAGCACTGATTTATCTACGTTACCATGTGTCAGACAGACAGCTAATGGGAAGTGGCTGCAGGGCGCAGCGAGCTCAGCCTGGCGCTCTGTGACACCCTAGAGGGGTGGGATGGGTGGGAGATGGGAAGGAGGCTCAAGAGGGCGGGGCCATGCGCAAACCTATGGCTGATTCATGCAGATGTATGGCAGGAACCAACACAACATTTTAAAGCAATGCTCCTCCAATTAAAGATCAATAAAAAATTAAAAAATAAAAAACACTGATGGCCTGCTTGGTGTGATATCACCCCAGGGAACCACACCTGCTCCAACTATGAAAACTGCAGGAGCTGTTGGAAGTTGTGAGAGACAGATTTTTTTGGTGTTTTTTTCTTCACTCTCGATAAAGCTAAAAAAAATTTTTTTTGTAATGAGTTATTACTCTTAACTATTCAGATTTAAGAAATAATTCTGAAAAAGAAAATTCTGAAATTCAAATAAATATAAATACCATTATGCAAAATAATAATATCCACCAAATTCCATTTAGAAAGATTGGGGGAAAGAAATTTTGAAATCATCTCTCATGGATAGAATACTTTTCCTTTTTTAATTTACCGCACTTCCTTTAAGGATCTCATATTATTTAATTAAAAAAATAAACTATTTAAAAGAGAAAGTAGCACATTTGGATTCCATCACAACTTCATCTCCAAGGATTGATATCTTTGGCTTCACGGTGCTGGCATCAGAGCTTTCCAAGTATCTATTTTGAAGAAGTAGGACACTGCTTCTGGCTGGTTGTGTTCTCTGCACACGGACTGGTGCGTGAAGGGGGTTGACAAGATGACCTCAATGGCCCCTATTCAAACCTGCTGTGGCTGTTTTGATTCAGGAAGCTTGATCAAAGTCGCCGGCCAACCCATGGTCCAGCTCGAGGGCAGGCAAGTCTTGTTCACTGCAGTGAATTTCAGAAGCTTGCTTTGCCTGATTTTTTTAAAAAAATAACTCTTTTTCCTAATTACAAATGTAGTCATGCTTATGACCAAAAAAAAAATTTTTTTTGCTAAACTCTAAGATAGGAGAAAATAGAAAATCTCCCATATTCTCCAGATTCAGAGTCATGACGGCTGCGAGGCAGACACCAGTCCCCAGGGGCAGTCACGATTTCCACCACCCCACTTTGGAAAGGTGACAGGGACATACACAAACTAATCCTGGAGGATTTGGGGGCTCATTGTCCCCACACTCCAATCTTGAATAAAATCCGAAACACCCATTGTAGCTCTTTATAAGTTCTCAAGGATTCTACAAATGATACTTGTAATTATTCTCAGGAGCAAATGGGTTGTTGTTATTGTTATTAAGTCACTAAGTTGTGTCTGACTTTTTACGACCCCATGGACTGCAGCCCACCAGACTCCTCTGTACATGGGGATTCTCTAGGCAAGAATACTGGGGTGGGTTGCCATTCCTTTCTCCAGGGATCTTCCTGATCCGGAGATCGAAACCACAATCTCCTGCACTGCAGGTGATTCTTTACCACCTGAGCCCGCTGCGGCTAGGAGAGGTCATTGAATAAGGTTCCTGAATCCACCTGTCACTCCAGACCCAGAGATCCCGTTTATGGATCTTCCTAAAGTTGTGTGACCCACGGACCCCTGCCCCAAAAGTCAACTCTCAGCAGAGTATCCATCTCCAGGCTCTTCCTTATTCTTCTAACTAACTTCCAACCAAAAGGTTTATGGTCTCTTGTCAGCTATAACTTCCCAACCCTAATCAAGGGCACTTCACATTCATCCTAAATACTTTGACTTTCTGGGAAAATTTCCCCAACATTTCTACTCTATTGAAAAACTTGGGGGGAAAAAATTTCTACAGAATGGGCTCATACAGAATCACTAGTTTCAGAAGCCCATCACCACCCGAAAGCAAACTAGGTGACTCTCTGAGCTTCAGTTGCCCCTTCCTGAAGTTGCTCAGTCGTGCCCGACTCTTTGTGACCTCATGGACTGTAGCCTGCCAGGCTCCTCCGTCCATGGGATTTTTCCAGGCAAGAATACTGGAGTGGGTTGCCCTTTCCTTCTCTAGGGGATCTTCCCGACCCAGGGATTGAACCCAGGTCTCCTGCACTGCAGGCAGACTCTTTACCATCTGAGCCACCACGGGCTCCTGCGACCCTTTGTTGAGATGAGCAAAATAATAGAGAATGGCTTAGATAAAATAATGCACTAGTAAGGGTCTAGAACCACCTTTGGGACAGGAGAAGCCCTGAAAAAACAATGGTTGAACTTGAGTCTTTACAAACCCTATTTCCAGAGTTCATTGACATTCTCATCCCAGGGAGCAATAGTCAGAGAATCACACAAAACAAAGCTGGTGCAGGAGTTGCCCCAGGCAAAGGAGACTTTGAATTAGTGGAGAAAGGAGCCTTCTCTGAGGCTGATCCTGCAGCCAAGAGGTGAAGACACAGCGTGGGGAGGGGAGAAGGGTGGTGACTAGTCGTGAGAAACTGGTTATCCACCACCCAGCAGCAGCTCTTGGATCGTGAATCATCAATCAACAGTTCTCACAAGGCCAGGACTCTGAGGAAGCACTTTCTGGAAGCTGGGAGTTCCTCTTTGAACCCTGCATCCTGGGTGCCTGGTTCACCTGCCCTAGTCCTGGCCCGTCCCAGCAGGCAGCCTCGGAAATCAACAACGCTGTGAAAACCTAGAGGTTTCCCTCCACGTCCCTCGGGCCCCAGGACACAAGCCCTACCCGTCAGCACTGTGTGCTATGAACCAGTTCTCATGTGGTTAGGAGTCTGGTGGCAACGGGAGAAGCACTGATGCTGCTGATACATCCCAACTGCCAAATTAATGCTCTTTTATACCAATTAATATTTTACTACCACTCTGCAGTGGGGGAATCTGTCCTGCATTTCAGATTTCCCAAGAATGCCAAAAAGGAGGAAATACGCTAACCCAGCAATAATCCACAGATCTAATTGCCTGGGAAATTCACAAAAGGATGCACCTGGCTTGGGCGTTACCCTTGAATGTAGGTAATCACCCAGATCACAACAGTCTTTAAAACTAATGAATAGGGGCCATCAGCAGGAGAAGAAAGCCCGACTAGAAAAACATGGCTCTGAGTAAAGAATGGTTTTATTAAGATCCAGTAACTCACAAGTTCTTCTATGGGGATATGAAATTGAAATTTATTTTCCATTCCATTTTCTGTTTTAATGGGGTTTGTAAAAATATCTTTGGCTACTGGGACTATCTTTAAATGGCCAAACTGTGATGAATTTGCACATCGGATATGCTCAAATTGAAAGCAATCTTAGGTACTGTCCCATCTAACACTTTTATTTGGGGGGATGTACGTGCAGCCCAGAAAAAGTGCATTATTTTTCTAGCTGGAGATCTCAGAGGTGAGCCAAGACCTAAGAACCCAGGAATCTTCCACTATCTGCTTATGACTCCTACCTTGTTCACTTAAGAATTTTCGATTTGGCATGTTTCTTCCTTACCTAGATTCCCATTTCCATTCATTATAAATGGAAGTTCTATATCACATGCCATAAATGAAAGCCAAACAAAATCAGAATTAAGGTAAAACAATGGTAAATTCTAAGAAGGCTGTGAGATCACTTCCGTTTAAACAGTGATGTTAGCAAATGAAATACCACTGATAGCACAAGCAGCACTAAAAAGTAGTTGAAAAGGCAACGGTTTTCTCATTACGTGACTTGATCCGTTAAAGATTTATTGGCGTAGCAACTGCCATGTGTTTCTTTCTGGAAAGCTTTTAGCTGTCCTCTTATACCAGCCATAAGAGTCACCTCCTCCAGGCAGCCTACCAGAATCTCCGAAGCGGCAGCCTCATCAGAAAATTAAGTATGACTTTCTCAGTAGCTACACACTCTGCCCGATCACCTTATTTTGAAAACTGAAAACCATTCTCAAAGTCTTGGTGAGAACTGCTGAGAAAGAGTTCAGGCAGTCAGAAATGGACTAGAGGGAAAAAAACTTCAGTAATAGTTTACAAAATAACAACAGTCTCTAATTATAATCACTAAAATTCAGGCTTTTATAAAAGGAAGCAAATACTTAAGGACAAATAACTACTCCTCTGAAACATATAGTATATCTCATCTAATCTTGCAGCGACCTTAGAAAGTAGGTATTAATTGGCTCCATTTCACACACAAGTCAAAGGAAGCCGGGAGATGTCAAGTTAACTACTGTACATGTCTCAAGTCACACAGCTAATAACAGCAGGATTCAAATCCAAGTCTTTTGTGTCAACCATGGCTGCACACGGGAATCATCTGGGACCTTTTATAAGGATCAGTGTCAGAGCCTCACGCGCATTCATTCTGATTGAATTAGTGAGGTGCAGAACCTTGTTCTAATGCGTAGCCAGCGCTGGAAAAGTCTTGCTTTATGCCATACCCTTGTGTGGTCACTCATTGCCTGGTCACCTTTCCAGTTACTTTTCCCATTCAGTTTCCTAGAGTTCCTTTCTTATCACATTTCCTAGCGAAATTTCAACAAAGGAGAAAAAGACCAGATCTGGGAGAAGCAGGTCCCCACCACCTCTGGATGGGGCGCCCCGAGGTGGAGGGCAGGGAGTCCTGGGCCCCAGCTCCGCTTCTGCTCTGCTTTAGCTGGGACCTTGGGCAAAGCATTCAACCTGGGTTTCCTCATCTGCAACATAAAGGGGTAGGATTGGGTGATCTGTCCAGCTCCCTCCCAGCTCTGAGATTCTGTGATGGCGTTCCAAGCGCTCAGAGCCGCTGCAAAGCCCCGTGCACTTCTGGCGCCTGAGCCTCTCCGCCCCATTTCCTGTTTTCCTCCCCAGAACCATTTGTATTTAATGAGCTTGAGCCCATATGCCCCACCTGTTTCCCTAGTCTTCTTGGCCTGCGTCTAGGTCCCTAGAATATTTTCTACCATGGGAACATGCTTCACGACTAATTTGCTTCTACTTTTGAACCCAACTCCACTTCACCACAGGCTATGGGGACTCTTTTAATACACCCAAGTGTCCATCCGTGGATCTTAATTGAGCACAATCATTTTCTAAAACTCCTCCAAGGTAGTGGCCAGGGGCCAGTGGGTAGAAGTGGGGAGAAGCAAGCACAGGAAAGAGGTAAGTCATGGAATTTATTACAGGATGAAAGTCATCATCAGACTCACCCCCAAAATCAGAGAAGTGAAACTCAAATGTGCAAATGTGTGTACAAACACACACCCATACACAGCTATATATACTTTCAAATTTTAAAATATTTTAGGTATCTCAGGAGAGAACCCTATGAAGTGTTTAGCATAAAAGAATATTTTGCAGAGGAGGGTTCGTTTCACTTCGTGGAATTATTTTGCTTCTTTCTGTTTGTGCATTTGTTTGTTTCTTAGACATGCAAGCCTCAGGATATACCACCATGAAGCAATTTAGAGAAACTCTCAACACAGGTTAGTACTTGGGCCCCATCCTAGGTTGTACCCTAAATCTGTGTGTGGCCCCCCAGAGCTCCAAAGCCAAAGCCAATGCCAAGGGCTGCTGTGAGCCGGGGGGCCACGCCCTTCCGACGACTCCCATCACAAGGGGTTCACCTTGTTCATCCCCGACTCCTCCACCACCGGCCCCCAACTTCCCTTAATTGCAACAGGGCTTGGAAAATTTGTAACATTCAATCTGAGGTCGATTATTCCACAATGACACTCAGAATTTTTTAGGGCATGACGATCTTGATGAAGCGTTTGAACATCTCCATGTCCCACAGGAAGAAAGAACAATTTCCAGGCTGTGCTGGGACAGAGGATGGGGAGCGTCTGGCCATTTTTCTGAAGGAAACAATTCTGTTGATTGGAACAGGATTTTGCAAATGACTACTTCGTTTTTCAGAGGTTGCAGCTTTTAAAAATCTCCTAACATCAGTTTTACATTTATCCTTGTTGTGGCTGCCTTTTTTAAGTGGAACTAATAATCAAGCCTTTTTAGGGCAAGTTTATTGTTTTGGATTCAAGTGTTCTTCATCCAGCTCCACAGAGCTACCTTCTCACTATTAGGTGGGAAGAGAAGTTTTCTATTCCTTTCATTATTCCTCCTTTGTCCTAAAGCCAGTGGTGTGTTTTTGATTTTCAGAGAGAAAGGAGAGTGTGTTTATGGTTTTGTCTTTATTTTTAGACCCTTCAATTCTTCCTCTCAGTGTATATTGTTATAGCTATCTCAAGTTCTAATTTATTTGTTGTTAAAATGCTCATTATGCATTTGCCTTGCTTTTTTTGAAATTAAAAAAGTACAAAGTTAATGAAGAGTGTTTCTGAATATCCTTTGGAAAGAAAATGGGTCCAAATGTAAAATAGAGATGGACAGACAGTGGGACAGATACCCTCCTGGGATTTCAGGCACAGAAAGCCACTTTTGGGTGAGGTCACTGGCCATTTAGCGACAAGGTAGCATCTAACTTATTCCAGGGTTTGTTGTTTTTTTTTTTTTTAATAAGGCATAAGGACCACAGGGAGGGTAGAGCCCCACAATTATATTCCACCATCACATTGGCCAGCAGCAAACTGTCATTGGTGAAAATATGAGAAGTCTCCAGTCTTTGCAAACAGTGTGATGACGATGGTCCTTGGAAATCCTGGGGACACACATTACCAGCTGTTCATTACGAAGAGTCCACTGTTACATCAAGATGCTGAAGCTGATGGAGCTTGAAGACCACTCAGCTCTAATTCCCATATTACAGTAGAGGAAACTGAGCCCCAGAAATGGGAACTTAAGTCACAAGCAACTGGATGACAAGCCTGTGCGCCTCTCAAGACAGGGCTCTTCCCCATCAACATCTAACAGCAAAAGACCCTCTGCTTCTTAAGGAGGAGAGAAGTAAAGGAGGCCCTGCTCCTTAATCCTTTAACACATACCAGCTAAGTCCCTGTCCACATCGTCTCATTTAATTCTCCTAACAGTGCTTTGAGGTTAGCATTATTGCAGATAATTCAACTGTGAAGCAGTTGAGTGCTAATTCATTTGCCTGAGGTCATACGGCTGGTATGCAGCAAATTCCAAGTTTGGTCTCGGGTTCCACTTCCATGATCCAGGAGCCAACACACTCTTTAGTCTGTCTCGTAACCTCTTCTCTCAACTCTTGGTGCCAAACACCAGCTCATCTCACAGGCTGCACAGACACGGCCCATGACCTTCATTTCTGACCTCAGCTCTCTGACCATGAGTTCAGGGAGCCAGCAAGTATCTCTAAATCTCAGGGAAGGTGAGTCTTTTCCTAATACCAGGAAGTAAGTAATGGCTGAGCCAACAGGTAGTGGCAATCCCATTTCCCTGCCCCTGTGATTATGGAGGACAGTTGTGTGATAGCAGTCTGGAAAGTGAGAGGTAACGGGGAGAATTCCTTTCCTTACACCATCCTCTGGCAAGCTTCCATTGAGCTTCCCTGGTGGCTCAGCTGGTGAAGAATCCACCTGCAATGTGGGAGACCTGGATTCAATGCCTGGGTTGGGAAGATCGCTAGAGAAGGGAACAGCTACACACTCCAATATTCTGGCCTGGAGAATCCCATGGACTCTTTAGTCCATGGGGTCACGAAGAGTTGGACACAACTGAGTGACTTTCACTTCACTTCACAGTCTAAAAAGGTAGGGCTTCAGAGGATAAAAGCTTTCTTCAGCCTCTGACCTTCACTTTCTTCTTAAGGTGCTGACATGAGCACATGAAGCCTGGAGCTGAAGCAGCCATATTGTGAACATGAGGTGACAGCCATGAAGGGAAAAAAAACCCTATTCTGAAAATGGAAGAGAAGGACTATTAGAAAAATCCTGGCTCCTGGATGTTTGAAAGATATTACTGATCCATGGCACCAACTGAAATGTGTCTACCTTTATATTTTTTACTGGTTTATAAAATTCTGTCAATCATGTAGGCCACCATTAGTTAGATTTTCAGTCCCTGGGAGTGAAAGCATTGCAAACTGACACGAGTTCAGATGTGTGTGGTCTGAGGATAACTCTCTCATCTCATGCCCAGCCTCATCTTCTTTATGAGACGTGTACAGCTAGAATCATGTCAAGATTTTACGATGCATTTAAGTTCGTTATCACTTAATGTAAAATCTTTAGCATTTGTCCTAATACTATCATTTGAAGTACAGACTTTTGATGAAGCCACAAGAAAAATAAATCTTGACTCATGAAGGAAAAAATTTATATAGAGAGACACAAACTCTACATATGTATAACCATATTTTAAAAATTAATTATATGCACCATGGGTTAGTAAGTCACAAGATTATTCACTACACAATAGTGTTGATAGAATTTCAAACAGAATCCAAGTCTTAGCTTTTCAAGTTCAGACCAAGTCATATACACCACATGCACCTCAGTCTACAGATCTTGCCCACAGAAAGATTTACAAAAGAAGGGGAGGTAACGCCTGAGAATCTACAGGAGGCATATTCTTGCAATGTTTTCCTCTCTAAACCTGCAGTTCTTTCATTTCCCTATAAGCATACTCTAGAATTAATTTTTAATACATTCACAGTGTTAGTCACTCAATTGTGTCCGAGTCTTTGCAACCCCAGGAACCACAACCTGACAAGCTCCTTGGTCCATGGAATTCTCCAGGCAAGAATACGGGAATGGGTAGTCATTCTCTTCTCCAGGGGATCTTCCCAACCCAAGGATTAAACTTGGGTCTCCTACCCTACAGGCAGATTCTTTACTGTCTGAGCCACCACATTCATAGTAGGCATTATATTAACATTTGCTGTTTCATTCTCTTATTTTGAAACTATACTACAGTCCTTTATCACATAGAAACCTTTTCTGAGATGCTCTGGCTCTGTGCCTGTCATCCCTGCATTGTCATTTGTTCAATCAACAAACACTGACGCATGCCAAGCATCATGTGGAGAACTTAGGACTCGTGTCTGACAGTGTTGGGCCATGAAGTTTGTTCTTTTTCAACAACAACACAAATAGAAGTGATCTCAGTGTGAAGACATTATGGTCTTATTCTTACCCAAGAATTCCATCCCCAGTCCTGGGAAAGGAAAGCAGAACTGTTTTCTCAGCCCCCATGTTGAGAGAAGAATCACCAAGTGCAAAGCATCCAGTGCAAATGCTAAAAGATAGTAGCATCACATTCCTTGAGCTGGCTACTCTTCCGCAGGCTTAAATGAAAAATAGGGAAGGATAGAATCACCTTCCTTGTTATCTGGACCTTGTGTAATCAGCAGCTCCATTGGGAGAAAACTAGATAACTAGATTAGACAATTTTTTAAGCCCAGTAGAGATTCACTGCAAAGACTGAGATTCTTAAAGGCCCAAAGGGTTTTTCTTATTCATTTTTGCATCCTCAGCACCTAGGATGGTACCCAACACACAGCAGGTACCCAATAAATGTGTATTTAAAAAAAAGCAAAACCTGGAACCGGTATGTTTTATAAGGCTTTTATTACTATCATCATCATCGTTATATCTACCAGGGAAGCACTTCATTATATCCAGGTAGATTGAACTTTGAACCTTCCATTTGGGATACTGTAAACAAACATGCATTCTCGAATAAAATATGGTATTCTGTTCTAGCTTTTAAGGTCCGAGCCACAAAAGCATCACAAAATGTTTAAATGAAATCTTATTTTAAAGTTGCATTTTAAAAACCCTGGAAGGAAAATCTAAGCTGGGATCTCAACCTTGTTGCAGAAGGGATATTAGGTTCCTTTATAATATCCTTTCTGAAGTAAGAACGCGGACTGCAAGATGAACCCGCGTCGTTAGGTCCTCTTACAACACCCATGGGGAATGATTCCTGAGACAGAAACACCTGGCTTTCTGATCAAGCATTGTATTTGTCAGAATGGATGATTGGGGTAGCACTGACAGAAATTTTCTCACATGTAACATTTGTTCATTTCACACTTCAGGCTCCCTCTCGATCGCAGAATTCGTTTCATTGGCATTTGTCATATCTCGGCCATCTTCATTCCCCACTTTGTAGATGGTGGCTTTTTTAGGCGACTTTTTCTGAGCTGAGGATTTTTTTTTCCTGGGATGCCAATCCAATCTGGTATTTCAAAATGCCAACACCATTGGCCCTGCTGGAAACCGATTAAACAATTTCTATGCCTAACAGCTCTTTTCAAGTTGCTGAGTTTTTGATTTTCATTTCTTAAGGCTAAATTTTCACACACACAAAAATTGCCCACTCTTTGCATGCAAATGAAGCAGTTTAGAAATGGAAATTCAAGCACAGTGAGCCCTGCATTAATTTACAAATCCATGGCATATTTAAAATATTTTTTCAAATTGCTTCACACGTTTTGGGTGTGTGACACATCGCCATTTAACTTAGTCAAAGTTATTTTGCTGATAAACTTTAGATAACTCTAAAGAAGGCATCTTTGTGAGAACTTTATTATCTATTCTGTTCAATTTTTTTTTCATTAAAATTAAACAGGATCAAATTGGGTGAATTCTTTGTAAAGGCAGGACTTTCTCACCCAGGTGGGTCTTTTAAAATTTGAGTGACTGGAAGGGTGACATGAATGAATGTCCTTGTGAGTAGAAGTTCCTAAAAGTACAAGTGTGTATGTTATCAACACTTTACATTTCAGCCACTTGATTTCTGGTTCCTGTAAGGAGAGAACCCAAATCTATCTTCACACCTCTGTTAAGATAAAAATAGGTAATCACTACTAGTCTTCAGCAAACTATATCCTAGCTTTCTGCTGTGTATTTGCAAAAAATTGTACATTTGCCTCAAATAGGGCTATTGAAGAAAAAGACTTTTTTTTTATCCTTTCATTTTCTTGCAATACCCAATGCCAGGACATTTTGGAACTGACATTTTTGAGATTTTTGAATTTAAAGGAAGTCTTCTATTTATCCATCAGCTTAGTCCTGGCCAATTCAGATTCCCACTGGATTTGAAAACTATATGGGGCCCTACCAGATGAGAATTTATAATTATAAACTCATAGAAAAATAGACAGTGATGCTGGTGCAGAGACAAATAGTCTACAGAACAGAATAAAGATGCATAAAATGACCCACATATACAAGGAAGGGGTGCCATCACAAATAAGTGGAAAAGGAGGAATTTTTCAGTAAATGGTGCTGCACCAATGGGTTAGTAATATGGAATAACGAAAAACAAGAGAGAAAAATAGATCGACTCCTCACACCATTCACTAAAATCAATTTCAGATAGATTGATGACTTAGGAAGAACATATTCACACTTTTTAGGGAAAAGAAAAACATTTTTGTGACCTCACGATGGGAAGGACTATGAAGCAAATCATAAAAAGAACAAACTATAAAGAATAAATTGTGATTGGTCCAACCACATTAACCCCCATTCTTCAGAAGACATCATAAAAGAGTAAACAGACAAGATACAGATGGAAAGAAGAGATCTTCAATACGTACAGTTAACAAAGTCTTAATATCCAGGAAATAGCTTCTATGTCAACAAGAAAAGACAAACCACCCAAGAAGGCACAAAGAATTCATAGTCAAAACAGACAAAGAGACATTTCATAGATGAGGCAAGATAAATGCCCATTATGTATGGGAAAATGTTCCTTAATAATCAGGGAAATGAATAATAAAACCACAATGAGATACCATTCACTCCCATCTGGTGGGCAAAAATTTTTGAGTCTAAGAATATCAAGTAATAGTAAGATGTGGAATAAAGATGGATTAGTGAACACCCCATACATTGCTAATAGAAACAACTCCCCACTTTATCTTCCCCTTGGAATACAGCATACCATCGCACAGTAACACAGCACATGGGCACACCCCACAACCCAGCCACTTCACTCACAGACACACAGTCAAGAGAAACTCGTGCACAAGTTCACCAGGCAACATGGACAAGAATATTCAAAGCAGCACTGTTCTTCAGGGCAGAACAGCCCAAACATCCATAAAGAGGAGAGTGCGTGAATGGATTATGACCTAGTCACAAGACAGAATGCAACATATCTCCATATGAACATGGTTGAATCTAAAGTGTACATTGTTGAGCAACAAAAAGCAAGTTTCAGAAAAATACATACAATTGATTTTATTTACCTAAATTTCCAAAGCAGGCAAAATGAAATAATGTATTTTTTAGGAATATCAGTACATAAAGAAAACCATCCTGAATTTTGACCCCCACAAGAGAGGGTAATATAACTTGGGGATGTCACATACAAGGCTTCAGAAATATCAGTACTATTTTTCTTCTTACTGGGTTCATTTTGTCATTCTTTTTCTAACTCTTGTATGATAGCCATCTGTGTGACTTTTTTAAATTGAACTATAGTCTATGTACAATATTACATAAGTTAGAGGTGTGCGATATAGTAATTCACAATTACTCCATTTATAGCTATTATAAAATATTGGCTATATTCCTTGCATTGTACAATATATCCTTGTAGCTTATTTCATACTTAATAGTTTGTAACTCTTACGCCACTCCCCTTGTACTGCTCCTCCCAGCTCCCCCTCCCCACTGGTAAAACCACTGGTTTATTCTCTATATCTGTGAGTCTGTTTCTTTTTGCTATATTCAATAGTTTGTTGTATTTTTTTAGATTCCACCTATAAGTGAGATAAAACAGTATCTGTCCTTGTCTGACATTTCATTTAGTATAATGCCCTTCAAGTCTATCCATGTGTCGCAAATAGCAAAATTCTGTTCTTTTTTATGACTGAGTGGCATTTCATTGTATATGTATATACCGCACCTTCTTTGTTTATCTTCTTATGGACGCGTAGGTTGATACCACATCTTGGCAATTGCAAATAATGCTGCTATAGTGCTGGGGTGCATGTATCTTTTAAAATTAGTGTTTTCTTTTTTTTTTTCAGATATATACCCAGGAGTAGAATTGCTGGGTGTTATGGTAGCTCTATTTTTAATTTTTTGAGAAACCTCCGTACTGTTTTCCATAGTAGCTGTACCAATTTACATTGCCACTGACAAGTGTACGAAGGTTCCCTTTTCTCCGCATCCTCGCTAACATTTGTTATTTGGTTCTTTTTGATGACAGCCATTCTGACAGGTGTGAGATGGCTGCTCACTATGGTTTTGATTTGCACATCCCTGATGATTAGTAATGTAGAGCATCTTTTCAAGTACCTGGTGACCATCATGTAGTCATTATTCTTGAAACTGTACAGAGATGTTAAACACACTCTCTTGTCATTTTTATTGTATTCAACATATCTTTTAAGTTTTTAAAAGAAGTTTGATGTGTGAGGGCCAAATCAATGGTACAAACACACAGTATCACCCTTCCACCCCCGACCAGAGTTTGCCTTCAATCGTAAGTTACTTCTAAAACTGTTCTCCAAGAGCCACGTGGACTCCTCCTCACTACACTGCTGGGAGGGAATCAGAGCTGGTGGACAACA
Organism: Muntiacus reevesi; assembly: GCF_963930625.1. Lineage (NCBI taxonomy): Eukaryota > Metazoa > Chordata > Mammalia > Artiodactyla > Cervidae > Muntiacus > Muntiacus reevesi. Next base: position 53,178,193 of record NC_089252.1, read on the forward strand.
GCATTTGGAAAACAGGTAGACCCCAGGGACTGTGTGCCTCTCACGGTGGCTGATGGCCTGACCTTTTCCTTGCCACTGTGATCTGTTTACTTGTCTTTTTGTCATGTCCTATGCTGGGAAGACTGAAGGCAGAAGGACAAGAGGGTGACAGGGGATGAGATGGTTAGATGGCATCACCGATTACAGACAACCTGGGCAAACTCCAGAAGGTGGTGTAGGACAGGGAAGCCTGGCGTGTTGCAGTCCACGGGGTCATGAAGAGTCAGACACGACTCGGTGAATGAACAGCAGCAACAGGCTGAAAAAACACAGAAAACTTTTGGGGGTTTCTTGACCTTATTCAGCAGCCCCATTTTAACAATTCCTCTGGGGACATATGAAGAAAGACTCAACAAAGAATCTTGTCCTGAACTCTGGGTTGAGCACTTTGTGGAAACAAAGATAGTTTTAGCTGAGAAAGGATCTTTCCTTTGTATGTATTCATTTAGTTTATGCTTGTTAGATCCCAAATTTCCTTATGAGGCCCCCCAAAATGATGATTATGTATTTCCTCACATCTTCCATGCAGTTTTTGTTGTTACTGTAACATTGCTGAAATCAAGCTGCATTTGCAAACTAGGACATGATGCAGTTTGACAGCATTAGTGCTTTTTTCTTTCTTAGAACACAAAATAATGGATTGTCTTTAGATTGATGATTCCTTGGCTTCTCTGGCATAGAACATCATGTTTCAGTGGGAATCCCCATCAATTAAGTGGGGAGGGGGGGATGGTCAAAGGTCCCAGAGAGATCAAATGTGACCACACTCCCTAGGTATTAGAAATGACTGCCTGAAAAAACCCACACTTGAGTGCCATTCTTGTGGGTGGGAAAGCTGAAGATAAACAAGGAAGGAAAAGATGGTTCCATTTGCACAAAAATACTGGTAAATGTTTGCTTCACTGTGTGTTCAACACACACACACACACACACACACACACACACACACACACACACACACACACAGAACTGCATTAAACCTCAATTATTAAGGATGCTCTGAAAGACCCTGACATCAGAAAGCTCCAAGCATAGCTCAAAAATGTTCAGCCAATCACTACCTCACACGGTACCTTCTCTTAGATGTTTGTCTTGAGAATTGAATTGTCCAAAACAAATCTAACTTTTCAAAAGCCATTCTTCCATACTTATTCAGATAACATGTAAATTATCTCTTGCCAAGGGTTTGAAATAAAGTTTTTTATTCTATCTAGAAGAAAATGTTCAGTCAAGACACTTCTATGCAGACTTGAGGAACCGCACCTAAAAATGAAACTGAGCATCCGCTCCAGGGACCACATCTATAGACAGCAGTGACAATGAGGCCAAGTGCATTGCATGCCAGTCACTTGGAAGCTCTGAGGGCCAGTGCTTCCCTGCTGAGTGTTCCCATTCTTAATTTAAAGACAGAGAATTAACAGCCACTGCTTTGTATTTCTCTTGCCTCCACCTGGGTTCTCTCAGCCTCGCTGTAAGTAGTTGATGGACAATAATCCAACTTGAACAAAAAAGAATTCAAAGTTCTTCAGCCCCTCACATCATATCCATTCAACACATGCTCTTCACTTCACAGACACCAGCACGAGACCCGCTACTGGGTACTTGGTTGCCAGAATCAAGGCAGAAGAAGCCAACTTTGACTGAGTTTGAACTCAGCAAATGAGGAGTAAGGGGATGTCTTGCCATTCACAGTTGAGAGGTGAGAAGACCCTCTTGATCAAATCTCTGGTCACGTGGCCCAGATGGTCTTGAACAAGTGCTCTCATGTCCATAAAGGAATCTATTTGAATAAAACAGCAGCTCTTCATGAATCTCCAGGACTTGTAAAATCTCCATGGAGCAAACAAATAAATAAATCTATGGAGCAGAGGGTGGGGAGACCCCCTCCCCCAATCCACTAGCTAACCTTACCCTGGCTTAACTGCTTTATTTCAAAAATAAAGCAGCCTATTTTCAACTAGGAGGCTGACGTATCACGTTAGATGGCAGACTTACAAAATCACATGAGGATATATTTTTTATACAGGGTTTCTTAAAGAGTTATTCATTTCTACAGATCCCTCGAGTGTTCAAGAGCTACTTGATAGGTTGCACTTTGGGAACTAGCTGGTGTACTGGTGGGGCTGGGCAGCATCTTTGGGACTTCAAGATGGGACGCTTTCTGTGTCCAGCAGGAATTAACTACACTGGGGGCAGAAGCTGTGACAGCTGTCCATCTGCTTGTGGCAGCACCTCCTTAAATCAGGACTTACTAGAAGTGGGGTTGTTCAGTCGCTCAGTTGTGTGTGACTCCTGTGACCCCATGGACTGCAGCACGCCAGGTCTCCCTGTCCATCACCAGCTCCCGGGGTTTATTCAAACTCATGTCCATTGAGTTGATGATGCCATCCAACCATCTCATCCTCTGTCGTCCCCTTCTTTTCCTGCCTTCCATCTTTCCCAGCATCAGGGTCTTTTCCAATGAATCAGCTTTTTGCATCAGGTGGCCAAAGTGGTGTGGAGGGTGGGGGCGGGCAGGGCCATGTTTATTTAGTTTGATGTGTTACAGGGAGAGCCAAGGCCCACACCATGAACACAGAGCACCTAACAAGTCCAGACTGTTCAGATTTCAGTGGGCTGAACCTGGGCAGAAATGAAGAGCAGCAATCGGTCAGCACATGTCCGACTTATTTTGAGGACACGACGCTGATCTGACCTAGCACAGTCCACATTGATGTGGCCCAGCTTGTTCACACTCAAGGTCTGGGTAGCTGGTAGCCTACATCCTGAGGGAAATCAGGGCAGAGGTTCTGCCAGTTCCACTTGCAGGAAAGGAAACAAACAGGGCAAGCACTGATGTAGCTAAAACACCAGGCTGGCAGCCTGAATGACTCCTTGCCACCTGGCCATTATGATCCCCTCAGAGTTCCTGCCATCGTCATGCTTGCTTTCCATTCCATGGAAACAGATCCTAGGTAGCAGTTTGCCTCCACTGCCCTGCTCTGTGACAATCTCCTCTACAGGACTTTTATTCTTATTTGGCACTTGAACTTCTAAATGACTCAGTGAGTCAGGCTTCGCTGCTGCACGTGATAATTACCTTGGCAGAGAAAGATGTCTTTGTTCTTGCCCACTCACCTTTTGTGTGGAGTTTCCCACTCCCGTTCCCTTATTTATGACTTGTTGACAGTCATCTATATTTAGCAAGTGTTTTGCTAATATCCAAGGAGTCATCAAAGATGCAGCTGCTGCGTCCCTACAGGAAGCCCCACTTTAGGGGGCGAGCGCTACTCTACATGGATCTGTTCCCGAACATTCCTCTGCATGAAGATGAGAAATGCACTTCTTGATTTTTAAATTAGCTGGCTAATGCCTCTATCTTTTCTCCCCTTTTGGAGCTCGATGAACTCATATGTTATTCTTGGTTGGTTGTCAAACGAGCGAGGATGTTTTTCTGATCATCTTTATGTGGAGTTATATTTGGCTGTTTTTCCTCCCTTTTCAGAGACTCCTTTCTTCATGGTGGGACACGTGACCTTGTTTTTATGCTTTCTGGGTCCCAGGCTAGGAAACTTGTGATAGTCCTTTCCTGTTCCTTCTTGAGTCACTGGTTTGTGTTCCCAATGCATGGCTCACTTCCTCCAAGACCTTAGAAAGGGGTTTCTCCAAAACAACCTCTCTGTCATTGCACAGACACAGCAGCAGAGGCCACAACAAGCTCCGTCCTTCTCTGATACCATCGCAATCTGGTTAGTGCACAATGTACTCTGCATGCTCTGCTTTAAAGGGATCTCATCTTCTGGTGGCTCAGACAGTAAAGAATCTGCCCTCAATGAGGGAGACACTATGATTCAGTCCCTGGGTCAGGAAGATCCCGTGGAGAAGGGAATAGCTACCCACTCCAGTGTTCTTGCCTGGAAAATTTCATGGGCAGAGGAGCCTGGCGGGCTACGGTCCATGGGGTCGCAAAGAGTCTGAGCAACTGAGTCTGAGTTGAGTCAGTTGAGTCTGAGTCCCCTGAGCAGCTGTCACACACCACACCGTAAGACAAGGCCGCTGTGAAGTTCTCACCACACCCTGAGCGCCTCTTGCAGGAGAAGAGGACACCCAACGACAACGCCCCATAAGGCTTCATGGGTCAATCTGCCAACCCATTTCTATTCATCCTTAGAAACAGAAAACATTTATTCTCCATTGGTCCAAACTTTCAAACATCAGGAGAAAAAAAAATTACCCTTGTCATAAATCTTAAATAAGTACAGAAGCGAAGTCTGGAATAGACTTCACAGGTTCTTCTGAAACTGGTACAAACCTGCGAGAGGAGGAAAAGTAAATGGAAGCAGCTGGAATGGGGAGAGAAAGCAGGGCGTTTGAAGTGGGACAATCTGCTCCACTGCTCCCTTGCCTCTGGCATCCACACGGTCTTGTCACAGAACCAGAAGAAGGATAGGAAAACAGCACCCCCAGGCAGAGGGCTGCCCGCGGGGCTCCAACTCACGTTCAGAACACTGTGTGGTACGGGGGTTGAGAACACAGGCTCCAGAGCCGGGTTCGGATCCTGCCGTCCCCCCTCCAAGCTCTGAGCCTTTAGCCAGTTACATTCATCGCTCGGTGCCTCGGTTTCCTCATCTGTAAAATGGGCGCCATGATAGGATCTCTCTCACAGAGTTATGAGGAATAAATAGGTTGATATTAAACAGTGCCTGACAGGTAATAACTATAAGTATTTGATGAGCTTAAATATCAACAAGTTAATAAATAGATCCATCTGATCCTTGTAATGCCCTGAGCTAGATACCTGTCACAAACCCCGTTGGCGGCTGGCTCAGGAGACGCCCTGCCGGGCCCTGTGGGCGGGGCTTGCAGGGGCCGCAGAGACCCGGTGCGGCTTTCCCAGCATTCCCTGCGGCTGCGGCGGGAACGTGAAGCCCAACCCAGGTCAGTGGAGACTGCGGACATGTTGGCTCCTATCTTTTGGAAAGCTTTTCCTCCCTACCGAAGAAACAGACAATAAGAGGTCCACTCCAGGGTCCCTGTCTGCTGACATCATCCTATAGCCAGCATCTTGTGATCCTGAGGAGGAAGCCCGGAAAAGCCGACCTGGTTTCATGAACCACTGGAGAACCACCGAGTCCAGGCTGCTTGTCAAGCGTCCACTTGAAAATAATGGACACTCTATTGGCCACTATATAACGGCCAATAATGGCCACTTCCTAACAAAGAAACGAATAATCTCCAAGCCACCCTCGGTCCAGTGGCTTCACTTATTTGTAGTCAAAAAGTGAAAGTGAAGTCGCTCAGTCGTGTTCGACTCTCTGCGACCCCATGGACTGTAGCCTACCAGGATTCTCAGCCCATGGAGTTTTCTAGGCAAGAGTACTGGAGTGGGTTGCCATTTCCTTCTCCAGGGGACCTTCCCAACCCAGGGACTGAACCCAGGTCTCCCGCCTTGCAGGCAAGACGCTTTACCGCATGAGCCACCAAGGAAGCCCATTTGTAGTCAAAAGCATCTGGAATAACACAAGGTTATGCTATATGAAGAAAATAGAGAGTTAAAAAGGTTAAATGGCCTCACTAGCCAGACAGATGGTAGAAAAGTGCAAGTATTACTCTCTCAGTCGTGTCAAACTCTTTGGGACCACATGGACTGTAGCTCGCCAGGCTCCTCCATGGAGGAGAATCCACGGAATTCCCCAGGCAAGAATACTGGAGTGGGTTGCCATTTCCTTCTCCAGGGGATCTTCCCTACCCAGGGATGGAACCTGGGTCTCCTGCATTGCAGGCAGAGTCTTTATTGTCTGAGCCCCCAGGGAAGCCCACAGATGGTGGAACTGAAATTCAAATTCAGTCTCGCTCCAGCACTTAAGTTCATGCTGCTGCATCAGAAGTTGCCACAATCGACAGCACATACCGCCTGGATGGTGCCGGTTAGAACTCAGCACCAAGGGACGGCTGTGGTCAGGGATGACTGAGCAGAGTGAAAAATAACAAATGACTCCTAACGTACGATTGCGTTCATTGTTTGCCCATCACTGTCACCTCAAGAAAGGCAGACCTGAAAGGGAGCTCACAGGTCTTCTGGTCCACAGAACAATACTGAGATGACCAAAGTCACACTCATTAGTAACAAAGTCAGCTGACAACTGAAGTCATGACCCCATTTTACAGATGGAAAAACTGAGGCACCAGGAGATGTGTGTGTGTGTGTGTGTGTGTGTGTGTGTGTGTGTGTGTGCGTGTGTGTATCATCCACAACTGCAAAGCTAGTAAGTGGTTAAACTGGAATGTAAACTCAGGTGACCTGGCTCCAAATTCCTCCATCACTATAATGTACATTCTCAAGCACACTGCTTCTGCATCTTGGCCTTAGCTTATAGAAATGCGTGAGTGCTAAGTTGCTTCAGTCGTGTCCAACTCTTTGTGACTCCATGGACCATAACCCACCAGACTCCTCTGTTCATGAGATTCTCCAGACAAGAAAAACAGAGTAAGTTGCCATGTCCTCCTCCAGGGGGACAGGGGATCTTCCCGACCCAGGGGTCAAACCTGTGTCTCTTACGTGTCTCCTGCATTGGCAGATGGGTTCTTTAGCACTGGCGCCACCTGGAAAGCTTATAGAGATAGTGCTCTTATAATTTGGGTGCTTAGTCACTCAATCATGTTAGACTCCCTGCGACCGCATGGACTGTAACCTCTCAGGCTCCTCTGTCCATGGGATTCTCCAGGCAAGAATACTGGAGTGGGTTTACCATGCCCTCCTCCAGGGGATATTTCCAACCCCAGGATTGAACCCAGGTCTCCTGCATTGCCAGCCTGCATTCTTTACTGTCTGAGCCGCCAGGGAAGCTACAATTTGGGAGAGGATTGTAATAAAAATGCAATCAGTATCTAAATGCCAAGCAATCAGCTTAAAGATTATAAGCCCTTGATCCTGCCTGGCTGGTACCACCACCCGCCTATCACCACTGACGTGAAGAGCTGGCTTGACCAAAGTTCACACTAACTCATGCAAAGAGCACCAGTGAATTAGGGGCAACCTGAGAAGGAGGAAAGTTCAACTTGGAAGAATTTACCCAGAATTTTATAATTCAAGAATCTGAAAAGATGCACTTTCAGTTTCAGCATGAAGATAAGCTTTTTACTTGATGGTTTTGGATTGCCACCCCAGCTGTGACCCCATACGTGATGGAGTAGAGAAGAGTCTTCCCTGAATTTCTGACTCACAAAACCCATGAGTAGAAGTGTTGGGGTAGTTTGCTCTACAGGAAAAAGATAATCAGGCACTACCTCTTTGGAGGAATCAGCAGTTTGGCCAAACTGGGCTACTTTGTTAAACAACTGCTTTGGAGCCTCAAGTCCATCTCCCCAGTCACCTGTTTGCGGATGTCCAGGCCACCTGCTCTTCCGACCAACTGGCTATGAATTCAGAGTACCCCACAAACCGCCTTAGGTTTGACAATTTGCTAGAATGGTTCTCAGAACTCAGGAAAGCAGTTTACTTAAAATTACAGTCTTATTATAGAGGATACGGGTTTTCCTGGTGGCTCAGATGGTAAAGAATCTGCCTGCAACACAGGAGACCCAGGTTCAGTCCCTGGGTTGGGAAGATCCCCTAGAGAAGGGAATGGCTACCCGCTCCAGTATTCTTGCCTGGAGAATCCCATGGACAGAGGAGCCTGGAGGGCTACAGTCCATGGGGTCACAAACAGTCAGACACGACAGAGTGACTAACACTCCTACTACTACGATAGAGGATACAGATCAGGACCAGCCAAATAGATACACACGGGAGGTCTGAGTGGGTCCAAGACACAGAGCTCCTGTGTGCTTCCCCTGTGGAATCGACCCATCTCCCCTCCTGATGAGTTTACAGCCAGAAGGGGCCTTGGAGCTCTGGGGTTCGCCTTTCACTGGAATCGACCCATCTCCCCTCCTGATGAGTTTACAGCCAGAAGGGGCCTTGGAGCTCTGGGGTTCGCCTTTCACTGGGGTTTCCATCTGTAGACCTGGCTGATGAAATCATCGGCCCCAAGATTGGATTCAGCATTCAGCCCCCACCACCTCTCCCTGGAGGCTGGAGGTTGGGCTGTCTCAAAGTCCTAACCCGTTAATCACATGGTTGGTCTTCTTAGTGAGCAGTCCACATCTGAATCATCTTGATAGCATAACTACAGGTGTGACCCAAGGGGCTTATGAGTAACAAAGATACTCTTAGGACTTGGGAAATTGCAAGAATTTACAATCTTCCTCCCAAGAGCTGGAGACCAAGGCTAGTCAAATTCTTCATTATGTAACAGGCCCCTCACCCCCAGCCTCATATTTTGCTTCCCAGTGTTGGGGCTGGGACTTTGCAAGACATTTTCCTTGGCCAGTTAGCTCCCTGCTAGGCTTTGCCAGAGGGATGCTAGAAGACTGGAAGGTGGGAAAGGGAAGCGGGCTTTACTCCTTCATGTCTACCCCCTGTTTCCGCCTGTTTCTCTCCTCTTTCTATGAACGTGACAGCCACACTTCCCATCCCTACAATGGCAATTTATTCCAGTACCTACTGTAATTCCACTTTTCAGTTTTTCAAACTCCCAGAATCAGACGCTCCCTGGTGGTCTAGTGGTTAGGATTCGGCGCCCTCAAACTCCCAGAATCAGCCTTATCATGCCCTCTCAGGGACAACAGAATAAGCCAGCCATCAAGAACTCCCTCTCCTACTAAAGGTGTGGGTCCCAGCCCCATGGAGCTACTCCCGGCTCTCAGAGGTACCAGAACCTGCTGAGCTGCATCCCTTTCTCAGGGGTCTGTGTTCCAGCCCCTAGAATGGTCCTTCCAAGTTCAGAGCAGTTAACTAACCAGTGTAGATTTTTATCTCCTGACTAATACTCAGATGGCCAGAGATGATTCCTGTCCAGAATCAGATATTGTTCTGTCTTCTCTAGAGATCACCTTGATCCCCCGGACTTAACATATCATCATCATAGTAGCTCTAAGCCTTCACTCACAGTAGAACCTTCTGTGGTCATGGAAATGCCAATGAAAGTCCTGTCCAGTGTGGTAGTCAGTAGCCGCAAGTGGCTGTTGAGGACTTAACTTTGACTGGTGCAGCTAGTTTCATTTGATTTCAACTAAGTTTACTTTGGGGGCTTCCCTCATAGCTCAGTTGGTAAAGAATCTGCCTGCAATGTAGGAGACCCTGGTTGGATTCCTGGGAAATCAGTCCTGGAAAATTCATTGGAAGGACTGATGCTGGAGCTGAAACTCCAATACTTTGGCCACCTGATGCGAAGAGCTGACTCACTGGAAAAGACCCTGATGCTGGTAAAGATTGAAGGCGGGAGGAGAAGGGGGCGACAAAGGATGAGATGGTTGGATGGCATCACTGACTCAACGGACATGAGTTTGAGTAAACTCTGGGAGTTGGTGATGGACAGGGAGGCCTGGCATGCTGCAGTCCATGGGGTCACAAAGAGTTGGACACGACTGAGTGACTAAACTGACTGAAGTTTACTTTAAATTGCCATGTTTAGCTAGTGGCTGTCGTGTTGATGCCACAGCTATATAATCTTACTACTAGCTCTCCCACCTACTGGAAATTATTATTCTGTTTTTCCATAGCACCTCGTTCTATGAAATACTCTTCATATTCTATCTTAATTATTTACAGGGTAATCTTGCTTACTGATGATAAACTCCTTGAAGGGCCATCTGATGGTCTCAGTACCGGGGTACATGGCAGGAAAACACACTCAAAATGATTCACAAATTGACTGTGGTGTCCAAGCAGAATACAGCTGTGGACAGACTGCAACTGTATGTCAGGGAGGAGGAGAGAGCCTTGGACGGCTGACTGAGACTACTAGGACAAAATACTTCTCTGTGTTTCCACTTTCCTCACCTGTAAAATAATCTTTATAGAGTAAGTTGAAGCTGGTGGTGGAGGTGGTGATTCTGTCACTAAGTCATGTCCAACTCTTGGGACCCCATGAAGAGCCCTACCAGGCTCCTCAGTCCATAGGACAGAGGCAAGAATACTGGAGTGGATAGTCATTTCTTTTTCCAAGGGATCTTCCCAACCCAGGAATCAAAATCCCAACTTCTGTATTGCAGGCGGGTTCTTTACTGACTGAGTCACCAGATAAGCGAGTTGAGATTATCAGGAATTAAAACATCACTTACAACGTTGGTCTGGAAGCTAAAGATTCACCTTGGCTTTAACTTTGACATTTTATCTCACAAAACTGGGCTCAATGCCTTTTCCTCCTACCCATGTTCCAGACCAACTAGGTCTTTAGGTTAAGAAAAACATCTGTCTTTTAAGGAGAAAACACACAGAGGAAAAGTTCAGGAAGCTTGTCTCAGTGGCTGCTCACGAAGGGACGAATGAAGGACTCCATTTCCTTCTGTCATCCATTTATCTAAACAATCACTCAATAGTTAGGAGAGAAATAAATTAGGAGATCAGGATTAACATACACTACTACATACAAAATAGACAATCAACAAGGACCTACTCTGCAGCACAGGGAACTCTACTCATTTTCTGTGATAACCTACATGGGAAAGAAAATCTGAATAAGGGAGACTGCCCTGGCTGCCCAATAGTTGAGACTTCTCCTTCCAGTGCAGGGGTCACGGTTTTGATCCCTGGTTGGAGAGCTAAGATCCCACACGCCTTGTGGCCAAAAACACAAAGCGTAAAACAGAAACAAACTTGTACCAAATTTAATAAATGAGTTCAAAAATGGTCCACATCAAAAAAAAATATGTTTAAGAAAAATATGAAAAAGAATGAATACGTGTATATGTGTTCTCAGTCACTCAGTCATGTTAGACTCTTTGTAGCCCCATGGACTGTAGCCCGCCAGGCTCCTCTCTTCATGGAATTTTCCAGGCAAGAGTACTAGAGTGGACTACCATTCCCTATTCCAAGATACATGTATATGTAGAGCTAAATTGCTTTGCTGTACCCCTGAAACTTATACAACACTGTAAATCAATTACACCGCAGTATAAAATTTAAAACATGGTCATTCAACAATAATTATTCCATAAAAGTCAAGTACCAAGAACCACAATTCCAAAACTATTTTTTTGAGATTATGTAAGTTAAATCTCTGTTAATCTCTCTCATGGCGTCTTGTATTTCTCTTTGTATGCTGTAATCAAATATTCTATAAATTATATAATTACATTTGTTGTACATTCATCAATCAGATGGTAAGCTAAATGAGGGAGAAAATCATACCTGTCTTTTCATACCTGCATTCTCAGCAAAATAGCAATATAGTATGTAATCACTAAATCCTTCTTTAATAAATGAATAAATAGAAAAAGAATAGCATATATAGTATTTTGAAAATTAGTCACCAATGCCATAATGTGATAAGAACTGATAACTGCAATTAATAAATTTTCTTAAGAAAACTGTTGACCAAGTATTGAAAATCCTGAAGCCCCAGAACGAATGTGGCAGGATAAAATAGGAAGCTAATACCTGAGCTTTCCTTTTCCCGTAATTCTCTCATTGCCCCACAGTCCTCCACTCCTCCAATCAGCAGTATTCAGTGAATCAGCCAAACACAAACGTATCAGTCAGGGACATAAATAGGTGTTTTAAATTTCAAAAAGGAGACAAGCATCTCAAAAATTGAATCTCTTCATTGTAAGAGCAAGACTTTCTGAAAAAGAAAAAGAGCTTTGATCTTCAAAAAGCTAATGGTCTGAGGAACTCAGGGTGTAGGGATGATCCTTAAACCAGGGATGAGAGGAGAATGGATGTGACCACCATTCTCTGGTTCAGAAAGAAATGGATGTTGATCAGCCAGGAGGAAGACGAGGATGTGAAACAGAGCCAAAGAAGAATTCAGGTGCTGCTGGATTTACACAGTAAGCCTCTCCCTTCTGGACCAAGCCCTGGGCTAGGGAAGAAATTCTAGAAACTCTGACGTCTAGAACCCCAAATGGGTTTAGGGAGGGGATGTCCTCCAACAAGAGGTTGGTGCTTGGGTAACCAGTGAGCAGTCTCACGGAGAAGACCCACGCTCCACCTTAGCTTTGCAACAGACAAGGAGAAACGGTGGTAGGTTATGTTTGCAGAGAGGACCTAGAAAAGCCTGAGTCTTCCATGGCACTGGTGAGGCAAGGAAGGTGTCTGAATTTCCTGTGCCCATAGAAAAGGATTTCTCATGAAGCATAGGATGCTTCAGCTGCAGGGCTAAGCTTCAGGGTCCTCATTTACCTGCCCCCTTATAAAGTCCCAGGAAAGGTGTGTTCGCTTAGTCCCATAGTTTGTAAAATTTGCAACAGTAAAAAACTTGAACCCCAATGAATTAAACCCATTGTCTCTTTCCATTCTAACTTCCCTCCCATGTCAGATGATGTTAGGGTAACCATCGGTGTATTTGGGCTGCAGCTCAGAGGAAGCTGAGATGAGAATATACTTATATTTTGAGGTGTTTTTTTTTTTTTTCCAGTTTAACTCCATGCAATTTCTTTAGGGCAGAGGATAGGATCATTTGCTCCGACTTAAAGTAGTGTTTCTGAAGGACCTATGTTTTTAAACTTTTTATTCTCTCTTGGGGTATAGCTGATTGACAATATTGTGATAATTTCAGGTGAATAGCTAAGGGGATTCAGCCATACATATGCACTTTATTCTCCCCCACACTCCCCTCTACTCCAGGCTGTCATGTAACATTGAGCAGAGTTCCCTGTGCCATAGAGTATTTCCTTGTTGATTATCCATTTTAAATACAGCAGTGAGAATACACTTACGTTTGAGTTTAGTCAGATGTAGTCATATGGTTCCCAGGCACTTCTGTGTATAGTTGTTTGGCTAGCCATCCAAGCATACCAATGGATACCAAGAAGCCTCCTAGCGTCCCCTGTGCCAACACCCAGTCATGGCACAAAGTTGCAAGGCCAGAAGATGCTATCTAATATGAACACGTCCTACAGCACCAAGAACCAGAAAGTCATGGAGAGAAAGGGTTTCCAATGTATGGAGCCAGGCACCAGCCTGTGGAAAGTTCTTCTAGTCACAAGAAGTGTGAAATTACAAGGAGAGCATTCAGCTGGCACTGATGCCCAGTCAAAATGGAGGCTCTTCCCAGCCAGGAAATATCCTCAGTAATCCTTCCCACGTGGGGCGGTGGTAAAGAATCCACAATGCAGGAGATGCGGGTGTGATCCCCGGGTGGAGAAGATCTCCTGGAGGAGGAAATGGCTATTCTTTCCTGGAAAATTCTATGGACAGTAGAGCCTGGCGGGCTACATACAGCCCGTGGGATCACAAGGAGGCAGATACAACTGAGCACGCATGCACGCACACAATATACTTAACTCCATTAAACGAAAAATTTATATCCTGTTTCTCAAAGGGAGCTTCAAAAATTTAATTAAATCTCTCCCTACAAAGTCTGGATTCTCCCCTTGCTGCACCCAAGAGGAGAGTGGAATGTTGGTGAACCTGCAGAGACCTTACAATGCAGGGGAACAAGGACATGGAGGGCCCTACAAGGACGGGGAGAAGGGCCCGCAAAGTCCTTCAGCCTCGAGGGCAGAAAGGAGGGACCAATGCCTCCCGCTGACGCCAGAACTCCCAACCCCCAGAACTCTAATCAAGACTGAGGGAAAGGAGAGAAAGAAGGGAGGCGCTAGCTCTGATTGAAAAAAGTTTAAATACTCGGATGACCAATATCCTAAAGTGCCTAAGGTAACATGGAAGTAAACTGCTATTTCAGTGCCAGCATCAGTGGAAAGGGAGGATTCAGATCTTAGTTAAATTTTAGTTACACACCTAGGATTTGTGACTGTAAAACTAAGACCCAGTAAACATTAAAGGTAAATTCTCTAAAGAGGTTGAGTCAACTCGACTTACCATGCTGCTGGTGCCAATGTTGAACGTGACCTGAGTCCTGTCCCCCAGGAAAACAGCCATGGTTGTGAAACTCCCCTACATTTTCATGTTTCTGAAAACATCTCACTGCAACAAACCCCCTTTCTCTTCTGTAGTCCAGATAAGACATGTCTGTATTCTTCTGAATGGCTCCCAAGAGACTCACGAATGACTTCCTTGTTTACTGGCCTCTATAAAACCCCACACAACCTCCTTTTTTTCCCTCTGAGACATTCCTCATTAATAAACTTCTCTCTATTGCAAAAGCCCCAATAAATCATCTCCTTCATTGTCTGGTACATCTTGTCCTTGATGCTGGCGTGGTCTCCCTAAATGGTAACCCAGAAGCTACTTGAGAAGTAGTTAAGAGTTAGAATCCCAAAACCAATATTTTACAAGCAGAGTGAGGTTGGGCACAGAAAGGATCTGAATGACCCTTTCAGTGGAGAGAACTTAGCAGAAGTTAAAAAAATATTTTTCAAAGAAATAGAATAAAATTTCAGACTTCCAAATAATAATAGTACATACATATACACACACACACACACACACACACATACACATGCACATACACATGCACATGCACACACACACACACACACACACACACACACACAAGCATGCACACATGCATATATACACCAACACATACCACCTCATCTCTGCCTCCACACTCAAGACCCCACACTCTGGTGACCATCATCCTTCTAGGGGAAAGAAGAAAGGGTTTCTTCTGGTTAAAGTCAGAGCCCCCTCTTCTGGGGACCCTCCCCGGGAAAGAAAAGACAGCAGGAGGAGGGAGCGTGGCCGAGGTGGAGGAGGGAGCCTGGCCGAGGTGGAGGAGGGAGTCTGGCCGAGGTGGAGGAGGGAGCCTGGCAGAGGTGGAGGAGGGAGCCTGGCCGAGGTGAATCAGAGCTGCCCTGTTTCCTGACTTCTTCCATCCTTGACAACCCAGAGTCTAGCTCAAGACTTGGCTAGACAACAGAGAAGAAATATCTAAATGTTTGAGAATACAGAAAACATATTTGCAGCTATTTCCAAATTGATGTTAAGATATGCCGAGGGAGGCTTACAAATGTCACAAGTGTTATGACAGGATTCATGTACTGGTCATATTTATATACCACAGCAAATACACTTTTATCCTCCCAAAAAAACTACCTTGAAAAATGTACACAGATTTTTGCAGGCTTCTATGGAATTATAATTAATATTCACTTAATAACCAGTCAAAATGTAGAAAACCAGCTTTCATGCTATATGCAGTACAGGATCATCCCAAGTGCAATATCTGTGACACAACAAACAATCCAAAGTGGAATTTTTCATCATCCTTGCATCAGCACCATCCCATCTTTAGCCAGGATTTTCTTTAAGATCCAAAGTTGCAAAGGCTTCCTGCAAAGGCACAGTGGTAAAGAATCCATCTACCAAGGTATAAGATGCAGGAGACATAGGTTTGACCTCTGGGTTGGGAAGATACCCTGGAGGAAGAAATGGCAACCCACTTCAGGATTCTTGCCTGGAAGATTCCATGGACAGAGGAGCCTGGAAGGCTACAGTCCAAGGGGTTGCAAAAGAGCCAGACATGAATGAGCACACACTCACCAAAGTTTCAAAAGAGCATCAAGACATTGTCTGCTTTTAAAAAGCCAGTCCAACATCTTCACATCATTCTTAGCTCTCAAGATTCATCTCTCAATGGGGGAAGTGGGATTTGGGGAGTGCGGATTTTGAAGCACTTCTGACAATTTTATATCTCCATGTCTGAGTTTCATTTCCTTCCCCAAGATCAAAGCATACATGATGGCAATGGGTGTGGACAGGGCTGAAAGCCGGGAGAAGAACGTGTCCCGTGTGCGCACTAGTGATTTATGTTAGATACGGAAATGAATTGTGAGTGTATGGCCGGGAGTGATTTCCCTTCTGTTTAATATGTAGGCCGTGTCTCCCCTGGCGTCCTAGCCCGTTATCTTTCTCCTCCTCCTTCACACTTTCCATAAGCCTTCTGGTTTCACAGCGGACACGTTGTAAATCTTCTCCTTCTGAGTGTCCCACATATGTTTCATTAAAAGTGTTTGTTTCTTTGATCAGCTTGACGTTTCTAATGTGAAAAAAATAACAACTTGGTCGCCTGGAGCTTGGAAATGTATAGGGCCCAAGTGAGGAGCCGCAGAGCTGACAGTCAGCCTTGGGGTCTTGGTGGCCCCCGTTCAGGCTACCCTGGGAGTGGGCCCGCTGCCCCAGGGCCCGGGTGAGCACGGATGGGATGACACAGGAAGCATTGTGGATTAAACTGCCGAGGCTGCCATAACAAGATTCTATGGATGCGGGGACTTTGAGCCACAGAAATACACTGCTTCACAGTTATGAAGGCTGAAAGCCCCAAATCAAGGCATCCTCAGGGTTGGTTTCCTCTGAGGCCTCTTTCCTTAGGTTGGAGGTGGGCACCTTCCCCTGGGCCTCACGTGGTCTTTCCTCTGTGCAGGTGAGTGTCCCCTGCACAGGTGAGTGTCCCCTCTACAGGTGAGTGTCCTCTGTGCAGGTGAGTGCGCTCTGTGCAGGTACGTGTCTGCATTCTCATTTTCCTTTCTTATAAGGACACCAGTTCTATTAGATTGTGTGTGCTCATCCATCCAGTTGTATCTCACTCTTTGCAACCCCATGGACTGTAACCCACCAGGCTCCTCTGTCCATGGGATTCTCCAGGCAAGTATACTGGAGAGGGTTGCCATGCCCTCCTCCAGGGGATCTTCCTGACCCAGGGATTGAACCCATGTCTCTCACGCCTCCTGTCTTGGCAGCTGGATTCTTTACCACTGGGTTTTTGAACCTGTGCTAATGACCTCATTTTAACTTCTATTTTCTTTTCTGGTTGTGCCACACAGCATGTTAGGATCTTAATTCCCTGACCAGGAATCAAACTCCTGCCCCCTGCACTGTAATCGCAAATTCTTAACCACTGGACCACCAGGGAAGTCCAACCTCATTTTAACTTAATCAGTTCTTTGCAGCCTCTATCTCCAAACAGAGTCACATTGAGAAGTACTGGGGATTGTGACCCCGACATATGAATTTGGGGGTGGAGGTAACACAGTTCAGCCCATAGCACGTAACTGGCCAAGTACAGGTGGAGCCGGGAGGGGAGAGGGGAGCCAGGAGAGGCACGCTGCATGGACTTCTGAGCCGGGTTGAGTGGACTTTTAAGAAGTCTGTTTATTCAGAGCAGTTGGGTTAGCAGCAGGATGAAGAGAAAAACGCAAGGGCTTCCCATGCCCGCTGCCCCGACCCATGCACAGCCTCCCCGTGATCCACATCCCGCCACACATGTGCCTTCCTTACAACTGACGGACATATGCTGACAGCAATCGTCCCCCAAAGTCCACGGTTTGTCTTAGGGTCCACGCTCAGCCTTGTCCATCCTGTTGGTTTAGACAGATGTATAACAACAGGCGGGCTTCCCTGGTGGCTCAGGTGTTAAAGAATCTGCCCGCAGTGCAGGAGACCTGGGTTCGATCCCTGGGTCGGGAAGGTCCCCTGAAGAAGTGAATGGCAACCCACTCCAGTATTCCAGCCTGGAGAATTCCATGGACAGAAGAACCTGGCGGGCCACAGTCCGTGGGGTCGCAAAGAGTTGGACATGACCGAGCGAGTAACACACACACACACACACAAACACACACATAACAACACATATCCACCATTGTGAGATCATACAGAGTATTCTTACTGCCCTGATAGAGTGGACTTTTCAGGGGCTTCAGACTTCATCTGTTAAGGGACACAGGGTGGGTAGGGTGCCCACACTTGAGCAGGCACATTAAGCCATCACAGCAAGGGCCGGGCGAGCTCTGAGTCAGGGATGAAGCTCCACTTGGGACTTCTTGCCCTCTGAGGACGCCCATTCCCCAGCAGGAGGGCAGCAGCGCTGTGCATGAGAAGGCCGATAATTTCCCCTCCTCCGCCGCCTCCTGCATGCCCTCATCACCAGGGGTGATCACAGAACATGTCACGGAAGCCCACGTGCACTTGCAGCCTTTGTCCCCAGGGGTCCAAGTGACTAAACTTCCACAAGTTTATAGCTCCCGAAGCATAATTTTTACTCACAAAAGGGCATGCCTTGAGAGCACTCTGTCCCCTGGGAAGTGATTCCGCTGCCAGCCAACCCACCCCCAAGGTGACTTTCTTCAGAGGGTTATGAGAATGCATCCCACCTCAGGATTCCAGAGTTCCAGTCTGGGCCCCCTAATCTTCTCAACATTATGTTACTCTCAGGTTTATGAGCTTCCCTTGTGACTCAGCTGGTAAACAATCCACCTGCAATGCAGGAAACCTGGTTTCCATCCCTGGGTTGGGAAGATTCCCTGGAGAAGGAAAAGGCTACTCACTCCAGTATTCTGGCCTGGAGAATTCCATGGACTGTATAGTCCACGGGGTCGCAGAGTCGGACACGACTCAGTGACTTTCACTTTTTTTCAGGTTTATAGCAAAGCCTATTTTAAAGCACTTTGTAATGCAAGACACGGTTCTAAGTGTTTCAATCATTAACACATTTAATCCTTCTACTCTAGCCAGTGCCGCTCTCCAAATATGGATGCTTATAATCAAAGCACGGGGCCAGGTGGCGCTAGTGGTAAAGAAGCCACCTGCCAATGCAGGAGACACGAGAGACACAGGTTTGATCCCTGGGTCGGGAAGAGCTGCTGGAGGAGGCATGGCCACCTGCTCCAATATTCTTGCCTGGAGAATCCCATGGACAGAGGCGCCTGGTGGGCTACAGTCCACGGGGTGGCAAAGAGTCGGACACAGACAAGACTGAAATGACAGCACGCACAACATAAGCATAATATAAGTTAAGGAAGAATGTAAAAGAAGAAAGGACATTTTGATTAGAACACTCACAGCTCCGAGTCACAACCTCGCCACTTAGAGCCTACGGTATATACACTGTTGCCCTCACCTTTGCTGGCCTGAGCAGAAACCACTTAGCGAGTGGAGAAGGGCAGATACGGAGCCAGATGCCATTCTTGCTATTTTTCATTTCATAGCTCTGTTCATCCAACACTGTCTAGTAAAGACACACTTCACATCTTCACTCTATACACATAATTATTGTAATTAAAAATATTACTAATTCAACCCTTTCCCGTTAACTTAAATCATTGCAAACAAAGGGAAAAAGGTTTTATTGCAAGCTGCCTTACACACGCTCGTGTTCAGCCAGATGGGGCAGCTGCGAGGACTCAGTCTCACCAGAGCCGCACAGAAGAGGAGAGGAGGGCCCCCGAAGGCAGGGAGGCTGTGCAGACAGAAACCGCGTCAACCCAGCACGGGGCGGTGGCGTAGGAACAGGAGAGCCACGTAGTATATGATCATTTCCTGCAAGCAGGAAAGAAAAGTTTGTGTATGGGGCAGTGAGTTCTGGTCTGGATGCTATGAGTAATTAGTTATAAAACCTTAATAACCCTCTTTCTCTCTAGGCTTGCTTCTTTATCTGGAAAATGAGGGTATTAAACTACATCATCTCCAGACAATTCGCAGGACTCAGAGGATCTCTTTACATTACTGAAAGGTGGGAGAGTTAACCCTAACATCAACTACCATCATGAAAAAGGGAAAATCAATTAACCTCTCTAAGCCACATTTATAAATCAGGAACAGTAAGTTGCCAAACAAGATTGCATACGAAAAATAATATGAAAGATCAAGAATATGAATAGCTACCATTTATTGAGCATCTCTGTGTATTCAACATGCACTAAATACTTCCCTGTGGCAAATCACAGTTCTCTGTTCTGTTTACCTAATTCTGCCTAACAAAGACCCATCTTTCGCTCTTTTTTACCCAATACTCTACAGTCTCTTCTGATGTCTGAATAGACAAAGATAATAGAATATTTACAAATGAGTAGTCAGAGAAACCTAATGGATCTTACTGTCAAGAATACACTTAAAGACGGGGTCAGGTAATAAGAACAAAAAAGAAAGATCGTGAAAGAAGAAAGGAAGGAAGGAAGGAGAGAAAGGAAAGAGGTTGAGAGAGGAAGGAAGGAAGAAAGGGGAAGAAACTCAAACTGAGATGACGAGAAATTAGAACAAGACACAAACGAAGACAGTTAAGGACAACTGCAAAAAAATATGCACTGAAACTAGTAAAGACCAGGTTTAAAACCACAAAAAAGTGGGTGAATAGTGTGGAGGACATAACTGATACCTTCCCTGGGATAGGGGAGAGGAAATATTACAAAGATGAGATTTATGAGAAAAATACTGAGTTTGACTTTTAGTCTCAGTCTTTCAGAGCAAAAGATCCTTGAAGAAAATCCCTGAATTAAGCCTCTTGAAACTGGAGAAATAAATGAATGCAGAATTATAGAAAATTTCTTGAACCTAAGGAAAGAGAAATATTGAAGGGCGTCACTATGTTACAAGCAAAGTCATGAATAAACAACCATATTTAGACTTATAGTTGTATTTTTTAAATTATAAGGATAAAGAAAAATCCTATAAAAACCTGAGCTGAAAACAATTAGCTATAAACATGAAAATTATCTGTTTGTAATGCTTCCCAGGTGGCTTCAGTGGTAAAGAATGTGCCTGCCAATGCAGGAGATGCAAGGGACATAGGTTCAGTCCCTGGGTCAGGAAGATTTCCTGAAGGAGGAAGTGGCAACCCATGCCATACACCAACGCTCGATGCAAGATGACCATGACGCAGCATCTGGAGAGTTGTGAGGTTGAAAGTCGGTGAGCATGGATTTTTATACCCAACCAAATTATTGTTTTGTATAATAGGAATTACTAAAGAAGGTATCAGATATGTACAAACTCAGGAAAATATAATCCCTATCTTCCCACGAGGAAAGACAAATTACAACTGATCAACTGACCAAGAGAAGAACCAAAATTAAAAACTCAAAAAGTGAAAACTGATGTTATAAAAATTAGCTTTTTGTTTCCCAGTTATCAAGGATTGCCACACATAACCCTGATGAAACAATATGATGGAATGTAGCATTTTCAAACTGGTCCCTTGAGTTCTGGGAGCCACAGACTCAGAGATGCCGAGAAGGTTGTGCTAAAAAAAATTCTGAAAGATCCCCATTTCCTTTCAATCACAGTAGCACCATGTTTATCTCCTTTATATATTATAGTCCTGCAAAACTCATTTTGGAAAAGCAGGAAAAGGGGACTAAAACCCATTAGTATCAATAGAAAGAACACAAACAGAAAAATCTAGGTTTGGACCCCCACTCTCTCACCTAATTATGTGATGTTGGACTAGCCATTCATCTCTCTCTGACTTTTAGGTTATAAATTCATACCATCCCCATAAGGGTTCTTGTCAGAACAGATCAAGATGAAAAAGAAATTCTCACTGTGCTGTTATTACCCACCTGGAGATCCGTGCATTTCGAGCAGAAGCCACAGAACTTACATCCTTTGTTTGGGGTAGGGGCTGGCTCAGTGGTACTTGTTCAAGCTCATGCTGCGAGCAGGGCTTTGATAGGTGAGACAGCTTGTCACGTGGGCTGGGTTTCTCCACCACTTTCACCTTTCGACAAACAGAGACTGTTACTTGGAGTAGAAAGAGAAATCTGTTTGTGGCCCAGGGACTCCAGCCACTCAACCTTTACCCAGATACCCAGAGGGACCGGGAAATAAACATCTCAGCCCACGGTAACCCACTCATGACACAGCAGTAAGGAAGTTCTGATGTAAAGATCCTCATTTCTGTCTCAATGCATTATGTTCTAGATCTAGTTATATTGCAAGCATCTCTTAGAAAGCTTCAAGTCTTTTGAACTGTTGGTCAGTTCTTCCAGAATCAAGACCTTCCAGGATTAATTTCCACTCACCAACCTAAGTTTATCATCATCTTCCTGAACCTTCACCCAAATCTACACCTGCCTTACATAGGCTGTGCTCTGTTCTATAGATTGGCACCACTGTTTACCCTATATCTGTGGGTATCTCCAGTTCAACTCGTATCTCTGGAGGGACGATACATTTTTCAAGGGTTTGCAGAGTTCCATGGAAAACGCTTATGTTAAAAATGTGAGATAAAGGTATATAAATTGTATGTGGATTATAATCTCGATTTGTAAAGACTATGCATTGAAACAACACTCACTACTCAGCTGTAAAAAGAGTGAAATAATGCCATTTGCAACAACATAGATGGACATAAATATCAAATAGATGATATCACTAATATGTGGAATCTTAGAAAATGAATTTATTTATAAAGCAAGAGGAATTTGTTTATAAACCAAAATTGATTCAAGGTCATAGAAAACAAACTTATTTTTACCAAAGGGGAAAGATGAGAGAGGGATAAATTAGGAACTTGGGATTAACAGATACGCTGTACTATATATAAAGTACGTAAATAATAAGAGTTTACTGTATAGCACAGGGATCTCTATGTAATATCTTGTAATAATCCATAGTGGAAAACAACCTGAAAAAGAACACATATACATATATATGTATAATTGAACCAATCTGCTATAAACCTGAAACATTGTAAAACAACTATACTTCAATGAAAAAAAAGCAAAAAATACTGAAATAGTGCACTAGGTCAGCAACGGTTTTCTATGAGCAATAAATGATTTTTTCTTTCTACCTTTATGTATTTTAAAACTATCTTATAATGAGGAGCACTGCTTATGTTTAATGGGTTCTAACTTGAATATTGTACACAAATCTCAAGTACACAGCTTGATGGATATTTACATTTGTGTACACACAGGTGACCCTTAACCAGATCTATTCCATCTCCCAACAAGAAGCTCCTCATCCCTCTTCTCAGCCACTGATGCCCTCAAAAGTAATCATTATCTTGACCTCAATCATCATGGATTGATCTCTTCTGTCCATGAAATTCTCCAGGCAAGAATACTGGAGTGGGTAGCCATTCCCTATTCTAGGGTATATTCCTGACCCAGGGCTCGAACCTGGATCTCCTACATTGCAGGCAGATTCTTTACTGTCTGAGCCACTAGGGAAACCCACGGAACAGGCAGTACTCTTACAACGGAATAAACTTAATTTTTTAATTATAAAAAATGTGAAAAATATAAATAACAGAATGTAAATATCTTATTTTAACATAGACACATGCTCTTCCTTAAAGGGTTGACTGATATTCATGATTATTTCATTCTGGCAAAATAGATTTTCCAGAAAGTGGCCACCATGAGAGAGAAATAACCCACATGAGTTGAAAGTGAACCTTGGGGGCTCTGCAGGTTTGGTTCAGAATAGCAAGCTTTGTCCTAATTGCCACACACAAAAATTAATATTAATATGAATTTGCAGAGAGACCCTGCCTGAACAGACTCCCCTTCGGGATTTCTGATAATTACCAATTCTCAATGCGTAGAACTCACTGTCTCCAAGTACCTTCCTTCTAAATGCACTTGAATAGGTTTGCACCTTCACAACCTGGCCAAACTCTAAAGAAGTCAAAAAAGAGGGATTATTACAACTTTCCTATAGAGCTCAAGTGAGCTGAAAATATTTCTTGTTTGAAGTGCAATCATGTTCTCCATAGAATGAGTTTCCACCGTTTCCCTTCAGATGGAAACACCATCATTGAGAGGGGCCTCCTTCTTTTGCGTGATCAGATTCTACGTAAGATGAGGTTTGGCCCTTTCTCTCTGGTGTCTGCTTAATGGACATAGCCAGTTCTGTCAGCAAGCTTTATTTCATAAACCATCATATACCCGAAAACAGTTGTCAGCATTCCCCCTCTGATGTCTCTTATTAAGTTTAAATAATGTATTCTGCTACGTTTCCACATGGAAGTGATTTTGTACAACTTCAAACATTTTAGGCCTCCATTCCTCTCTAGAGTCTCCATATGTGGGGAGGTGTGGACGGGCGTTGCACTGGGAATCTGAGCAGCGCTCAAACAGAAAGGAGGATGGTTCCCATTTACAGTGGATCCAACCAGCTCGAGCCCTCTCTCAATTACAGGGCTTTGCTCGCTGACCTTCACCCTGCTGCCAGACCCCTTCTGCCCTGCACTAAACCCCTCTGGCGTTTCTTGATGTGTTATTTCTGGACTCTCAACATCCTGCCTCCAAACCCTGTCAGGTCCCTTGAGAGGTTCCTCTTCCTTCCCCCTTTTCACCAGAAGCTCCCTTTTCCTACACACGTTTTGGCTAATATTTTTGTTCTGTTTTTCAAATCTGGCTCCCTGTCCCGTTTCGATGCCTCAGCCACGCCCACCTCTGATCACTGAGAGATCTTCCAAGCTGTGTACTTACCACACAGAGCTCAGTGCTCCCTCCAGGCAAATCTTCACCGTACCCCAAATCTAGCTCTCCGTCTGCTTCTCAGGGGCGGCTCCCACCATGTGCTTCGTATCCCGAACGCCTCTTCAACCCAGAGTCAGTGGGCTACTCTCCAGAAACACACACACACACTAGATGAGTAATCAGGATCATCTTCGCTTCCCTTTAGATGCCCAGCCTGGTCCCCACGTAATATTCTACCCACATAGCAGACCCCTGCTCCTTTTAATGCTGTTACTGCGGCTCAGTCGCCTCAGTCAGGTCTGACCCTGTGCGACCCTGTGGATTACATCCTGCCAGGCCCCTCTGTCCATGGGATTCTCCAGGCAAGAATACTGGAGTGGGTTGCATGCCCTCCTCCAGGGGATCTTCCTGACCCAGGGAGCGAACCCGGGTCTCCTGCATTGCTGGCAGATTCTTTACCACTGAGCCACCAGGGAAGCCCTTTCCAATAGGTTGCCACAACATATTCAAAGACTTCCTGATAATCTGGCCCTGAGGGCAAAACCAGGGCTTGGAAGGCAAACAGGCTTGAGTTCCAGTGTCCGTCAACGCCCCAGATCCCCGGTGTCCTTAATTTGAGTGAAGGATATAAAAGCTACTTTACAGAACATTGGGTGGGCAAAATCAGGAATCGTAACTCTCCTATGTACCTCATAGAGTGTTCACTTCTAGGAGGAGGCATTTTTAATTTGCTCTGTGACCATTCCTTTCCCTGCCTTTCTTTAAAAATGAAATGTGGGGGAGGAGGATAAATTAGAGGTTTGGGATTAACATATTCATATTACTACATATAACCAACAAGGACCTACTGAACCGCACAGCAAACTCTAGTCAATATCTGGGAATAACCTCCAAGGGAAAATAATGTGGAAAAGGATATGTATATATATATGCGTGTGTGTGTGACTGAATCACTTTGCTGTACATCTGAATTTAGCACAACATTGTAAATCAACTACACTTCACTTTTTAAAATTTCATTTAAATTGATAGATAAATAAATGAAAACACTGGCATGCGTGTGTGTGCAGGTACACACACACTGGTATTAACCTAAACTCCCTAGACTAACCCCAAATTAAGTTGTCTCTCCCCCTGGCCACAAACCCTATCTCCTCCTCCTTTCCTGAAAGCCACCACCCGCGCTGAACCCCTCGCCCCACACGCGTAGCAGCGAGGTCTCCGCAGCCGCGCTGGCTCCCGAACTCTCGGTTGCAGAAGCTCGCTCTCCACTCCCGCCGAGAAGATGCCCGCGTGTTTTGCTCGCTTCCTGACTTGACACATGTAGCTGCTGTCCAGATGGCCCGTTCCCCCTACGTGCTTCTCGAGTCTGGTAAATATTAGCGGCTGCTGCCAAGATTCCCTCTCCCTCTGCTCCTTCTGATCCTGGTTCAAATCCCTCCTGGCACTTTTATAATCATTTTTTTCCCCCACAAAATTCAACATATCTACTCTCAGGAGTGAAAGCCAAGAGCCCTCTCAGGTAAGGCAGGTCACTTCTTCGGGTCTTCTGCATTTTGACTTCTCTAGGTTGCTTCTAGTTCATCCTTTGTTTTATTCCCTCATTCTTCACCTGCCACCTGGACTTTTCCCATTGATGTCATTGTTTTCATTTCTCATTCAAAGGTGCTCCTAAAACACCAGTTAAGAAGCTAATGAGACCTCAATTATGATACTATCTATTCAATGGATACAGTGAGGACTTTAAAAGAATGAAGTAGTTATTCTGGGATAGAAGAATCTCCCAGAAATACTATTTAGTTGAAGGGGACGGATATGGACAAGTCTGTATAGTTTGATCCTTTTACCATAAAAATATATATACATCTGTTGTATGTTCACACAGAGAGACATAGCTGCATGTTTTTCTGCGAGGATACACAAGAAATTTTTTTTAATGTTTATCTTTGAGAAAAGAGTTCTCTGAATTTTCTAGCTTAGATTCCTTAATGACTTTTTTCTAATATCGTCAGAAGATACCTGGGCACCAGGATTATGGCAATTATTGCTGTTCTTTTATATTACGTGACATATTAATATCTCAGAAATGTTCCATTCAAAAAAAAAATTATGCCCCCACTCTAGAGGCTCAAGCCTTCTTCCCCTCATTGCTGAGCCCTGGATTCTTCATCTTTCATTGGTTTCCTTAACCCTGTTCTTGCCTATGTTGGATTATCCCTGTATTCAGCTTTCCTCAGCTACCCCTTAAGTATGTCATTTGTTCACTGCCAGGATGAATAGATGAACCCATCTCAGCTTCCCGGCCTTCTCCGGGACAAGGGACTATACCGGAAGTCCAACAAAAACAAGTCGGCCCAAACAAACAGCCTCATAACAAAGTCCTCTAATGGAATCTACAGGAATAAGTTCCCCTGTGTACTGTTGGTGGGAATACAAGATGATACAGTCCCTATGGAAAACAGGATGATGTTTGCTCAAAAAAAAAAAATAGTTTGCTCCAAGAAATTAAAAAAACGAAATAATCTAGCAGCTTCGTTTCTAGCTATATACCCAAAAGGATTGAAAGCAGTGACTCAAACAGGTATTTGAGCAGCCAAATTCATGCAGCATTTTTCACAGTAGCCAAGGGTGGGAGCAACCCAAGCATCTATCAACAGATGAATGGGTAAATAAAATGTGGAATATACATACAATGGTAGATCATTCAGTCTTACAAGGAAATTCCAGCATATGCTAGAACAAGGATGAACTTAGGGGATGTTAGGCAAAGGGAAATGTCACTCACAAAAACACAAATACTGTATGAATCCACATATGTCAGGTACCTGGAATTGTCAGGAGAATCATGGTTGCCAGGAGCTGGGGAAGGAGGGGACGGGGAGTTATTGTGTAATGGGTATGAAATTGCAGTTGTGCAAAATGCAAAGAGCTCTAGAGATGGATACTGGGGATGGCTGCACAAAAATGTGAGTGTGCTTAATACCACTGAGGCATATCATTTAAAATAACTGTAAGACAGTTCAGTTCAGTTCAGTTCAGTTGCTCAGTCATGTCCGACTCTTTGCGACCCCATGAACCACAGCACCCCAGGCCTCCCTGTCCATCACCAACGCCCGGAGTCCACCCAAACCCATGTCTATCAAGTCGGTGATGCCATCCAACCATCTCATCCTCTGTTGTCCCCTTCTCCTCCTGCCCTCAAACTTTCCCAGCATCAGGGTCTTTTCCAATAATTCAATCCTTCACATCAGGTGGCCAAAGTATTGGAGTTTCAGCCTCAACATCAGTCCTTCCAATGAACACCCAGGACTAATCTCCTTCAGGATGCACTGGTTGGATCTCCTTGCAGTCCAAGGGACTCTCAAGAGTCTTCTCCAACACCACAGTTCAAAAGCATCAATTCTTCTGCGCTCAGCTTTCTTTATAGTCCAACTCTTACATCTATACATGACCACTGGAAAAACCATAACCTTGACTAGATGGACCTTTGTTGGCAAAGTAATGTCTCTGCTTTTTAATATATTGTCTAGGTTGGTCATAACTTTCCTTCCAAGGAGTAAGCGTCTTTTAATTTCATGGCTACAATCACCATCTGCAGTGATTTTGGAGCCAAGAAAAATAAAGTCAGCCACTGTTTCCACTGTTTCCCCATCTATTTCCCACGAGGTGATGGGACCAGATGCCATGATCTTAGTTTTCTGAATGTTGAGTTTTAAGCCAACTTTTTCACTCTCTTCTTTCACTTTCATCAAGAGGCTCTTTAGTTCTTCTTCACTTTCTGCCATAAGGGTGGTGTCATCTGCATATCTGAGGTTATTGATATTTCTCCCGGCAGTCTTGATTCCAGCTTGTGCTTCTTCCAGCCCAGCGTTTCTCATGATGTACTCTGCATATAAGTTAAATAAGCAGGGTGACAATATACAGGCTTGACGCACTCTTTTCCTATTTGGAACCAGTCTGTTGTTCCATGTCCAGTTCTAACTGTTGCTTCCTGACCTGCATACAGGTTTCTCAAGAGGCAGGTCAGGTGGTCTGGTATGCCCATCTCTTTCAGAATTTTCCACAGTTTATTGTGATCCATACAGTAAGACAGTAGATTTTATATTATATGCATTTTACTACAATTAAAAATAATTTTAAAAATCCCCTGCACCCTGATAAATATACTTTTTCCCCCATGAAAGCAAGCATCAAGCGTACTTAATCCAAACAAATCCACTGGATCATGTGAAGTAGAAAGTGAACAGGTATGCCCCCAGACAAGCTTTCACCAGGGCTGGGACCCCACTGGACCAAAACATGTCATTTCACAGAAACACCATATGGATCGCCTGGAAACTGGACTTACCTATCCATACACAGGACTGTGTCCTAGGACTGAACGCCTCTCTCAGGCAGCAGAAATAAAGCTCCTGGTTCCACGTTCTCCTGCAGCCTGGTTTTGAGCTTGAGTCCCTGTCCTGAAACCAAAGATCGTTCACTTCCTCCTCCACCCGGGTGGAGACATCAGAATCAAGACTCTGGCTTTAAAGTTTAAAAAAAAAAAATGAGTTCCTGGGGAACTTCCCTGGGAGTCCAGTGGTTAAGAATCTGCCTTCCTGTGTAGGGGACACAGGTTCAATCCTTGGTCAGGGCACTAAGATCCCACAAGTCTCAGGACAAGTAAGCCCACACCCCCATTAAAGAAGCCTCTGCAAGGCGATGAAAAGCCCATGCAGCCATAATTTTAAAAGTAATTAATTTTTAAAAATTAGTTCCCATAGCCACTCTGGCTAACCCTCCAGCTGCTAGAATCCACGGCATCGTTGTTTTTCTTCTGCAGCCCAGGATCCAGTCACAAGTTAAACACATGGGGCCTAATATTCTGTATCTCAGGATATAATAAGTACACAAGGTCTGCACTGCGAGGAGCACGTGGTCCTACCTCCAGGGTGAGGCAAGGCTGGAAAAGCCCAATGATAGCTATTGAGAGAAACTTCCATCAGGCTGACAGTATAAAGACAAATTATAATCTAGATCAGTGGTTCTCAAAGAATGGGCCCTGAATCAGAATCAGCATCACTTGAGAGCTTATTGGAAATGCAGCTTCAGAGGCACTGCCCCAGCCCTGAATCGGACATTCTGGGGGCTTCTGGAGCTGGGACCCAGAAGCCTATGTTGTAGCAATCCTAATTCAGGTAACCCTGATGCCCACTCAACCCTGTGAGCTGCTGGTCCTCACCTGCTGAGTCCCAACATGCGTGCTTGTAAGTAAAGCAAATTCCCATACGCTATTCCAAAAGTCTGACTCACAACAGAGGTATGGCTTGAAAACAGGTTCCAGGCTAGCCAAGTTCATGTAAGAAATCTAGCAACAGAAGATGCTGCTAGACTGGCACTGAGAGAGGAATCAAAGGACAGATCTTATTCTGTGAACAGTAGACCCCTGAGTCAGGAAGATCCCCCGGAGGAGGAAACAAAAACCCACCCCAGTATACTTCTCTGGGAAATCCCAAGGACAGAGGAGCCTGGTGAGCTACAGTCCATGGGGTCGCAAAGAGTTGGACACGACTTAGTGACTAAATCACCGCAGGAACGTTAGCAGAGTTCTGGTCCCAACATGGATTCTGGAGACAAAAGTCTTGCCCGGAAGAAATGCGGGAGTAGGGAAAATGTAAGTAGAAAATGGAAAAGGTAAGGAAGGCTTAGAAAAGGCATTTAGCCCTGGGGAAGAAGAGGATGGAGATCCAACCATCAAAACTGGAAACACAGTCCTGCCCCCATTTAATCTTAAGACAATCCACTCATCAGCCCAGGAGCAGAAGAGCTGAGGCAAGTCTCTCCGATGATGACCTCAGATTCCACCTGATGAGCTCAGCTGACCCCCGGAGCACTGGGGGGAGTGAGGGGCTCCCTCAGGTCTGGGTCCACAGCTGGGAGCTATCCGGGAGGAGGGAAGAGGTGTGGATGAGGAGCCAGCACGCCCAGAAGGAGCTGGGCGCTGAGCTCCTCCTGGGGAATGTTGCAGTGTCTTTTCAGTCTGAACTAAAACACGAATTCAGTTATGTTCATTTAAGGCATATTTTGGGCTTCCCTGATAGCTCAGTTGGTAAAAAGTCCACCTGTAATGTGGGAGACCTGGGTTCAGTCCCTGGGTTGGGAAGATCCTCTGGAGAAGGGATAGGCTACCCACTCCAGTATTCTGGTCTGGAGAATCCCATGGAATCACAGAGTCAGACACGACTGAGTGATTTTCACTATTCACTAAGGCATATTTACCAGCACACAACTGTGGTAGTTATCACACCCTTAATAAACAAGGTTAAGTTATCATGCCTACACACTACAATATACACCCCCTGCACAGACCCAAACTGAGTTTATAATAGCATGAACAAACATCAGATCTCCCACGGGGAGCACTGTTTCAGACATGGCAGTGCTTTTTAATTCCCTCCCTTTTCTCAGGTCACTATATTTCAAGTCTCCACAGAAAATGTCACGGTGGGAGGTCGTCCTTCTCAAGCGAGCCCTCCTTCACACAGACAGACCTTCCCTTCCCTCCCAGGGGTGGGTCTCACTCCCACATTCCTTCAGGTCCCTGCATATTAGAACAACCCTTGTTCTAGCACGAGTCCATTATGTAGATAACATAAGGTTTTCAGTGTCATTCGATAGAACTCCATTTTCATGATTTCTCTTTAGGGTTAGTAAGTAATAGTAATGTCTCAATAGCTCACGTATTATTATATTACACACACATGCACCCCACAGGCTCCCAAGTGAGCCTCATTATAAAGGAGGGGACTCCTGAAGTTGTGATGTCTTAACCCACAGAGTCAGAGCTCCAATGGCAGGAAGAGGAAATACCTTGTCAGCCTAGTTGGGTAGAGAGTGGGGACATGGGGAGCCTGAAGCACTCTTCATATTATATAGAGGAGGAAACTGCTTTCTTCTTCAATGACCACACCAACCCTGAACTCTTGAATTTCAGAGGAGCTCCATGATGGGGGTTCCAGGCTCTTCCAGGAAGACCGTTGAGTATTCACCACTTGCCACACGGACTGTCTCCCTCTGAGTCACCACAGAGAGCGCAGAGGCTGTAACCAAGTATCTTCATCAAACGAATGGCTCTTCATCTCCAGGAAGAAGAGAAAATGCTCGCCCACGAGGAGTTTCATCATGTGGATAGATAAATAATGTTGCGGTGCTTCCAGAACTGTGGCATTCATTTTTATTCCCCCCAAAAAAATCACTCCCCAAATTGTCCCAAACACAGCATCGCCACTGAAAGCCTTTCCTCAGAGATAGCTAAACTCCTGGAAAATCCACGTCATCTAGATTGACGAGGCCACGTTAAGAGACTTCCCCACGCCTGCCATGGCCAGTTGTCTGCCCGGAGCGGCCGTGAGGGAGTGACATCCATCAGGCCCCAATCGTCCCACGGCCTGCCCGACAGCGTGATCTTCACGCAGCATCTGTTCCTTCCTGTCAGGAAGCGCGGATGATGAATGACCAAGGAGACCATCTAACGGCTGCTTTTTTTAGCCATATTTTTAAATTGAAACATAGCTATCTTAGAGCGTTTCAGTGAACAGCCAAGTGAGGCGGTTATCCATGTATATATGCACATACATATTCTTTTTCAGATTCTCTTCCAGTATAGATTATTACAATATATTGCATATAGTTCCCTGGGCTATACAGTAGGACTCTGTTGCTTATTTTATATAGAGTAGTGTGTAGCTGTTAATACCAAATTCCTAATTTATACCACCCCTGCCCCACTTTCCCATTTGGTAACCATAAGTTTTTTTTCTATATCTGTGAGTCTGTTTTTATTTTGTAAGTAAACTCAGTTGTATCATATTTTAGATCTCATGTATAAGTGATATTATGATATTTGTCTTTGACTTACTTCATTTAGTGTGATAATCTCTAGGTCCATCCTTGTTGCAAATGGCATTATTTCCTTTTTTATGGATAAGTAATATTCCATTGAACATATTTATAAACAACCCATATGTGTGTGTATATATATATATATATATATATGCAAGTAACCCGTATGATACTTGTTACTATAACCCATATGCAAGTTACCCATATGTATATATATACACACACACAAACAACCCAAGTGGCCATCATGAATATATATGTGTGTGTGTGCATATGCTAAGTCGCTCAATTGTGTCCGACTCTGTGTGACCTTATGGACTGTAGGCCATGAGGATCCTTTGTCCATAGCATTTTCCAGGCAACGATGCTAGAGTGGGTTGCCATGCCCTCCTCCAGGGGATCTTCCTGACCCAGAAATCAAACCTGTGTCTCTTACGTCTCCTGCATTGGCAGGCAGGTCCTTTACCACTAGTCCATATATATATATATATATATATATATATGTATATATATGCAAATACCCAACTCATTGGAAAAGACCTGGTGCTGGGAAAGATTGAGGGCAGGAGGAGAAGAGGATGACAGAACATGAGATGATTGGATAGCATCACCAACTCAATGGACATGAGTTTGAGCAAGCCTGGGAGATGGTGAAGGACAGGGAAGCCTGGCGTGTTGCAGTCCATGGGGTCACAAAGAGTCAGACCTGACTGAGTGACTGAACAACACATTTATATATATAGTATGTATATATATATATATACTCACACACACATACAAAGCACACCTTCTTAAGCCAATCGTCAGTCGATGGGTCAATGAGTACTTGGGTTGTTTGTTTTCATGTCTTGGGGTTTAAAATGTTTCTTTTTTTTTTGGCCTCACCGCGAGGCATGCAGGATCTTACTTCCCAGATCAGAGATTGATCCCATGCCCCCCGCTGTGGAGGCACAGAGTCTTAACTGCTGGGCTGCCAGGGAAGCCCCAAAATATGTCTTGAATAGATGGAGAAAACAGAGAACCTTCAGAGTCATGGATAGAACTGAAACTACAGCATAGATCACAGCCTGCGCCTGGAAGAGCAAGACCAGCCCGTCCAAAGTGGAGGACAAAGGTTGGGATGAGAAAAAAGGATGAATGGAAGAGTTGCCATCAGTTTGTAAAGGGCCTTTGGAAGCTCAACTGGGGAACCTAGGTTTGCTTGAGGACTAAACGCATAAGAGGTTCTTCTCCAGCAGCCCTCTTGGGAGCTGGATAAACACAGTTGTAGGTCCCCTTCTCTCTCTCCCACTCCTCTCACACTCATCCTTCCAAGTCTGATGCCCCACCTGGACTGTTGCGGAAGCCTCTCGGCTGGCCTCTCACCCGCACCCCCAGTTCACTCCCATCCACCCCACACCAGCTCTCAGGTTCATCTCCCTAAAACTCGGCCCCCATCAAAAGCCTGTTTGGTGGCTCCGCACTTCAAGTTAAGCAAACTTTCACCTCCTCACTCTTGAACTCAAGGCAACCCGAGCTCCACCCTCATTGCTTCCTTTCCCGTCTTTGATCTATTTCTTCATCCTGCAGTCAAGACAGACCCCAGGGACACACTTCCATTTCTACCTGCCTGACCCTGAGTGGTCCTCTCCCTGGAATGGTTTTCCTAGCTGTAAAACCAAGCAGGAAAGAAAAGCATCCAGAGGCTGTATAGGTAAGAATGGTCCACATAGGTAGTGGGGCTAAGGAGGACCTCTGGAAGTGCCAAGGAGGCAGGTGTGTGAGTGTGTGTGTGTGTGTGTGTGTGTGTGTGTGTGTGTACACACATGCAGAAAGAGGCACTGCAGTTTAGTGGTTATGGACTCTGAAGTCAAGCAAGCTGACTGCACACTGTATCCAGCATCTCTTCTTAGCCCCGAGACCTCAGGTTAGCTCCTTAACAATTCCAGACTTCAGTTTCCCCATCTAAAATCTAAGGATTACCAATACCATGTTCCTCTTAGGGCTACTGTGAGAGTGAAGTGAGATGATGTATATAACTACACAGCATAGTGCCAGGCAAGCAGCAGATGCTAACTGTTAGCCTTGCTTTAGGCAGAGCCCAGAGAAACAGAGTGGACTCAGGCATGTTTATTTCCAAATGTCTCCATATTGATCATTCTTCTCTTTCACTTTCCCAGAGCTAAGCCCCTCCCAGTTCTTCTAGGGGTCGTCTCCTGCCGTTGCATCTTTAACCTTTACTTTCCATGAAAAAGTCCCTTTTCACCTGCAGACGCCTCACATCCCTGACCCAGTACCCGGCAATGTGCAGACTAAGTGAGAGGATACGGTCAAAAGCTGGAGTTTGGAGGGGAAGGCAGGGTGGGAGGCGTGGATGTGGAAGATGTTAGCGAAAAAGAGACGTCTTTCAAACTAGTGGGCTCTCAGAAGAGGGAAAACAGAGAGAGGAGGAAAACCCTGGAACGGAACCGTGAGAGACGTGTCAGGAATCCGGGTACCTGCGAGGGAGGCAGGCTGCTTCCAGGGATGTCCTGGAGCCTCCCTTCCCTTACACGGATGGCTCATGACCAAGTGCTGTTCCTGACTCTCCTCTTTTCCAGATTCTTCTGTCGTGTCAACACAGATGGCACGCACAGTTCTCCCTCACTCTGCTATCTCACCCAAAGTTCAACTTTACCCTGAAGTCCCTTACCTAGAAGTCCAACAGATCGATGGAACTCATCCTCCATATGTCTTGAAACGCAGTGAAAGTAGAGAGAGTTGATCAATATTCAAATCTGTCCAGTACAAAATTGTCCTTTCGGAAAACCTACAGAGCAAAATGACAGCAAACCTATTTTTCTGTAGAGTTACTCTATCTCCTAATGCACTGAACATCCAACATAACCCCAAATACAATCTTGGGAGGGTGGATTGGATTAGGTTTGCATCTTTCCTTTCGTCTTCTGTAAGTTTAACACCTAGCAACCTGAAAAGAAGGGAAGAGGCAGCAGTCACCCACCGCAGCTGTAGGGCATGGGCCACAGAACCATGCCTTATACAGCCATCTCACCGGGGAGCCTGCTCTCAGACCTGACAGCCCAGTCTTTGTAATTTATACTTTTATGTTGAGGCTCTGTATGCATATTTATAGTAAAGGATACTCATCTTAAGGATATAAATTGATTCACTTTTACATATGCATGCACACCTGCTTGCAGGCTTCCCAGGTGGCTCAGGGATGAAGAATCCACCTGCTGGGATGCATGAGTCAAGTGCTCGGGCCTGGTGGGCTGGGAAGACCCAGAGGAATCGGGTGGAGAGGGAGGTGGGATGGGGGACCGGGATGGGGAATACGTGTAACTCTATGGCTGATTCATATCAGTGTATGACAAAACCCACTGAAAAATAAAAAATTTAAAAAAGAAAAAAAAAAATAAAAAGAATCCACCTGCAACGCAGGAGACACAGGGTTTGGTCCCTGGGTTGAGAAGATCTCCTGCAGGAGGTAAAGGCAACCCACTCTAGAATTCTTGCCTGGGGAATCCCATGGACAGAGGAGCCTCGTGGGATACAGTCCATGGGATCGCAAAGAGTCACATATGACTTAGCCACAGAGCATGCATGCACGCACACCTGCTTGACCACCACACAAATCAAGATCTAGAATAATTCCGACCCCCCAGCGGTTTCCTACACGGCCCTTTCCAGTCAGTACTTCTCTCCCCCAAGATAAACACCACTCTGACTTCTCCCATTTGTAATTACTTTTGCCTATTAGTGATCACCTAAAGTGAGCTCAGATGGTAAAGCGTCTGTCTGCAATGCTGAAGACCCAGGTTCGATCCCTGGGTCAGGAAGATCCCCTGGAGAAGGAAATGGCAACCCACTCCAGTATTCTTGCCTGGAAAATCCCATGGACAGAGGAGCCTGGTAGGCTACAGTTCATGGGGTCACAAAGAGTCGGACAGGACTGAGCAACTTTACCTTACCTTCAGTTCATACCTTACCTTACCTTAAAGTGAGCCATCCAGTGGGAATTCATTCGTTTGTAGCTTTTTTTTGCTCATAATAATGCCAGATTCCTTTGTGGTGGTGTGTGTATCTGTAGTCTGTTCTTACTGCTGTGTATTCTTTCTTTATATAAAAACCACAATCTATTCATCCATTCTCTGTCGGTTTGCTTCCATGTTTTTGTTATTGTGTTAGAAAGCTACTAGAACATTCTTAGACATGTCTTTTGTTGGTATGTACTTGTTTCTCTTGAATGTGTGTGTGTGCATGTGTATGTATGAAATTTCCAGATCATAGGGTATGTACACATTCAACATTTTAGGATACTGCCCAACAGTGTTCCAAAGCAGTTCTATCATTTGATCATCCCACCAGTTGGAGGATTCTGGTCATTCATATCCCCATCATGGCCCAGTCTTGACCCAACTGTAACTTCATTTATAACAAAAGGAGCTCTAAGCTTTCTTACCCTGAGATTTTCAGAATTGGGTTTTCTTTCAAACATTATCTGTCTTCTAGAAGCAGAATATGAAGATTTTATTTCATCCACCAAAGAGAAGAAAGTTAGTTTTTTCACTGCTGCATTCTGCAAAGGACTTGGGATATCTAAGGAAAAGGCAGGTGCATACATAGAAAAATAAAGAAGAGAAATGCAGACTGGGGAGTGACCAGACTTACACAACTCCTGACTTAGGAAAGTGTTTGAATTTGATACATACCACTTGGGCACCCACATACCTACTTCAGCCCAATAACAACATTCAGTGAAGAAAGCAATTGTCTCAGAAGACATCATCACTAAGAGAAGAACAGACTTGCAGCCAATGGGCTAGAGGAAAGTCTAGAAGGCTACTTTTGATCTGTACCATAAGTTAGTCACCCCCACATGGATTTTGGCATCATTGGGCATTTTGTTGTCATTAGGAGTTTTCCTCCCCCTGGCTGTTCAGAAGTTTCAGATGAAATCTTTCTGATGTTTTTAGTGAAAGATGATATTTGCTTACCCATCATAGAAGATATTTCCTCTGCAGGAATGCTGTCGAACTTGTTGCATTCACAACATGACACAAAGTCTAAAAAGCACAGAGAGACTAATTACTGGAGGAAAATGACACCAAAGGACCTATTTCCTCATGATGAGAATGACAGCCTGGTGCCCCGTTACCTGGCCCGATAGGGCAAATAGCCTGTGCAGCGCGCTCCTCTGGCTTTGCCTCACAAGCCACGGAGGAAAAAAGAGGCCTTCGGTCCTGTAACCAGCTTCGTGAGAAATCAAGACAAGCTGTCAGTCAAGTGAGGTCTAATTATAAGTCTCAATTCCAGTATTTATGAATGTGACAGAGAGTAAGCTGCATCTATCGACGGGGCCACGTGAGCAGATCCTTCTCTTAACGCCGTCGTCTGAATTATCATCTCGACGCCTTGACACGTAGCGCAGGACGCCAGTAAAGCTGTGAAGTGAGGACCACCCCTCTTTGTCACTCTGCTGTGCTTCTTCTCATCAGCTGCCCAGTACCAAAAGGGTCTGCTCCTTTCCCTATCAGAAATTTCTCTATAAGAGACAGAAAGCCATCTTTTCTTCCTTAAGATGAATTTAAATCACCTCAAATCATTTTTCTTTGCAGTCACAAAAGATCCCATGTTGTATGATTCCATTTATATGAAATGTCCAGAATAGGCAAATCTACAGAGACAGAAAGTAGATTAGTGGTGTGATGGGAGAGGTTGGAGGGGAATAGGGGGTGACTGCTAACAGATATGGGGTTTCTTTGGGGATGATGAAGATGTTCTAGAATGTATCTGGTGATGGTATCTGTGAGTACACTGAAAATCATTGAATTACACTAGCCACCAGGCCACTTTAAAGTCCCTATACACTTTAAATTAAATGGGTGAGTTGTGTGGTATGTAGATTACATTTCAATAAATCTTCATTTTTTAAATCACTTTTTAAAAACTCTGGTCTTTTTCCCAAATGCAGGAACTTTCAAGCATCCAAGAGCAAATGAGGAAGTTTAAGAGTCAAGAGTAGCTAAGGAGGAGATGGCATCATTTCTGTTCCCCTGAAATCACTCTTCTAAATTCAGTCTTGGTCATTACATTAGAAAAGGGGAGCCTTGCTTGATATCAATCAGGGATGCTCAAATTGTTTAACCCATAATCATTGTTGGTAAATCTAAGTGTGTCATGACTTCCTTTGAGCAATTTGAAATTCAAAATAAATATGATTACAGGCAAATCCAAGCAATTATATCACAGTCTCTCAAAGCTGATGCTACAGTCTTTGTTTAGAATCACGATATAGAGGGAGGATTATATTTTGTTTCTAAAACAGCCTCTAACTTTCTTTTCATATCACGTCAGCACTGGGAGGGACTTTAACAAGCTCCCTTTATTTTTTTATTTTTTAATTTTGAAAGATAATTGCTTTACAATATTGGTTTTATTTCTGCCATACATGAACATGAATTAGCCATAGGTGTACATATGTCCCTTCCTTTCTGAACCTCCCCCAACCCCCACCCTTTCCCAGCCCTCTGGGTTGTTACAGAGGCCAGCTTTGAGTTCCCTGCGTTACGCAGCAAATTTCCACTGGCTATCGATTTTCCGTATGGTAGTGCGTATATTTCCATCTACTCTCTCCATTCGTCTCACCCTCTCCTTCCTCCCCTCCCTCCACCCATATGCATCGGTCTGTTCTCTCTGCCTGCATCTCCATCTTTGAAGACATTGATCAGTCAGACAGGCGCCAGCACCTGGCCTCCAAGGAGACGAGACAGTGCTTGCGAAGGGTCGGGAAGCACGGAGTAGAGAGTGGGAGAGACAGTTATCGAAGGGAAGAGCAGGAGCTGTGGGCATTGCTTGCTGATAGAAAGTAAATTTGAGCAGAGAGTGGTTTATAGATAAACGGGGGAATTCAAGTTCAGATCAGATCCCAGGATGTCATTCATTGGGAATAAGGTACTCAAGCAACCCCCTGCCCTGACTGTGATGGCATGGAATTCTATGTCGCCTAAGTACTTGATAGGATTAAACATTGTTATTCATATTAGCTTTTGTGACTATGATCATCCAGTGTGGTTATTATGCACTTTTAAAAAGCTCTTATCTTCTAGAAATTCATACTGAAACATTTGTAAATGAAATTATAAAATATATGGGACTTGCATCAGATCAATTCCAGTCATCTCCCCTCAGGCAAAGCGAGAGGGTATATACATGAAAAAAGCCTGAGCTTGAGTGGATAACTGTTGACAGTGGATGATGGGTATATAGGGTTCCATTATATTATTCTATTTATATGTGTTTGAAATTTTTCCATGATAAAAAAATTGTGAAGAAACACAGTGTTTTCAACCACATGGAATAAAAGAGATTGGACTTATTCTCCTGCTTTAGAAAACTTAGAAAACCACTATGCATAAATATATATATATATATAGAGAGAGAGAGACATATATATTGACATGTACATATATATGACAATTGTTTTCAGACATTGAATTACAGGCAATGCATGAAGGGAAATAAAGTAAGTCAGCCCTATAATTGCTCCAGCTTGTGGCCCGGGAGTTACCAAGCAGTGACACAGGAAGGAGGAACCCAGTTGAAGGCCAGCATTCCCGCTGGAAAGGAGGAGACAAATACTGACGTTCAGGAAGACCAAGGCTTGTAGAACATAGAGGGCAGAGAACCAGAGAAGAAAGTGCTGGAAACCAAGGGGGAGAATGAGACAGAGCTCCAGAATCTGTAATATCGTCTTCTTGGCTGTGTGTGCCTGAGAGGAAACTGCCCAAGTTCAGTGCAAACAGCACTGGAAAGCCGGAGGTTGAATAATCCCATAAACCAGAACAGAAAGACTGAGTAATACATGGAGTTCTCAGAAGAGTTTTTCCTTAGTAATGGAACTAAATTAACCCCAGACTAAAGGCAGATTTAGACTGACCTCACAGATCTTCAAAACAATCCTTGAAAGAATCAAACAGATGCCAAATAATTTAACTGCATGCCAGAACAAAGTTCAACAGATTTAAGGAAATACAAGGAACCAAGAAGGCAGCAAAGTAAAACTCACAGTGTCCATCAGCCAATCAAAAAGCACTAGGCCTGCAAAGAAGCAGAAAAACATGATGTATATCCAGCAGAAACGTCAATCAATAGAAATTTGCTTCTTGAAAAGTCAGTTAAGAAATGGCAGAGATGATATAATTAAGATACTAACACATTAAAATAGGTATCATAAATGTGCTCTGAATTGCTTAAGAAGGTATAAGAAAATGTGAACATAATGAGAGGAATGGAAGATATGAGAAAAATTAAATGGAATATATGAAAACTACCACAGCAGAACAGTTTTAATGTACTAGATTGGAAGGAAATAACCAGTGAACGGAAAACAAAGCCAGAGAAACTATCCAAAGTGAAGCATGCAGAGGAAACAAAAAAGACCAAAAAAAAAAAAAAAAAAAGAAAAGAGTCTTGTTGACCTGTGAGAAAATATCAGAAGTCCAACATACTTGGAGTTCCAGGGAGAATGAGGAAGGGATAAAAACTATTTGCAGAAATAATGGCCAACATTTTTTCTAGTTTTGATGAAAACTATAGACTCAGAGGTCTGAGATGCTCAACAAATAGACCTGAGAAGCTCAAGTAGGATAAACACAGAGAACCCCACTCCAAGGCTCATCAAAAAGACAAAAAAATAATAGAAAACCAGGGCTAAAAAGAAAACGCTAAAACCAGCCAAATAGAGAGTACATGTTAAATACATTCCACACACAGGAACACAAACAAGAATTCCCCTGTGAACATCTACACAAGCCAAAAGGCAATAAAGAAACACATTTAAAGTACTGAAAGAAACGAAGTCAATACCCCCAAATATACTTCAACGGTAAAGGTGAAATAAGACTCTTTCGCATGGACTAGAGCTGAATGAATTTATTACAAATATACCTGCATTTTGGGCTTCCCTGGTGGCTCAGTGGTAAAGAATCCACCAGCAGTGCAGCAGATAGGGGTTCAGTCCCTGGGTCAGGAAGATCCCCTGGAGAAGGAAATGACAACCCCCTCCAGTAATCTTGCCTGGAGAATCCCATGGCCAAAGGAGCCTGGTCAGCCACAGTCCATGGGATCACAAAAGAGCTGGTTACGATGTAGTGAACGAACAACAACAGTGTTTGCACTCTATAGATGCTAAAGAAAATTCTTCAGGCAGAGTAAGAAAGAAACCCAATAGATATGAGATGGAAATTCGGACCCATGTGAATGAAAAGCATCAGGGATGTTTGTGGTTTCCTCCTGAGCCTCTCCTGCCCCCTCATCTCCTCCTGACTTGCTCCCTCTGCCTCTATTGGGTCCCGGAAAACTGCTCGTTATCTCCAGTGGCTTCAGTGGGAGCTTCTCCCCAAAGCCTTTCTAACCACCCACCCTCTCATCTTCACTCAGGCACTTGACGCCCTTCTGTTGAGCTCCACAGATGCCTACACATTCCTCAAACCTTCTCTTTGTCCCACTTATGGTTTCTCAGCTGGCCCCTACCTCAGAATGTGACGACTGATGCCACGACTCCATCTTATCTTTGTGAGAAGCTCAGTGGCAATGAATGAATGCAAGTTGGCTGGACAAGAACCAATTGGAACATTTGCAAGAACACTGAGCAAGTCTCTGTCCATATTCATTCTTCAGATATTGACTCACTCGTTCATTTATTCATCTGTGGCATGACTTCAAATTCATCACAGAAACAGAAAGTTGATCTATAGTCTACCCATGAAAAACAAGCTGTCATCTGCAGCAGTTCTCCAGTGAGAGAAACCATAAACTTATCAAGTCCATCCTATCTATTATTTTACACAGAACTCTGAACTAATAAGACTTTCTGGGAAGTCAGTGAGGTTAGTGGTGGGAAAGGAGCCAAAGTGAGCAAAATCTGTTCCTTTACTGGAGTCAAACTGGTTAAAACACACACTTTTTTTTTCCACATAATACAAAGTTGACTGCTTTCAACTCCCTACATTACTTTATCTACCTTAACGTGTTTAGCTAATATCAGAGGCAACTAGTTTTTCGTGCTAATCTAGTACTTTATTTTAAAATAAAGAAACAAATACTATAAGACACAAAAGCATAAAGTTCAAATAATATCTCTATGCTATTTATAAACTTGTTTCTGATTTCTTTTGCACTCCTTTCCTCTTAAAATAATTGCTTGAGTAATCAATACCCTATTTATTTAAATATTCAATAACTACAAATAGCTTTGAATAGCTCACAAGTGTCTAAGAAATAAAACTGCTAGTCACACTGAAGAGAATGTTTGACTTGCAGATGTTTCCCCAAAAAACTGGATATTTTAACCTAGTTAAGAGGTCGGTGGTAAGGTTATCAAAGTAGATTTTACAATTTTTTAAGTGTCTTACCTGCAACAGCCATCTGTTTCTAAGTTACTTCCTCTTTAAAAGTAGAAAGCCAAACGTTACCTTTAAATCTGTCTTTTTCTTTTTATAGATTAAACAGTATTTTTCCCACAATATCTCAGTGAAATGCTTCACTATTTCTAACAGCAGATTTTCTAATTAACTTCCTGATTATTAGATGTTTCAATAATTTAAAAATAATTTATGGTCTTTTTTTTTCTGATTGTTAAATGCTATAATAATATACTTGGGTTTTAGAGTGAAAACCTCCAGGGGGCAGGAAATTTGCCTGCTTTTGTTGTGGTTGCTGTTCCTCATGAATTCCTAGAGCCTAGACAAAAGTCTGTCACAGATTCAGAGTATAATTCCCTCCATAAACAGTGGAATGAATGAATGAGCTGTGTTCAGGTTGGGGCAGCCTTTGAAGTTTTCCTTGGGCACCTCTTACAGCTTTGGAGTTGCTCTGCTGGGACGTGAACTCTGGCCATCTGTTCTGTCTCATCCTGTCCACCTGATCTTTCTGTTTACAGTATGTTAATATATTTGATGACATTACCTAGCTTTGACTAACCATTTACAAACAGACCCCAATGATTATGAAAGAGGGGAAGGGGAACTGCGGTGCAGGCTCACGTTTTGCAGAGAGATTTCCTTTAATCCACTGGGCTTTCAGCAGAGTGCCATGTTTCACACCACCATGGACCCTGAACTCAAATGCTTGCTTCATTTTCCAGTACTGCTTTTCAGGTGTTCTCAGAGGGTTTCATCTTGAGAGTAACCCAAAGCCAGATTATATTCCCAACTAAAACATCCCATGGCAAACCTAAACCCAGCCTAAACCCTGAAAAGAGACAGAGGGAACCCAGGCACCAAAATCCACTTGCTCTTTTAAACAATCTGCATGGCTAATTGGCCAGGATCAGAGAAATACCCTGAGCCCAGGGTAAAAGCCTAATTAACCTTAAAATGGGCTAATCTATAAAAAGAAAAAGGAAGGAAATAATACCATTTGCAGCAACATGGATGGACCTAGAGATTATCATACTAAGTGAAGTTAGAGAAAGATAAATACTCTACGAGATCACTTACATGTGGAATCTAAAGTACGACACAAATGACCTTACCTTTGAGACAGAAACAGACTCACAGTTGTAGAGAACAGACTTGTGACTGCCAAGGGTGGCGGGAGGGATGAATTAGGAGTTTGGGGTTAGCAGATGCGAGCTACTACATGTAGAATAGATAAACAACCAAGTCCTACTGTATAGCACAGGGAAGTATATTCAGTATCCTGTGATATAGCACAATGGAAAAGAAAACGAAAAACGAAAACACACACACACAC
Organism: Muntiacus reevesi; assembly: GCF_963930625.1. Lineage (NCBI taxonomy): Eukaryota > Metazoa > Chordata > Mammalia > Artiodactyla > Cervidae > Muntiacus > Muntiacus reevesi. The sequence continues at coordinate 53,221,984 of NC_089252.1, forward strand.
ATATATGTATAACTGTGTCACTGCTTTACAGTAGAAATTAACACAACACTGTAAATCAACTATACTTCATTAAAATAATTTTTTTTTTAATGGGCTGATCTTATGTGGTGTGCCCACAACCTCCACAAGTTGTTTGATGCAAGTCTTTCCAAGGTCTGAACTACAGAGGCTCAAGAGGGATCAACCACCAGATTTCTCCATATTCTGGCTTATTCAGGATACATTCTGAGGTATCCAAACTCCCTTATGATAGAAGAGATGTGCTCATAGCCTATAAGGCAAGGATTTCGAAGATCCAAATGGGTGTGAGTGAATCAGCACCTTTCTAAATGTCTGTCACGCAGATTACCAACACTGTTTGGAATGCTTTTCAAAGCTGACGACCTGACATTTTAGTTGGTGGTAAAGATGTTAATTTACTAAATACCATTGCAAACACTATGCCTACTCATTTTTTTTTAAAGCAAGATCATGAAACCCACAAGGTACATTTATTTCAGCAGCATTGGTTGGTTCAAAGGAGTCATAAAGACTTCTAGTTGAAGAAAATCACATTTTGCTATGATTGCTGAAAAATCCCCACCCACTTTCATCAGAAGATAGTCCCAACTTATAAGTAAAATAAACAATTTCAAAGGACACTTAAGGCACCTATGTTTAGTAACCTCCCATCCTTTCAATGCATTCCTCAGAGGAAAGGGGAGCATGGTTATTTTAGGGTCTTAAAAGCACTGGTCACAGAGCCCTGTGGCGTTTTAGGGCAAAAGGCTTACCTTTGACTCAGTGTTAAATATCTTTGATCATTTTCCTGTATCAGTTTTATAATCCCATATTTTTACAAGCTTCCTTTGAAAGACAACAAACTGCATGTATTGCGTATTTACATATCACACATTTCATACTGTACATTCTTTCATTTTTAAAAGCCTACAAAGGATTTGAGCTAAGTGAATATAAGAAGAAAGTCACAGGAATTTATCCAAAGCGATGACTGCTTTATTCTATAATTTGCTTGCCTAAATTGTTTCAGAACGATGCTTCCTTTTAATAACAAAATTCCCACAAACAGTGAGCGATATGGGAATCTGAATGCACTTCCCAGACTTGCTTCCCCTGTAATATCTGTGATAGAACAATCCTGAATTAGCTGCTACTTTCCATAATTCTTGTCGGCAAAATCTATCCGTAGTTCTAACTTTGATTATACACGCTGGTAATGTAATTAAACATGTTTTAAGCCTATCTCTGATGTCACAGTTTCAAATATAGCCACATAAATTTTAGCTATGAGTATTTCATACATAATTTATATATACAAATGTGTTTGCATGTGTACCTGGATTAAGGATAATAAATGTAAATTATATAATTTATATCTATATATGTTTAACTGTGTTTAGTTTCAATCAGACAATGGTTTGATATATATTTTTTAATGAGGGAAAATCCTACTGCAATATTAAGATTTTGTGTTCTGCAGACTTCATTTCTTAGTATTTTTTTAATTAAAAAGACAAATACATTTCAATGTTCTTTTTAGTAAATGTTATGCTTCCTGTTCCAAAACAACCTTAAGTTTATAAATAAGAGTTAATGAATCCAAGAACCATGTTATTCCATGAGCTTGTGAACAAACAGTTTAAAGTCAAACTCGAATTCTTTCCAAGTTGGATTTGCACATGATGTCGTTTATAAACACATTTTGAGGGATAGAGGGAGTGGTTTTGTCTTGTTTTGTTTTTCTATAATTTTAATAGACAAAATTATAGTTCTGCCTCGGAAAAGACTTAAAGATTAACTGGATTTCTATACCCATCAGAAAAATGAACTGGTGCTAAGTAGGGGATTTCTCAGGAATCTCCACCCTGCACTGTTTTTTTTTTTTTTCCTCTCCGGGAACATTCTAGACGGAAGCATGAATGGTTCTGAAACAGTTTGCAGTATGTCACATGACATCCTGTTCGTTGAAGATCAAGGGCGCGTGCGTGGCATCCATTCCTGAACCGTGGATCCGAACAAGATCCTGAGAGGAGTAACGCTAGCCTTGGCCCCCAGCACGCCGTCACTTGCCCTTTTGTGATTGTGACAGGCACTCCCCCAGTACACTTTCCACTCCCATGATCACTTCATCCCTCCTCTCTCTGCTGCCAAAGACAGTGGAGTTCCCAGAGTTTTGACACCTTGTAATGACATTCCAGTGGATTCTAGCACACCCAAACAGATGGTGTGAAAGGAATACAGGGGAAGAAAATACAGGCCTCTGCCAGATTCTCATGTATTCTAGGTAACATCGTGTTCCAGGGGAAGAAAAAAAATAAAATAAAAAGGAACTGATATCATTGTTACCGCCTGCTTCCTAAGCCAAGCCACCACACTTCTGCCAAAGATAACAACGTCTTTAAGATGGTTACAAAACTCCCGACATCATATGAGGCAAAAGAACTGGGCCTACCAGGGGGTATAAAACAATAATCTGTATTATTGTTATACTGTGTTACACTGACACATGAAACAGAATTTTTTTTTTCCCTTTGAGCAAGGAATAACATCCAGCTCAAAATAACATCTCTGCTGCTTTTCCTTGTCCAGGGTGTGCAAATCTCTACTGAGTTTCTTCTCTGAAAGCTAGTGACATGAGAACAAAGTCTATATAAGATAGACATTAAAGAACAATTAAATACTTTTCCTCCCAGGTGTTTAAATAAATACATTCACAGACACAGATACACAAATAAGCACAAGAAAAGATATTTAACATCATTAGCCATTAGGCAAATGCAAATTAAATCCACAGCGAGATATTATTATACACCTATCAGAATGTCTGAAATAAAAGAGTGACAACACCAAATCCTGGCAAGAATATGAAGAAACTGGATCGCTCAGACATTGCTAGTGGGAATGTAAAATGGAAACAGTTTAGAACTTTGGAAAACGGTTTGGCAGTCTCTCTAAAAACTAGACTAGCAACTACTATACAACCCAACAACTAGTCTCTTAGGCATTTCTCCCAGAGAAATGAAAACTTATGTTCACACGAAAAACCTGTACATGGATGTTTATAGCAGTTTTATTAATAATAACCCAAACCTAGAAACAACCAGATGTCCGAACTGTGCAAACTGTGGTTGGTTAACCGAACGGCGGTATCCCCACGCTGTGAGAGAGAGGTGGGCTCGGCTATCAGAGGGCATCAGGAGCGCGCGTGTGTGGGGGATGCTGTGAGTCTGACTCAGCCAGCGTCAGCATCCTGGGTCACCCGTTTCCAGTGTTACCAGACGGTACCAGTGGGGGAACAGGCCAGGGGTGTGTGCAATCTCCCTGCGCTATTTCTTACAACTGCACAGGGATCTATGAGGCTCTCCAAATAAAAAGTTCATTGAAAAACTATAACTCCTCCTATAACTATAGCTCATGAGTATCAAAGGAGAAAGAGGGGAGAGGGCTGAATTCGCAATTTGGGATTAACAGATACACACAACTATAGATAAAATAGATCAACAAGAATCTACAGCATAGCACAGAGAGCCACATTCAATCTCTTGCAATAACCTGTAATAGAAAAGAATTTTAAGAATACATAGAGCATATACACATTACTATACAGAAAACAGATAACTGGAAATAACCTGAGTACTCTGTAATGACCTGTGTGGAAATAAAATCTAAAAACAAGCAGATATACGGATATGTATGACTGACTCGCTTTGATGTAGAGCAGAAACTAACACAGCATTGTAAATCAACCACATTCCAGTGAAAAATTAAATAAGTAAGTATATGCATATGTATGCACATTAAATAAGCAAATACATATATATATTTACTTATATATACAAGGGTTTGATCTCTGGTTAGGGAACTAAGATCCCATATGCCACACAGCATGGCCAAAAACAAAACAAAACTCCTGTTACAATAAAAATTTAATCTATGTAAAGACACAAAGGAAAATACGGACCTTTTAAGCCGATTAATTTGAAGATTATAGTGATCAAATAAGATTTCTTTTAAATCTCCATATTATCATAGATTAAGAAACTATGTGTGTGTGTGTGTGTGTGTGTGTAGAAAACAACAAATTACTTAGTTTTATTGATGAAAGGGGCTACTAACCTGTCCATGTCTTCAACTGACTAAAAAGCTCTAGATCAGAGAAAGAAAACTGGGAGTATTCTACCAAGGATCTAATGGATGGATGATACACACATTAAGGCAGCAATATGCTCCCTGGGTGTGCAGAGATAAAATTATTAAAACACCATTCTCTGGTTATAAATTTGGCTTGTCTAGAGGCCATGTATACTCTCTCATCCTTGTCCCTGGGGCCCAATGACATGAATTATTAAATGACTAGCCAAAGATACCCATCAGCAGACAAATGGATAAGGAAGCTGTGGTACATATACATCATGGGATATTACTCAGTCACTAAAAAGAATTCATTTGAATCAGTTCTAATGAAATGGATGAAACTGGAGCCCATTATACAGAGTGAAGTAAGCCAGAAAGATAAAGACCAATACAGTATACTAACGCATATATATGGAATTTTAAAAGCTGGTAATGATAACCCTATATGCAAAACAGAAAAAGAGACACAGATGTACAGACCAGACTTTTAGACTCTGTGGGAGAAGGCGAGTGTGGGATGTTCAGAGAGAACAGCATTGAAATAAGTATGCTATCAACGGTGAAACAGATCACCAGTCCAGGTTGGATGCATGAGACAAGTGCTCAGGGCTGGTGCACTGGGAAAACCCAGAGGGATGGGATGGAGAGGGAGGCGGGAGGGGGGATCGGGAGGGGGAATACATGTAAATCCATGGCTTCATGTCATGACATGGATTCCATGTCAATGTATGGCAAAAACCACTACAATATTGTAAAGTAATTAGCCTCCAACTAATAAAAATAAATGGAAAAAAAAATAAATGACTAGCCAACATTAAGGTACAGAATCTCACTTAGAACTGGCTTGTAACCCACACAAACAGAAAACTCATGAGCCTGGCTTCCTTGCTTTTCCTGCTTGTCAGTCCACACCCATATTTCTTTATTAGACACCAAAAAGTCACATCAGAGAAGGAAGAAAAGCCACAGTCCCGCAGGCTCCTTTGGTTCTTGCGATGCTCACCCACATTCTCGTGGGTGTCTCATTAGCTTGCATCTCATTAGCCATTTGCTTTTTCTACAACTCTGGCTCTTCCTGGTCTGTTATGTCTCTTTCTTCTGATGTGTTCTTTTCCTCTGCTTCACCCTCAACCCAAAGCCTGCCATCCCCTGGTCTCCTTCTTTTTCCTCTCTCCCCAAACTGGCCTTGCCTCTGCTGCAGCTCATTCCACCCCACTCAGCTAATGGCTCCTCTTTCTTGCACTTGAATCTCCCTACTTCACAGTTATACAATCCAAAAGTCAGTCAAATATGGGTCAACGAAAAAGAAAACTATTTGGTTCTTAAATAAATCTTTTTGACTCTACAAAATCCCTTAAGTAAAACTGTTTTGGGCTTTTGTTCATTTGCTTGCGGTTGTTGTTTAATTACACGTGACATCCCCCCCAGCTCTCCAGAACACCCTTCTGCAATGGGACTTTGACCCAGAGGGCGGATGAGGACACATATCTTTCCAACTGCCTACCCTACATCTGCTGGCTCAAACAGTAAACAATCCACCTCAATGCAGGAGACTCAGGTCCGATCCTTGTGTCAGGAAGATCCCCTGGAGAAGGGAATGACAACCCACTCCAGTATTCTTGTCTGGAGAACTCCATGGACAGATGAGCTTGGCAGGCTACAGTCCACTGGGTTGCAAAAAGTTGGACGTGACTGAGTAGCTAACCCTGACACTACACTTTTTCACACATCTGTCTCCCTTCTCCTTTCAATAAACCACTCCTTCCTCTCTCTGTCTTAACCAAAACTCCCTTGTGTAAAACTATGGCTTTATGCTTCTTACACAAGTATGATAACACACACACACACACACACACACATAATACATAAATACACACACACCAGCAACTTTATTTTCAAATAAAATCAATAAATGATGATCATTTTGTGCTACAATTGGTCTAAACTCTGCCCCAACACATATTGTTCTGTGTTCTTTGCTCTTAAAAACTTGATGGGGTGGGTCAGGGGTGGAGGAGGTTACCATACCCAGGAGGAAAAGCTACTCATGGGTGATTTTATTGTTGCCTATAGACATCAGCACGAGGCCTTTAGCCTCATCACTGGTGGACAGAACCAGGTCAAATGAAAAAACAAAAACAAAAAAGAACAATCTCTGGCTGTTAGCACACCCTCATAGGCATGCAATGCCCACTGAGTTATTGCTTCCATTGTTTTGCTTTGTTTTTTCACTCAGCCATTTTATGGTCACTGTGATGACGTACTCCAAACAGGATCATTTAGAAAACAAAATAACCAATACATTATTGGAAATTTTTTAAATGTGCAAACTAGGCTATCCCCTAACAATGAAGCCGTTTGTGCTTTTCACTGTGGATCACTTATCGTGGGGGGCGGGGTGGGTGGAGAACGTGCACCATGCACTTGAAGTAAGGGAAAGGCAATGAATTAATGATTTACATGATTACCATAAAGTTGAAAAATCACATGGACTCCATCTTTCCAGTCCTGGAATCTCTTCAGAAAGGTCAGGTAGTCCTCAAGTGAACACTCAGACACAGATGGTTCTCATTGGTCAACTGGTGATATATGTGTTTTCTGTGTGATTCTGAGAACTCAACGTGGAAACAATAAATTATATTAAACAAGGAGCAGTGATGAAATAGCTCAAAATTAAGAAATAACTTCAGGATTTTGAGTTGCATGTGGGAAAGCTAAGACATTTATTTTGCCTATAAATGCCTGAAGAATAATGTTTCAGTAATTTGTAGTTCTATAACAAGCCTAACAGCTTAAAACAGCAATTGGTTATTTCTCAGAAGTCTGTAGGCAGGCTGAGCTCAGCTGGGCAGCTCTTCTGCTCCTGGACATGCAGTGTTAGAGGACCCGTGTGGGGCCATCCGGCTGTACGTGCAGCGGGAGCTAGATCGTCCAAGATGGCGTCTCGTCTCCCAGAGCCTCTGTCCTGTGGCTTCTCCTCATCGACTAGCTGAGTCCAGGCTTCTTTCATGAGCAGCGAGTGCGTGGTGAGGGGCTGGAACCAAGGTAGAAGCTGACAGACTTCTTAAAATCGAGGCCCATATCTGATCCAGTGTCACTCTTGCCGCAGCCTGTTGGTCAAACCAAGTCAAAGTCAGACAGGATCAGAAGGGAGAAGAAATAGAATTCACCTATTGGTGGAGAAGCAGCACGCATGTTCATACGTAGGAGCTTTCAGCCGCCATCTTTGGAGACAATTCTACCACAGAAGAGCAGGAGGTATTAAATACACACTCCTCTTCCTGCAGTAAGGATGCCTCGTTTAAAACAAGGATGTTGTTCTCATTTCAAAGTCAGTAAAAATAATAATGCTTGCATCCTTGCAAAAGAGTATTATATATTTTTTCCTAAGACTGCTAAAAAAAACCCCTTACTGGCCGGCCAATGGATCTCCAAATTCCCAGCGTCAGAGTCATACCTTTGAGTTATATCATCTTCAGAAGTCCTGCCTAAAAATGCAAGTACATCTGGTAGGATCAACTATGAACGCCTTTGGATGAATCTAAGCTTAGCAACCCCATTTGTGGGCGATCTCTGAGGTGGCATTCTTGCTCCACAGCCAGTGGCTGGACTTGGGGCATCTGGAAGACTTTGAAATCACTTTCAAAATGTTGTGGTTGTTATGTGCATTTTTCAACAGTTTCTCAAATGGGTCAGATACCAAAAAGGTTAACACTCACTATTCTAAATGCATGATCACAAAAAGTCTCACTGGGGAAAAGGTAAAGCTAAGAGAGTTATCTTTGGTGAGTAATTCACAGTATACCTCTTAATTGTCCTCTAATTATTTAATATTCTTTACATTGTGTGTGTCTGTAACAGACCCCATCTCTGCATGTGTAAGGAAACATCTTCACTTTGCATTTGTGTCCTCCACTGGGAAGAATCTTATAACATTTTCAATGTGCATCTGGTCCAGTTATCAAATCATATTCCTTGGAACCCTCCTGGGGTTAAACGAGGCCAAGTAAGGGCATCCTTGCCAGGAAAGCCCAGGGGATGAGTGGAGCTCAGACTTGCCCCATTCACGCTGAGCAATTCTATCTTTGATCCTCTTTTATTGCTGCTTCTGCTACTAAGTCGCTTGCATCCTCTCTGACTTTTTGTGACCCTAAGGACTGTAGCCTGCCAGGTTCCTCTGTCCATGAGATTCTCCAAGCAAGAATACTGGAGTGGGTTGCCATGCCCTCCTCCAGGGCATCTTCCCCACCCAAGGATGGAACCTGTCTCTCTTATGCCTCCTACATTGGCAGGCAGGTTCTTTACCATTAGCACCACCTGGGAAGCCCTCACTCTTATTAAATGTATGTAAATATTTTTCTTTGAATAATGAGTCCTGAGGCTAAAAGAAGTTTGAGAATTAATAACAAGCCAATGCCCCCATTTCCAAGTGATTTTTAAAAAATGGTATTCAGTGGGTTTAAATATCTTTCTCAAAGTCTGGAGTCAGCTCAACTAGAGATTTGTGTTTCCCAACTCTTGATACTGTTTAATTTTTCTAGTCGACACCCTACCTCCCCACCAAGAACCAGCCTTATCACCTTCTCAGAGGACAGTTTTCCTCATACCCCAATACATGTTTTCCTCTCTGGCAAAAAAAAAAGTGTGTACAATCAGAAAAAGCCAGTTGATGTCAGAATCTCATCAGAATCAGGGGAAGAAAGCAGCCTGAACTGAACACCTGGCTGGGATATGGAAGGGAAGAAGGGTCCTGAAGAACCTAAGAAGGACTTCCCTTCCAGTGGCTAAGACTCCATGATCCCAATACAAGGAGCCTGGGTTCCATCCCTGGTCAGGGGACTAGATCTTGCAAGTCAGAACTAGAAGTTTCTTTGCAGCATGCATAAATACATAAACACTTAAAAGAGAAAGAAAGAACCCAAAGAAGAGATTATTTCCAAGTTGGCTTCATTATTAGATTGTGAAATGGCTCTGACTCTTCCCAGAGCTCTCTTCTTCCACCAAAGAATAAATTTGAAGTAGCAGTCAACTGCATTCTTTTTTTCTTATGTAATGCAAAAAAATCACACTGTTCCTGATCACTTAATTCCCAACAGCTAGAAAGTGCATTTCAAAGTCATCCACCATATTCTAAGACTTCCAAAATGCCTAAAGGAAAGAAATGCTAGACGAACCCCAATAAAGATATGTGTATAGATTTCTATACTTGGAATGTTAATGGGCCTTGACTAAGACCACTGTGATTTTAATACATTGTATTGTTTTATTCCTACTGTATTTTTAAATAGAACATCTCAAAACAATTAGATTAATTAAATATCCACGGGGATTCAGGAAATGTTTTCCTATCACACTTGGGGACTTGACCAGCTCAGCTCCTTAGATTTTTTTTCAGAACCTCTTAATGAAGGATTCTCACTTCATCGGAGCCTTGACAACTATTTCAAGCTGTCATTAAGGAGAACATTTCAGTACCTGGAAATTTTTAAGACTCCTTCAGACTTCAATTTGGCAAATGTGGCTGTTTAGGGGGAGCCATCCTTCTCCATGAGTGGCACACTTTCAAGCTCCCTGGTTTATTGTCTGAGAATGCAAAGTGGATCGTGGTCTTGGGGAGTAAAATACAGGTTAGAAAGGTTAGAAAAAGTCACTGCGCAATTTTTATTGTCTATGTTTCGTCAAGACACCGAAAGTTGGAAATGTCACCCCATGCTAATAACACAGTATTAGTTACACTTGACTGCTTTGTTGGAGCCAAACCAAAGTCACTTCTATTCCCTCAAGCCGAAATTTTGAGAGCGGCCAGCTTTTTAGGAAAACAAAAGCTGCCGTAATCTCGAGGAGAGGCTGGTGTCAAACCACAGGAGTTCTATCAGAGACCATATATTATCATGAGCTCCAAACATTAAAGAACTCTGTAGCATGACAAGCTCTAAGAAAGAAACTCTTAAAAGAGATTCATTTTTCTCCACGATGTCAACTGCAAGAACAAGCCAGAGGTGAACAAGAGGTTAGGAGTTGGAAACGAAATGATGATGGGGTCCTTGGCTTCATGGCCAACTCATTTTATGACCTTGGGGTAGGCATTTCAGTCATCTAAAGGTCTCTACACTGAGATTTCCTGTTTATTCTCTTTCAAGTGTGGAGTTTGCATAGCTGCATGGAAGATTCTTCTCCTTTTGTAGAATGACAGGACGGTCAGCGTCCGGGAAGGGCTACCTGTACTCTGCTGAAGCAGCAGAGCACGGTGGTTAAGAGCATAAACCACACCCTGGCTCTCTCCTTTATATTAAATAACTCTGTGACCTCGGACAAACTATTCTAGCTTCTGTGTCTCTGTGTCTCCAATAGGAAAACGATAACAGCAGCAGCGCTACTGGATAGGGTAGAAAGATTAAATGCATTAATGATTGGAACCACTTAGAATAGTGTCTAGCATATACTGCTGCTGCTGCTGCTGCTAAGTCGCTTCAGTTGTGTCCAATTCTGTCTGACCCCATAGACAGCAGCCCACCCGGCTCCCCCATCCCTGGGATTCTCCAGGTAAGAACACTGGAGTGGGTTGCCATCTCCTTCTCCAATGCATGAGAGTGAAAAGTGAAAGTGAAGTCGCTCCATCGTGTCTGACTCTTCACGACCCCAAGGACTGCAGCCCACCAGGCTCCTCCATCCATGGGATTCCCCAAGCAAGAGTACTGGAGTGGGGTGCCGTTGCCTTCTCCCTAGCATATACTAACTGCTATAAACTAGGTTTACCGTTAGGACCTTACAACTTAAGTCAAATGCATCTGTGTATAAAAACAGATAACTAATGAGAACCTACTGTAGAGCACAGGGAACTCTCTACTCAATGCTCTACGATGCCCTAAATGGGGAGGAAATCCAGAAAAGAGGAGACACATATATACATATTGCTGATTCACTTTGCCGTACAGCAGAAACTAACATAACGTTGTAAAAGAACTATACTCCAATTAAAAAAAAATTTTAAGTAGACATTTTTAAAAACTCACCAAAATATTTCTCTTTTGTTTTTAAGCAGCCTCCTTCCTCACTGATGGAATTAGATTATTTAAATGAATAGAAACTTATTTCCCCATAGAAACTGCTGGAAATTACAATACATGATAGAATAGTGTTCATTCAAGACTTCAGATCAGACATGAATGACAGAGAAGAAAGACCAACCTTTCCATTTCTTCACTGTTTAGCTACCTGGAGACTGAACCTGAGTGATTCCATTGTATTGAAAAAGTTGAATCCAAGAATGATGAAAGAGTTCCCAGTATTGAAAAGGTAAATAATATTAGTCATCTAACCCAACAACTTAGTTTTATAGATGAGGAAATTGAGGCACAGAGAGGTAAATATCTGGTTGCTTTCAGTTCAGTCACTCAGTCATGTCCAACTCTTTGCAACACCATGGACTGCCTCACGCCAGGCTTTCCTGTCCATCACCAACTTCTGGAGTTTACTCAAACTCATGTCTATCGTGTTGGTGATGCCATCCAACCATCTTAACCTCTGTCATCCCCTTCTCCTCCCACCTTCAAACTTTCCCAGCATCAGGGTCTTTTCAAATGAGTCAGTTCTTCACATCAGGGGCCAAAGTATTGCAGTTTCACTTCAGCATCAGTCCTTCCAATGAATATTCAGGAATGATTTCCTTTAGGATGAACTGGTTGGATCTCCTTGTGGTCCAAGGGACTCTCAAGAGTCTTCTCCAACACCACAGTTCAAAAGCATCATTTCTTCATCACTCTGCTTTATAGTTCAACTCTCACATTCATACATGACCACTGGAAAAACCATAGCTTTGACTAGACAGACCTTTGTTGGTAAAATAATGTCTCTGCTTTTTAATATGCTGTTTTGGTTGGTCATAACTTTCCTTCCAAGGAGCAAGAGTCTTTTAATTTCATGGCCGCAATCACCATCTGCAGTGATTTTGGAGCCCAAGAAAATAAAGTCTGACACTGTTTCCCCATCTATTTGCCATGAAGTGATGGGACCAGATGCCATGATCTTAGTTTTCTTTTTTTTTTTTTAATTTTTTTTTTATTAGTTGGAGGCTAATTACTTCACAACATTTCAGTGGGTTTTGTCATACATTGACATGAATCAGCCATAGACTTACACGTATTCCCCATCCCGATCCCCCCTCCCACCTCCCTCTCCACCCGACTCCTCTGGGTCCTCCCAGTGCACCAGGCCCGAGCACTTGTCTCATGCATCCCACCTGGGCTGCTGATCTGTTTCACCATAGATAATATACATACATGCTGTTCTTTCAAAACATCCCACCCTCACCTTCTCCCACAGAGTTCAAAAATCTGTTCTGTACTTCTGTGTTAGTTTTCTAAATGTTGAATTTTAAGCCAAATTTCTCACTCTCTTCCACTTTCATCAAGAGGATCTTTAGTTCTTCTTCACTTTCTGCCATAAGGGTGGTGTCATCTGCATATCTGAGGTTATCGATATTTCTCCCAGCAATCTTGATTCCAGCTTATGCTTCCTCCAACCAGGCATTTCGAATGATGTACTCTGCATGTAAGTTAAATAAGCAGGGTGACAATATACAGCCTTAACATACTCCGTTTCCTATTTGGAACCAGTCTGTTGTTCCATGTCCAGTTCTAACTGTTGCTTCCTGACCTGCATATAGGTTTCTCAAGAGGCAGGTCAGGAGGTTTGGTATTCCCATCTCTTTAAGAATTTTCCAGAGTTTGTTGTGATCCACACAGTCCAAGGCTTTGGTATAGTCAATAAAGCAGATGTTTTTCTGGAACTTGCTTTTTCAATGAATCAATGGATGTTGGCAATTTGATCTCTGGTTCCTCTGCTTTTTCTAAATCCAACTTGAACATCTGGAAGTTCATGGTTCACATACTGTTGAAATCTGGCTTGGAGAATTTTGAGCATTACTTTGCTAGCGTGTGAGATGAGTGCAATTGTGCAGTAGTTTCAACATTCTTTGGCATTGCCTTTCTTTGGGATTGCAATGAAAACTGACCTTTTCCAGTCCTGTGGCCACTGCTGAGTTTTCCAGATTTGCTGGTATATTGAGTGCAGCACTTTCACAGCATCTTTTAGGCTTTGAAATAACTTAACTGGGAATCCATCACCTCCACTAGCTTTGTTAGTAGTGATGCTTTCTAAGGCCCACTTGACTTCTCATTCCAGGATGTCTGGCTCTAGGTGAGTGATCATACCATTGTGGTTATCTGGGTCATGAATATCATTCTGTGTATTCTTGCCTCCTCTTCTTAATATCTTCTTCTTCTGTTAGGTCCATGCCATTTCTATTCCTGGTTGCTTTAATGTACCAAAATTATATTAATAACTACTGGTTTCAAACAATAATTAATAGTGTCAATATGTTTGCCCAAAATGCTATAACTTATTCTAGTATTGCTGCTATTACTTGGATTGTGTTTGAAAATATATAGCTTGCCACACTGGAAAATCATTCATATTTCAATCCCGGGCTTTTGACCCAAAATGGTATTGTCCATCTTGACCACTCTCCTCGTAAACATATTTGTATCTCTACGATTTTTATCATTTCCAGAAACCAAATTTACCATCACATGGCCAAAAATGTAATCCTAACTTTTGCAAAATACACCAGACAAATTAAGGAGATGATTGTATTCAGGCTATTATAATGAGAATGTTCATTAGTAGTGAGTATCTCAAAGAAAATAAAGAGGTCTAGAGTTTGTAGAGGTAGGTAAACAATGGAAGTGTCAAGGAGTATTAAAAAGTTTCTTTAAATTGAGGTAGAGTTTATTGACAATGTTGTATTAATTTCTTCTCTAAGAGATTCATAGGGAAGGATGGAAATAGATCTTATCTCATAATGTACTGAGCAATGTTATTCTTTAAGGTTTGTCATTCCCAGGAACTCACAGGGTAGAGAGATTTCTAAATCATCCTACTGTTCTCTGTGAGCACAGGTCTAATGGAAAGCTCAGCACTGTCACATCTTTGAGGGTAATTTTTAAAATACACCCCAGTCCTTAAGCAACTAACCACTCAGTCTCCTAAAGTGATCCCCTTGACAAGACAGCTGCCATTTAGATATTGTATGACCTAGATGGGCTTTTTCCCCAAGTAGTTTTAATATATTTTATCTGAAAATGACATCATTGTTCCTGATGACACCTTTCCCCATTTTTATCTTAAAAAACTTTAAAAAACAAAAAAGTATACCACATCACTGCTGAAGGACTTTAGCTCTACCTGAACACACCCACTTGAGCACATCCTCCATGAGGCCATCTTACTTGTCAAAAAACCTGGGGCTTCTTGACGCAATATTCCTCAAATTATTAGCACTAGGAGTAGAAAGTGAGATAAACTGAATTTCTGAAAGTCATTTGTTTCTTGAACATAGAAGCAGTTGGTTCAATATCAATAGAGAGGGATACTATTTCTAACATGGCATCGCTCTAATTTCCAGGTGAAAGGGCTTGGTAGAATGTGTGCGCACATGTGCACAAGCATGTGTATGTGTGTATGTGTGTGTGTAAGAAAAAATTGGGAAAGGCTTTGAAATTTGTTGATTTTCCTGACTAGTTCACCTATGCAGGTTTTCTCTTCTATTGTTTTTGACTAAGATACTTAACAATTTTGAAGATATAGAAGTTAATTTGTAGATACCTAGTAGGAATGCACCTAATCCCTATCCACAGAAATGCAAAAATCTGTCCAGGGAAGGTTGAGTTGATATTCATCTCCCACAGTGGAAGAACTCAGTTTTGCATCTATTTAAACAAATCAACTTGGGTACTCCTCCAGTCCAGTCCAGTTCAGTCACTCAGTCATCTCCGACTCTTTGCGACCCCATGAATCACAGCACACCAGGCCTCCCTGTCCATCACCAACTCCTGGAGTTTACTCAAACTCACGTCCATCGAGTCGGTGATGCCATCCAGCCATCTCATCCTCTGTCGTCCCCTTCTCCTCCTGCCTTCAATCTTTCCCAGCATCAGGGTCTTTTCCAGTGAGTCAACTCTTCGAATGAGGTGGCCAAAGTATTGGAGTTTCAGCTTCAGCATCAGTCCTTCCAGTGAACACCCAGGACTGATCTCCTTTAGGATGGACTGGTTGGATCTCCTTGCAGTCCAAGGGACTCTCAAGAGTCTTCTCCAACACCACAGTTTAAAAGCATCAATTCTTCTGCTCTCAGCTTTCTTTATAGTCCAATTCTCACATCCATACATGACCACTGGAAAAACCATAGCCTTGACTAGACAGACCTTTGTTTGCAAAGTAATGTCTCTGCTTTTTAATATGCTATCTAGGTTGGTCATAACTTAATGACTGATAATATTTATTGGCATGTTGCCAGGTATATTGCCTGGTCTTTGGATTCTATTTTGAATTAGTTATAACATTTTCCTGGTTCCCCCATTAATTAATGAGTTCAATAAAAATCTTTGATGTGTGTTCATTTTATATGAGTCATAGTTTTACCTTTTAAAAAATATCCTTTAATATGTAGATGAATATATGTAAAGTTTCATTAAAAAAGAATAAAAGTGTGTAAAGTCTCATTAAGAAAGAAAGAATTAGCTGCTAGTCATGCCAACTCTTTGCCACCCCATGTACTATAGCCCGCCAGACTCCTTTGTCCGTGGGATCTTCCAGACGAGAATACTGCAGTGGGTTGCCATTTCCTCCTCCAGGGGATCTTCCCGCCCCAGGGACTGAACCCTGGTCCTCTTGCATTGCAGACAAACTCTTTACTGTCTGAACTACCAGGAAAACTGATAAATTCAGACTTATTTTAGAAGGGAAAAAGTCTGAGTAAAGCACATTCAAAGAAATAAACTTCTATTACTTTCAGGTTTAGAATGAAAAGTATTTTCTAATAGAGATCAATATTTAATAGTTTGTATTGAGCATATCATTTTTCTAAACAAACTAATGCTTCTAAGAGCGTCTCAGCACAGCAGCCTATTTTAAGTGTTTTGTAATCTTCCTCTAATCTTACACTCTCTTTAAAAAGAAAAAAAAATATGTGCTATGTAATGAAAACCTTCAGCCCAATTATTCCAAATTACAAATTAGTGAAATCTCAGTTTAATGAAATTTTACATATGTAAATTGACAAGACACTGATTCTTGGAATGCTTGCAATGGATGCAATTGAGACCTGAGACATCAGATAATACAATACAGAAATCCCTTCTAAATTGATCTTGCTGGGTTATCAGCCAGCCCCCACCTGAATATATTTATTAACAGGGAGCGTACTATCTTTCCAAAAAGGCTATTTCCTTATTAAAAGCTTCTATGGTTTGAAAGTTTTTCTTGTAATTAATCAAAATCTCCCTCCTTGAATCATCCACACTACAGTTCAATTTAAGTAGACACAAAATCTTTCTTTTATTTTCTTTTTCCTCTAGAGGCATAGCTTACCTGCCATTGGGGATTCTCTGGGGGGCCAAAATAGGTCAATAAAAATCATCATAAACAAGGTATGTCTTTTTATATGTCCTCAAATAAAGCCGAGAGTTAACAAACAGCCCACAACATTATTCCTTGCTTTGCTTTTTGTGAATACTTCAGTAGATATTCTTTGAAATCCTGAAACTTTGGTTGAAAATTTCAAAACACCTCACCTCCACGACACCTTATTCTTTTAAAACCAGGACAACTAACAGTAAGATAAGATGTTGCCCTATTCCACTCTGTTTTCCTATTCTTCTAAAATGTCAAGGAGCCTCTTTTTCTGCGGGTAGTGGAACCTTTTTATGGTTTGCCAAAAAAAACAGCCAGTATATCACTTCACATGACACCTGGAGCACCAAAATGGTCCAGAGGACTCTGTCTGTGACACCGTTCATCCCATGTGAATGCACAGTGAAAAAAATTCATAAACAGGAAGACATCTTAGTTTCCTATACGGCTTTCTCCTCTCATCCATCCCACTCCTTAAGAGCAGGGACCAGGCTGACAATAAGACTAGAAATAGAGTCTCTAATGGAGGAGACACGCTGCGGAACGCAGGGTCTCTCACCCCCTTTGTGAGAAGAGAGAAGTTCCTGCCGCTTTTACAGATTATTTTGCTAGGGAATAAAGAAAATCTTGCCATTTTCCCTATGTCAGATGTAAAAATAAAAAGCATAGAAGAGAAGAATGGGGCCATAAACTTGATATAGCGTATCGCAAGGGAGTTTCATCAGATAAACTACGGAGACAGTTTCGATGATGCTCTTGTCAGAAAACACATGGTATGATACACTGTATATGTGCCAGATAGCTTCTGCACTTTCAGAAATGTCATTTCTAAAAATGTCTATCCATTTGGAAAATAAGTATGCAATAAATCTGTAAATATTTATTATAAAAGCAATAAGAAAACAGTAAAGAATGAATGCTGCTTCTGACAACACTGCATAAACTGTTACCAACAGACCTTTGGAACCGACAATTCTGTTTCCAGATCAGGGGCCAGGTCCCAAACACGACAATGACTGAGGCCACAGCAATGCATTCCACAGCCACCCTCCTGCCGTCGGAGGTCTACCTAATCGAGGTACCAGATGATGAGATGCTAAAACATACAGCTCTTGTATTTCTGAATCCATATGTCTTGCTTGATCAATGAACCAAAATAGTTACTCTTTGGAATGGAAAAGCTGCAAGAATTTGCTGTTCTTTTTTGTTCTCAGTCCTACAGGAAAGGGCTGAGAGACGACAAGAATAGGAAAAGAATATCCTGTAGAAGGATATTTGCACTTCAGGACTTGGAGCACCCCAAGGCTGTCCTTTCAAAGCATCCTCTTCCTTTGCCAGTGGTCACTCTGCTTTGCTTGGCAACTCAATTCTCTCCTTGTTAACAAGCTAGGTGATGAAGGCCAGAGGTACCTCTGTTTATTTAAGAAAACCAAATTAGCTCACCTTTCCTAAATAACTGTCTTCTGGACAACTTAGCTCAACACTTCTTGACTTAATCCACAGAATTAGAACATCTGCTTTAAATTGAAGATGTACAGAGGGAATTATACCTACTCCATCTAGAGATTGTTTGCTTCTGATGTCATTCTTGATTAGATGATTTTGGAATTTTGATTGCTTCACATTAGATCATTATGATTTCAAAATGCAGCTTGTAAATGTATTCAGTTCATCAAGGGCTATAAATATAAACTACAGGCCTTTCCTTTGCATGGGTCCTCTTAGAAGCTTGTAGGTTCACAGGAAACCAAAAGAAATATCTTCAAGAAAAGGTGAGAAACTCCTACATTAAAAATAATTTTCTGAACATCTGGCCTCAGATTCAAGAGTTTGATAATCATGTGCATTCTCTGGTTTGAAATTTAAATTAATGACTACAGGGTAATGAAGGCTGACTCTTTGGAAAAACAGATGTAAAAAATTTGAGGACTACTCATGCTCTGTTCAGCAAAACAATTACATGATTAGGTAATAAAATTCCTCCAGATTTTTCTTCATGGTTTTGGATTCTATCTTCGACTTTCTATTCTTTTTTTTTTTTTTTTCGACTTTCTATTCTTAAAAGAAACTATCCGTTTTCTATCCACAATTCCTTTGTAGAAGTGAGATTTGGATCTGACGTGGTGAAATAGGGGTGGAGTGGGGGAAGGAGTATCTATTTATAGAAAAAAAATATTTCAAGTTCCTACATTAAAATCCAATTTCATGTATTTTAAAACTCAAATGCCCTGGAATTTGATGGCTTCTTTCTTTTAATCAGCTAAATATATTCTACAAATTTCAGATTCTCTGATTCTACAAGTTTTATGTGCATTCTACACGCACATGTCACTGCTGCTATGTCTAAGAATGATGACGAAGGGATAATAAGATGTGGATCAGAAGGGTGGTGGGTCAGTTTGCAGGGGGAACAGGGAGCAGCATCATTTACTTCCTCCAGGTTGCAGTTCAGCAGGAAAACTCGCCTCGCTGACACACAATTATGTGTCATGAGTTACAGCAGTAATTAAGTCTCTAGAACAGCGAGCTACCTCAAGAACCCTGCAGGATTTCAGGTGGCTGGCTCCCAGCACTGAACCATCTAGTACCTCACTGTGCCTCATCCATCTGCATCACCCCTCTAGTTATCACCACGCTAAGCCAGGAGACCATGCTTGGCTCTAAGACACATTTCTGTTGTCTGCATAGCAAGTAACCTCTCTCTCCATTTCCTAAATACTTGCTTTTAAAAGGAGGCTCATTATCCCACATGGGAGAAAACCAAGTGTCTCCATCACTCTCTTTTCTTCCTTCCCCAGAGCTCCTCACCCGGGGAGTGAGCGCGCTCTCCCATCTCAGGGTACCACCTCTGCAAAGGTCAGCTACAGCCATTTCTTTTCAGTCCTCCGGGCCCCTCCTGAAGCTGGATACACATTGGTGATGGTACTTTCTGTTTATTCACTCAGCAAATATTTATTGATGCACCAACAGCTGAGGCATGTAGACTAATTATCTGCGAAGGGAGAGAGAGAAGGAGACAAATGAAGAAAATGAGAGCCATAAATCCAGAAGAAGATGGGCTTTCACAGGAACACCCAGAAAGCCAGGCTGTTTTCTAACTTCTCAATCGCTGTGTGGGTCCTCTTTGTTGGCAGTGCATTCCGCACCCCCCTTGATGGGATCATATGTAAAGAGTTAAGCATCAGAGAGATGTCATGTTATAGAATGTATGGCCCTTTTATGTACTTGCGCAATGGGAATATTAAAAAGAAAAAAAGAAGAGAAGGCATTCTCACACCATGCCCAGCACAGACACGTCTCAGAGCAGGATGGGAGGGGAGCAAGATCAGTCCAGGTTGTAGCTGACGGGCCAGTTATTTGTACCCTGGGCTCCATGAAATGATCCTCGCAGTTTTGGGGAACTAACTTCTGCGACCAGGTGGCAGCCCAGAAGTGACTTCCCTGGGGAGAGGAGAAGTCACACCCCCTTCCTTCCTGGCCATCCTCGGGGTGGTCCCCTGGCCTCACCCCGTGGGCTGGAGGCAGGGTGGTGGGATCCACGCAGACTATGATTAAATGACTCATCTCCTTCGCGTGACATGTTTTGAAGGTTACTCACCAGCAGCAGCAGGGCCCCCACTCCGCTGTGGGTACGTGTCAAAAATGAGTCAAGATAATAAGGGACCTGAGGGAACACCCACAGTCTAGGTAAGGAGAGGAGCAGCGTTTGTGCCCAGAGGCGACACTCAACCGAGCACTTTCCATCTGCCCTTTGGAGAAACCTGACCTTAACAACAGGATCAATTCTTGGTTTACCACTAGTTACTCAGTGGAGACCACAGACTCGTCTTTACCCAGGCCGTTGCTGACGGTAATGACGCCCACATCTTCAGTCCAGTCGATAGTGGCCCTGGCCCTCGCTCTTGAGGGCCCCTTGGCCAATTATGAGCGACCGTGAGACAGGAGCAGCCGCAGACCTCCGAGCCAACTTCATCCTCACCCATTCAGCATCTCAAAGTCATTGAGGAGAAATGAAATAAAATGAAAATGAGCCGAGCTCTTAGTTGTTGACTTGTATGTTAAGGAAGGCATATATTAAGAGTAAGAGAAAACAGAAGCAGGCTGTCACTATGTTTTGTTGAAAAAAAAGAAAAAGACTTTGAGTCATTCAAATAGAAAAAGAAGTAGTGGGGAATTGTTTTCAGAGATTCCCTTTAAAGTTGCCATGAACAGAGAGTGGCACTAGAGGATTGGGGGGAACAATTTTCCCAGTAAATGATCCAGAAACTCATAGTGGGATAGGGCAGCTGACATTCGTTAAGTGCTAACTCATATCAGGCTGTATATGACTACACATATCTTGTCTAATTTTTAAAAGCCTTCCTTGGTAAATAGTGGTATTCCCAGTTCATAGACAGGGAAAATTGGACCTCAATTTTTTTTAATGCATATCTTAAATAATAAAGTCTAAAAACTCTTAGAACAACGACATTTCTTTTTTACTTCCCTGAAGTATTCCAGTACGTAAAAGAAACCTTGGTACGCAGTAGGTGGAGCTCTTTTAACATAATATGTTATATAGCATATATATGTATGAATATTTGGTTAGCATTCATCCTTTTTTAGGGCTTCCCTGGTGGTTCAGCTAGTAAAGAATTCTCTTGCAATGCAGGCAGACCCAGGTTTGATCCCTGGGTTGGGAAGACCCCCTGGAGAAAGGAATGGCAATCCTCTCCAGTATCCTTTCCTGGAGAATTCCACGGGCAGAGGAGCCTGGTGGGTTACAGTCCATGGGGTCACAAAGAGTCGGACACGACTGAGTGGCTAACACACACACACACACACACACACACACACACACACACACACATCCTTTTTTGCCTCCCTAGCAACCAAGCAGCTTTACTACTTGAGAGATCTTCCCCTGGGTTATTCTTGATGCTCCTGTGAATACAGCCACACCGAAGGAGCCAGAAACACTCTTTTCTTCCCACTGGCATACACGGCACAGGAAAATGGCAAGTCCCTCCAGCACCAGGACTTTCTCCGTGAGTGTAAGACACAGAGGAACAGAGGAAGCTAGAAACGACCCCAGCAGTAGCAGCACAGCGGAAAGCCGAGTTATAAGGCAGCCTTCAGAATCCAACGGCAGAAAGAGTAACTAACAACACACGCAGTGGATGATTAAGTACCAGGAAGGCCGTAGAGGTGATCCGTAGTGAGCATTCTGAGTTAGAACACACCAAATGGATTGGAATAGTCAGAGGAGCAGTTGTTGGAGAGGTTGGGGCTTTGATCACACCTCGCAGTACACACAGGATTTGGAGAGGGAGGGTCACCTGATCATCCACCAACAATCACATCAAGCCCGAGTATCTGGACTCTAAGATGAACCTGAAGCTTGTGAGTGTGCTCGGGCCCAGAGAGGGAGCAGGGGGCTATGTCATGGGGCTGTGCTGACTCCCTAAAGCAGAATCACTGCAGAATCACTGAATCCTCACACCGCGCCGAACTGATCCAATTTGATCTTTCCTATACTTAAGACAGTTAAGAATCTGCTTGCAATGAGAGAGATCTGGGTTCAGTCCCTGGGTTGGGAAGATTCCGCTGGAGAAGGTAATGGCAACCCACTCCAGTATTCTTGCCTGCAGAATCCCATGGACAGAGGAGCCTGGCGGGCTACCGTCCAGGGGGTCACAAAGGGTTGGACACCAGTGAGCACCGAACACTTTCACTTTTTTTCATACTCAGAAAACAAAGGAAAGCTTTGCATGAATCCTTCCCCTGATTCAGTCTGTAACCCTGGGGAAAATCTATGAAGCAGAGGTTTTAGACTCTCTCTGCCACCCAAATCATTACTCTTTTTCTTAAAGAAGACCCGTTCTGGGACTTCCCTAGTGGTCACCAGTGGCTAAGACTCTGCACTCCTAAGGCAGGGGTTCCACGTTCAATCCCTGATCAGGGAACTAGATCTCAAATACCAAAACTAAGAGTCCTCATGCGGCAACTCAAGATCCTGCGCGCAGCAGGCAAGACCCAGTGCAGCCAAAATAAAATTTAAAAATAAATAAATATTTTTAAAAAAGAGTACCCATGCCAATCTACTTCACTCCAGAAGCTTGTTCTCCCAAGACCAAGCTGGTCCACTACCACTAGAAACTGGTTAAGATACTAGCTGATAAGGTGATCAGCTCTCAGGAAAGTTTTATAATAAAAAGTGGGAAACCTACAAAGCCTCGTAAAGTGGGGGATAGTCACACAAAGGGACAGGTAACCATTTAAGGCAACTGTGTTTTAAAATTTATTTTTAATTGAAGGATAATCACATTAAAATACTGGTTTGATTTCTGCCATACATTAACGTGAATTAGCCATAGGTGTACATATTTCCCCTCCCTCTCGAACCTCCCTCCCCATCCCACCCCTCTGGGTTGTTACAGGGCCCCACTGCAAGCTCCCTGAGTCATATGCAAATTCCCACTGACTGTCTATTTCACATATGGTAGTGTGTAAGTTTCCATACTATTCTCTCTCTTCCTCTCAACCTCTCCTTTCTCCCCACACCCTGCCCTTGTCCATAAGTCTTCCTTCTATGTCTTCGTCTCCATCACTTAAGCAACTCCTTATTCCACTAGCTCATTCCTGTCGACACGCCATATGCCAGAGATGGGAGCTAGCTGAAGGCCAACGAATTCACAGAAAGACAAGAGAAGGGGAAGAAGCTTTTCAGAAGGCAGCCCAGAAGAACCTGCAAAACTGGGGAGAAACTTGGAAAATGTATAAAGCATTAAAACTTCTGTCTTGAAAGAGCCTCTAAAGAAAAGAATGACTTCACAGTTTGGGAGCATGAGGATCTATAATGAAGCCCAACCAAACTCCAGAAGGGAGATTACTGGGAGAATCGGCAAAGGGGGAGGCAAAGATGAACTATTTGAGTCCAGCCCACAGCAGAGGGGGACCCAGGTGGATACGAAAGGCTCAGGACACAGCTGTCCTTCTTGGCAGAGGGCAGCATTCACTCATGCCACCTGCAATATCTCTGATGCGAATTCATGATTGCTCAAGGAAAACCACCACGTTTAGGCCCATCTGTCCTTTATATCCCAATGGCTATACTCTTTGCAGATTTAAACACAATTTCCAATACAAAGAGTTTTTTTATGTGCAAATCCGTAAAACAGAGTCCTTGCTATACTCTAGGTTAATTTGATAATGCTGCATATGTCAATGGTCAAACAGATATATGATGACCTGGGAAATGATGTAAATAAGCAGATTCTGATTGTAAATCACCCTGGTGTTTGAGGAAGGGCGTGAACTCTTGAGCATCCCATTATACTTCAAAACCCTTCATAAAATGGGTCATCTGGCAACTGAAAAGACCCAGGATAGCTTTGCAGAAACATATTCCAAACTCTTTCTGGCCATCGGCTTTTCACAAGAGTCCAGCACACCCACATTCCCCTCAGTATCTTCTTATCCTCTTTCTCTCACTCAGGAGAAAATAAGTACCCATCTACTCGGAGAAAACAGTATCCATCAGGTCAGGAATAAGTCAATGTCACACCACGTCAGGATTCCAACCGGCACAGCGATGACTCTTCCCCGGCTACAAAGGACTTCATCTCTATTATTTCTTTTGAGCCCTACAGTTGCTCTCCCAAGGGGAAGCAAAATAAATATTTAATGAGCCATATGCAAAGCACTGTGCTGGGTGAACACACATTTTCATTCATTCCATCCTCATCAGTACCCACAAAGCAGGTGTTTACATTCCCTTTATCACAGATGAGGAAACTGAGACTCGAAGAGGGGACCCATCTGAGATGTCCCACGGCTAGGAGTGTCCAAGACAGGAAGTGCGACAAGGTCCCCAGGCTGGAAAGCCCACGCCCCTCTTTCTGCTGCTGCAGTCTCCCTCCTGAACCGGGGCTTCCCCCGGGTCTGTGGATTAGACAACACTAGTTTGGTAAAGAGAACAGCTGATGGCTAAGTGCCCGCCTCCATTTTTCTGATGGGTGTGGACGGAGGGGTGGAAATGCTGTTCTAATAACACAATGCTAAATAGTAAGAGCAAGGGGAGTGGGGTGGGCAGTGGGGAGGGACAGTCTTTCAGGGGAACAGGTTGGGCGGCCACATTTAGCCCAAATGCCATGGGTTTCAGAGAACTTGGGTCCCAAATCCACTTCATTATTCCCACTGAGTGCCTTTATTGTAGGGCAATATTTCAAACTTCTAAGAAAAATATATACCAATAAACTATATTTGTGGGACCTCCCCAGTGGTTCAGTGGTTAAGACTCCTACCTTCCAGTGCAGGGGACATGGGTTTGCTCTCTGGTGGGGGAACAGAGTCCCACATGCCATGGGGTGTGGTCAAAATTTTTTTAAAAAATCATATTTGTATATTTTATAAATTGAGGATGTATGTAATACTCACTTATGTAAAAAAAAACAAAGTGCTGTTCTTTTTTTTTTTTCCTTCCGGTTTTACTGAGATGTAACTGACACCACAGCACTGTGTTTTAGGTATAGTATAACGATTTGACTTCCATACACCATGAAGTGATCATCACAGTAAGTTTAGTGGACATCCATCATCTCATATAGACACACAATTAAAAAAAGAAAAAAAACATTTTTTCCTTTTAATGAGAACTCAGAATTTACTCTTAACAACCTTCATATAAAACATACTTCAGTGTTAATTATATTTATCATGTTGAACACTACACTCCTAGTACTTATTTATAACTGGAAGTTTGTACCTTTTGATTGCCTTCATCCGATTCCACCTCCCCACCCCCTACCTCTGGTAACCACACTTCTGATCTCTTTTTCTATGAGTTTGTTTTTTATATACAATTGACCAATAACACTGTGATAGTTCCTGATACAAAACACAGTGACCTCGTATTTTTATACATTAAAAGGATCCCCATGATGACTCTAAACACACCATTCCATTATTATTGACTCGAGTCCCCACACTGTACACTTCATACCTGTGATCCATTTATTTTGTAACTGGAAGTTTGTTAATCCTCTTAATCCCCGTCACATATTATGTTCACCTCCTCATCTTGCTCCCTTCTGACAATTACCCATTTGTTCTCCGTATCCGTGACCCTATTTCTGTTTGACGTTTGTCCATTTGTTTTGTTTTTTAGAGCAATTTGGCCACATGAAGTTGGACTCCCTCACCCCCAACAACCCAAGAATCCCTCTTCTAGATGTATGACAGAGACACTCTCCCATCTGCATGGGAACGTTCACTGCAGCGTCAGTTGTAAAATGGTCACTTGGAAGCCACCCACGTACCTATGAGTGTGCTTGGACGTGGTGTCTTCATAGAACAGTATACACAACATCCATTGAAGGGAATCAAGATGAGCAAACCTCATATGAGAATGCTAGTTAAAGAAAAAGGCAAGTGTCTAGACAAAGAGAAATATCATATGATATCACTTATATGTGGAATATTGTTTTTAAAAAATGATACAAATGATACAGACTCACAGACATAGAAAACAAACTTATGGTTACCAAAGCAGAGGGAGGAATAAATTAGGAATTTGGGATTAACAAAGACATACTATATGTATAAAATAAAATAGATAAACAACAAGGTCCTACTGTATAGCACAGGGAACTATAGTCAACATCTTGTAATAAACTATAATGGAAAAGAATTTGAAAATGAATATAAATAAATATATATATATAACTGAGTCACTTTGCTGTACACCTAAAACATTGCAAATCAACTATACTTCAATTAAAAAATTTTTTTTTCATGTTTAACGTTAAAAAAAGAAGTCAAATAATATACATATATTTAAACACTGTGTCAAAATTTAGTCATAAACAGCACAGATTTTTATAGCTACAGCCTGTATTGTTTTATTCCTTCAAAGAACACGTGATGCACATTGGTCTAACGCTGAGATTTTGATAAATCATAAGGTTGAAATTCTATACTTGTCCTTGTAATATTTCATGATGATACTGTAAGATAGCAAAGAACGTGTGTCTTAGAAACACAGAAGAGCAAGAAGCACAAGGGTCCTGTTCCCTTGAGCGCCCCAGCTCCTACTCGAGCTCTGAGATGCTTTCGGCGGTGATGCCGCGCCGACCGGCCGCGGGCGCGGAGCTCGCCCGGCTGGGCGCGTTTCCCTGCGGTCCGCCGCCCCGCGCCCCGCGTTTCCCTGCGGTCCGCCGCCCCGCGCCCCGCGTTTCCCTGCGGTCCGCCGCCCCGCGCCCCGCGTTTCCCTGCGGTCCGCCGCCCCGCGCCCCGCGTTTCCCGGGGGCGCTCCCCGCGCCCGCCGCCGCGCACCTCCACCCGCCCGCCGCCGCCTTCTCTGCGATTCAACAGCTGAATGTCTGCCGAAGACAGATGATGTCTTTGTGTTTGAGCAACAGAAAACTAGGGCTGTTGGGCTCATAAAAAGATAATTAAGTCTTTAACCATTATTGAATGTGGCAGGGGGGAAAAACACAGAGCACTTGCCCAGCCTTCGCGGAGGCCACGCTGGGAGAAGGAGCAATTCGAAGGAACCTGAGGCCAGACGGGGATGGATTTGGACATCGTTACCTCTCCGGGCTTCCATCGGGATAGGACATTTTTCAATCCTGCATTTTTACATTCACTCCCAAATTTTCCAAAGGGAAAGTGTCCCTCCCGGGGGCTGCTTTTCACACGACTGACACAAAATGGAGGAGGCCTGGACTGAAATTAAAGGCTCGCGTTATCGGACTCTTCAGTCCTCTGCTCCACGCGACCTCAGCTGGGCCACGCTAGCCGCTGGTTGCCCAGGTGCCCGCCCCAAGCTCCCTCCGGCTGGCCTTCTTCACAAGGCTCCCTCCGGCTTAGACCACTGGTCTCCTCTGCCCAGCCAGCTCCTGCCCCTCAAGTTGTGCAAGCAGGAGTGGCTCAAATCTCCCTTTCTTTCCAAAATCTTCCCAACTCCGCTTGCATTCCTCCTCTCTGTCCCTCATGAATCAAAGTACGTTTTGCCCAGTATGCGTGGGTCCCTCCCTGGAGGTCAGGGAAGCCTGGAGTGCTGCAGTCCATGGGGTCACAAAGAGTCGGAAACGACTTAGGGACTGAACAACGATAATTGTGATTCATCGGACAAGTTTTATCTTTCTGGTCATACTTAAACAAAACAGGGAGGTGGTGGTGTCTCATTCATTTTTCAATCATTCATAATACTTAAAGCAGAGCATATAGTACACGCGTAATACATCTTTGTTAAAGGAATAAATATTTCAAAATACCTTCTATATTTCAGGCTATTTCATATTCAATTTAGTGGTTGGGATCCCTTGACAAATTTTCTATGTAGGGAATGAAGATAAACCTTTTGCTTCCTGGTGACCTAAACAGAGCTAATTACAGAAATCAAAGGACAGAGATGATGGAATTGTTAATATATTCTCTTGACCAGTAGTTTTGGATCCTGGCTGCACCTATAATCACTTGGGGAGCTTTGAAAAAATACCAATATCTAGACCTTTTTGAAGCAGTTAATTTGGGATAAGGCCTGAGTGTCTGGAATTCCAAGTCCCCTCCTTCTCCCCACCCTGGGAATTCTAACGTGCAGACAGAGCTGGGGACCAGTGCCCTGGAGATCCAGGCTGAGGTCTGGGGGTACCAGCTTTGAAAGGAAGCTTGAACAATGTAATAAGCAAAGGAATGCCAACCCTATTTGCATCAAAGACCACAAACTGCTTAAGCACCACCTTCCCAGCAGTTTTTATTCAAACGATGGATGAGCTCATTCGAAGCACATCTTATCTGTTTGTTAAAGCACTTACAGGATTCTCTTAAATGCATAGGCAACTTCCACTTCCCCTTGTCCTGTCAGCAGTTACTGCCTGAATTTGAAAGTCATAAAACTCCTTTCCTTAAATAAAAATTCTTAAAAGTTCTATAAACTATGTATCTCCTTAAAGAATATGAGGGCTGGACCATGTAGCTATAAGCAAAATGTGGGTACAAAATCATGCCCAGTTGAAAGAGTGGAATATAAAATAGTATTAGATGCAACTGTATGCAAAGTAATACAACTATGGGGTATTTTTAATGGAATTTTTTTCATTCATTGGGTACAATATACAATAAAGCTTCCAAAGTATTTTAAAAGTGCAATATAATTCAGTTATAGATTTTCTAGAAGGTTGAGTTGACACTAATTAAGGCATGTTTACATCAGCATTTTTGATGTTTTCCAAGCAAAAGCTACTCTGCAATTCAGTCTCAAATGAATTTCTTTCTCAATGGCTCTATTTTGGTGGCCTCCTGACTTGGGGCCTTTAGAAGGCTTTAGTTCAGTGATTGCTTTTTTTTCAATCTTGCCCTTGAAAACACCCCTTCTCCCTTTAGTGACATCACATAACTGGACAATTCTGGAACTACACTGTTGCTGATCTTTTAATTCCTTGCAAACAGCACTTTTGTCAACTCACTATGGTAAGATGACACGCAGGCTTAAAAATTAAGAATAACTTCTTTAACCTTGAAAAAAATTTTGTTTACCTTTTGTCTTCAGAAGAAATGAAGTAGCAATCTGCATTCTTTACTTCACAAAATGTGTGTTTTTTGAAAAACAAGAATCTATCTGGTTGCCTATTAGAATCTTTAAGCAATCTAGCTAGCTAGGAATCCTAAGATTATCTCATTGACAAGGGAAAAACATTTTTTCCTACATAAAATAACTGCTTTTAACTAACAGGAATAAATGCTATTTTTATTTGTTTTTATCTTTAACCTAAGCTATAATTCACTTTAATTCAAGTGGAAAACAGCAGTGTTTCCAAGTTGATCTTCTTAACCTAAGACCTCTTCAAGAAGTCAGACAGCAGTAGGAACGTCCAAGTTTTCCTTTCCTATGCCAAGGAAAAAATAAAGTCAACATCCTTATGTCCATGCAGGATTAATGAAAGGATTTCCAGTTAGTCTTGTGTAAGACTTTGAAATTTTCCTCAATTTTTTGAGTTTCCAAGAGCTTAGTAACCTTGGATGAATGAAATATTTACCTCTCAAGTCTGTGGACTGGATCAGTTGCTATTGGTGGACTGTTGTCATTATTCACAATGTGAATTAATTTATTCCAAAAGCATAGAATGAATACTTACCCTTGCAATGCTTGGAAGAAGGAAAATCAAGATGCAGCTTTTTTCCTTAAATAGCACACAGATTGCTGGGGGAGTGGTAGTGGTGGGGGTGAGGGGGATATGTTTGGAGACCTCAGAAACTTAGTCATTCACTGTCTACTTCTCGAGACAGGTATTCTGCTGAAAATACATTAACAAATGACACAGGCATGCTCCCTGCCCTTCTGAAAGCAGGAATCTATCAAAAGAGACGGGTATCGAAGTACTAATCACATAATTAAGAAAATAATTTGTGATTTCCCAGGTGCCGCTAGTGGTAAAGAATCTGCCTGCCAATGCTGGAGATGCAAGAGATGCGGGTTTGACCCCTGGGTCAGGAAGATCCCTTGGAAAAGGAAATGGCAACCCACTCCGGGATTCTTGCCTGAAAATTTCCATGAACAAGAGGAGCCGGGCGTGCTACAGTCCATGGGAACACAGAGTGACGACTGAACGACGGAGTGACTGAGCACACAGACACACTCCAGTGTGGTGGGGGACAGCATAACATCCCCAGATGCTCACATAACAAGAGGCTGTGCAAATGGCCCCACAGTTACCTCCAAAACTCTCATTCCCTGTGGATCCCCTCACTTAGATTCCTGCTGTCACTACACCCGCCATGGATCAAAATCTCCACTCTTCTTCCTTCTTAGTAGAACAGGTTTTCAGGTTTGCTATGCACTAAGGCAGGAGAGGAAGAAAAATTACCAAAATGGATTTGCAAGTAGGATCTAAAAACACATTTCCAGGGCTTCCCTGGTGGCTCAGTGGTAAAAAAACAAAAAACCCACCTGCCAATGCAGGGAACACGTCCGTTCCCTGGTCCAGGAAGCTCCCACACACCACACAGCAGCGAAGCCCAGGAGCCACAACTATTGAGCCTGTACCCTAGAGCCCAGGAACCACAATTGCTGACCCGCACGCTGCAGCTGCTGCAGCCGGGAGCCCTAGAGCCTGCTCCGCCAGAGCCCGCAAGGAGCACGTGAGCAGGGGAGCCGCCCGAGGAGAAGCCTGCGCACCCCGCCAGAGGAGCCCTGCCCTCCACGAGGGGACAGCGCTTGCAGCAGC
Source organism: Muntiacus reevesi (assembly GCF_963930625.1). Taxonomy (NCBI): domain Eukaryota; kingdom Metazoa; phylum Chordata; class Mammalia; order Artiodactyla; family Cervidae; genus Muntiacus; species Muntiacus reevesi. Next base: position 53,252,796 of record NC_089252.1, read on the forward strand.
CGAGACCCGGCTCAGTCAGTACTGAGCCACAAACTAGTGTTTGAAGCAAACGAAATTACTCAAAGAAAACATGGGAAATTTTGTTAGAATTTTGAAGCAAGAAAAGGATTTTCTAGAGAAAATATCAAACCACCCAGAAGTCAAAGAGTGTAGCTTGACAAGTTGGACTACAACAAAATTGAACATGTCTAAGAGAAATCAGTTGGTGACGGACCCGGAAGCCTGGCATACTGCAGTCCATGGGGTCGCAAAGAGTCACGATTGAGCGACTGAACTGAACTAAAGAGAAATCAAAATCAAAAGACAATAACAAACTAGAAAACAAATGACAATTTAAACAAATTTAAACAATTTAAAACAAAATCTTATTTAATAGAAAAAATCTTTGCAAATATGAGGGCTAACAGTTTAAGAGGAAGGTGGGCAAAAGATATTATCACAGTTGGTGGTGAAAGAAATATATAAGACTTTTAACAGATGAAAAGGTACTCAAACACATTTGTGAAAAGAGAAATACAGAGAGAAAACAAGAGAAGGGGAAAGAGAGATTAATGCCAAGTGAAGTTAAGTGTTTAATCATACACTATTAATTGGCAAAAGTGTCAGAGAGCAGGCACGCTCACTCATAACAGTAGGAGTACGCTGTTGCTAGGAGTGTAAAATGGTGTAACCACAATAGAAAATAGTATGGTGGCACTTCAAAAATTAAGTACCATATGATCCAGCAATTCCACTTCTGGGTATATATCCAAAAGAACAGAAAGCAGGATCTCAAAGAGATCCTTTCACATCCATTCATAGCATCATTATTCACAATAGCCAAGAGATGCAGGCAACTCTTTGTGCACTGACAGATAACTGAATAAACAAAGTGTATTCTATACACAAGATGGATTATTCAGCCTTTGAAGAGGAGGTAAATTCTGATACATGTTACAACATAGGTGAAGGTTGAGGACATTACCCTAAGTGAAGTAAGCCAATCACAAAAAAGGCAAATACTAGGTATTTTTACATCTATGAGATATCCAAAATAGTCAAATTTGTAGAAATGGAAAGCTGAACAGTAGTTGTTAAGGGGTGGAGGTTAGGGGAAATGGAGAGTTTTTGCTAACTGAGCACAGAGTTTCAGGGGTTTTTTTTTCCTTAAAAAATTTTTTTTTCTATTTTAGGGACTTCCCTGGCAGTCCAGTGGTTAAGACTCTGAGCTTCCACTGAAGGGGGCATGGGTTCAATACCTGGTCATGGAATTAAGATCTCAAGTACTGCACAGTAGAGCCAAAAAAAAATTTTTTTTAACTTTTTTATTTAAAAAAGGTTTATACTGACTACTACAATATTATACAGTAATTAGCCGCCAACTAATAAAAATAAATTTAAAAAAATGTTTATATTGGAGGCTGGTTGATTTACAATGTTGTGTTAGTTTCAGGTGTTTAGCAAAGTGATTTAGTTATACACATATATGCTCCCTGATAGCTCAGTCAGTAAAGAATCTGCCTGCAGTGGTGGAGACCTGGGTTCAATTCCTGGGTCAGAAAGATCCCCTGGAGAAGGAAATGGCAACCCACTCCAATATTCTTGCTTAGAAAATCCCAAGGACTGAGGAGCCTGGCAGGCTACAGTCCAAACGGTTGCAAGAGTCAGACATGACTTAGCACTATTTTTCTTTCTTTATACATGTATCTGTTCTTTTTCAGATTCTTTTCCTATATATGTTATTACAGACTATTGAGTAGATTTCCCTTTGCTATACAACAGGTCCTTGTTGATTACCTATTTTGTATATAGTGTGTATATATTGATCTCAAACTCCTAATGGGCACAGAGTTTCCGTTTTGCAAGATAAAGATGTTCTGGAGATTGGTTGTACAACAATGTGAATATACTTAACACTACTGATGTGTATACTTAGAAGTGGTTATTTTAAGTTATTTTACCACAGTTTAAAAAAAAATGTTTTAAAGATAATTTTTTACGAGTAGGAGTGTAAACTGACGCAACCTCCATAATGAAAATTTAGCAAATATCTATTTATAGATATATAATACCTACAAAATTTTCTATTCACATACCCTTTGATTAATAATTCCACTTACAGAAATTGAAACTAAAAATATACTCACACATGTGTAAAATTAGGTACCTAAGAAGATATTCACTGCAACTTTGTTTAATACAGCAATACAGAGACTGGAAGCCACTTAAGAAGCTATCCATGAGAACTTTAAATAATACATTCAAAGAATGTCTTTAAATAACATCTTTGAAACCCTTCCATAATAACTTAAATAAACTGGTAAATCCATAGAACATTAAAAGGGGGAAAAAAACGAGGTAGCTCTCTATAATGGAATGATCCCAATTACACTGTTAAAAGAAAAAAGGAGCAATGCGCAAGGATGTGTTTACAAAATGCGTAAACACGTACTTTCAGGAGGAAAATGAAGATTTATCTTTGTGTAAGGACATCTTTATCAAGATACACAAGAAACTGATAATTTAGCACAAACTGAGAGAAAGATCGACTTTGCAGGATGAATATTTTTGTGTACTTTAATTTTGTATCATGTGTTTTGAATTTGTATCATAATGAGACATTAGCCCCCAAATATCCGAGTCCTAAGAAAACTTCTGCTGTCAAAATCCCTTGCCTTTACCTGCCTTCCTTCTCGCCCAGCTCCCCACCTGTCTTTCAGCCTCACCCATCACAGACACACAGAACCTTGTCTCACCAAGCCCCAGCAGTCTGCCCATCCATTTGGTTTTTCCGCAGAGTAAGGAAAATCTTTTTCAAAGGAAACTGACTTAAAATCAAGCAGAGAATAATAAGGGGTCATGCAAAAAAGGCTCATCTCTCAGGTGAGCAATGTTAGGTAGCAGCAACACCTTAACTCTGTACGCCTGCAGGTTCAGTTGCTTTCGGTCCTGTCAGACTCTTTGAGACCCAGGGTGCCAGGTAGAAGCAGGTGTGAGGTGACGTGATCTGCTCTAAGTGGGGTGGGAAAGACGCGGAGGGCTCCACTTCACCCCAGGACCCTGGTAGTCTGTAGATCCCAGGTGGACGCTGGGGCCTTCCTAGTCTTATAGAGGTAAACGTAAGGGGCGCTGATGGGAGCAAAGGTGGTATTCCCCACCCTCCCTACAGATGGGGAGGGCAATGGGCGGGTTGGAGGAAATGTCAAATAGCTGAGGAGAATTTAGTTAGATGACCGGTAGGCCCTGGGTTTTGAGATTTACATAAAGAATGCTAGCAGAGCCCATGGGAACAGGTTCAAATCCCAGCTCCTCCCCTTACCGTTATCACAAGTGTTAACTGAACCTCTCGGGTTGCAGTTTACTCACTTACAAAACGGCGGCAATGATGACTTTCTCAGGAATTACAGGAGGTCCCCCTGAGAACCTGGACAAAGCGCCTCCCGCCTGCACCCCACACGCTGGAGACGCCCTTCTCTGGCGCCCGGGGTCCACTCCCAGGTCTGCTCTGAGTCCTAACATGTGACTGGGTCTGACTCCACCCCCAACTCTAGGGCAGTCTTGGGATCCAGATCAAGGAAAAGTTGGGCCGATATTTGTCATTGTTCAGCTCTTGAAGGAAAGTAAGGTATTTACCCCACGGGCAGAAATCTAAGCTGACACTGGCCTGCAGGTGGAGGTGACTATTGAACCAACGTGTGCAATTCAAGAGTGAAGTAAAACTGGAGGAGAACAGAGTGGAGAGATGGAATGATCCATGCTTCTTCCTGAGGCCCTGGATATACTTAGCCCTGTAGCCAGACTGTCCCTGACTTTTCTAGAAAGGAACCTACACCATCCTTTGGGTTGATTTATTCTTTCCCCCTGGGAGTTGCCACTCAGTGCGACCAAACCAATACATATTCTTTCCATCTCCCACCCCTCAATAACTGCAAGTTCCCCAATGTAAACACTTTGGTGCCAAAGAAAAGGAGTTTATCTCTTTGTCTTCCCTCTTCCCAGCAATAGAGCAACACGGTAGAAACAGCTTGCCTGCCGGGTGGCGCGATCTCCCCTTCCCAAACAAGCACCTTTGGGTCCCACTGGAAGCAAGTCCACCTAGCATCAGAAACAGCCACCTGCTTTTCGCTCCCTCCTTTCCTCCTCACGTGTCTTTCCTGCCTTCCCCGCCCCCCACCCCGGTTTCCCAGTCGGTGAAGGTCCCCATATGGACACGCTGATTCCCTCCCTGGCCTTCTCCCCGAGTCTTCTCATCCCGCAGTCGATGGCCTCGGCTGCTACTGCCATACGTTTCCTCTCCTCCTCCATATTTCAGGGCCGGAAGACGCTTGTTAAACATTTGCTCCCCACACCTACCAGTGGATCTTCTTCTATTAAGGAGGGAGCTCTGCGTGGTGGCGGGATGGTTTCAGTCAACCTTGCATTTATAAATAGCTAACACTCCAATTGGTTGTGAGCCTGGCAGAACGGGTAACATATGCATGCCCCCCATTTGAGTGGGCCCAGCTTATGTTATGTTGAGCAATTTTTTTTTCCTCTAGAAACGAATAAAAATTAAATTATGACAAAATGCCTTCGTTCCCTATTATTCATCTCAGATGCTAGTTTTTAGTCATGCACTCCATTACTTTAGTCAGACTCCTCGTCATTGGAAGTCAGATAGCGATCCTCTTTGGGTAGAAAGGAGCTGCAAAATTTACAGGTGTGCCCTGTGATGTGTTACGATGTAATAGAATTGTGATTTGGGGTTTGCTTTTCCCCTAAAGCCCTGAACTAAAAACAAAATGACCACACATACAGCAAAATGAATCCTCAAAAACTGGGAAAGATTTTACCAAATTTGTTTTCTCCTTGCTTTCCTTAAAAATGTCATAAATCGTTTGGAATATCCAGCCAACCTTGCTGTAATCCCTGGTAATTAGGAACAGAAGGAGGCTGAACAAACAAGAGTCCCCATCCACCTCACCTTATCTGTCCCCTGTAACCTCCTCTCACACAAACAAAAACAAACAAAAAATTCATAACTCCTAGGAACAGCCAAATTGACCAGCGTTGGTTTTTGTTCGTCTACCCTCAGGAAAAGATGGCATCAGAGAAACAAAGACAGAAAGAGAAGATAAAGCCGTTATGGCCACACGCCTGGATAATCGGCTCAGTTTCCAGACTGAAAAGCTGGTACCCAGACAGGTGACCTGGCTGAACTGAGTGGTGGATGAGCCCAAAGAAGAACATGCACATAGACCTCCAGAAAAGCAACCAGCAAGCCAAAATGCTTCTGTACCAATAGGGGGAAATTCACCACCAGGACAAGAAATTCTCCCTTTAAAAAAAAAAAAAAAAACACTTACTCTTGTCTCATACTCACAGAGTTCGTTTATTGCTACCTGAAAGCTACTTATGCCTATGAAATAATTAACCACCTGGAGTCACTCAGCCATTCAGTGACCACACCAAGGCAAGAGGTGGCCTCCTGACCTCACAGTGGATGGTCCCCCATGATCCTGCTCCTACTGTAAAACATTCGCAGTGTTTCCAGAAATTCTGGCTTGAGTGGTGTGCTCTGGCCGTTCAACTCTTTCTACGTGTCTGGGAGCCCTCAAAGTGGAGGAGAATGAGCAAGTGGAGGAGAAGGAATTTTCCAGAAAGAACACTGGCTCGGGAGTCACTGGACCTGGTTCGGTGGAGGCCCTACAGGTTTGGCTGAGCATCTTCTCTGCTTCACTCGGCCTTTCTCTGGTTGTGCGGGGTCTTCACTGCCGCACGGGCTTTTCTCTAGTTGCGGCAAATGGAGGCGACTCTTCATCGTCCTGCACAGGCTTGTCATCGCAGTGGCTTCTGTTACAGGGCATGGGCTCTGGGGCTCAGGCTTCAGTAGCTGCGGCTCCCAGACTCTGGAACACGAGTTCAGTAGTTGTGGCACACGGGCTTGGTTGTTCCAAGGCAGGTGGGATCTTCCTAGACCAGGGATCAGACCTGTCTCTCCTGCACTGGCAGGCGGATTCCTCACCACCAAGCCACCAGGGAAGCCCCCCTTGGCTCAGCTTTAAAATTAGGATTCCACTTCCTCTACTTTAGCTCACAAGAATGGCCTCAGGGCACAGAACACAACCTTACGAAGCATTCCCAGTGCTCCTCCACTATTTTTTAATTTGTTATTAAATTTAACAGCTGAAGATGGTAAGGGCAGTCTTTACATGCAAGAATATAAAAATAAAGTTCAAATATAGGCTCATGGTATATCTATCTACTTGTGAAAATAATACAACTATAGTTCAAGACAGAGCCATATTTTTGGTCCATATATTTTCATGCTAAATCCAACTGGTGTTCAAGCAGATGATATATTTTCTATTTTTTATTTTATTTATTCTGTTTACTCTGTTTCTTTTCTCATTATGACTCATTTTCTCAATTAAGATGCCCATTATACAGAGTGAAGTAAGTCAGAAAGATAAAGAACATTACAGTATACTAACACATATATACGGAATTTAGATAGATGGTGGCGATAACCCTATATGCAAAACAGAAAAAGAGACACAGAAATACAGAACAGACTTTTGAACTCTGGGGGAGAACGTGAGGGTGGGATGTTTTGAAAGAACAGCATGTATATTATCTATGGTGAAACAGACCACCAGCCCAGGTGGGATGCATGAGTCAGGTGCTCGGGCCTGGTGCACTGGGAGGACCCTGAGGAGTCGGGTGGGGAGGGAGGTGGGAGGGGGGATCGGGATGGGGAATACATGTAACTCTATGGCTGATTCATGTCAATGTATGACAAAACCCACTGAAATGTTGTAAAGTGATTGGCCTCCAACAAATAAAATAATATTAAAAAAAAAAAAAAAAAAGATTCCTATGTCAGAAGTTTTAGCATAAAGGCAAGATCTGTGATATTGGAATATAGTTATGAGCTATTGAAACAAACTCACAGGTTTAGGGGCTTTGCTGGTGGCTCACCGGTGAAGAACCCGCCTGCCAATGCAGGAGGTATGGGCTCGACCCCTGGGTCAGGATGATCCCCTGGGGGAGGAAATGGCAACCCACTCCAGTATTCTTACCTGGAGAATCCCGTAGACAGGGGAGCCTGGCGGGCTATAGTCCATGCAGTCACAAAGAGTTCAACATGACTTAGTCAACTACACAGATAATTATTCTTTCGTGTTCCTATGGACAGGTAATGAAACAGATTCTCAAACAATCAACCTTAAATATTGTCACTTTTTTTTTTAAGTCAGATGTACTGGGATGCAACTTGTCAGTGGGCCAGGTTATAAACACTAGTGGCATTTGTGCTAAGTCACTTCAGCTGTGTCCAACTCTTTACAACCCCATGGACTGTAGCCTGCCAGGCCCCTCTGTCCACGGAATTCTCTAGACAAGAACACTGGAGTGGGTTGCCATGCCCTCCTTCAGAGCATCTTCCTGACCCAAGAATCAAACCTGCATCTTTTACGTCTCCTGCGTTGGCAGGCAGGTTCTTGACCACTAACACCACCTGGAAAGCCCCTAGTGACATTAAAACTTTGGCCATAAGAAAAATGCTAAGAGATGAAGATATCAAATCTAAACTTCAAACCCATTTGAGAAGTAAGCAGGTTATAAATAAATGCAGAGAATATACATAATGTATCAAAACTGATTCCCTTCTGTGTGGTACTGTGCTGTGTTTAATTGCTCGGTCATGTCCTACTCTTCACGACCTCATGGCCCCATTTCTGCCAGTTTTGTGTTTTGTTTTTTTTTACATAAAATAAAAGCACTATCTATGCAGGTAGTGCTAGTGGTAAAGATCTCACCTGCCAATGCAGGAGACATAAGAGAGTTGGGTTCAGTCCTTGAGTCGGGAAGACCCCCTGGAGGAGGGCATGGCAACCCAACCCAGTATGCTTGCTTGGAGAATTCCCATGGACAGAGGGTCTGGTGGGCTACAGTCCATAGTTGTGTCCAAAGACTCAGATACAACTGAAGTGACTGAGCAAGCACTTGACTCTGCACCCTCCCCACCTCTCCCACCCACCACGTCACCCCACCATCACCAATGTCTGTCCCCCTCTTTTCTTCAGGTCCAGAGGGGTATAGCACAGTGCCTAATATTATGGATTCTGGAGTCAACATGTACAAATTCAGGCTCCAACTCTGCCTTGCACTGTGTGAGCTTGGTCAAGTTATATAACATTTTCAAGTCTCTATTTCCTAATATATCAAGTACAAATAATGACAGTATCTAATAGGGTCATGGCAAACAGGTGTAAAGTGTGGATCATAGTCCTTGATACCAAGAAAATGTCCAATAAATTCTACAAGAAAGTCCATCTTGATTGTCTGTCACACAGAGACATGCATCTTCCATGTCAGTTCATGTCCAGGAAGTGACTGTTTTGTATGAAAATTCTCATTACTTTTATAGAGTAGTAATTATAGAATAAGGGTCTGTTCTTATCTTTCAGTTGTCTCTTCTGTATGGGGTTTTGTTTTGTTTTTAAAATATATTTATCTATTATAGTAGATACTCCAAGTATCATCTGTAAATTATACTTACTGGTTTGTAGCATTTGTCTCTTAACCTTACTGTTACTTTTTCATTCTTAAAGTTATAACAATTATTTTGCCTTGTGGTATGCATGAGTACTCTGTTGCTCAGTCATGTCCCACTCCTTGTGACCCCAAGGACTGTAGCCCGCCTGGCTCCTCTGTCCATGGAATTTTCCAGGCAAGAATACTGGAGTGGGTTGCCATTTCCTCCTCCAGGGAATCTTCCCAAGCCAGGGATCGAACCCCAGTCTCCTGAGTCTCCTTCGTCTCCTGCATCAGAGATGCATTTCTTTACCACTGTGCCACCTGGGAAGCCTGTTATTTTGCCTTGTGAACATATATATTAAAATATGTTTAAAATAAACTACTTATGATAGAGTAAAATATTCACACTGCAGTGTTGAGTGAAAAGAGTGTACAAAGTAATAGATATCATCTGATTTCCTATTCATTTCTTCTTGCACGTTTTAAAATCTGGAAGATTGGTCATTGGAATACCAACAGTAGCTATTTCTAAGAAGGTAAGATTACAGGGCATTTTTTTATCCTCTATCTATTATAATAAATTTATGCATGTTGTTCGGTTACTTATATAATTGAATACATTTATATGTTCAGTTTTAAGTAAGCATGAAAAGAATGTTCCCAAAGCATGCCTCATACCACTTCTCTCTCGCTAATTTCCTTTCCGTTTGGAAGGATGAGTCTTGCCTGCTGCATAGGAGACCTCTGGAAGGCAGCTGATGTCATGTGGGATGAAACCCTGCCCCTGAGAACAGCTCCATCTTTTTAAGTCCCTCAAAATGAAATGTGATAATGTATTTGTCTGCCTTAATCACTTCATGCCTCTGCCTGTAGGCTGTTACCTGCAATGCTTCTCTCTGAGGAAGAAAAAGATTTTCTGACTCTAATTGGCAGTGATTACTCACTCACCCTGCAAGGTGCTGCCTCCCTGACCCTCTGTGGCTGCTCTCTGCCCCAGCAGAATCAATCACCTCCTCTGCCCTGGCTTCAAACCTTTGATGATCCGCCGAGCACGGCTTGCCCGTCTGCCTCCCCCATTTACAGAGAAGCCCCTTGAGGACAGGACCTGGGCACAGGGATGGAGTCGCTTTACACCCTCTCTTTGGTTCAGTCCCCGTGGGCTCAATGAATGTCTTATCATAGATTAATGAGCCAACCCCGCAGACATTTCTCAGCTCCTCAAAGTAAACCTAGTTACAGGTGACTTCAATGGCACCCCACCCCAGTACTCTTGCCTGGAAAATCCCATGGACGTTGGAGCCTGGTGGGCTGCAGTCCATGGGGCCGTTAAGAGTCGGACACGACTGAGCGACTTCACTTTAACTTTTCACTTTCATGCATGGGAGAAGGAAATGGCAACCCACTGCAGTGTTCTTGCCTGGAGAATCCCAGGGACGGGGGAGCCTGGTGGGCTGCCGTCTATGGGGTCACACAGAGTCAGACACGACTGAAGCGACTTAGCAGTCGCAGCAGCAGCAAAGAAGAGGGAAGGGTTAAATACATAGTCTAGAATCGCAAATAATTAAAATCATGCTCCACAATCTCCCATGAATTTTTTTTCTTTTTCTTTCCCCCAGAGGTCAATATTTTTATGGAAAATTGAGACACTAAACATCTCCTTTTCCCCATGCTTTCGATCTCAGTTTGTTTTTTGATTCAGAGAATAATTGCTTTACAACATTGTGTTAGCTTCTGCTGCACCCACGAGGTGAATCAGCTGTGAGTATACATATGTCCCCTCCCTGCTGAGCCTTCCTCCCCGCATCCCACCCATCTACGTCGCCACGGGGCACGGAGCCGAGCTCCCTGTGTTATACGGCAGGTTCCCTCGAGCTGCTTTACACAGGGCAGAGTACACGTGTCAACACTACTTTCTCGACTTGTCCCACCGCCACAAGGCTGTCCCCTTCATCTGCGTCTCTGTTCCTGCTCTGCTCACCGGGGGTTGGTACACACAGTTTGGTGAGTAAAACCCATTTCATAATACAAGGGTATAAATTTATTATCCATGTCATAACACAAAGAATGCATATGAAAACATAGCTGTCCAGCATATTTAAGACAGAGGAAGCAGCCCATGCATGCTTTGACTTGAGAAAATTAAACAGGACTCTGCTCTATGAATCCCATGCCCTGGAGCCTTCTCGTACGGCAGGGATCACACTGCTTGCAACTGATAGTCTACGTGTATGTCACCTCATGTGACTTAGGGGAAGGACCGTGTTCTTCTTCTTGTCCTCAGGAGCTTAGTACAGTACCTACCGCAGCTCGGCAACACCTTCAGTTCAGTCGCTCAGTCGTGTCCGACTCTTTGCGACTCCATGGACTGCAGCACCCCAGGCTCCCCTGTCCATCACCAACTTCCTGAGCTTGTTCAAACTCATGTCCATCAAGTCATGCCATCCAATCGTCAGCTTATTCATATTCATAGTAAAGCTTATTGACATGTATCAGGAAAAATAAATTTTAAAAATTAAAAAAGGAGAAAAAAATGTGTCAGACACTATATGAGCTGCTTGTACATTATCTCATGTTATATTTCAATAACCATCAAAAGGTTATTATCCTAAACTTACAGAATGATTAGTTAATTTTCATGAAGTGACTCAAGCAGTCTGGAAAAAGCAAGATTCGAATATAGTTCCTACCTGCCTCCAAATCCTATTCTCACAACCCCTGTATTCTCCAATATAAAGAAAGTGATCTCATGAGCATTTGTTGTGTGTGTTGTTGTTTAATTGCTAAGTCATGTCTGACTCTGTTGCAACCCCACTGACTGTAGCCTGACAGGCTCCTCTGTTCAAGAGATTTCCCAGGCAGGAATACTGGAATGGGTTGCTACTTCCTTCTCCACGGGATCTTCCCAACCCAGGGATCAAACCCAAGTCTCTTACAGATTCTTTTCCAACTGAGCCATGGAAGTCGAATAACAAATAAGAATAACATCACAAAAAATAATTCCAGGAGAAGATAATCAAAACCCTGATTGCCCACAACTCGTAGGTAACACAGCCAGCTAGCTGAAGCAGAGACTTGTATATATAAGGACAACAGTTACCGTTGAAACAGTTACAGTATGAAAAGGCATAAATTCAAGGCAATATAAGGTGCTAAGGTGTATTAGAAGTGACTGAGCAGTGTAGGTATGTTCAGTTTCTGTCCCACTGTGATGGGAAAATGATCGGTGGCGTCAATCAAAATGGAAAGGGAAGGCATCAAGACACGTTACTGACGTGCTTTATTTTCAGACAAGGAAAGAGCCAGCCAGGAATTTGAAGTCAGAAGTGCGGGGACCTTTCCCCCTCTAACAGTTAGCTCCATGACCTTGGGCAGTCCCTAGAATTCGAGTTACCCATCCGTGAACTTGGGATAAATTAGAAGAGTCAGGGTTTGTCGACAGCAACATGCTTCTTTCCTCATGTGCATCTCCACTGGTCCTATCGCAGGAAGCATGGTCCGCGGCAGGGCATGGTGGAGGCTTCCCTGCCCACAGCTCACCTGCATGAAATGTGTGGAGGGGTAATTGAGTTCTGGAGTAGGATGCTGGTGAGGGGGCTGGCGTGCTTGCTAAGATGACTCATGTGCAAAGCACGGTGTGTGTGTGTGTGTGAGCAAGCAGAAGTGAGGACCCACTAAAACAAGTACTCATATACTCCATGTGAGTATGTGGGTTTTCCCCCACTTATGAAATATAGATGATATTAAATATATGTGATATACACCCCCTCAGTGCTTAAGTGTAAGCAAATCTCACATCTTGTGTTTCATACTTTGTGCTTTGGTGAACTGGCTAAACATAGAATATGTTCAAAAATAGCTTCTGGAGCCACTTGAAAGGCACGAGAGGTCTGTACTTGCCTGGAGTGGTGACTAGAATACAGAAAGCTGCAAAGGAGGCCGCGTGATGGGGGCAGCCAGAAGGCAGAAGGAGCTAGATTCAGGGGTCACGCCAAGGCTGAGACTCCAGTCTGAGGGTGTCTCTTTGCCTCTGTCCCTTCCCCACCTGCTTTGACCAGCAGACTCCTTCTCAGCGTGGCAGAGAGGAAAAGAAAGAAATTAAAAACCACATTGATCAGGGTCGCTTCTCGTTAGCAGTTGTGAGAAAATATTTAAGAGGGGGAAAAAAGAAGTTGAAAGTTCTAAATATATAAGGATTTGCAGGTGGTCGGAGAGTTTAGGTACCTAAGCTATGCTCGACGCTGTCAGCCCAGACCCTGTTTTGCAAAATGGTCACTGAGTCATCAGGTTCCATTCACAACCTCCCCCATCAGTGGAGTTCTCTGGATGAGTGTTGATTTAATGCCACCTCTTAAAGGCAGCCTGTAAATCAGCTCCCCATTATGGCAGGTACTTGAAAACATATTGACAGTTAATAATGTTTGTGAATCAGAAGTACATCTGAGAGACTTGCCTGGTGATCCAGTGGTTAAGACACCACGCTTCCACTGTAGGGAGGCCAGGTACAGATCCCTGGTTGGGGAATTAAGACCCTGCATGCCATGGGGTGAGGCCAAAAAAAATTAATAAATAAGAAGTGCATCCGAGTGAACAGAGAAAGATAAATATCATGTGCTATGGCTTATGTGTGGAATCTAAAAGAATGATACAGATGAATTTATTTACAAAGTGGAAAGAGACTCGGAGACATAGAAAGTGAACTTGAGGTTACCGAAAGGGAAAGAGGGAAGGGATAAATTAGGAAGTAACAGATACACATTAGTGTATATAGCACAAACAAGGACTTATTGTATAGCACAGGGAACTATACTCAATATCTTGTAACAAGCTATAAGGGAAAAGAATCTTAAAAAGAATATGTATATAACTGAATCCCTTTGCTGTGCATCTGAATCTAACACAACACTATGAAGCTGAGCACCAAAGGATAGATGCTTTCAAACTGTGGTGTTGGAGAAGATTCTTGAGAGTCCCTCGGACTGCAAGGAGATCCAACCAGTCCATCCTAAAGGAGATCAGTCCCAAATATTCATTGGAAGGACTGATGCTGAAGCTGAAACTTCAATACTTTGGCCACCTGATGCAAAGAACTGGCTCACTGGGAAAGACCCTGATGCTGGGAAGATTGAGGGCAGAAGGAGAAGGGGATGACAGAGGATGAGATGGTTGGATGGCATCACCGACTCAACAGACATGAGTTTGAGCAAGCTCCAGGAGTTGGTGATAGACAGGGAAGCCTGGCGTGCTGCAGTCTATGGAGTCACAAAGAGTCCGACACGACTGAGCAACTGAACTGAGCTGAGCTGGTGGTCCAGTGACTAAGGTCCATGCTCCCGAGGCAGGGGGCCCATGTTAGATCCCCGGTCAGGGAACTAGGTCCCACAGGCTGCAGCTGAGTTTTCACATGCCGCAAGTAAGACTCAGTGCTATCAAATAAATATTTTTTTAAAAAACTTTAAAAAAGAGAGCAATTACATTTTTTTTCCAAATCCTTAGGAATTTGGGGGATAGAAGTAGAGAAAAAGTAGGGAGTGGTACAGAAAGGAAATGTAATATTTGTTTGATCCTCAGGGAGAGCTGTACCCCTCACGTTTGACATACCACTGACATTCAATAAAAATTTATTGAATGAATCACTTCATTAAACGTGCATCACATGTAGTAGTAGAATTAGTACTGTATATAGGTATTTTGGCTGAGGTTTGACTATTAGGTAATGTTGACAGCAAAAAAGACAGTTAACAAACTCATGAAGTAACTCTCTACGTCTGTTTTTATAGCTGAGTTTCAAAAACAGTGTGCTTACATTCTTCTCTAGCTTTATCCCAATATAGTTCAAGTTTGAAAGAACCAGCTGGGTTAGGCTGCCCAGTTGTACATGACTCAAGAAATCAAATATCCTTCCTCACTGCTAATGTGTTTTTATACATTAGCGGTCACTGTTGGTCTGTAATCAATGCAGAGCTTGTTGAACAAAAAGTTATCTCCTTTGCTTGAAGTTTAAGTGTAAACTAACCAATCAATTTATGATCTGTTCTCCACTGCTGTCAGCATTTGGTTTTTTTTTTTCCTTTAGTTCCCCAACCAGGGATCAAACCCATATGCCTTGCATTGGGAGCACAGAGTCTTCACCACTGGACTGCCAGGGAAGCCCCAGCTTTCAGTCTTTTAGCTCTGATCTATATTAAAATCTATTGTGTGAATGGTGTGTACAGAGAGTGTGAGAGATGAGGTTTGGGGGGAGGCGGTGGGGAGGAGAACAAATACAGTTCTTACGTTGACTACAGAGACACATGCAAACACACACCGCATATTTTTTTTATTCCTGGGATCAGTATAGTACCGTATTCTTACACAGCTATTGAGATGAAGCGCACATACCCTAAAATGTGTACAGCTTCTCAGTAGGGAAAGCTCCAGAAACAGCATGAAAAGTCACACCAGCTGCTGAAGAGGAAGCTGCCTGGGACGGAAACATTGCTACAACCGGGCTAATGTCTCTGATATTATGTCATTAATAAAAATCTATCATCCCATCCTCGTGCATCTGAATCTCATTTGCAAAATGTGCTTTTAATTTTTGTCCCCAGACTAATCTGCATCTCCCAGGTCTTGCTGAATTCTGGGTGGAAACGAGAGACAGTTTGCTCCCCCGCTGGCCAGCAGTCCTGGAAGGCTTAGCCATTTTGTCTGGTTAAGAATGCAGGCAACAGAGCTACCTACAGAAAAGACCGGAGTGTTCCAGATCGTAACAATCATACTTTACAGGTTAGAAAAATAATAATAAAATAAAGAGAAAAACCAAAATATGTCATCAGACCAGGTTTTGATGCATGCAGTTAGCTTGTCTTTTCTTGGCAGCTAAAACTCATCTTGTATTTAAGAACATTTTGAAATTTGTCCCCGGAATGTTTTCAATTAGAGGCATTCTTGCATGTGATGCATCAAGGGAAAACAACACTTCAAGTTAGAACGAAGGTACTCCCGGAGACAAATATGATTAATGGGATAATCTTGTAGATTACAATGGTCAGAGGCCACTCCTGCCCTTCGTGCTCTCCAAGGACTGGGACGACTCACTCCCGTACAAACAGCTGCACATTCCTCAATACCATGATTATCCAACGCAAGGCCGCGTTCAGTCTGTTCAAATTCCTATAATATCCACATTTGGCAATTTCCTATTGTGCAACTTCAGTTTCAGAAGTTAAAGCTTCAAGAGTTCCATGTGATTACTTGATAGAGTTTACAAACGGAATTGATTTTCTAAAGCGTCATTAAAGGTTGCTCTGCAAGAAACCAGACAAAAGAGCCCCAACCAGCCACACAGCTTTTATGCGGCTCATTGAGAACAGAAAGGGCCGTCCTGTCATCTGCCAGTCAGTCCCCCAGAGTCCCCCTGAGGGGCAGGTGAATGTTTTTATTTCTGGTTTACAGAGAAGAAATGGCCACAGAGTAGTTAAGAGTCTCGCCCCAGGGCTTGGCTGAACGGAGGTGGATCAGGATTAAGAAAGCCAGGTTCCCTGTCTCTGATTTCCATGCTCAGTCCACCAGGCAAGCCATCCCCTTCTAAGATGGTTGCTCAGCCTCACAACCAGATCTGAGATGCACTGAGAAAAACATAAATTCCCCTGGGTCTCTGGAGCAGAGGCAAGCCATAGCGATCCATCCAATTGGAGGCAAGCCATCCAATTTCATATTGGATGAAATTTGACTATAACCTCTTTCTTTTTTCTTCCCATGGTGGGAGTAAAGCCTTCGAAGGGTACTTAGTAAATTTCTGGACACACAATACTTCCCCATTCTATTTGTCCCATTCTGTTTCCCACGTTAAGATCTCTTTCTTGCTGTTAATATTTTGGGAATACACTGACTGATCTTCACTTTTTCAACTCCAACCAGACTCTTCCTTCTTTAATCCATCAATACTTTGGCTCTTTGCCCAGGAGTTTTAGCCTCTTGACACTCCTCTTGCCAATTGTCTCAGAGGAACAAGTCATAAAACTCCCCTGGCGTAAAATGATAACTCAAAGGAGGTTTTGACTGGGTGGCACTATTTTCCTCTCAAAAGCTGAAGAGATTCCCTCCCCATCTGAGGGTCAGCGAGTCTGTTTTGCTAGTAAAACCAGAAAATTATGAAGCTGTTCATGCTAAGATATAAATAACTGATGACAGCTTAAAGTGCCAGTAAGCATTTGCGCACTTCTTGGAAGATCCAAAGCCTTAAACTAGAGTGAAGATGTTAGTTGGGAGCGGGGGAAGCTCAGGTGTGTAACAGGAGGAGGAAGATTTGAATGGTGTGGAGTGAAAGTTCTACAGTTCCTAAAATGATCGTGTATATCACTGGCTCCTAAACTTGAGCGTCTATCAGCGTCACCTGGACACCTTGGTAAGGCAGAGGACCGGCACCATCCCCAGAGTTGCTGATGCAGTAGGTGAGGGATGAGGTCCAAGAACCAGCACATTTAACTAACTCGGATGGTGCTGGTGGTCGGCGCTTTGAGTAGCACTGCCTGTTCTGATAACGCTGGTTACTGTGCAGTTCCATCAAGAACTGCTCCTGAGGCTCAGAAGCAAATAAATTAAGCTCTTACAGAAAGGACTAGTACCCCAACCTGAGAAGGTAAAGTGACCCAAGAGGAGGTGGGTAGATGGATGGGGATGTTGGCTGAGTGGCCTTGCTTTGCAATTCTTTCTGACCCAGGCCATCCAGGAAAGGAGACTCGTGAGCTGGGGGCACTTTATCAAGGACAGCTTTGCAGGATGTTTAGACATGAGGATTGTTAGCCAGCACTCTGATTGACCTCGGCTGTCACGATGGTACACAAAGAGATGTAGCTTGGTGCCCAGGGATCAACCATCAGGGGCTTAGAGATCAATACCCACACCTTGAACTGCACTTGAAAGCAAATTAAAAGCCAGTGCGGACTGCACAGTGTATAACCCAAGGTGTAGGCAATGATTTGCAAAAGTTCTTTAATTAGAGTCGGTAGGAAATGTCTCTTGCTTTTCCCCCCACTTAGCTTGCTAAGTGATTTTAATGCTCTTTAAGACATCACAGATGTTCTTTAGAGGGATGGTGCAACACTGACAATCAAAAGCTGGACTTTTATAAGTTTATACCAATTGGAACCTCTGACCACACAGAAAATATGTGAGTCAGCTTATGTAACGCAAGCCTGAGTAGAGAAAACAGCTCCCAAAATCCAACTGGTCTTCACTCTGGGTTTCAGTGATGTCTCTCAGCGTCCTTTTTATAAGGAGATTTTTATTGAGAGAGAGAATAAATACACAGGCTTCCTCTTTCCCTCACCACCTGTAGAAAAATGAAGAACGTTTGTTTCCATTGTGTTTAGTGAACAAAATGAAGAAGTATGAGATTCCTCCTCAATGTTTATAGGAGATCCTTTGGTATAAAATACATCAAAATTAATTTTTTGTCTCTCATGGAGTTGGCTAGCACAGCATAGGTGTTTGAGATTTAGAAAAACATAGCTTCTTCCTGCTCTTCTCCCTTCAACGGAGAGCTTCCTAAGGAACTTGAGAGGTGGGCTTGGCTTTGACTTCTATTTAGATATCTATCTAGGCTTTTGAATAAATATAAATATCTTCATTACATCATTTTCCCCCCTTTTTTCTTGCTGCGGCTGCTGTAGCTTCAGGCCTCTTGGTGCCAAGCTGGGGGCAATTATTTTCTTAGTTAAAAGGCCTTTAGGTGAAGCAGTAATTTAGACTCTTAATTGTGGTGGTTTCCCCACACAGTCCAGTAGTAGGAAAGAAAAGATATCAGTCCCCTGAAAGTTGATTTCTTTTCCCAGAGCTCAAGTGCCTTTTAGATACTTTAAGCCACAACTATCCCAGAATTGTACATTTGGGTAAAAATTTCGATCAACTCCTTTTTTTATATGTATTGTTCATAGTTTGGAAAATAAATAACTTCCCTTGTCTAAACTGGAAAGTGTGCAAAGATGGATTGACATATCAATGTGTTTGGGGTTAAAATGTTTAAGTTTCCTGAATCTATTTAGGTGTTCAAATAAGAGTCAAGATTGCCACCATCAACTCACTCTTGTGAAAATCCTGAAATGAAACCTTCTCTTCCTTGCTGATTTCTCTAAGCTAGTATTCATTTCCTTTTGGAGGAACTCGGGGTAGGGGATTGAACAGATTTAAGATTCCAGTTTCCTGAATATTAACAACAAAAATTGAGCCCATTTAACCAGACAGTTGAAGACCCAGCGCCTGCCCAAAACTATGTTAGATACAGGTGGGAAATTCAAAGCCACATAAAGAGACAAAATTAACACAAATGCAAATACCGGAGGGGACTTCCCTAGTGGTCCAGTGACTAAGACTCCGTGCTCCATGCAGGGGGCCTGAGTTTGAGCCCTGGTCAGGAAACCAGACCTCACATGCCACAGGTAAGAGTTCTCCCGCTGAGATAGTGATCGAAGATCCTGAGTGCTGTAACTAAGACCGGCGCAGTCAAATAAATAACTATTTTAAAATATTTATTTAAATATTTTTTAAAGGGCAGGGGGCTGTAGTCCTTTTGGCTCAGGAAAAGCATTTTAAGGAACACACCCCCTGACCTGCCCACAATAAACACACTGCAAGTGAGAATAACAAATACAATTAAAAAAAAAAAAAGACACAGGCCTTTACTACCCTCTCCCAAGTTGTTCCCCTTTGGGATTCTACACACCAAGCATTCCGCGCCCCATCCTTTACTCCTCGACTTGTTTCTCCCTCCGCACCACACTCAGAACCTGCCTTCTGTCTTTCTCTTTGGACCGTACATTTAAGCCTTGAAAGAAGAAAATCCCTCTCACACTGGGATGGGAAGTCTAAGTTATCAAAGAGCTTGTTGGCCCATCTCATCTGACTCTTATGAAACCTTGTGAGAGCGGTAAGACCAGCACTAGTGATTTCATTTATAAAGTAGGAACAGGAAGGCACAGAGAAGTCACGCAACTGGCCAAAAGTCACACAGCCAGACTCTCGCCAAGCCTGGAAGACAGCCTGGTTCTCATCCACAGCTGTGTGTGATTTACCCTGAGAGGTTGCCTCTAGAGCTTGTTGAAGTATTTCATTCCTTTGCCTGGAAACCCTTAAGATCCTAGCCTGCTGTTGCACAGAACGTAGTGGGATGCCTTGCATCCATTCAGGCTCTCCCTCAACAAATACGTACAGAGAACTAGCCATTGCTGAGCATTTTCCCAGACGCCAAACACAGCAGTGGTCAAGAGAGACCAAGACCTCTAACCTCATGAAATTTACATTCTGCTGGGGAGGCAGACAACAAACAAGTAAAATATGAGGGGTTTTCGATATTGAGAAAGCGAAAAATAAAGCAGGGAAGGAAGGGTGGGGAGCCAGAGACTGGTGTTGGCCAGCCTGCGTGGGAGAGGGCTGGCCGGAGAGAAGACAGTGGGAGATGGTGTCCCAGTGAAAACGGAGGGTGTGTGGGAGCTAGGCTCTGATTATCCAGGAGAAGAGCTCGAGGCAGCAGGCACAAATGCTCCTGGGAGGACTGAGAAACAGCAGGTCGGCCAGGGAGACTCAGCCCAGCAAGCTGAAGAAGCAAGGACCCAGCAATAGGGTCAGAGGAATAAGCAGGAGCAAAAGCCAGATTGGGGCAGGGATGGGAGGGCACCCCTGAATCACTGTAAAGACGTTGCTTTTGCTGCAGTAACATGCGGCAGAGCCGCTGCGGAGGTTGGAGCAGTGGAGGGTTCACGAATTACCAGCTGCTCCATGGAGCATAGGCTCCAGGGGGATGAGCAGAGTGGGAGCAGGGCATCTGGGAGGAGCCCTTGCCATATCCCGATGTGGGGTGATGACGGTTGGGTCATGCCCTCACCTCCCACCTGTTCCAGGATGAAGCATGGCTAACTCAGAGAGAGATGTTAATGAGATCAAGGTCAAGGAATCGTGTGAGCATCCTTTGGGCCAGTATTGCCAACCTGAGCTTCCAGATCTTTGGAAGTCCTCTCCTGCTTCCTGTCCATCAGTACTCCTACGGGAAGTTATTGGGAAGGTGACTTAGGCTAAACATCAAGTTTCTTTGCAGTGAGCTGAGCTTGTAGCCCCCAGGCTTTCTGTGCTGATCAGAAGGTTGGGTTGATAGCAATGCCTGTCTTGAAGGTTTTTTTAAGTAGGAAAATCAATGAATACTTAACAAATGGGGTTTGTTTTATGCATGCTAAGTTGCTAAATCATGTCTGACTCCTTTGTGACCCCATGGAATGTGTAGCCTTCAAGGCTCCTCTGTCCATGGATTCTCCAGGCAAGAATACTAGAGTGGGTAGCCAATCCCTCCTCCAGGGGATCTTCCTGACCCAGGGATCAAAACCATGTCTCATATCTCCTGCATTGTCAGGAGAGTTCTTTACCACCAGCACCTCCTGGGAAGCCCTTGTTTTGTAGACCTGATGTTTTAAAGCACAGAGCCCGCAAGGGGTGAGCAGCTCATTCCTTCATTCCTTGGTAGGTAAAATAGTAAAACCACTGCGATGGAGGAGGGCTAGAGATCCTGTTTCCACTCCCACCCAGGCGTCTCTGTTCTTAGTTCCCGAGAGAGGCAGGTGAAGGTGTGGGCCTGGGTCAGGGTACATGCTTCTGTGCATTTCCAGTGCACACCCTCCGGGAAGGAAACGGAGTGTGAGCAGCCAGAACAAGTCACCAGGGCCTCGGTTTCCTCATCTGTGGAATTAAGAGGTTGGGTGAAATGATCCACCCTAGCTTTAAGCATCTATGATACTGTGAGCGGTCTTTGTCCATGGGAAATGAAGGAGAAAGGATTTCACTTAACTCCTGGTCAAGAATCCAGGTAAAAGACTGCCCTGGCAACCCCGTAGATAAGACCCCACCCTTCCAAGGCAGGGGGTACATGTTTGATCCCTGGTCAAGGAACTAAGATCCCACATGCCATGTGGCTTGACCAAAAGAGTCCAGGTAAACAGTCTAGCATTGAACACTTCTGCATACCTAGAAACTACAAACATGTGTAAATCATTTTTAGTCTTGGCATAAGAAGGAAATTTTAAATCCATCTGACAACCTAATCATATGATGTTTTATCAAACTCTGAGTTTAGAAAGATGTTATAAAAACCTGATTTATTGAATGTATTAGGATAGACAAGTCATGCTCCTGATTTATATACTAGGGTCAAACACAATACCTCAAGGTCTTGGGTGGGCTTAAGTTATATCTCAGCTGTAGTTCTTTTTTTTTTTTTTTAAGAGCCAAGAGTATGTGGAAATACTTTGTTTTGCTTTTTATCAATTGCTGGAGCTCATGTGAGCTACTTCAAGGGCCAGCCATGCTCTGGGGCTTATCCTCTTGGCAGGAGAGGCAACTGTTCAGAGGTCAAACAAGGGCTCATTTCCTCCCCTCCAGGCCAGCAGAGATCTTCCATTCCCAGACTGACTTTCATTCCTTCAGCTGAGCCGGAAGGCATTGTTCCCTAATAAAACACAACACGTCGGAAGATCGTCACATGAGTTGCTCCCAGATTTACTATTTGAAGACTGAGTGGTGATCATTGTTGGTTAGAAGAGGAGAAGCAAGTAGACACAATGCCTCTGGCAGGGCAAGGACTGAGGAGCCAGAGGCTGGAAACACAAAAGTCCAGGGATGCCTCCTGGAACTTCTCTGATGGTCCCGTGGCTAAGATTCCTCACTCCCAATACTGGAGGCCTGGGTTCAATCCTGGTCAGGGAACTAGATCCCACATGCCACAACCAAGAGTGTGCATGCCACAACTAAGACCCAGCGCAGCCAAGTAAATAAATATTTTAAAAAGTACAAGGGTCCCTTGTTACCAGTATTTCCCAGGGAGAATCCCACAAACCAGCACAATTATCGTAATTCCCTTTTGGGGCTTCGAGAATCCTATTTTCCTTGGTTAAGTTAACACAAGCATTTGTTTGGACTTACCTAAGCACACATTCCCGACTCCTTCTGCTGCCTTCTCGGTGGTTGAAGGATTAACATCGCTGATTATAGAATTGTGGGTCAGACACACTTGAAGGTCACTTGGTCTAACTTTTCACCTCAAATAGGGATTCTGGCCCACTGAGGGCCTCTCTTGATTCTTAACTCTTTCCAGTGATGAAGACCCCACTGCTCCATAAGGCACTGTGTTTATTTTATTTTCAGGAAGTTCTTCCTTATAGTAAATCAAATCCTCTGTCTCTAAAGTTCACCCATAAAATCTGGTCTTCCACAATCACTTTGCTTTTTAATTTGCTTGGCTGTGGCGGGTTTTAATGCGGATCTTTAGTTGTGGCTTGAGGACTCTTAGCTGCAGCATGTGGGCTGCAGGGACTGAACGCAGGCCTGTTTTGGGAGCGTGGAGTTTTGGCCACTGGACCACCAGGGAGGCCCCCACAATGGCTTTGATTAGCGCATCTCAAAGTCTAACTTCAAACATCCTTCTCTGATCATCAAGGCCCTCCCCTTTATTCTTTCTTTCACTGGCCTAGTTTTAGGGGAAATCCTGTGAAGTCTTGGTGAGGGCAGATCTGACAAGCCATGCCGTCTTTAAAAAGAAAAGGAAGGCTGGAAACTTCCCCGGTGGTCCAGCAGTGAGGACTCAGCGCTTTCACTGCCGTGGGCCTGGGGAACCCCTGTCAGGGAACTGAGATAGCAAGCTGCACGGGATGGCCAAGGAGAGCAAAGGAATGGAAGGCTGGCTGGGCCAAAGCTACGCTTACTGCAGAGGAGATTTTAGCACAGCTCTTCGGTTCCACGTGGCATGTGACGTTCTCCCTGGAGATATTCCTCATGCTTTAAGAGGATCATTTTCCAAATTTGATAACCGATCACATTTTCTAATAGCTTCCAACATCTTAAAATTAACCCACAATGAGTATTTTGACACAACCCCCGCCCTGAGGAAATTACTTCTTATCCAAATTAACTGCAAAATCAGAAAAAACTTTAAATGGTTCTGAAACCCACGGGACGCAGGAAGATAGCTTATAATAATTCACTGGGCTCTTCATGACATCTAGTGGTGAAACCTGGAAGAGCTTACAGCTACTCAGAAGGTGGGAACATTCTTAATCTTATTATTTAACATTTGCTCTTTGAATACTTTGTTTTGTGAAATTGTAAATTCACTTTCCCATCAACTATAATGATATACTTGTCTTTATGCATCTTTACTGCTTTATACCTTTCCTATGTGGCCTTACTTTGAAATCAATGAAATTCATTTTTTCACAAATTTAGAAAAAAATCCTCCTTTTATAAAAGATGCTTTGTATGTGTGTGTTTAATTATTATTTTATATTGGGGTATACTTGATTAACAATGTTGTGTTCGTTTCAGGTGTACGGCAAAGTGATTCAGTTACGCATCTATCTATTCAAAAGAGGGGTTTTGGAAGAGCATAAATAACTCGATTTTGATCTGGAAGCATACTACAAAAATGTTTTGCATAAATGTATTCATCTTCAAGCATGGTTTTTAGATTTGGGGTTCCTGTGAAATCAGAGTCATTTATAGCTAACCTTGAATGTATTGTTATTCACAATTAGAAGTAGATAAATTTCACAGGCAGAGAAGCTGACAAGTCTTTAAGCCTTCACACTTAGTTTTGCAGGAAGAACTGAAGTTAATTAGAAGCGATTATACGTACATTGCATGTGTGTGTGCATTTGTGTTGTGCACACACACCACCAAAGCCTTGGGAAGGCTGCATTTTTTTTTTTTAATGTTTTAAAAATAAACATAATCTCCTTCCCATGTGTTGCTATAAGCCCAGTAAATCTAGGAAGCTCAGCAGGATTGAACAAGGTCATTTCTTGTCAGGACTCCAAGGGGGAGCAGGAAGCCACCGGGAGCATCAGATGCTGGCATCCTAATCCCCGCTCAGCACCGGCCTGCGGCACCGGGACGCGCCGTGCCAGCTCCGCAGGCGGGCGGACGGCATGGACGTGAGCGCAGAGCCAGGGCCGCGGCCCCCTGCCCACGGGCCCCTTGCAAGATGGATCTACATCCCCCGCCCTAGTAATAAAGGCAAAATTCCAGCTGAGTCTGCTCACTTCTTAATTCCGGTAAACAGGAAATTGATGGTGAACAGCTATATCCAAACCTCTAAAGCAAAGAGGCTTCACTGATTCCTTCTGGGTTCTGTGGAGTTTAAATATGTATATTTAATATAATGTATTTTAATTAAATATAATGTATTTTCAACGCAAAGGCAGAGCCCTTCACCAATCAGCTGGTCCCGAGACTGGGTGGGCCCTCCGATGTGGTCCGTGTCCGGGCGCTGGGGAAGGTGATTCGGAGGTGGGGGCTTGGGGCTTGAGTCCAGGGTGGGTCAGCAGGTGGGCAGGCGCATGCTGGAGATCACAGAGCCTGCTCAGAGCTGAGGGGAGCCCAGCGCCTGGTCCCGGGGAGGCGCCACCTGAACTGGGGGGTCTACCACTGAGGGTGGTCCAGGAGCCCGGCTCCGCGGGAGCTGGCCTGGAGGCTGGGGCTCTGGGGGCTGGCTGGGCACCGGGGTGGGTGGCAAGCCTGGTGCTGGGCCTGTCTGGGAGCCTGTGTTCGCAGGAGTCCACCTGGAGCCTGGTGTCCCGGGAGCTGGTCACCTCCAGGGTGGGCGAGAAGCTTGGGGTCATGGGGAAACCTTTTGGGAGCCTGAGGTCACAGGAGTCCAGGGGCGCTGGGATACATGGCGGTCTAGGAGTCCCCTGGAGGCCGGGGACCCCGGAACTAGCAGGGCTTCTGGAGCTAGCGGGCCGCCGGTGCACCAGCGGGCTGGGTCCGCGGAGGAGGGAAGTCCGGGCCGTGGAAGCCCACCTGGATCGGGCGCACGCGTTCGCTGTCCCCTCTGGACACGGGGAGGCTCTCTCTCTCGGGGGACTGTCCAGGCCTAGGGCCAGGGACGAGGGGAGGGGGCAGCGTGAATCTCTTTCCCACCCGCCTCCATGCAGCTTTTCTTAAGTCTGTGCTTCTCCCGGCTCTGTAATCCCTCACTGGGTACCTTTGGCTCTTGCAAAGGTATTTTCGAGTGCGGATGGTTTCTGGGGGAGAGGCGGGGTGGCACGGTGAGCGCTAGAAATTTCTATGACTGCCAGTTTGCCAACTTTCGCATTAATAACATAACTCAATAATACAAATACAAATACATTTTTAAATAAAGAGTCCTATATTAAAGACATTCCTGGGACTTCCCTGCTGGTCCAATGGTTAACACTTTGCCTTCCAATGCAGAGGGTGCAGGTTCGATCCCTGATCAGGGAGCAAAGATCCCATATGCCCCATGGCCAAGAAACCAGGACATAAACAACATAAGCAATATTATAACAAATTCAATAAAGGCTTAAATTAAAAAAAAAAAAAGACATTCCTCCAAAAAACTGTCTAATAAGCACATGAAGAGAGGCTAGACATCACGAACCATCAGAGAAAGACACATCAAAACCACCATGAGGTATCACTTTGCGCCTACTAGGATAACTACAATCAAAAAGTCTTATAATAACACGTTTTGGTGAGGGTATGGAAAACCAGGCCTTTTCCACGTGGCACTGTGGTAAAGAACCTGCCTGCCAATGCAGGAGACATAGGAGGCGCAGGTTCGATCCCTGGGCCGGGAAGATCCCCTGGAAGAAGGTGTGGCAACCCGCTAAAGTACTCTTGCCTGGAGAATTTCATGGACAGAGGAGCCTGGAAGGCTACAGCCCACAGGGTCGCACAGAGTCGGACGCGGCTGAGACTGAGCACCGTCGGAGAACCAAGGGCCTTCATCTGCTGTTGCTAAGGATGCAAAGTGACGTAGCCACTGTGGGAAAGAGCCCGGCTGAGCATAGAATTACCCTATGAACCAGCAACTCCATTCTAAGGTATACACCCCAAAGAAATGAAAATACATGTCTACACAAACGCTTGTACATAGATGTTTATAGCAGCATTATTTACAACAGGCAAACACGGAAGCCTCCCAAATATCCATCAGAAATGAATGCATAAATGAATAGCCATACAATATAGCCATACAATAGAGTATGGCCATACAACAGAGTATTATTCAGCTACAAAAAAAGAGAGTATGTACTGACACATACAGATGCACCTTAAAAAGATGCTAAGTCAAAGAAGCCAGCCACAGAGACCACATATCCTGTGCTTCCATTTACAGGAAATGCCCAGAACAGAGAGATTCAACATAAAGGCAAAAAGTAAATTAGTAGTTAAGCAGGAGTCATTGTAATGGAGGGATGGGATGTTGATAGCTAAAGGGAGGGAGTTTCTCTTTGAGGTGGTGAAAATGTTCTAAAATTGAATCTGGTGATGGCTGCACTTTTGTGACTAATAAAAAGCCATGGAAGTGTACATGTTAAATGAGCGAATTGGATGGTACATGAATTACATCTTAATAAAGCTGTTGTGTGTTTTAAGTATCTTTAAAAGTTTCTCCTGTCCAAATCCATTCCATCATAAGTACATGGATCTTTCCAATTTGAATATCTCTAGTTTCTTGTAGTATTTTGAAACGTTATTTTTCATGAACATAAATTTTTACTCACCTCAAGGATGGTTAAAATATAGCTAGCATAAAGGGACCTGACTTCAGATTCAAAACTGTTTTTCACCATGGACGAAACAATCTCAGGCACCATTTATAAAAAATTGCCTTTATCCGAAACTTCTACTTCCTATAATGACAGGTGAGCCAGCCACTGGTGACAGCTAAAAATGCTAGACAAAATTTTTTTTTTAACAGATTCTTGAAAGCATCAAAAAAGATTAGGTCAAAGCAACAAGGCCAGTGTGCCCCAAGGGAATTTGCCCATCCTGGGGAAGAAGCTGCATTTTTGCATCCTCCGGTGGAAGTAGCTATGAAACCCGGAGCATGTCAAAGGTAAGAACAATCAGAAACCAGCCCCAGACCTAGGCAGGAGCTGCAAGGACATAGTCCTTGGGGGAGGAGAGGAAGGAAGGCTTGAAATAGAAGTAAATTTACGTTAGCATGAAAACATACTACATTAAAAACACACCAACTAAACTTTAAGGCAAAAAAGCATAATTAGAAACTAAATTCACTCCCTAAATATAAGGGTTCAACTTAGAATGATATTAGGATGCTACAGCAGCTCTAAATTTATATGTATCCAATAATATCAAATCTAGAAATTAAAAACTCACCATACATGTGTATCTGTGGCTGAGTCCCTTGGCTGTTCAACTGAAGCTATCAAAACACTGTTAATCAGCTATACGCTGAATACAAAGCGAAAAGTTTAAAGTCCCAAAATACAAATTCAATAAATAAACACACACAAAAGACTGTTACACATAACAGTAGACAGATCTACGGAACAGAATAAACTGTCCAAAAGCAGGCTTATACAGTCCCTTAATTTCAACAAAGGATATCAAGTTATATGTCTGTAAAAACAGCTAATTCCTGAAATGGCATGGATGGATTGAAGAGTTCTGATAAGAATTGCATTAGGGTGCTACGAAAAATGGGCTTCCCAGGCGGTGGCGGTGGTAAAGAACCTGCTTGCCAATTCAGGAAATGCAAGACATAGGTTTGATCCCTGGGTCAGAGAGATCCCCTGGAGGAGGGCACAGCAACCCACTCCAGTATCCTTGCCTGGAGAATCTCAAGGACAGAGGAGCCTGGCGGGCTACAGTCCATGGGGTCACAGAGAGTCGGACATGACTGAGCACCCACACATGTGCACTTACCCTTGGCCCTCTGCCAGTTGCCCTTTTTTTGAGTTAAATAACCCTTTTAAACTTAAAAGTCACCTGCAGTAAAGGCTACTTCCTCATTCCTAATGCTATCACTCTGCTCACTCCTTTGGGAGAATTGTGTGGTCAGGGAAGTAAAGCGGCCCCACTATTTTAAAGTGCTTGGTCACAGGAAGTCATAGGGATCCAGTGAAGCAGTTCTGCATCAATGACTTGAAAATGCGGAAAAGCAGGTTTTGCCCATTTGCACATTCAATACTACCCTGCAATATAAGAAATCTTATTACTAAGGAATGACGCATCCGAGACTCTGACAGAGGAATCAACTTTGTGAAACTAAAAATCTTCAAGAGAATAAAAGCAGTCATGAAAGAATGTGCTAGAATGACAGATGGGACAGAATTTTAAAAAATTACAACCAAAATACAGGAGAAAAAGCCCCTGATTGTAAGGAAAGACTAAAGCCTTTAACGGCATCTTCAAATCCGTGCTTTACATTCCTCTTATGGAGTGTTGCCATCCATCTCCACGCCTTACTAATTGTCATGTAAAACTGTTCAGTCGTAGGCCTTGATAGCTTTGTGATTCCTTTGCCGGAAGCATTTCAGAATCCAGCTGTCTGCTAATGCTACCTTCAACCAAAAGATTACTAATTTAATTAATAGTTCTAATAATTACGCACTACAAAGGTTTTTACCACTACTTACTGGGTTGACAATTGGATATCCTCACCAATTTCACTATTTCTACTTTTGATAATGACGACCCCCTCTTGAATTTAAAACCATTTAACTCCTCCTGTTTTTCCATCCTGTTAAAGTCTGCTTTCAGACTCCTCTTTACCTAATTCTATATTATTTTTTTAGTGTTTCCTAGTATTTGCTGTGTAGTTTCCTTCTCCCCTTTTCTATTCTCTCTAGACACTCCCCTTCATACACATATTTCAACTTCAGTGTCTAAATTGAGTCCCAGTTCCCTGATTCTAGCCCTAAGATCTAAGACCACATTCCTGCTGAAAAGGAGCAGGATCCTTGCCCCATGTCCTCAGCCAACCTTTGGTCTGTGGAGAAACTTTAACCAAAGAGCAAATTTAATCAGAAAAGTGAGAAAATGCAGGAAAAAGAAAGGAAGACAATCAATGGAGACCAAATAATAAAAGTTTAGTCCGTAAGTATGGTCAAGGACATTTAGTTCCTTCTCAAGGACTATACATACTATTCTGAGGCATATCCTGGACATGGAACAACAGACTGGTTCCAAATAGGAAAAGGAAAACATCAAGGCTGTATATTGTCACCCTGCTTATTTAACTTACATGCAGAGTACATCATGAGAAATGCTGGGCTGGAGGAAGCACAAGCTAGAATCCAGATTGCTGGGAGAAATATCAATAACCTCAGATATACAGATGACACCACCCTTATGGCAGAAAGTGAAGAACTAAAGAGTCTCTTGATGAAAGTGAAAGAGGAGAGTGAAAAAGTTGGCTTAAAGCTCAACATTCAGAAAACTAAGATCATGGCATCTGGTCCCATCACTTCATGGCAAATAGATGGGGAAATAGTGGAAGCAGTGTCAGACTTTATTTTGGGGGCTCCAAAATCCCTGCAGATGGTGATTGCAGCCATGAAATTAAAAGACACTTACTCCTTGGAAGGAAAGTTATGACCAACCTAGACAGCATATTAAAAAGAAGAGACATCACTTTGCCAACAAAGGTCTGTCTAGTCAAGGCTATGGTTTTTCCAGTGGTCATGTATGGATGTGAGAGTTGGACTAGAAAGACAGGTGAACACCAAAGAATTGATGCTTTTGAACTGTGTTGTTGGAGAAGACTCTTGAGAGTCCCTTGGACTGCAAGGAGATCCAACCAGTCCATCCTGAAGGAGATCAGTCCTGGGTGTTCATTGGAAGGACTGATGCTGAAGCTGAAACTCCAATACTTTGGCCGCCTGATGCGAAGAGCTGACTCATTTGAAAAGACCCTGATGCTGGGAAAGACTGAGGGCAGGAGGAGAAGGGGACGACAGAGGATGAGATGGTTGGATGGCATCACCGACTCAATGGGCATGGGTTTGGGTGGACTCCCGGAGTTGGTTACGGACAGGGAGGCCTGGTGTACTATGGTTCATGGTGTTGCAAAGAGTCGGACACGACTGAGCGACTGAACTGAACTCATCCTGGGAGCTGTCTTACATATATTGAAATTCCCACCAAATGGAGAAATTAATGCCTTGATGACCAGACTGTAGCCATGATGTAAGCTGCCACAATTTGAGAGCTGGCCTCAAGAAATGGAAACAAACCAATGCTGGAACTGAAGATTCACTTCCTTAATCAAGATGATGCCAGTCAGATCACCAGTGACCAACTTCAGGATGACTGTCAGAGCTGACTGTACTGTTTTGGCCTGTAGCCCCCTCCTTCAGCCTAGAAAATCTTGTGCCCACTGATTGTCAGTGGCAGGGGAGTTGGCCTTTGGACAGGCGTTCCCCCACAACCCCTGGCTGCTGGCATCAAAACAAACTTTCCATTGCAGTGTCCTGGCCTCTTTATCAGCTATTGAGTGGCGAGCAGCCGGACCTAGGATCGGTTACACACTCAGTGTACCTAATAGATATTTCCACATGAAATCCAAGAAAAAAGCATCTATTGCTCAAGACAGTGTTGTACCCCAAGCTGTATCTCTCTTCCCTCCCCAACTTGCTTTATCCTAAGAATCAGTCTTCCTACCACATGTGTTCAAGTCACTGTGGACTCCTCTCTCTTCTTCCCTCCTCCCATAAACAAATGACAGCCTGATCTCTTTCACAAGAGGAGCTTCCTGCTATGGTTTCTTCTTGCTCTTCCAGCTTCATCTCCTCCCTCATCTCAGTCCTTTTATGTACACAGCATGCATTTATTCCTTGTTCAGTCGCCCGCTTATGTCCGACTCTTTACAACCCCATGGACTGCAGCACAGCAGGCCCCCCTGCCCCCCACCAATCTCCCCAAATTTGCCCAAGTTCATGTCCATTGAGTTGGTGATGCCATCCAGCCATCTCATCCTCTGATGCCCTCTTCTCCTTCTGCCCTCAATCTTTCCCAGCATCGGGGACTTTTCCAATGAGTCAGCTGTTCGCATCAAATGACCAAAATACTGGAGTTTCAGCTTCACCATCAGTCCTTCCGAGTATTCAGGGTTGATTTCCCTTAAGATTGACTGGTTTGATCTTCTGGCTGTCCAAGCGACTTTGTCCAGCACCACAGTTCCTTACTTCTGCTAAATTCCCCTCCTTACCTTGCTAAAGTGCAAATTCCTACAGTCTCTCAGGTTTACCTCAAGCATCTCCTCTTGGAAACTGAGAATTTGTTCAGTTATTGATGACAGAGATCAAAGCAACTTTAGTTTGGCACTAGGGACAAGTCCTTGCATTACTGCTCATAAGCCTGTAAATAAGACTACTAATAATTAACTACTTCCTGCTCTGGACCAGGAAGGCGTGGCCACAGGTGCTACGCAGCAGAGGAGGCATACATCATCACCAGCGCTAGCTTCTTCCCGTTTCTCTTGTGCTGAGCCTTATAGATAAGCAGGAACTGGACAGGGGAACAAATTAGGTCAGAGGCAGGCATCAGTTATCAGAGCACATTCTGGTAAGTGCTAGTAAGGTGCATCACCAGGGGGAAGCGGGTGGGCGTCGGGGGATAGGAAAGGCTGGGGAGGGAGGGCCCACGGGAAGAAATCCACAAGCAGGCTAGCAGGCATGTGGAGGACACGTGGCGGATGCCAGGTCAGAGGCAAGGAGACAGTAAGGAGTCCGCTGCACCCTGCTTAGCAAAGACCGAGGATGGAGGTACAGGGTAGGGAAGACTACGCCTTATCCTTGTTCCAGATCGAAGTGACACACATTTCATCTTCCTAACGAGCCTAAGAAGTAATGTTTTGACCCATTTTTACTCAGAGGAAACTAAAGCTCCTAAACTACTTGCTCAACTTGATACAGCTTACAAGTAGGAGGGGCAGAGAGTCCAACTTCAAGGATCCTGCTCCTGAGCAGCACAATGTCAGCATCTCAAATGCACATCCCAGTATAAGCAGTAAATCATGCTTCACAAATGAATCTGGCCTGTCCAATTTATAAAACTTGTAAATAAAACTTCCTCAGAGAAATACCCTGGCAGGTTTAGGGTAACAATAGGGGTTTTAATATTATTCCAAGCTGTGTAGAATTTTAGTAGAATATACAAATAATAAAGTGATCTTATGGGCCTAGTTCTACCTTCTCCAATTCTTAATTTGGCATGGACCAATTTAAAAGCAATCATATTAACCTGTAAAATCACCACTCTGCCCACTTAATCTTATCAAGGTAGGGCATATTTTTTAAAAGTACTGATCTAAAAATGAAACAATGCAGAAAACAGATGTCACGTTTACCAGGGGGTAAAGGGAAAAGGGGTTGCTAGATCGAGCTTGACATATACACACTACTGTAAACAGATAACGAATGACCTATTACACAGCACAGGTAACTCAATACTCCGTAATGGCCTGTATGTGAAAAGAATCTGAAAGTGGGAATGTCTCGGGCAGTCTGGTGTTGAAGACTTGGCCTTCCAATGCAGCGGGTGTGGCTTCAATCCCCGATCTCTGGCAGGGAGCTAGGATCCCACATGCCTCTGGGGCAAAAAACGAAAATGTAAAACAGAAGCAATACAGTAAAAAATTCAATCAAGACCGAAAAAATGGCCCACATTAAGAAGAAATCTAAAAAAATAATAAAAAGAATGGATACATGCATAACTGATACCCTTTGCTATACACCTAAAACACATTATAGATCAACTATATGTCAATAAAAATTTTAAAAATATATTTTTAAAAATCAATCTAAAAACAATCTGAAGTCAAAAGATGCTTACGATGACATCAATATTCTGCCATAGGCAATAGACTTAGTGAAGGAATAAAATATTTGTACATTAAAATCACTTACCTAACAAATATGCTATATGAATATTACAAAACACAATGTGTTTGGCAAACTTTCTAAAATACAGACTTCCGCTTCTAAAAATGCAGTGTTAGATCTAAGTGAACACAATATTCCTCAGTTTTCCTTCAGTATGTAGTATACACCCTCCAGCCTTGAGACAAAGATAGCAGTTTTCAACTCACAGATTAAGTAGTTTCTAGAACACAATGCAAGCCTCGGGGAAAATTTGGTCAAAATGGACCATAAATGTCTGCCACAGGCATGAGTATGGTAGTCTGTCTGCACTTCTGCCCTCAGCCTCAGGGTGACAGACTCCGCACTGAAATAGTTTTGTTTCTATTATAGATAGTGTATATTTCATTATACCAGATAATGCATCCTGATGCAAAATGTGTGAAATCAAGAGAAAAGTTTTGTGAACTGTTCATGGTTTTGGTTTTTGCTATGTCTGACAAACAATGAACCTATTGTCTGTTTTCAAGAAAATACTAGCTATGGATGGTTTCAGTTACAATAACTAGGGTTACATTTCTTACATGCTCTTCCTATTCATTTGAAAAATTCAGTGTTCAAAAAAAAAAAAAGAAAAAGAAAAATTCAGTGTCACATATACAAATGTATATATGTATGTGTGTATGTATACACACAGTTTTAGGAGAAACATCAGCATTTCAGATTGGTAATTTAAATTATGTCAACTATGCATGTTTATTTGTAAAACTTCCTGTAGTGAAACATGTTACAGTTACCTATAAACATTCATTTCTCACTGTTTACAATTTGAATAATTATGAAATGTTTGTATTATGCAATCAACTGAGTAATAGAAAATTCACATAAACAATATAAATCTGATGTCCAATCCTTTACAAATATGAAGTTATTTTCACTGGACTTTCAAACTGAAAAGTATAAATAAGATGAGGTCAGCAATACTTAAGGTGAGGCACTTTTAACAATTACCCGAAGAGGTTTTGTTAAATGTACAAAATGTAAAACAAAACTTCTGATATTAATCTCACCCTTAATTCCAGACGTGATTAATCTGAGATGGTCTCTATTAAGGGGTGTTTTATAAACTTTTATTTATTTTACTTCTTGCCCTTCTGTTTCCATTTGATCCAAGGCAACATAATCAGGAAATACATGAACTATGTAGACATCACCACAGACCAGCTAATGTGCTTCCATACAAAGAAAACTAAACATTACTTAGTGACTCTAGGGTTTCAGAAAGTGATTACCACAAAAACTTGGACACGATTTTTTTTTTTTTTTCCAGAAACATGTATAAATACATTGGTGTCTCAAAGGCAAATCAGTATCTTGATCACAGTCCTAGACAAACAGGCCCTCGAATTTACCATTAACTGAATCAAAATTGTCTTATATACTCTTCAAACACTGAAATTTTTAAAATACTCAGAGAAATTTAAAAATCAAATTTTAGCTTTAAAAATAGAAAACTTTTAAGATTAAATTTATTAATCCTTTCTAGATTACAGTTTAAGATTTTTAAGTCATACGGAACAGATGGTCTTGCCAGCCTTTTGTGAAAGACCTTTTAAACATACACATGTGGCCAATTCATTTTCAACGTTAAACTAAGTTCTCTGTATATTTACACTGCATCATTTGGTAGTTAAAGTAATAAATCATTAAAACATATCAATTCCTCCTGCTCCATGAATTCACAGTACTTTATTTTTTCCTACTGTTGGATTCAACATATATTTTCAACATACCTTTCAACATATGTTGATAAAGATGACTCAAATTTTAAGTTTATCCAAAAGGGTATCCAATCTGTGA
Organism: Muntiacus reevesi; assembly: GCF_963930625.1. Taxonomy (NCBI): domain Eukaryota; kingdom Metazoa; phylum Chordata; class Mammalia; order Artiodactyla; family Cervidae; genus Muntiacus; species Muntiacus reevesi. The sequence goes on from NC_089252.1 coordinate 53,287,805, forward strand.
TCCCACTAACAGTCTGAGGTGGGAACAGCTAAGTCTCATTAAACTTATTTATTCCTGGTGGTTTATAATTCGGGTGTTTTCTATAGTCCAGATGCCCAACTGCTATTTAACAACCTATGAGTCTGAACATAGTTAGCTCTTTCGAGTCCACTTGTCAAAATCACTTGCTGTGTGTGCACATGAACGCACATACACTCCTCAGTTCCTAAAACAGTTCTGCTTCTCTAAAGAGAGAAACAGGCTTTAGATCAATACGCTGTCAGACACTGAAGTCTCTGCTAAAGTCAGAAGGTGTCCAATTTTCACATAAATGGAAAGAGAAAATACTTATTTAGAACAACAAAAATTGAGCTTGGCAAAAGTAGTTACTTTTATTTACAATTGCATGTACTAAGGTTACAATAGAAACACTAGTGATACCATCTGAACAAAAGCAATGATTTATTGGTAATGGCAATGAGTGAAATATTGAAAGTCTCTGGCGAGAATCAAGCAACCATCCAGGAGCTGTAGATCTGATTGCAATGTGGTCTTCCAGGGTCTTTTGTACCTTTAGTGGCTTTCTCCTTTTTTGCCAACTACCTAGGAAGAAGAAAAATAACTTTATATATACCTCTTACTGATCGAGAAGTGAGTTATTTTCAAAATACTACTGTTATCATTTTTAAAACCTATATTAATTTTTATATTTGCATTTCTTTGGCATGCAGTGTATCTTCATTGTTGAAGCAAACTGTGACCCTCCCTCCCCTCCCAGTCTCTAGAAATTAAAACTAAAATACATGCAGGCTATTTTTGGTATTTCACACTGTTTTAAGAAAAAGTAATGCAACTTTTCAAAACAACGTTGACAGTTTAGAGAAGTTAATAAAAAGATGATGCTACATGAATGAAACATATTTGGCATACTATTTTTAGGCAATTAGATATCAATGTTGATCACAAAACAATGTAGAATTAAAAGAGTATGCTAAACTTATGTCTTCATGCCCAAGATGACAGGTTTCTAGACTTTTCTATCAATATGTAGACATGCAATGAAAACAGATTAAAAATTACTAATTTTGCCTAGTTTCTATTTTTAAAAAATCCTGGTTACTAAAATATACTACTAAAATATAAAGAATAAATCTAGGTTCAGTCAATGATTAGAAAAATTTTCCGTGGGAAGGTTTAAAAAATGTCCTAGGTTGCTATCAATGTGGCAGCATAAAACTGTAATGAATAAAGCTGATTTCTAACAACAGTTCTAGAAAACAAAGCCTCTATGGGAAGGTTCTAAAACGACATTCTAATCAAACAATGTACTTTAAACCTAAAGTTCATAATAATGTATTCTCACGGCAGAAATGTCTCTAAGGAAATCTACTTGCAAGCCACTGACATATATTTACATATAATGAAATTTATATGTACATTTATAAATATAATTTTCATATTTTAAATTGACTCTGGTCCAAAAGGCAGTGTCTGAGTCAAGCAGAACTCACAAAGATCTTCAGTACAAATCTGGTCTAAAACAGAACGTGGCTGGGTCAATGTCATTCATGGGAAAAGATGATCAAAAACCCATTCTACTGAATTCCTAATCACATATTGCAAGAAATGCTGTTTCCCCATCTTGAGGAAAAATACTTTTTATTGCTTTAAAATAACTCCTCTTTAATCCAAGGAAACCACGTGTTACAAAGTCCAAAAAGCCAAAAAAGATACAGAAGACAGTCTCATAAAAGAGCATGTGGATGAAAGTAAGCAGTTCAGATTTTGAGAGCCAGGGTGGGAGGGGTGTCTTTCCTAAGAAAGAGGGCAGGGGGTGCTATTTGTACCAAGATGAATTGAAGCAGATAAGCACCCAGAGCACTGTGGATCACTGTATCACTTGGGAACACACAAACACAGAGCTATTAGATTAAGCAAAAGAAAACAAAAACAATTAATATTAAAAATTAACATTTTAGCAGATGTGATACAATAGAAGACACGAATCTGCATACTGTTTCACAGGCTGATAACTCTCAACTTGCCAATGTGTATGCTCTGGAAAAAAGAAGAAATTCAGCATTCCAGTATGGAGCTTCTCATCCCAACAGTAAAGCTCTTTTATTCATTTTTAAGTCTTTATATTACACCTCCGAAAAACAAAAATTTTGGTACATCAAAACTAGGTGTCAAAAATATTTATTCAGTAAAGAGTCCATTGATCTTCTATGTTAATATTTTAACCCAGCCTGACTTTCAGTCCATAAGTCTTTCAACTGGCCTTGAACTCACTTGTATTGGCAAAGCAGAGGACAGGCCCACAATTAATCAGCAAAAAGATTCTAGGGCTACAGTTCCAATGAGAAAACCTATACCTCTCAATTTCAGCCTAATCAATATATTACACTAGCTCTAATATAAAAGAACTTGGTGAAACTGCTCATATTTGATTTCCAAAATAATTCTATTGTTCCTAAAAAATAAAAATTTTAGATTGAATTAAAACATTATCCAACTATTTAAATCTAAAAATATTCATGACAATGTAAGTTTAACTGCAATATTATTTCTCAAAATGTAGTACAAAATTAAATGAGACAAGTAAAAAAAAAAACAAGGTAGGTGAGCAATCTGGTATGGTAATGAAACTAACGCACCTAGTTGCAAGATCAGAACAAAAACCGAAACAAAATAAAAGGCCAACTGAGAAACATTGACTAGAATGAGATTTGAAGACAGAGATGGTTGAGGCAATCTAGGTAACAAGAGGGTTGATCCAGATGACAGAAGCTGTAGAGGTCTTGCCCCAGCAATGGCGAGAACGTGAGAAGGGTGAGAGCAGACAGGTGCTAGATGAGCAGAGAAGCAAGGAGGGGAGTAGAGTGAGATAAGGTCAATCTTTATATTACTTCATTTTTAAAAATCTTCTGTTTTTAGTTCATTTGAGTTGGATTAAAAAAGCTGAAAAATAAACAGACAAAAATGTTACAAAAATAGCTGATACGGTGAATGGCCAGTTAAGAAAAGTCTATTTTTATTACCGTGATAGAAAATCTGCTTTGCTTTTCACATGCACCTCATTCCCTAAGAAGCAGAAGCCCCTTCACTTTTGCTCAGTTTTGAATACTTATATTACTTTTGTATTAAAATAAAGCAAACCATGTGAAAAGCATATTTTTGCAAAGAAAACATCTACTTTCAATTAAAATGGCAAGCTTTTTTCATGCTGCAACATAGAGAACACATTTACTACAACAGATAGCCTAAGTATATATTATAATCTGGGCACAATGCCTCTTACGAGCCAAAAACAGAAAAATGGAAGGTATGTTCTAGTCTCCCAAATCTGACAAGTATGATCTTCTAAAACTGTGAGAGTATGCGAGGTGGTCTAAGACTTCTATCCACAACCAAGATTCAACAGCATTACCCTAGCTTCTGTCATCTTAATAACATAAGGAGAAGATCAATGGCATTCTGAGAACTAAAATTAACTAGGAACAACTCATGCAACATAAAAATAGAAACTGAAAATGCTACATAATTCTATTTTATCATTCATTAAAGTCATTTTATACAATTCTCTTCACTACACAGAGAGGTGCTGGAACTTTCCTCTGTGCTGATAAAACACATGCCAAATCTATACTGAAATTTTAAATTCTCATTACTGTCTGCAATGCCTTTAAAACTCAAATTGACTAAATAAGTAAAGAGAAAGTGCCACACTTGACTTCTCCTTGAATGAAGGACTTGCACCATCTCACTTCCATGCCCAGGGTGCCTGTTTTCCATTCTACCTAGAGTGCCTACTGGTGCCTTGAACTAAGCTTTGATTCATACTGGTTGGCATTCCAAACGTTTGGGCATTACCCTTTAACAATATAAACTTGTTACCATCAGCAATTATGACTACACACAACACAGGACCACAGGACTACAAGGGTCAGAGCACGGATCTATTATTCCCTTCACCAGAATCCAGACTCACTGATGGCTTTAAACAAGTGGCTCTCAATAAGGCCAATTTCAGTTAAACATAAACTAGCTTTTAATAACTGCAGCTTTCCTAAAGCTGCTGGCTTAGCACAGTATGAAAACTACTAAAATATGCGCTTACTTTTCAGAAATAACACTACAGGACAATGAAGGACACAAGCAGAGCAATCTCATTCAGAAACTACTGGAAGAATATGTAACATTAATACACATAAGAAAATCATTCAAACAATTAAAATTTATCAGACATTATAAAAGCAAAGGATTAAGAAGTCCAGAACACCGAGAAGGAAGTCCATTACACTGTTAACATAATTCTTGCAGCAGTTCTGTGTGATCCAAGCTGGGTGACCTTGAAACCCATTCAGGGAGTTTTCCAAGGTCAAAAGTGCTTTCATAATAATGCTAAATAAATTGTTATTTGCCTCTTTAACTCTCATTGTCTCACAACGGACAATGAAATTTTCCAGAGGCTACATGACTTATGATAGCAAAACTGATCGAATGCAGAAGCAAATATGAGAATGAGAGGATTCTACTAAGCTAGACTGTATACAATTTGTCAAAATGTAAAACAATGTTGTTCTTCTACAAAATTGGTTGTTGTTTTGGAAAATAAGTATTTTAATTTAAAAAATCACTTGTGCTAACACAATAATTTTATTATTTGTTAAGTAAATAAATATTGTTTAAATTTCCCAGTTTTAGCTTCTGAGATGGTAAGTATTAGATAAATACTGGCCCACAACAATCTTTACCAGTGTAAAGGCGCCCTGGGACCATGAAGTATTGAGAACTACTATTCTACAGTGATTTTTCAATAAGGTTAAAAAAAAAAGTACCTAGTTAAACATATAGTACTATAGAACAAACACAAATACTCTCAAAGAAGAAAAGAAAAACACCCGTACTATTCTAAAGACAGTCAAAAAACGTAGTCTGGTGGTCAAAAAAGAGAGAGAACAGGCCAGAAGAGATGTGAACTCTTGCGTAGTTGCTACATCGTGTCAGACTCCTTTGTGACCCCATGGACGGTAGCCACCAGGCTCCTCTGTCCATGGGATTTCTCAGGCAAGAATACTGGAGTGGGTTGCCATTTCCTTCTCCAGAGGATCTTCCTGAACTAGGGATGGAACCCACATCTCTTGCATTGACAGGTAGATTCTTTCCCACTTGCCACCAGGCAAGTGCTAGGGACAGGAGAGGGGACGTTAAAAACAAAGAGGTGGAGGCATCCTGAGATGGGCAATTATTAATGCACACTAGAAAAACTGTAACTGGATGGCAGGCTGGTAAGAAGATAAATAAGAGTAGGGGTTACCTGGAGGAAACATGGAAATCAAGAAGCATAAGCTGAGGTGAGAAGCAGGAAACCAGTCGAATTAACAGTATGAGGAAATAATGGGATTCAGAGTAAGAGATCTTAGCAGAGAATTGTGCTAGAAGCAAACTATGCCAAGGCACAGTTAAAGCCAATCCCAATGGCATCTGACCCAAACAAGCAAAGGAGCAAAGCAGGCAGCCAAAACGTCTTTGTTGCTCACACGGTTTCCCAGTGCAGCACATTTCGTATCATAAAAACGTAGATGTTTAATCTCTGCTTCTTCTGACCTGTCATCATGCGTATGTCAAACATCCCACATGACAGATCTAAGAACAAAACTGTTCCTACAGCTCCCAAAAGTTAACTACGCTGTGAGACAGGAAGACAGCAGTTGGAAAATGATGTTAAAATATTTATTGTCAGCGTCCAGTTTTATAAGTTCATCCACTGTTACAAAATTTTATTTTCCTGCAATTGAATTAAAATTAAACCTCATCAAAAAGAATGAGTTTTCTGGGTGTTCCATGGCTTCAATTCCCCAAACAGGGGTCTAGATGGCAAACCAGGTGCCTCTTCCGCTACACACTGGCGACCCTGGGGAAACACCTCCTCTCTTACTAATCACCCCAAGTTCTAGAGCACCTGCCGGACGCAGCCATCGGGAATGCTGCAGCCTCTCCATCTCCTCGGCTGCTACACAGCCCATCTGTGCACAGCAGCTGGCTCTGTACTGACCAAGCTCTTGATGGCACGGCTATGCTCTATGGCTGTATATTTTAAGAGTCATCCTCAGGAACTGTTACCAGTTAGAAGTAGTTCTAAGAATCAAACAATGTTCTTATTTCTAAAGGTCCCATGGTAACATAAATTCTTATGCAAACCTTCAGAGTATGTCCTCAAAAACAAAAACCAAACCAAAAAAGCCACTGAACACATATGCCTGTTTGCTGAAGGGTTATTTGCTGAAATGTGTTCTTCAGCACAAAGACAGGGTTTGAAAGCATCTCAGTGAAGTCAAGGAGCCCGTTCTTCTTGATTAAAATCACTGTCATTTTAAATATGTTTTCATCAGAAACAATGACAATCAAAATCTTAATATAAGCAAGCAAAGTTCTTAAAAATTCACTAATAATGAGTTAATGTACTCCGATTTTCACTATCCCTAACTACCTGCTGTAACAAAACAATAATTTATACCTTCTTATTTGGATGCCATACATTAACGGACACTGTCAATGACACTTATCTTTATTAGAGATTTCCTATTAAGAAATCTAAAAATGTGATTAGAAGGCCCTACTGTTTATCCTTATAAAATTTCATGACATGATTTTGATCATTTTAAAATTATTTCTTTAAAATTACTATTTTTATTTCTCCTAGATATCATTTAAACAAACTTACTCGTTTGAAGTCATTCATATTTGTTGCCTGGACTGGAGTCCCAATAAAAGTAAAATATGAAATTCTTGTTGTTTCTTCTTCACCTTGATTGGACTGAACAAATATCTACACACATAAAGAATTTTACCATTAATGATTACACTTCTTTTTCGATAAGTATGCTGATTTAATCGATTTTCTTAGATTATTAATAAAAATACCTTCCATTCTTTACACTTACACTTACACTAGGATTCCTATAGCATCACTAATTCTACTGTCTGCTCGACTGTTTTTACCTTGTCCAAGGGGAATCACGGCAGGATACTTACATATGTAAGCTCTGCATGATTTGGCATGATAATGTTGAAGGGTCAAAATTAAATTATTTACAGAGAATACGGAAGAGCATGAAACTCAAGATTACAACAGGCAGAATGCTACTGAAATTTTACTAAAACTATAATTTTTTACTGAGGAAAATCTTGGCAGTTATCTTCTTTCTGATACTCCATCATTCATTCTACTCCCTAAAATGTTAAAAGAAAAAAGAGAGCGCTGGAAATCAGCCCCTAAAACCATACTGTGCCCTGTGCGTAGGGGTGGGCTGCCGTGTCCTTCTCCAGGAGATCTTTCCGACCTAGGGATCAAACCTGTGTTTCCTGCACTGCAGATTCTTTACCCACTGAGCCACCTGGGAAGCCCATACTGTGCCTTGCATGTTTTATTAAGCTTGCTTCTTTTATACTTTCTATTTAAAAATTTCCCTCAGCATGTTAGGAGATAGACGCTTTATTCAGAGATCCTTTTTCAATACACTGGATTAATTAAATTTGCTCCATTTCTAGAAATAACACTCTAGATGCTATCTACTTAAGAATATTGCCTCTCTTGATTTGGGCATCATTCTTTTTCCGTTTTCAGATGAAAATCAGTTTTGTTGTTTTTTCAGGCAACCACAGGTTCATCTTGAATTGAGCTTACCAATTAAAAACTTCAAGTCTATAATAAGTAGACTATTAAACTAGTTCTCTATATTTGCAATGCTTTTTTAATCTAAGCACAACAGTTTATATTTACTGCTTTTAAAAATTCATATACTTATTTTTCTTAGACTTTCTGATTAAAACTGTCATTTCAACTTTATCATCAAAAAAAGTGACAGGTGTGCTTTCTGTGTCTGAATTTAAGTCACTGACTAAAATTATGAGTTTAAAAGTATGATTTTAATAGGACACAGTAAAGACTGTGAACCTATCACAAAGTAACTATGTTCAATGATTCTCAAAGACAGAAGAGATTATATTAGGATCTCTGGGTTTAAAGGGCTTTTTCTAATAAACAAAAGCCTTTCTCCCATCACTACATAAAGCAATAGGTATTATTACCTGAATGCTACAAATAAATATCTTACAAATATGTAACATATTTATAAATATGTTACAAACAAATGTTACAAGTAAACATGTTACAAATGAATAAAGTCAAGAAAATATTTCATAACCAGTGTTGCAGTTTGATATAACCGTTTTCTTTAATTTACTCTGGGTAAAATACTTCTACTCAAAACTCAATATAATCCTTTATCTTACCGCTAAGTATATTCTGTGAAATTCTGAGAACTTCCCAAAATGAACACAGCTATAGCATTCTTCTAATTTACAGAAACTGGAATCCACTGACACAGAGACATTACACTCCTCTGGCATGGCGTGTTCTCAGGTGAGTCTGCTGCTCCCAACTCCTCAGCCTTCTACCCTAGCCCTCCTCCACCCCTGCTCTGACGGAACGGGCTCTGCTGGCAGGTGGGTTAGAAGCATGTGCTGGGTTTAATACTAGAATTCAAAAATGCAGTTAGTAACCGCTAAAAAGCTGCTGATTTCATAATGTAAATTAAGATAACACAAAATTATGTTTTTAAAAAGTCAATTTTTACTGAGATCATGGCCACTGCATGAATCAAAAGTAAATTGGATTTTAGAAACGTATCCTCACTCATTACCAGGTACAAAGGAAGACTAAGTATCTGGTTTAAGAATAAGTGTTCTAGAATAAACTTTTAACAAAAGTTGGCATATACATGCCATATATATATGTATTTGACAAACCTACAAATTAAAAAAATCCACCTTCCTTTTTAGGGCACACAGATGAATTAAAAAGAAGAAAATTTAATTAGCTCATTAGACATTTTTATGTATTTCAAACAATTAACCATTTTTAAGGATAACCTGAATCAGCTAGGACACTGAAGATGGCATGGATTGTCACCCCCAACCCGCTGCATACATCTGAATGAAACACTACTTACAGTTACACTGTTAACGTTCTGAAACTTAACGTAACGAAGAGGGACAATACCATCTTCTTTAATATCATCCTCTGTTAGTTCCAGAGCTTGAGTTGGCTCACTTCTCTCTGCCTCTTCAAAATCCATAGATCGTGGTAGATTGATAAAAATTTTTACGTATTTAGGACCCTGACCTATAGAATGGTAGAATAAAATTAAATGCTAACATCAAACATATAATACTTTGTCATTTTTATCATTACATTCATTCTATACAGTCAAGCCCACATATGCACATACCTACCTCTATATTTAGAAATGTTAAGAACGTCTGAGTATTTTCATAGCCATGCTCCTCCTCTCTCAATAGACATTTAGTGGTATATTCTTGGCCTGCTAAAACTACACTAAGTACTAGGAATACTAGATTAAAACACACATGCACACGCATACATACACAGAGTCCCTGCCCTCAGCTGTAGGAGAAGGGCAGTGAGGAATGTACAGCCCCCAGGGAGGAGGTATTGGCAAGGCAGCAGTGGAGTCTGACAGCACATGCAGGATGCTAAGTTTCATAATAGAAACATCGAGCTGAGTCCTGCAGTTGCCGTCAACTGGCACCTTTTATTATTTAGGAGAAAAGCATTATCGGTGACAATATTTAGCCAGAGGAAATGAACTACACAAACCGCCAGTGATTAGGCTGTGCTCAGTGCTAAAATTACACTGCAGAATGTCTTAGTCTGTAGCTTCAGACCAGCATTCTGTGACTGACTGATGAATCTTACCACGGCCACACGGCTTACATACTCATTTCTATGGCATTTGCTTTTACAAATACTTTGTATTTTCAGAATAAATTAACAATTTTACTAGTGAAAAAAATCACTAACCCATGGAAACTTAGAATAGTAAATGACTTAAGGGAATGCTATCTGATAAACAGGGCACTGTTTCTCCCAATCAACTAAGAAAACAACAACAAATCCTAGTCCCCACTCCCCACCTCAGGCCCCCTCCCATGTCCACCCCCAGCAGCCAAGAAAAAAAAAAAAGAAACAGAAAAAAGGGGGTGGGAGTGAGTAAGGACAACTCTTTATTGAATAAAATCATGCTTAAAGCATCATAATATGTATAAAGAAAATGCAACTTTAATTAGCACACACAGAGGAGGATCTAGGGTCTTAGATTTACCACCTGTAATAGGAAGAATGTGAAATAAGTCTCCCCCAGTTCCCACCCTGAAAAACAACTACCTCAAACCTAGAACTCTTAGTTGGAAGAAAGGGCTTCTTTGTTTTCAGATGAAGAAGAAAAATGCTGAAAGTTTTTTTAAAATTACTTTTGGCCCAATAATCTTACATTATTTGTCATTGCTTTATTCCAAGAACAATTTCACTCTTTCCCAAAATAAGAGATCTCTACCTCTATTTAACAATAAGTTTTAACCTACGGGACCAGTAATAGAATGGATAAAGAAGATGGAGTATACATATATATGCAATGGAACATTACTCAACCATAAAAAGAAATGAAATCTTCCCATGTGCAGCAACATGGATGGATTAGGAGGATATTATGCTAAGTGGGACAAGTGAGGCAGATAGAGACAAATACTGCATGGTATCACTTATCATGTGGAATCTAAAAAATAAAGCAAACTAGTGAATCTAACAAAAAAGAAACAGACTCAGAAATAAAGAAAACAAACTAGTTACTAGGAGGGAAGAGGGGAAGGAGACAAGCAAGATAGTGGTAGGGAATTAAGAGGTACAAACAACTATGTAAAAAATAAATAAGCTACAAGGATACACACAGGGAATACAGCCAATATTTTAGAATAACTGTAAATGGAGTATAATCCTTAAAAACTGTAAATCACTATGTTGTACACCTGAAACTTACATACTCCTGTACATCAACTATACATCAATTTAAAACAAAGAAAAGTTGTAAATATATGCCAGCAGTTCTATAGAGCAGAAAGTTACTTTAAAGAAAAGCTGCCCATTACTCACCATTATCTGGCCCTTGAAATTTCATTGAATAAAGCTTAACAGGCTGATTGAATGCCACAGTAATAAGAAGCTGTGAAGAAAATAATTGTCTCATTTTTAAAGGGCTGTTAAACATCTTAAGTAAGTAACTCATACAGCTAAGGAGAATTGAAATAATTAAGAAGCAGAGAAAATTTAATTCATCTAACAAAACCAATGTAATACAGAATATCAGTAAGCTGAAAGTAACTTGATTAGTTCGACATTTGAGAAATACAATAAACTATTATTTTTATAAAGGAATAACAACAAAATTTAACAGAATTAATTAAAATCATATGTTAAGAACCTAAAGCCTCATGACCTAAAAACTATCAACAATCCACTCCCCCCCCCACAAAAAATTAAACAAAACCCCCAAATTAAAACTTAAACTATGGGTTTTAACATATGAAGCTTAATATTTTCTGAAACAGTTTATCTGTGGATGCATCTACCCATGGTCACTTGACAATTTGGAGCCAATGCACACAGGTTATGTGGAGAGACTAGATATCAAATGAACTCTATTTGATTCAAAACTCAAGAGAACAGGACTCACAGCTCTATGAGTAACCTCCAAACCTCCATCCTAAATGTATGTGACTCACTGAATCTGGAAAGCCACCCAAGGGAACTGAAATACCAAACTGCTGAAATGCTTCTCTCTCTGATTCACTCACTCAATCTTCTTTGCAGCCAAAACTTTGTCTGATGAAGGCCTATGCTTCCACCCTGGGAGGAAGGTTTCCTCAGCAGGAAGATTTCAGGGAACCTGTAGCCAGCCCTTCTGATACACATCACCACATTACGCTTAGGGCACCATTTACAAGGCGCACAATGTGAACGGTATTTTCAAGCAATAAAATAAGGTAGTTTTGGTTGGAGCAAAGGAAAATGGGATTTAGATTTATTTCAAATCACTGTGGTCTATTTGCTTAAGAAAATACTTAAGACTACTTTCTTTAGTTATGTAAGTACTTTTAATACTTGACCTGTATTTGGGTGTCAGGAAATAAACATGACCCATTTAGGGACCTGAACCACAGGTGAAGAGGCTATGAGAGTAGAAAGCTAGAAGTAGATAAAGTCAGTAAGCATATGACATCCTCTTCCTGAAGCCACTGAAGAAATCATTTAACACTTTTAAGAAATCAAAATATAAATATGATTTGTATTTTACAGAAATAACTTTTGTGAACATGTAAAAGATATACTGGAATGGGGACAAAGCAGAGGCAATGGTATAGTAATTATTTTAAAAAATTTTTTTCAGAAAATAAAAGTTTAAATAACAGGCAAGATGAAGACAGAGATGGCATGATCAAGGCAGAACTACATATTCTACTTTCTCTGTGACAACACTGCAGGAAAATATAGGGAAATACAGCAGGTTTACACTGGGAGTGAGGACGAGACATGAAAGAAGTGCTCATCTAATTAAGTCTCATTAGGTGGATACAAAGTATGAAGGCAGGTCAAGAAGGATGAACAAAAGGACTTAAGGACAGTGAAGGCTCAACCCAGCCTTCCAGACAATCCAAGGGTTCTATGATTCTCTGCAGTGCAGCTGGCATAAACAAACAAAGAAAGGGGGTGAGTTGGCAGGGTCAGAGGACAGAGGTGAAGTTATAAAAAAGAAGAAAAAAGTGATCACCTGGAAAGGAGAGACATGAAACCATGAGATGGAGACATGTGTGGGCACAAATACTGATAATCTCTACAAGCCCTAAGCATTCAGTTACCTGTTCATCACAATCAGATTCCAAGAAGGTCATGTCTTTTCGTAAACAGTTGTCAAAACCATGCTCATCACTTTCATTAAGACATTCACAGCCAGCTTTGTTAATAAAAGGCATTAAATCCATCTGAAAATTTAAACCAAGACTTCAGACAAAGCATTTGGATTTGGTATAAAAATCTCAGTAAGAAATGTAAATATGTAATTCTCTTTTAAACTGTGTAAAATTACGTTTTCAGTGTACAACACTTGTGGTTAACAACTTTTAATGGTTATATTCCACTTATCTTTTTAATAACCTGTATGTACTATATTGACTTTATTCCCTGTGCTGTACAATACATCCTTGTGATTCTCTTTTTTCTAACTTTTTATTTTGTATTGGAGTAATTCTCTCTTGATTAAGCTAAGAAATTTCTATCTCATTTAAAAGTTACTAAAACTTTTATAATAACCCTTTTGTCCAAACTTCTGATATCTACCACTAATAATTAAAGCCAAATTGAGCCTTAGCCTACTTAATAAGTATCTAAAACCAAGTCTTTAACACAAAGATTACTAAATGCTAACACATACTTTTTTTCAGTAACAGTGTTTGGCAGTGGAAAATACACAAACTAAAATAAATATCTACAAAATATCTAAAGAAAGCGTACCTCCCTCTTCTAGTGATCATGCACTCTTTAAACCTGTATCCATGAAGAGTTTGGGTTAAAGATGAACTAGGGACTTCCCTGGTGGTCCAGTGGCTAAGACTCCGAGCTCCCAGTGTAGGGGGCTCGTGTTCGATCCTTAGTCAGGGAACTAGATCCCACACGCTGCAGCTAAAGACCCTGCATGCTGCAACTAAGACCCTAGCACAAGCCAAGGAAATAAAATAAATAAGTGTTAAAAAAAAAAAAAAGATGAATGGCAAATAACTACTTAAAAAATTATATTATGGAAAATTCTAAATGTACATAAATAGACTAACACAGTGACCCTCACGTGCCCACCTCCTGCATGCAACAATCATCAATTCACAGCCACTCCGGTTTCACCACTACTCTGCAACCAGCCCCAACCTTTTTCCTGATTATTTTCATGTAAATTTTAGACATTTTTCTCATGTTATTCATGAACATTTCAGTGTGTTCATAAGCATTTATAAGAGGTAAGGACTCTTGAAAAAAAAAATCCTCAATATCATTACCATGACTGTAACATTGATAATGTTTTAGTATCATCAATATCAATGTTCAAATTTCTTCAACTGTCTCAAATATTTTACCGTTGAATCAGTTAAGACTCAGAGTGAGAATCCAAGAAAAGTATAGACAACTGTATTTGGTTAATGTCTCTTAAATCTCTTTTAATCCAGTCATTTAGCCTGTAGATTTCTTCTATCTGGATTTTGCTAACTGCGTCCCTGGTGCGTCCTGTAACACTTTCCGTTTCCTGTGTTATGTGCCGGTTGACCCTTCCAGCAGAACAGCAAAGAGCTGCAGTGACGGTGGTCATCCCTGCCCCGTTTCTGACCTCAGTGGGAATGTCTCCAGTGCTTTCCCATTAAAATTTTACTGAATGCTTTAGGAATAAATGGATATTGCATTCTGTCAAATATTTTTTCCCGGGCTTCCCTGGTGGCTCAGTGGTAAAGAATTCACCTGCCAATGCAGAAGACACAGGTTCGATCCCTGATCTGGGAAGATCCCATATGCTGCGGAGCAGCTAAGCCTGTCTGCCACTACTGAGCCTGTGCTCTAGAGCCCCGAGGCTGCAACCACTAAACCCACAAGCTACAACTACTGAAGACCACGTGCCCTGGAGTCCGTGCTACCAGGCGGCAACAAGAGAAGCCACCGCAATGAGAAGCCCATGCACCACAACCAGAGTAGCCCCTGCCCAATGCAGCTAGAGAGAAGCCTGTGCAGCAACAAAGACCCAGTACAGCCAAAATATATAAACAAAAAATTCTTAAATGCTTTTCCCACATAGAAGATCATGATTTTTCTCCTTTAGATGGCTGGATTTTGTTTACTAATATTTTATTTAAGATTTGTACACCAATATTCCTAACTGGAACTGGTTGATAACTTTTTTTTCGGTACAAACTCTATCAGATTCTGGGATCAATGTTATACTTCAAAAATAAAGTTGGAAGTTTTCTCTCCTTTGATATGGTCTTAAGCAGTTGCAGTAACACTAAACTATCTGATCTTTATAGAGATTTGCTAGAATTCCCCTGTGAAGTCATCCTGGTATTGATGGAAGAGCTCTTTTACTATTTTCTCTATTTCCTCAAAGGTGACTGATCTATTTAGGAGTTCTGCTTCTAGTGGAGTTGATTTTGATAAACTATTTTTCTAGAAAAGTATCCATTTCTTTGACTAAACAAGAACTGCTTTAAAGTTTACCAAGCAACAAAGTTTACCAAGTATTATAAATTATCAGTTGCGTGTTCTGTCAGTCTTCATTACTAACACTAATATATATACTAATACATGTGTATACAGTTCTGAAAGACTAAAGAAAAAAATTTTTACAGGTCAAATAACTACCAATATGGTAAAAATTCATTAGACTAGACCCTTAATTATTCACAGACTAGCCTAAATGCTTTCAAAGCCAAAATATTCTATTATATTAAATGTTAGACGGCATTAGACATTAAATATATTACTCACAGTAACATACTGTAGCCAATTCAAAAAGAGAGGTAGGAAGAAAAGGAGCATTACAGAGCCAAGTTCTACTCTATAGAATTATTCTGAACTCCGTAACATCTGTCTTGGAAATGTGACAAAATCTTACGAACATTTAAATGTCTACCATCCCACCATGATGCCTCTTCCATACTATATGTAGGATCAAGACCCCAAGTTTGAAGGCAACACTGCAGTCATACTTCCAATACCTCAATGATGAAAATAAACTAAATAGTTAAATTATTTTAAGTTGTTTTTTAATTTATCTTGGGACACACAAAACAAGTACCATAGCCAAACAGTTGCATTAAAGTGCTCTATTATTCAACACTGTCTAGGACAAACTGGCATAATATTATATATTTGACATAATTGCAAATTGACATATTCTGGAAACATACTATTGGAAATAAATATTACTACTTATGCAATCAACTTGCCAATAATGAGGAAAGAATCATGAGAAAACAATCTCATAAATCCAGATTGTGGGACAGTGCATAAGACAGATGGTCCAGACCTGCACTGTACAATGAGACAGCCATTAGCCACATGTGTCAATTTAAAATTAATTAAAAATAGATAAAATTGAAAATGCAGTTCCTCAGTTGCCCTAGTCACATAAAAAATGCCACACGTGTCTAGCAGCTATTGTAGTAGACTGGTGATGTTTTAAACTTTTCAAAAAGGGAGTCATGAAAGAAATAAAGGCACACAGAAGTTTCTAGACTAAAGAACACTAAAGAGACTGACAAGTTAAAAGCAATGCATGTCCCTTGATTTGATCCAAGATTGAGGGGAAAAAGCTACAAAGTACATTTCAGAGACAATTAAGGAAATTTTAATATAAGCTGTACATTAGGCATAAGTATATTAATGTTAAATTTCTTAGAAGTGATAATGGCATCATGGCTACATCAGAGAATGTCCTTATTCTTAGGAGCTACGTGCTGAAATATTTACACATGAACCATCATGATGTATATAGCTTATTTTGTAAATAATGCTGCAAAAAACAAAAACAGATACATACATACTGATATAGAACAAAAACAGCAAAACATTCCCAACTGATGAGTAAGAGTGAATGATATGCATGTTTGCAGTACTACAGTCAACTTTTTTGGTTTGAATGTATTTTACCTATTGTTTTAGGGGAGGAAGGGATGGAATCCAACAGGAGATACACGGGAGTTACATAAAAGCTCTTCATGCTTCAAGTTTTTGGTTAAAGAAGTATCTGTCCTATCTACTACGTAAATTAGGGACATTCAATGTTTTATTTATTTTGATTAATGTGACAAATTTGTAGACCAAAACCAATAGTTAGGATGTTGGAGTACTGAAATACACTAATGAGCCTTAAGATTTAAACAAAACACGTGCAAACACAAGTTTGATTCCAGAGTGCCCAGCATGTAAACTTCTGAAGAGGGAGACTTGATACAGCTAGCCCCCTCATGCTACTTGAAGCCATACAAGGCACACTTAGCAAATATGGGAAAGAAAAAAATAGAAATGTTTAACATTTTCCCAATTCAGTAAACATATTAAAAACCGAAAGTCATTATTTTTACAAAAATATTCCTTAATAAAAGAATCTTTTTGATTCTTAATCTTTTGAGTATCATGTCCTACATCTTTTGCAATATCTCAACTCCCCCTAGAAGAGATACCTATTTCTTTAACTCTGACTCCAGTCAAATCAGGAGTTTCAAAACTGTAGGATGTGTGAAATCAGTAGTTGCATAGCCTTTCAGTGTTAAAATCTAATGACAGAAAATCTTTAGTCTAAGAAACCCAATGTTATTTTAAAATTGTGAATATATTTTTGCAATGCTTCTATTTAAATCTACTTTAAGACACAGGTTTTCATTCAGTTTCCATTTATCTTGTGAAAACAATGACGTTCTGAGAACACACTACCAGTTTTAAACATTTAATAACCCTGTAAGATCTATAGTTCAAAACTTTTGCAGTCTTGATTGACACCTGATGGAAAAAATGAAACCGTGTTTTATAGTTTTTCAGTGTATTCATAACATCTGGATGAAACTAATTTTAATTTACTTCTTAAAACTTTATTTTTTTCTGCTTATTTCCAACCAAAACCCAAACCCTGCTATCACACTCAGCTGATGTAAAGAATAAAGCATTCCTACAGTTAAGCAGCCAGACTGTTGTGCCTGTAAGACTTCTTCATGCAAAAATCCTTAGTAATAAAGGAAAAATACAAAGAGGTAAACACAGCAGTTTACAAGTCAAATGATTTCTAAAATTTTCCAAAAGGTGTCACAACCCTGACTTATACATGTTCATACTTTCTAATTGAATATTATTTCAAATTATATCATAGTTCTAGTTTAAATAAATATTAATTATTAAAATTCCTTAACTTGAAGTAATTAATGCAGCTACCATATGTTAAAGGTGTTTTTTGAAGACACAACCCTGCCACTCACACATATAAAAAGAACTGCTCATTTATTTATCTGACTACAAAGTCTCCTTATTCAACATGAATTTAAGAGCCTTACAGAAAGACTGGCAGCCCTGTAACAGATCTGTTTTAATACATTTGGTATACATGCGTTCATATAGTAGCTTTAATTTGAGGTAACATTTAACTTTTAAAAATTCATTTTTAATCTGCCAATACATTAACTTTATAACAAGCAAAATTAAAAAATATATGTACACATATATCTTTAGGTATGGAGGATTTACTAATTTTTTTTAAAAAATTAGGAGAACAAATTTTGGAAAAAGAGTTTATGACAGGGACTTAAGGTTATAATGGGCTTCCCAGGTGGCACTAGTGGTAAAGAACTTGCCTGTTAATGCAAGAGATGCAAAAGACACGGGTTCAAACCCTGGGTCACGAAGATCCCCTGGAGAAGGGAATAGCAACTCACTCCAGTACTCTTGCCTGGAGAATCCCAAGGACAGAGGAGCCTGACGGGCTACGGCCCATAGGGTCACAAAGAGTCGGACACGACTGAAGTGACTTAGCACACATGCACGTAAGGTTATAATACATATTACACATTCAAAACCCAACACTCAGCTACTGAATTCATTTTCAAAGTTCTTACTGGAAAGTATTCTTAACTAGCAAAACACAAAACATGCAAAGAGTAAATTTCATTTCAACCAACTAATGACAAATGCAGTGACATCATTTCACTTCTAAGACCACATACGTAGCCTTTCGGAATATCGGTGTCCTCGCTGCTCCCAGGGTCGTTCTCCAAGTGCTGCTTGATTTTCTCCTCTAGCCCCACAGCGTCGGCTCCTTGATACTGATCAATTCTCACTTTGTTCCGGAAAAACAGAAACGTAGGTGTTGCTGATATGTTGTTGGTGGCAGCTGTTCCCTAGAATTGCCAAGTTAGACAGCATTACGAATTAAAACTAACCTTAAACTACTGGGAACATTCACTGTGCATCTGCATGGAAGTTAAATATCACAAACTAAACTAATCATGAACTAAAAACATGTAAAATAACCTACTCCTAACTGTTGCTTAAGAAAAAGCAAGCCTATTCTTAAAGGTCACAACTATATTACCCGTATGTCCACAATGAAGAATAGCCCTGTATTTTTGTTTTAGTGTTAAATGCTTCATTCATTCATTCAGCAGAACAATCAGTTTCCAGTACTGAAACTGCACTTCACAAAACCAGATACTTCTCTCTTTTAAGCACAGACTATTTCTCAAATGGAGAAACCCAGAAGGGTATTGAGATTTGTCAACATAAACCCTGCTACCAGTAAAAAGTACACATGTGAAAAAACAGCAGCCCGTCTGTCCAAGAAACACCGTCACCTAGTTTTACTCTTAAAGAAATGACTTCTGGTCTCCCATCAAAAACACTGCAACTGGTATCTTTTCAAATTCTACTCCAACTCCATGATATTATAAAACCAGCCACCAAATGACAATTAGTTAACCACTGCTTTATGGTTTAAGTTCCTCATGAAAAGTATAAAGAAAACAAGTAAAATAAATATGTCCTCTTGCATATTCTAACGCCAGGGAGGGCTATGACTATTTTAAAAAAAGCATAAAGTTTACAGAGGTGTCTTCTCTAAGCCTCGTAAGTGGGGAAAAAAGGAAAGACTGACAGTGCCATTCACAAGAACTGTAAGATACAAATGTGAGCTATACATGTTAAAAATTTTCTAGAACCCACAGACAAAAAAGTAAAGAGAAACAAGCGAAATTCATTTTAGCAACCTGTTTAGTAAATCCAGATATGCACTTTTAAACATACAGTCGATATAAAAGTTAATGACATATTTTACATTTTTTTCGTTCATACCAAACTTTCAAAATCCTATATGCATTTTACATTCACAGCACAACTCAATTTGGACTTGTCATATTTCAAGGGCTCATTGCAACCAACGACATGCGGTTACCATACAGGACGGCACGCTTCAGAAGACAGCACTTCCAGGTTAGAGACACCGGATACCGACACAAGGCCAGAGCTGCTGTCCGGCAGAATGTGACCTAAGTATTAATCAATGAACATGTAGCAGAGTTTGCACCAAATCCCCAAACTGCTTACCCACAAACTATGTAACATTCTAAGATTTTTTTTTCCAATCCAGAAATGTATCAAAGGCGAAAGCTTCAATGGAAAAAAAAAGAAAACTACAGAGCTGTTCCTCAGTCAAGATTACACTTCTGTGGTCTTCTGTGTTGCAAGAAGCCTTCAGAAACTTTTTTGGCATAACCACTCTTGCATACTTACACATACGCAAACGCAGAACTGTCACACAGCCATGCCGACTATGTAACCAGGGCAATCTGCCTACCTGTGGCTCGATCAGCAGCAAATCAACGTTTTAAACTTTCTGCTGAGTATGCAGCTTTGGAGCTAAGGTCATAAAATGATCAATTCAAATCAAACTATAACCAAGAATTCTCTCCCATGGCTTTTTAACCAACCAATGTGTCAATAGTATAGATATAGTTCCAGATTTGCAAAAAAATAAAGGAATGTAAAACAGAACAGCCAAGTGACCTAGTAAGTTTACCACATACTATTAGTTTCATATCAATAAAATATTAATATAAACAAACCCAGAGGCAATTAATATCAGACTACTTTTACTAATACAGCCTTAACAACACTTGCATTCACCACTGCAAGAGACATATCATCCTACCTCCAAATAAACAAGTACTTAGTACACAGAGATAAATAAAGGATGATATTAATGTGAATTTCAAGCCAATTTGTAAATTCTCAAAAAATTTCAAAAGGGTCCTCTTCCCTTACCTGACACTGATGTACATCTACTTCCAAGAAAACTGCCTGTGGATACTTATTACTCATAGAACTGAATGCTGGGGCAATCCTTAAACACGGTCCACACCTGTGAAAAAGGTAAGAGACACTTTGTAAGATAACACCAAAGATTGTACTAAATTTACACTCTAAAGATTTCGTCAATTAAAACATAAAATTAAAAAGTTCTGATCATCTTTCCTTTAGACTTTCTCTTTCCATTGTATTATTTAGATATGCTTACAATAGTATCACACTTACCTTAATGACTACAGATTTATATTAAGTCTTTAAGTCTAATACTGTTATATTCCAGCTTTCTCCTCACTGAAAGAAATTAAAGGGCTAAATTAATATAGGACTATACTACACTTATGAATTGGAAAACTCAATACTGTCGAGATGTTAAGTCTCCTCAATTTGATATTTAAAGTCAATGCAAAATTCTAACAGGTTTTCTTGGAGAAATTAACAACTTTCAATTACTAACAATTTTAACAACAAATTAAAATTTATAGGGAAATATCAAGGATAGTCCAGGCAGTCTGGGGTTCAAACGTGAAGGAATTATGTTATCAGATATTAAAAACTACCAAAAAGCTTTATTATAAGTTAAGAGTATAAAGCATAAACAAACTCACCAACTTTAAAAAGAGGTTCAAAAGTAGACCCATCCCATACAAGTAACCTAACTTTTGAAAAAGTTGACACAGTAGTACAGTGGAGAAAGGATAGTCTTTCAATAAACGTTGCTGAGTCAAAATGGATATCCACCTGGGGGTAAAAAATGACTCCTAACTAACAATGTACACAAAAACCAATTCCAGATGGATTACAGATCTAAACGTGAACAGTAAAACAATGGTGTCAGGGTAAAAAAATACAGAGAATACTTTGAAAACCTTGAGTAAGCAAAAATTTATTTCTTAAAATACTGAAAGCACTAAAGAGAAAAGGGAAGAACTGATATTTGGGGATATACTTGATAAGCTGGAACGTATGATAGTTAAATTCTGTTCATCAAGATAACATTTAAAGGGTGAAAAGACAAACCACAGACTGGTAAAAAAAAAAATGTGTAAAAATGTGTAAAATGTGTAAAAAAATATGTAAAAAAAAATATCAAACATATGACTTATACCTCTAATATGTAAAAAAGCACCTACAAATCAATAAAAAGACTGTTATCCAAAAGGAAAAAAGGGTTCTCTTGAATAGGACAAATGAGGTTATCCAAGTAGTCAGTAAACAGAAAAAGACTTCCTCAGTCACTAAGGAAACGGGGGATGTGCAAAAACTACTCCCACTAAAATAGTTAAAACAATAAAGAAGGAAGTACTGTCAAGAACTTGGAGCAAATGACCTGTTAGTGACAGTGCAAACGAGTATAACCACTTTACGGGGTAAGAAAAGAAACCGAAGCTATCTGTTAGAGTAAGATTTATGCCTACCAATGACCACGTCCAGGGTATATAAAACAGAAATATCTACATATGTTTGCCTTAGGGCATATGAAACAATATTGGTAGAAGCAACATTTCTAACAGCCGAAAACTGGATACCACCTAAGCTCCTCTCAACAACAGAATGAGTAAACTAACTGTAGTTATTCACACACTGGAATACTATATAACAATGAAAATGAGTGACGTAAAACCTCATGCCAAAACATAAATGAACCTCACAAATAACACTGAGAAAATAACTATAGTCTATTATTCCACTTATGTACAGTTCAAGTACAGGTAAAATAAATCAATGGTATTATAAATCAAAACAAGTCACTGTTGTCAGTGAGAGGATAAGGGCATGAGAGAGATTTCAAGAGGTTAGTAATGTTCCATTTGTCCAAAAGGTAAATAAATATGCATGTGTATTCAGTTTGTGAAAATTCTCTGAACTGTACATTTATCCTCGTGTACTATGTATATTTCAAAGAAAGTTCCAAAAAGTTAAAATTAAGAAAAATCTTGGCTTTAACAGACAAAAACACAAGGAAAAGCAGATTCTAAAGCACAAGATGTTCAAATTCACAAATGTTCAAATTCAAGTTGTGATTCTCTTTCCATTCTTAATATTTTAATCAGCATTTTCATCTTTTACCATCTTTAAGACTCACAGCAACAAGAAAATAACTATTAATTTCTTAAATATTAAACTTGATGCTTCTGAAAATAAATTTTTGGATGCAACAATTTTAGGCCCTGAGACTAAATTTAACTGGCTTTTCATCAGTCTTAAACACTATGGCTGGGAGTACACACTGGTAGATCCTTTTTCAAGGGCCATTTGGTCATTATTTACCAACTTTAAATGACCACAATCCAAGATTCAATGACCTTACTCCTAAAAGTCAATCCTATCTTAACACTCAATTTCACAATAATATGTATAAGGAAGTTCAATGAAACATCTGAAATAGTTTTTTAAAGATAGAAATAATCTAAATGGCAATCAGTAGAAAAATATTTTTTAAAATTATTATAAAATAAGTTATGATATATGGTACAACACAAGGAATCAGAGCCAGTATTTTGTAATAACTATAAATGGAGTGTGACCTTTAAAAACTGTGAATTACAGTATGGTACATTGTAACTTATATAATACCATGTATCAACTATACTTGAACAACAAAAATTATGACATATTCACACCAAGGGATAAGGATAATTTGTACTGTTCAAAAAAAACTTAAGTCTCACAAAAATATGTTCTCCATGACCACATTAAACACACACCTTTATATATGTATTTACATGCTATATATGTAAACAAATACATACTTACAACTTAGGTGTGTCACACAATAAACTATTACTTCTGAAAAATGGGATTGGAAAAGAAAGAGCAACTTTAGGGGAGACTTTCAAAACTACCTATACTCCTGCATTGTTTGGCTTATATGATAGCTATTTTCCTTTTACGATAGTAAATAAATTGATAGATGATGATTAAATGTTAGCTGCATTTAAACAGTAGTCACAGGAGAAGCACAAGTATCATGCTATGTCACAGAATATACCTGGTATACACACAATATCAGATTTTCTCATTCCCGAAAAAACCTTCTTTCTGCAAAAGCATGTACTCAAAATAAGAAGGCTTATGGAAAAAATAAGATTGGTGTAAGTCATCTAAACCCATGCAACATTGTAAAAGTATTTCTAAGAAAAACAGTAACTGGTACACAGGAAATACCTGAAGAGACAGGCAGGAGCCTCAGACCTAGAGGCTTCCTCAGGGGATGTTTAAATTGTACAAAAACAATCAAATGGAAGTGCTTGCTGTATTACAGGTGCTGTGAGACTCCAGATGCAAGGGAAGCTCGGAGCTAGCGGGACGGCCGGCCAGGCAGGGGACAGGAGGAAGCAGAGAATGAGAATGACGCCCGCTGGGGAACCAGGGCTGGGAGCTCAGGCTCCGGTTTAACTTTATTAATTTAGACTTTCTGAAACAGGTCCTGAAAGGGAGCCTGCCTCTGGCTGAGGGCTTTTCTCCTTCCTATTACAGGCTCTATTCCTATTCCTGCCCTTAACTACCTAAGAAAAATATTAGAATCTTAACCAACAAAACCTCTGCCGTGGCATGGACATCATCACTCCACTCATCAATCATGTATGAGCTAACCTGAAGCTAAACAAACTGCAAAATAATGACTGTCTTGAAAATAAATGTTCCCTTTCAAAATTTAACCTTATCTCGATCCTCTGTTTAATTTAGTTAGCTGTCAGAAGTTGGAATGTTGGTCAAAAACCAAAATAAGTCAGAGAACACAGAAATATACAGCAGCATACTTTCACATTATAATCACTCAGGTGAAATTACTTGCTATTTCAATAAGGTCCTTGCTTACCACTAGAATCTAAAAGTAAACTTTAACTTCCAAAATTAGCTGAGCCACAAACAAATCACTTGATTTCTCTGGAAGACAGGAAGGGGCTAGATTCCTCAAGGACCTTTCCTACCTCTAGAACATTATGCCCCCAAACATGCCTAAATTTCAGGACTGTACTTTTTCGACTTTGCAAAGCCCTTAATTCGAAGCCCTTAGATAGCAGATAACCTCAGTTACCTTTGAACTTATAAGAGACCAGGGACCATCTAGTCTAGAGGTTTAAAAAAAGAAAAAAAAAAGTTATTTTTCCATCTCTGAACTCTGATGGAAAGCTTACCTGTTAGATCCAGAATGTAAGAACTAAACCCACAAAGCTGAAACTTTAAAACTGACCTAACAGAATACAATTATTTGATAAAAGACAAATGCCAGAAAGGAGAAGGAAATGAGAATCAAATCCAGAATTCTTACCTGGAGAATCCCATGGACAGAGAAGCCTGCAGTTATGGGGCCGCAGTTACAGTTACTGTAACCCCAGTTACAGTCCATGGGGTCGCAAAGAGTCGGATACAACTTAGCAACTAAACCACCAGCACCACCAGACGCCAGAAATGTTAAATGACTTGATCAAGATCAGACACTTTAGTTAGTGGCAGGGCCACAACTAGAAGTTAACTCCTGAAGCCAATCCAACATCAATTTTCTTTGAAAACATGCTAGGTTCTTCTTAATAAGATTTGTATTTAGTTATAATACAAACAGATTCTGTTTTAAGAACTTGCTATTCTTTCCCATTTGCTAAAGTACTCAGTTCTCTACATCAAGCAGTAATGTGTACAAACACACTCAGCGTGGAAAATGTACATGCTTTCTGAAGATGTATTTTAAAAGCCTACTTTCTCGGAGGCATGCCTGTAGAATAGGTTGTTTCTAGATGTATTATATTTACTAATGGTCAAGCATAGTCATAACTGATCCTATTAGGGACACAGAGTTGCTAGTGTTCACTAAGCGTGTATCATATGTTCTGTAATTCATAAAACCTTTAAATTCATCTAGGCTTCACAATTTCTCATTTTAAAGACAACAACAATGAAGTACAGTGCTGAAATCCGATCACAAAACCCAACTCAACTATTCCAAAACCGTGGCCCACACTGCTTTTTGCTTTGTTTTGGTTGTTATTTCTAAATTAACCGCCAAGATTAAAACTATTTATACACTCTTGAAAGGCAACCAGACAGATTATATACTGCATGATATCATCTTTACAGTGTCAGAATTCAAGAGTGACAGGAGCCTGCAGGAAGACGGGGCTGGGAGGATAGTGAGGGATTGCGCAATGCTGGTATTCCTGACTGGGTATTGGTTAAACAGGTGCAACCACTTCGAAAACTTATCAAACTATACACCTAAACGGTCTGTGCATATTTTCTGCATGCCTGCTAAACTTCAATACAAATGTTTATTTAAAAAATAAATCTCTATATAATCTCTAGGGCCTGACCAAGCCCTAGTTATCTTTCTGCCACCTACATCACTCCCTAATATTAACTGCTTGGTCCTTATGGACTCTTGGGCCTGTATTATGGTAAAGTACCTTCCGTCCACAGCAATTTCACAATACACAGTTAGTACTATTATATAATGTATTATTGGGACAAACTGCCATAGTCATTGTATCTCACTATCCTAATACACACTGACATTCTTCTTTGTTGGTGTTGTTAGTTGCTCAGTCTTGTCTGACTCTCTGTGACCCCATGGACTATAGCCCGCCAGGCTCCTCTGTCCATGGGGATTCTCCAGGCAAGAATACTGCAGTGGGTTGTCATTCCCTTCTCCAGGCGATCTTTCCAACCCAGGGACTGGACCTGGGTCTCCTGCATTGCAGGCAGATTCTTTACCGTCTGAGCCACTAGGGAAGCTATTCTCAGACATTCTTCTGAGGCAGTAGCAATAACACCTAACTACAAATAAGATCTGCTTGAAGAAAACTGAATATATGATAAACATATCTATAAAAGTTGTACACTCATGAATTCATGATAAAAACCACATTGCTGACTTTTATGGCAAAGAAAACATACATCCTTTTAAACTTGGCATTAATCAGTGTAACAATTGTTTATGACCACTTAAATGTATCTGGGTATATTTAAGAAGAAACAGTTTGGAGATACCAGTTACAAAAACAAGTTATCACAGTATATAATCCACATACATAATTCTATCCTCTGAACAATATGATTGGGCTACATGTTATCATTCCCACTTTACAGGTAGGTAAATAAATATCAGAATGTGAGCCGAATTGTCCTCCATCAGAAAGTTTTGCAGGCGGAGCTTATTCAAGACAGCATTTACTGAAAAATATCAGGTGCCATGCAATGCAGAGGTGAATTTGCATCGCCCTTCTGCTTAGGCTGGAAAGAACAGGATAGCACTTTACAATCCAAACAGTGCATTCAACAATAGGACCTTAAACAAGATATCTTAAATAAGATCTCTTTGTGACTCAACTTTCTTTTAGTTTATAAAACGGAGATAATACCAAAGATTATTTTGAGGACCGCAGGAATCAACAAGTGCTTAAGTAAGTCCCTTATACCGACTAACTTAAATGTATTAAGAAGTGATGACTATTTTAGTTGCTTAAAAAAATACTAGAGAAGGGTGCCATTCAGGGGGTTAAAGACAGTTTTTCCAGTAAATGGTATTGGGAAAGCTGGAAAGCCACATGTAGAAGAATGAAGTTGGAACCTTACTTTAAACCAAATACAAAAGTTAATTACAAATAGATCACACACCTAAAACTAGAAAGAGCTAAAACTAGAAATTTTTTTGATGAAAACAGGGAGGAATATCCATGATACTGGATTTGGCAATGACTTCTGGGATATGACACCAAAAGCACAAACAGAAGAAAAACACCACACATAAGCTGAACTTCAGCAAAATTTTCCAACTCTTGTGTGCCAAAGGACACTATTAAAAAAAATGAAAAGGCAACCAATGGGAGAAAATATCTGCAAATGATGCATCTGAAAAAGGGTTAAGATCTCCAATATATAAAGAACTCCCACAAATCCACAACAATAACAAAAAAACAAATAACTCAGTTCAAAATGGGCAAAGAACCCCAACAGACATTTCTCCACAGAAGACAAACGGTTAATAAGCTTGTGAAAAGATGTTCAACATGATCAGTTATCAAGGAAATGCAAATCAAAACCACCAGAAACCACTTCACATCCATCTAACATGGCTATTAAAATATTTTAAAAAGTTGATATGTAGAGAAATTGGAACTCTCCTGTGGGGCTGGTGGAAATGCAAACTTGTTCAGTCACTGTGGAAAATACTTTGGTGGTTTCTCAAAACGTTATACACAGAATTACATTATAATCTAGCAATTCTGCTCACAGGTATAACCCAAAAGAATTGAGAGCAGGGACTAACAGAGATCCCTGCACACTAATGTTCACAGCAGTGTTATTCACAATAGCCAAAAGATGGAAGCATCCAACTGTCCATCAACCATTCATCAACAGATGAATAAACGTGGTATATCCATACAACAGAAAAACGAAGGAAAACAGGACACATGCTATAACATGGATTAGCCTTGACAGCATGCTAAATAAGCCATAAACAAAAAGACATACATAAATTTCTAGTTAAATGAGTTATCAAGAATAGGCAACTTGATAGAGACAGAAAGTAGAAGACAGGTCACCAGGGGCTGGGGGCACTGGAGAGAAGGTATGGGAATTTCTGTTTAAGCGTGCACAGTTGCAGTCTGAGATGATGAAAAATTTCTAGGAGATAGGGGTAATGGTGGTACAACACTGTGGATGTACTTAATGCCACTGGATTGTACATTTTAAAAAGGCTAAAGTGGCAAATTTATGTTACATATGACAATTAAAAAAAATGAAAAATAGTGTTGGAAAGACACGGAAATTCTTAAACAGGAGAGCAACAATCTGCATAGTAAAAATAGGATAGATAAAGCATGGAAACTGAGAATAAGGAATATGGCTTAAAATAGGAATGGAAAGGAAATTAAGAAATAGGTGCTTGAGCAAACTATGTTCTGGGCCTAAAGTGGGATGATAATAACTTTTCTCACTTCAAATAAATTATGTCTAATTCTGTCATCTCTCATCCTGCTACAGTAGGAGAAAAGGAGAATGTATCATAGAGGCGCCAAAGGGCAGACCCTCCCACTGACGAGAGTTAGAAAACTGAGCTAAAAATGAGATCTGCAGTTAAAATCATCTCTTCTTTTCCCCAACTTTGGCCTAGGACTTAACAAATGTATAGGTATTTCCTCATATGAAGAATACTGTCACTATAAAACCAACAAAACTGGGAAAACCCACTTTAAAATCTAATGCACTGCCCCTTTCCGATTTCATATGAGAGATTGGTCCGAAAATAACTCTCAACTTGTTTTCATCTCTATGTACTTCCCTCCACCCCTTAAAATGAATCTAATCCTAATGCTACCGTTTAGATATTCAACATATTCAACAAAATATTGAACATTTATTGAATCATGTTCAACAGGTCTGAAGCACTTTTTGCTCTGAGAGTCAAAACACCGCCTTACGTTTATATAGTTTGCTGCTGTTGTTCAGTCGCTAAGTCGTGCCCGATTCTCTTGCTACTCCATGGACTGTAGCCCGCCAGGCTCCTCTGTACATGGGATTTCCCCGGGAAGGACACTGGAGCCGGTGCCATTTCCTCCTCCAGGGGATCTTGGACATAAAATGTGTTACGTAAACAGTGATACTTGTAGATTTCTCCAAGTTATAGTGTAAATAACCACCAGGGTGGTCAAGGTAAGCGAAGTGAACACTTCTAATCCTTCTATTTGGGTGGGCACTGACATATGCATGGGGAGGTCAGTAAAAACACAAACTCGCTGAAACCTTGGTTCTGAATATCCACTTCCAACGCGGCACTCTCACACAGAAACACACCACACCTCCAGCATGGAAGCTCCACCGACCCTGCAACCTATGAATTATGTCGAGATTTACGAAAGCCAGATAACACCTTTCAAGTTCCCTCTCCTTAAATCACCAAGTCAAAAATGGAGTCTATTCCGCCAAAGCCAGATGTGCGGACACCTGTCTACCTGTAATATATATATATATGTACCGTAAGTGCCCTGATCAGACGCAACTGCTTACACAAGGCGGCCTAATAAGACTAACCAAAGGAGCAACAAAGCCCTTAACAAACGTAAAAAAGTATCCTGACTCAACATCTTAATTTAAAATGAATTAGCTAAGCCTCAGGTCTAAGCTCTAGGCGGATTAGTTGCATAGCTGAAATCTTCCTTCACGTTTTCCAGACCTGCAGGTGGTGAAGACAAACCGTTCTCCAAGTTAAATCTGGGGAGGGGGGGGGGGGTCCCTAAGATACAAGTTGACAGCTGGACCCCAAGAAAGAAGGGGACGGACCAGAGCCAGGGGCCGCTGCGGGAAGACGCCCGCAGACAAGAAGGGAAAAAGCCGGGCCACTCGCGAGCGCAAAGCTCGTCCAAAGGAGCGGGCCGGGAGACACGGCCGGCCAGGCCTGCGAGCCTGCCGGAGCCGCCCCCCCGGGGCCATGAGCAGGGGCCTCAGACTCAGGGGCTGAGGCCTCACGGGGCAGCGACCTGGGGCCGGGGCCGGGGCCGGACACTTCCGGGGGCGGAAGGAGACGGCAAGGCGGGAGGGGCCCGGAGGAGACGGAGCGGACGGCCGCGGCGCCCCCTACCCCCAGCCCCGGGCTCGGGCCCGGCCTCACCCCCGCATGGTGAACTTGACCACGGCGAGTCTGGAGCCCGCGCCGCTCAGCTCCGGCTGGAAATCCGGGTCACTCCCGACCGGCTTCACGCCCACCATTCTCGGAGAGCCTGGGTAGGGCGGCAGCGACGCCGCCGGCTTCAAACCTGACGGAGGAGCGGTCCCGGGGGAGGAAGCGGCGGGAGGCGCGGGAAGGCCCAGGCCTGGACTTAGGAGGCGGCAGCAGCGGCGTCTTCTCTCCGCGGCGCTCTCTCAGTGCCGAGTCACGCCAGAGAGCGGAGCGGCCGAGGGGGCGGGGCCGGGGGGAGGGGGGAGGCGAGGGACAGGCCGGCCCGCGGCACCCGGCAGCCACCGCGCGGCACGGCCGCCTGCGCTTGCGCACGCTGGCGTTATTTCCGTTCCTTCCGTTTGGGTTCCTGCTGCCCAATCCTAAGGCGCGACTTGTGGCCCCGCCCTCGGCTGAGGACTCCCTCATTGGCTGGAGCGGCGCAGGCGCGGACGACGAGTGGTCGCTTGCGCAGGCGCACATTGCGCCTCAAATTCACGTCTTTCTTCGCGATGCCGAGACCTGGGTTTTTTTTGGTTTTTTTTTTTTCAACTGAAGAGTTTCCTCGGGTTTTTACCGAGGGGTGAGAAAATGAGAAAATAACCCTCCCCCCCCCACCCCGGGGTTCTTGGCCGCTGCCTTAGGTCTTAAGTTCCCTCCGGAAATACTAAGAGTGTAGTTCTGTCTCACACGGGGGACAAACCGCCGCATTAGATAAAAGACGTTGTGGCGACCCCATGGACTGCAGCGCGCCAGGCCTCCTTGCCCGTCACCGTCTCCAGCATGGACTTTAGGAACATGTGTTAACGAATTTTCGGTACACTCGGGCTTTCTCTCGGTACACCTCATCCAGAAGATATGATGCACCTTTCACTTGTGCCTTAGAACATGGAACTTGTGCCTCAGTTGTTCGGTTGCTAAGTCCTTTTCTGATTCTTGGCTAACTCATGGACTGTGTAGCCTATAAGGCTTGTCCTCTGCTGTCTCAGAGTTTGTGCAAATTCATGTCCACCGAGTCAGTGATGCTGTCTAGCCATGTCGTCCTCTGCCACCTGCTTTTTTTGCCCTGTCTTTCCCAGCATGAGGGTCTTTACCACTGAGTAAGCTCTTGGCATCAGGTGACCAGAGTTTTGGAACTTCAGCCTCAGCATCAACCCTTCCAATGAATATTTAGGGTTGACTTCCTGGACAGAGGAGAGCCTGGTGGGCTACAGTCCATGGGGTCGCAAAGAGTCGGACACGACTGAGCGACTTTCACTCACTCAGTCCTTTAGGATGGGCTTCCCTAGGTGGCTCAGATGGCAAAGAATCCACCTGCAATGTGGGGGACCCGGGTTCAATCCCTGGGTTGGGACGATCCCCTGGAGAAGGAAATGTGAACCCACTCCAGTATTCTTGCCTGGAGAATCCCATGGACAGAGGAGCCTGGCAGGCTACAGCCCATGGGGTCATAGAGAGTCAGACTCTGAGCGAGTAACATCTGGATTAACTGGTTTGATCTCCTTGCAGTCGGGGGTTCTCTCCAGTCTGCTCCAGCATACCACTCTACTTTAGGAGCTCATAACCTGGTGATAGATGCAGTTACAGTAACAAAGAAGCTTGCAAAGGAAACAGTGGAAAGGGGCAAGGTAAGTTTGCTACTAGATGTGGCCCCCTGAACCAAATCTTGATAGAGAAGGGCATAGCCAGATACCAGGGTAGTCCACCCTGAGAAAGTTTCAATGCAAATGCATAGTTGAGAATGCTGCTGCTAATAATAATAGCTCATAAATTACGTGCCAAACAACATACAAGCTCTTTGAGTATGTTAGCTCATTTAATCCACACAACAACCTTAATTTTCCAAAGTTCACACAGCTTGTGAGAAGTCAAGACAGCATTCAACTTAAGGCAGTCAAATACCAGAGCTTGTGTGCATGCTCAGTTGATTCAATCCTATGTGACTCTTTGCGACCCTGTGCACTGTAGCCTGCCAGGCTCCTCTGTCCATGAGGATTCTCTGGGCAAGAATACTGGAGTAGGTTGCCATTCCCTCCTCCAGGAGATCTTCTCAACCCACTGACTGAACCCACGTCTCCTGTGGCTCCTGCACCATAGGTGGATTCTTTACTGCCAAGCCACCAAGGAAGCTCCTAACACTAGTATGTTCTTTTAACTGTTAGGCTAGGTGACAAGCAAGTGGTTTACCGTTGGTTGTAGCTGGGGTGATTAAATTGAAGAGTAAGGTGAAGGTCAGATGATGACTAGCTAAGTAGTTTGTATTTTGACATGAAGGTAATGGAGTAGTCACTGCAGGACAATTTTGTGGTTACAAGTGTCTTTAGAAAAACCCCAGAGGTAAAAGGGAAGGAGGATGAAAGGCAGTGAAACCAGTTTAGGAGGTTATTGCAGGTAATCCAGGAACTGAGTTACAGGGGCAGCTGCAGTCGAATGATGTGTTTGAGAAACAATTAGATAAAAACAGCAGATTTGAGTGACCAAGTGAACCAATTTGATAAGATGACGAAGGAGTCTAGGATATTGCAAGTGTTTCAACCTTCTGGCTCTTTTTAAAAAAAATTATGTATTTAGTTGCATCAGTTCTTAGTTACAGCACTATGGGATTTTCATCACATCCTGTGAGATCTTTTATTGCAGCACTTGGACGCTCTACTTGTGGCTCGAAGGCTTTAGTTGCTCTGGCATGTGGGATCGTAGCTCCCCAACCAGGGATCAAACCCACATCCCCCTGCATTGCAAGGTGAATTCTTAACCACTGGACCACCAGGGAGGTCCCTTTCGGTTCTTTTTTACTGAGTTAAGATGTCAATAGGATATCCTGGTGAGGTATCCATGAGATAGTAGGAAGAGATAGTCTGAAACTAGAGGAAGGAGTAAGCTAAAGCTACAGAGTTGAGAGTCATCAGTTTGGCATATAACTGAAGTCCAAGAAATGTGAAAAGAGAAGCCTAAGGGTGCTGCAGAAACAGAAAATAATTTTCCCTAACTGAACACATCCAGAGCAGAGCCTTAGTAACGATATTCATTTCTCATGTGCTACCAGAACAGTGTGATGGCTTTGGACCCAAAGAGACAAAAGTTTCTATAATAAACCCCAAGTACTTATTATTTTGTGGCCATGGACAAGTGGCTAACCTTTCTGAACTCCAGCTTTCTTGTCTGTGAGAACTGAAGAATACCTACTTTCTAGGATTGAGAAAGTTTAATAGTAGATGATGTACATAAAGACTAGAATATAAGGTGCTCAGTAAAAGATTTTAAAAACAATAGTACGTTAGGGCTGCCATATCAAAACGCCACAAACGATGTGGCTTAACAGAAATTTATTTCACAGCTCTGAAATAAAGACTGGAAATCCAAGATCAAGGTGTCAGCCGGTTCGGTTTCTCCTCAGGCCTCTCTCCCTGGTTTATAGAGAACACCTTCCCACTGTGTCCTCACGTGGCCTTTTGCTTGTGCACCCATACACACATACATAAGCATGTTCACTCCTGATGTCCCTTCCCCTTCTTCTAAGGACACCAGCTCTATTGGATTAGGGCCCACCCTTATGACCTCATTTAACCTCAATTACCTCCTTAAAAGTTCTGTCTCCAAATATGGTCACACTGGGGATCAGGGCTTCAACCTGAGTTTGGAGGCACACAATTCAGCACATAACAGGGGAATTACTATTATTCTCAAGGTTCACCCTGGTTTTGCCCGAGAAGCAAATAGAAAGACTCTCAACTAAGGCAGTTTTGGTAAATATTAAGAGGCGGAGAGGATTTATGAAAACAAGGCCTAAGAAATCTACACATTCCCGAGAGGCAAGATAAAAAGAGCGATTATAAAGGTTAAATCTGATAAACGCGTTTTGCTGTTTGTTTTCCATCTGTTTCTCCATGCCAACTCTCAACTGTTCTTCACCCTACTCCTAGTTCAAGGAAACTGACCCACAAGAACTGGATCAATAGGATTCCTTGTAGGAGCTTGTTGGAGATAAAGGATAAAAGAGAGGGAGACCGGGTTATTCTCCCAACTCCCATCCAGCTTTGTTGCCACAGGCCATAGCTCCTGAACAGAGGCTCTTCACACCATTGCCCATTTGGAGTTCCTATAACTACTGTGTTCCATAGTCCCTTCAGGGCTGGAAGTACGAATCACTGCCTGTTGGTAGAACTCCTAGCCACTGAGGCTGTCCTTGCAGAAACACACTGTTGTAAGGGGTCTTCACAATCAGGAGATGCAGGCCAGGTGACAGTTGTCCCTATTCTACTGCTGACAAGCCTGCCTGTCAGGGCAGTCTGTAACTCATTCCATTACACAGTTATGCATTGCTTAGCCCTGTCAGGGTCACAGTCAACATTATACAGAAACAGACTTTATATATGTTCATGGAAACACTTAGCAGACACTGTTACAAAGTGATGCTCTAAAGGGTGACTTTTTCTCATCTATATTTTCTAAATTTCTTTAGTAATTATAGTCTATGTAATAATAAAACAAGAGAGAGCACAACAAGAAAAAAAAATCCTACACAAGAGTTCTACAAAAAAGTTCCAGGTTTCTTCCTTGTCCAATTAGTAAGAACTAAGACAGAAATAACATTCACAGTTAATTGGTCTTCCGGTGTCATTTAACTAATAATGCTTAATTTCACTAAGTAAAACAAGATTCTGGTGGATGGAATTTTCCCAAAAGATGACACTATTTTTCTTCTAAATTTGTATATGCCACCCTGAAAACCTCGTTTCCTAGAATTTTCATTAAAAAAAAAACCTACAGACCCAAAAACCTCTGCAAGAATGACTTGTGATTATTCTTCTCTTTCCATTCCTGAGATTAGCATATTCAGAAATGTCAAATATGCTTCATATAATGAGGGACAGCCTGATTTGATTCCTGGGTGGGGAAGATCTGCTGAAGGGATAGGGTACCCACTCCAATATCCTTGGGCTTCCTTTGTGGTTCAGCTGGTAAAGAATCCGCCTGTGATACGGGAGACCTGGGTTCAGTCCCTGGGTTTTGAAGATCCCCTGGAGAAGGAAAAGGCCACCCACTCCAGTGTACTGGCTTAGAGAATTGCATGGACTGTATAGTCCATGGGGTCACAGAGAGTCAGACACGACTGAGTGGCTTTCATTTCACAAACTACTCCTACCCATTCTCTTACATGGTGATGGAAGATGCCACTATTAGAGGCAATGGTTTCTGGGAGGCCCCACTTCAGAACTGCATTTGGCAGTGCCCGTGACCAGAGTCAGCCCTCTACAGACAGCTGATCCAGCCTAGAGTTAACGTTTTGTTTGACGTTACCTGTGTGTGTGTGTGTGTGCTGATGATGTGATATTTGGAGCCTTCTATTACACATTTTGTTTTCCCTGGTATTTCTTTTTCTCCTTTTTTTTTTGGCCATGCCACATGGCTTGTGGGATCTTAGTTCCCCAACCAAGGATTGAACCCAGGTCCTGGCAGTGAAAGCACCTAGTCCTACCCACTGGATCATCAGGGAATTCCCTCCCAGATAATTTCTAATTGCCTTGTATCCTCACACTATTTACCTTTATTGTAGTGTTGTTGTTGTTTTTTAACTTTCCATCGTACTGAATATTCTACAATTAAACCTTGAGCACTGTCAGGGTAAGGGGCGCCAACCTTCCCTGCAAAATGCCAACCCTCCCTGCAATGGGAAATCTGAGTAAAACTTTATAGTCAGTCCTTCATATGCATAGTTCTGGATCTGTGGATTCAGACAATCATAGTACATATTTAGTGAAAGAAATCTGCATATAAGTGGACCCTAGCAGTTCAAAACTATGTTGTTCGAGAGTCCATTGTATTTTGTGTCTCGCTTTTTTTTTAATTGGTTATCTCCTTCCTGGAGCCTTTTATCCTCATGTTAGTCTAGATTGATTGCCTTCTGTTACCTGCTACGTGACTGTCATCTGGGATTTCCCTTCACTGATTGTTTGTGTAAGCACTGCAGGTCCCTCAATCCACTGATTTCCTTTTCTATGATACTGTTCTTTGGGGTATTTACTTGGGAGTAGAATTGTTGGATCATATGGTAATTCTTGGGCTTCCCAGGTGGCAAGGGGTAAAGAATCTGCCTGCCATTGCAGGAGACTCAAGAGATGCAGGTTCGATCCATAGATCGGAAAGATGCCCTGAAGTAGGACATAGCAACCCACTCCAGTATTCTTGCCTGGAAAATTCCATGAACAGAGCAGCCTGGAGGGCTACCGTCCACGGGATCACAGAGAGCTGGACCTGACTGAGCACCTGAGCACTCAGCATGGTAGTTCTAGGTTAAACTTTTTAAGGCATGGCCAAGTGGCACCATGTTACATTCCCACCTGCAATGCTTAAGAGTTCCAGGTTTTCCACGTCCTTGCCGGCACTTTTCCTTTTCCTTTTTTGGGGAGGGGGCGGTAGATGGCCATCCTACTGTGAACTGGTATCTTGTTGTAGTTTTGATGTGTGTTTCCCTAAAGACTGAGGGTGTTGAGCATCTTTTCATGGGCTTTGTGGTCATTTGTGTGTTTTCTTTGGAGAAATATCTATGCAGTTACTTTGCTCATTTTTGAATTGATTTTGGGAGGGATTGTAGGATATATATATATGTGTGTATATATATATATACACATTGTATGTATAGTGGCTATTAATTCTTATCATATATATGATTTGCAAATGTTTTCTCCCATCTTATAGGTTATCTTTTCACTTTCTTGATAGTGTTCTTTGGTGACAGCAGTCTTTAATTTTTAACTTTAATTTGCCTATTATTTCTTTCATTACCTGTGCTTTTGGTGGCATATTACAAGAAGTCTTTGCAACTCCTGCATGATAAAGATCCCTTATGTTCTCATTAGGAATTTTATCATTTTAGCTCTTATGTTGAGTACTTTGATCCACCATCCACCATTTTTGAGGTGATCTTCAATTTGATTCTAATCATTTCAAAGCATTCTGGTATAAAAGATAGGTACAATTTTGCAGTTTAATACATATTTGAATATTTGTTGGGTAGGCATTATGCAATAACTGTATGATCTCTGATCTTCATTTATCTTTAAATTTAGTCCTTTTATAAAGCCAGTTTTAGAAAAGCAGGGGTAAGAATTTAATGAAGAAGAACTTTTATTCTGCAAAAAAAAAAATTCCCATAAATTCCTCTGATATATAATATACTTCGTTAAATAACTAAATTTTTATTAGCAGAAATCCAGGGATACAAAATTATTGATGAATCAGATAAACTATATAACATCCTCATTAACTTATCAAAATTACACATACCTCAATATTCTACATACAAATAACTCTTGCTTAATAGTTCCTTGTTAGCTTTTACCAGTAGAGAACTTAACAAAACAAAGCTTATTGACTGGGTAACTTTTTAAAATAAAATTTCAGGTGAGAAACTTTGCTTTATTTTTAAAACTTTGAGGACAAATTATGTAATTTATATAATACAATGATTAACTAGAAAGGAAATCCTGCTTTATAATTTCTAAACCCTTTCTAGTTGGAAGCCATTTAATTTGAAAACTGAAAACATTTCCCATAGTTGTCCCTAGGTGGTGCAATATCTTTTCAATCTAAGGGTGTGATCTCCCCTTTTATAGCAAATCCTATTGACCAGATAGACAACTTGTCCCACTGAATTCTTTAGTGTTGGAAATCAGGCATTGTCTTGGAGGAGAGAGTTTCCCAGGATGTCGTTCAGTGATCTGCCACTGTCATAACTTTCCTCCTCCGTGAACATACTGGAGAAACTTGCTGACAGTTCTGAGTCAGTGTTGGGTGTTTCCCAGAAACGCAAAGTAGCTTTTTCTTCTGGGGAACTTATATCTGAGGTTCAGAAGTCATTAAGCTATCTAGAGTTGCTATTAAGAAAGCCAGATATTTAGACAAATATTTCCATCACCTCAGCCTCTGAAATAAAAAAACCACATTTTAATGTTTAGGAAGAGTATGCTGGGGGTTGGTATGAATTCTTTGGAACTGAAAAATTAAACAGAAGTACACATAACTATGTTTTCACTTAGTTACTTATATAGAGAGTTATTTTTTCTGTGGTAGTGTAGTAGGTATTATCTGGCTAGAATATACAAATAGAGAAGAAATCAAAGTTTTTCACTGTATTCAAAGCTTTTTCTCTGGCATGTCCTCAAACACACACACACACACACACACACACACACACACACACACACACACACACACCCACCCACCCACCCAAACATATGCATCCTCAGTTAGTCCATTCTTGAGTGGAAATACCTGCATACTCTGAGTGCATCTGAGAACCAAGCACTGAAGGCATTCAATAAAAACAAAACATACGTTAGTGGCTTTCATACAGTAAGGAAGTGGCTATTTAAGGTTAAAAACAACAATTTCTCACCAAAATTCAGAATATTAGAATCAGAAGGAAGTAGGAGGATCAAATGCTAGGCATCGTATAATTTTACCTGTAAATATTTCAGCCTGCACATCTAGAAGATAAGGCTTCCTTTAAAACTTATAACCAAAACACTATTGTCACACCTGAAGCGTTAACAGTTCTTCTTTACTGTCATCAAATATCCACTCAGTGTTAAAATTCCCGATTTTTCTCCTAGTTTATAACTTACTTGAATTAGTATCAAAATCAGGTATATTCCTTGCATTGCTGGACATGTCTGTTTCTTCTCTCTCTCCTATTGCAACTTTATTTAGGGATTTCAGTGGTTACAACTTTGTGCTTCCAATGAGAGGGTTTGATTCCTGGTCAGGGAACTAAGATCCCACATGCCTCGTGGTGCATAGCCAAGAAAATTTAAAACAGCACAAAACTTTATTTAATCTTTACTTCTTTTTTCCAACTTTTTTATCAGAAAATATTCAAATGGAGAGAAAAATTGTAGAAGCAGAAGCAGGAGGAAGAGGGACAGGAAGGCGAGAAGAGGGATATCCCTTCCTGCTAGTCATTGATCGGGGGACTCCCCAAGAAGAGTGTGCTCTTGACTAACTTGAGCTTGCTCAAGCATTCTCCAGGAGCTGCCCCAGGAATAGGTGAGCTCAGGTGGAAAGCTGAAGAGACCCTGGAGAAGCTAATAGCACAAGCAGTGAGCAAACCCTTCTCCATGGGGCTGGGGAGTGGATTTTTCTGGAAAGGGAATCTGGCACTACTTGTAGCACACAGATCCTCTTAATCACACAGGTTTGAGGAGCAACCCTTCCTGGGCTCTGATGGCCCCCTAATCCTGACAGGAGACAGAAGAGGGAGGCTGGCAGGACAAACCTCAGCCCCCGTGGATGCAGCTGGTGACAGAGCTCCAGGTGGCATTCACTACTTTCCCCCTCAGATCCGAGTTTCCCCTTGATGTCCTCAACGAGGGGCCTCCAAATCCTCACTTGAGAGGAGCCTGAGCACCCCCAAATCTCATCACCTTCCCTCCTTCCAATTCAGAAGGCATGGGTCGGGAGCACATAGAGATGTTTCTGGAAAAAGACATCCAGTTACTTGGAAAGAAGTGACTAAATTCAGTGGAAGTCATGAGATGCAGGGGGGAAAAAAAAGAGAAGTATCCCCAGTTGACATTCATGTCATGTGAGAAAGTGCAAAGGGAAACTCTTAAAGGGTTTTACAATCACACAAAACCACGCAAAGAACGCTTAACCCACTAAGCTGCGGCAGGGTGATGAGTGCGTTCTCCAGGTGCCCACGTGAAGACCCAAATGTGACGTGACTTCTAGGGCAGTGGGGCCATTAAGGAAAGGACGGAATTAGCAAAGTGCTAGGCACTGTGGGGAACACCAAACCACAGATTTACAACTAGATGAGGAAGAAAAGAACAGCCTGCATGAAACAGTTCGAAAATGACAGTAGTAATGAGGACAATGCTAGACCGCTGGGCAGAGCTTGACCATCTATCTCTATTTTCTGAAAATCTTTAATTTGGAGGAACAAGTCTTTTTGCTTTTTGGAGAACTTGGAACTTAGGAAGTCCAGGAAGTATTGGTGCGCTATAGGGGAATAGCTACTAAATTCTAAAGACAGAATGATACTTGAGTTTTTTTGTTTGTTTGTTTTGATCCCTATAAGCAGTTAAAATGTAGCATGTTGAAATTCCTGACCCTTACCCCATGGGTTCCATGTATAATTCCAGTGATAACTATGTATTTTTGGTCAAAACCTCAACAACAATGACAACTTCCTTGTTTCATTGTCTTTCTTTCCCATCTAATTCACATGATGTATTGCGGCTACCTTAATACTTGTGGCTGAAACACACTACAGTGGCCGCCCAGTGACTCATGTTCTGTATAATCCTCTCTCTTTGAGTGCAGAAGAGACCTGTGACTTGCTTCTAAACAAATAGAATATGGCAAAGGTGATGGACTGTAACTTCCCTGATATAGATAGGTTACTATCTATATCTATATCATCTGTATCTACAGGTACATGACTTCGTCCTTCTTGTGCTCAGTAGAGAGATGCTCTTTGCTGACTTTGAAGAAGTAGGCTGCCATGTTGGGAGACAGTCTAGGCAGCAGGGGACTGTCTGTAGGACCTGAGGAACGGGATTCTTGGCCATATGAGTGCCGAGTGCTCAGTCGCTCAGTTGTGTCTGACTTTGCAATCCCATGGACTACAGCCCCCCAGGCTCCTCTGTTCATGGAATTCTCTAGGCAAGAATACTGGACGAGGTTCCATTTTCTCCTCCAGGGGATCTTCCGGACCCAGGGATCGAATCCACATCTCCTGAGTCTCCTGCATTGGCAGGTGGGTTCTTTACCACTGTGCCACCTGGGAAGCCCAAGCCACAGGGAAATGAATGAGCCTGAGTGGGCTTGGAATCAGATTCTTTCCTAGTCAAGCCTTCAGATGAGAATGCAGTCTGCCTGACACCTTAATAACAGTCCTGTGAGATCATGAGCAGAGGACCCAGTTCATCTGTGCCTAAACTCCATTCCCATGGAAACTGTGAGGCAATAAATGCGTGTCATTGTAAGTCACTAAATCTACATTAATATTTAATACAATAATAAAAACAAATGCCATAGTGTATTGGTCAAAAATTTTCCATGACCGACTTCCCTGGTGGTCCAGCAGTTAAGACTCCGTACTCCCAATGCAGAGGGCATGGGTTCAATCCCTGGTCGGGGAACTAGATCCCACATACCACAACTAAAAGATTCTGCCTACTGCAAGGAAGATTGAGGATCTCCTGTGCCACAGCGAAGATCCAGTGCAAATACATAAAAATATTTAAAAATTCAGTGGATTTGTTGCCTTTAGAATAAAGTCCAGGGAATTCCTTGGTTGTCCAATGGTTAGGACTCCAGTCTTCCATGGCAGGAGGTCTGGGTTTGATCCCTGGTCAAGGAACTAAAATCCCACAAGCTCTGCAGTGTGGTGAAAAAACAATAGGATAAAGTCCAAAACCTTCTGAGGACAGTCAAGGCTTCCTGTTATCTGAATTCATTGACTTTTTCCCCAAGTTATTTTTCTATTACTGGGTCTAGCCCCACTCTCATAAAGACTATATCAAACTAAGAGAGAGTCTTTCAACAAAGACTGCCTGTTGAAGGAGCCCCTTGTGGGGCAGAAATAACTGAGTCCTTATGTCATAGTTTCTTTTACGTATGTCTACTTTATGTCCTCTGAATTAAACTTCCTGTTTATTATATATATATGCATGTCTTACATTTCAGTACCAGCAACAAAGTTGTTTCCCTTTCCAAGTTTTTCTTACTCTAAATCCTGCCTATTTTTGTAGATCTCCATAAAATCAAATGTGATTATCCGGCATCACCCCAACCCAGAAGTAATTCATCTCTTTCTCCACTACTCCATATGGTGTGTAATTCTCACATTCCACTATTTTACAGCCATATATCTTGATGGACATGTGTCATTCAATTTAGTTCCTCATCACTCAAACACTTTTTAGGGAAAACTCTAGTTTGTGAGTCTTCATGGGAAGCAGAGACTGCCTTCTTCTATAGAAATTAAATCTGCCAAATTCTTGCTTCCTCACTTTGCTTTTCAGTTAAGTTTCAATAAATATATTGCAGCAAAAATTTTTATCATTTAAGTCTTTAAAGATTTTTATGGAGAAGGCAATGTCAACCCACGCCAGTACTCTTGCCTGGAAAATCCAATGGAGGGAGGAGCCTGGTAGGCTGCAGTCCGTGGGGTCGCAAAGAATCAAAGATGACTAAGTGACTTCACTTTCACTTTTCACTTTCATGCATTAGAGAAGGAAATGACAACCCACTCCAGGGTTATTGCCTGGGGAATCCCAGGGACGGCGGAGCGTGGTGGGCTGCCGTCTCTGGGGTCGCACAGAGTCGGACATGACTGAAGTGACTTAGCAGCAGCAGCAGCAAGATTTTTATATAATTTCTCCAGGGTTACGGTTAGGATTTAGTTGAGTTCAGTTCAGTTGCTCAGTTGTGTCCAACTCTGCAGCCCCATGGACTGCAGCACACCAGGCCTCCTTGTTCATCACCAACTCCCAGAGTTTACCCAAACTCATGTTCATTGAGTCGGTGATGCCATCCAACCATCTCATCCTCTGTTATCCCCTTCTCCTCCCACCTTCAATCTTTCCCAGCATCAGGGTCTTTTCAAATGAGTCAGCTCTTCGAATCAGGTGGCCAAAGAATTGGAGTTTAAGCTTCAACATCAGTCCTTCCAATGAACACCCAGGACTGATCTCCTTTAGGACGGACTGGTTCGATCTCCTTGCAATCCAAGGGACTCTCAAGAGTCTTCTCCAACACCACAGTTCAAAAGCATCAGTTCTTCGGCCCTCAGCTTTCTTTTAGTCCAACTCTCACATCCATACATGACTATTGGAAAAACCACAGCCTTGACTAAATGGACATTTGTTGGCAAGGTAATGTCTCTGCTTTTTAATATGCTGTCTAGGTTGATCATAGCTTTTCTTCCAAGGAGCAAGGGTCTTTTAATTTCATGGCTGTAATCACCATCGGCAGTGATTTTGAGGCCCCCCAAAATAAAGTCAGTCACTGTTTCCACTGTTTCCACATCTATCTGCCATGAAGTGATGGGACCAGATGCCATGATCTTAGTTTTCTGAATGTTGAGCTTTAAGCCAACGTTTTCACTCTCCTTTTTCACATTCATCAAGAGGCTGTTTAGTTCTTCACTTTCTGCCATCAGGGTGGTGTCATCTGCATATCTGAGGTTATTGATATTTCTCCCAGCAATCTTGATTCCAGTTGTGCTTCATCCAGCCCAGCATTGCTCAGGATG
The DNA here is from genome assembly GCF_963930625.1 of Muntiacus reevesi. Lineage (NCBI taxonomy): Eukaryota > Metazoa > Chordata > Mammalia > Artiodactyla > Cervidae > Muntiacus > Muntiacus reevesi. Next base: position 53,331,497 of record NC_089252.1, read on the forward strand.
TACTCTGCATATAAGTTAAATAAGCAGGGTGACAATATACAGCCTTGACGTACTCCTTTTCCTATTTGGAACCAGTCTGTTGTTCCATGTCCAGTTCTAACTGTTGCTTCCTGACCTGTATACAGATTTCTCAAGAGGCAGGTCAAGTGGTTTGGTATTCCCGTCTCTTTCAGAATTTTCCACAGTTTGTTGTGATCCACACAGTCAAGGGCTTTGGCATAGTCAGTAAAGCAGAAATAGATGCTTTTCTGGAACTCTCTTGCTTTTTCGATGATCCAGTGGGTGTTGGCAATTTGATCTCTGGGCCTCTGCCTTTTCTAAAACCAGCTTAAACATCTGGAAGTTCATGGTTTGCATATTGTTGAAGCCTGGCTTGGAGAATTTTGAGCATTGCTTTAGTAGTGTGAGATGAGTGCAATTGTTTGAGCATTCTTTGGCATTACCTTTCTTTGTGATTGGAATGAAAACTGATCTTTTCCAGTCCTGTGGAAAATGGTTAGGATTAGGGTATAATACTGGGGGTTTCCCAGTTGGCTCAGTGGTAAAGAATTCACCTGCCAAAGCAAGAGACTCAAGTTTGATCCCTGGATTGGGAAGATCCCCTGGAGGAGGAGATGGAAACCCACTCCAGTATTCTTGCCTGGAAAACGCTATGGACAAAGGACCCTGGTGGGTTACAGTCCATGGGATCACAAAGAGTTAGATAGGACTGAGGTCAGCACATATATAATATTAGAATGCTGAAGGCAAAAATCTTAATTTATAGGAAGATTATATGTGTAAAATATATGTGTGTGTATAAAAGTGTGAATTTTTCTGAACTCAATATTTGAAAATTTATTTTAGTCCTGTGGTTTAGGAGATTACACACATATACAGACATTGGCAGTAAATTTTGTAAACTGGTTGGAGAGGGGCCAGAATGTTAAAAGTTGGAAAGTTTCTCATTAATGTTCCAATTAACCTTTGTATTAATATTTCAAGTAATATTAATTTACTTGAAACATAGTAAGTGTACAATTAATGCTTGTTGAATAAAAGGGTCAACTTTGTCTAGGAAAGATAACTTACAGACTTTCTTTACAAACTAAAGAAGCTTTCATGCAGCCTAACATTATCCTTTGGTAACACTCTGTCCTTCCTATATTTCCAAAAAGTCCTTACAGAGTGTAAAGGGGATTATGGACTTAATGGCTGAAATGTATTCATCATCACAACAGAGAGTAAGTGTATTTAACCCGACTGGCCGAAGAATTAATTTCTTCTATTTAACGTCATTTTTCTGCTCTTCCCTCTTCTCCGATGTGATTGCCGGGCCATTAGTCAAAGGTAGAAAAAAATCATAGGAGTCCAGTTTGCAGTATAAGACAATTTCAGAATTATTGATTTTCAAGTGTTCTATTGACTTTGTAGGTCAGCATTATGATTTAGTTTTTCTCATTATGGTAGAAGCAGAGCTGGTCTCTACAAATCAACAGAAACAGCAGCTCAGAAACAGCACCTGAGACCTCAGGGATGCTAAATGGCCTAGTGAAGGAGAGCGGGGTGTGCCGTCAGGACACTGATGGGTCTGTAAGGCGTCTGTGGGAAGAGCGTGTCTAAGATGGGAGGAGGAGAGGGAGAAGTTTGCCACAGCGGCTGTAAACAAAACGAACAAAGAGGCTCCCTCATTACCCAGTTCTCAAAAGGGTTCAGTTGCAACTCACTGCAGCTGCCCACAAACAGTGTGCACCGAGGGGAATTCAGGATGAAGACTAGGATGACGTATTCTTGTTTTAATATATGGCCCAAAGCAGTTAAATGCATATTTAAGGAAGAAATTCAGTGGTGCCAGATTTTTGCATAGAAAAGCACTAAAATAATTATTTGAGATTATCTGTGTGTGTGTGTGTTTGTGATTAGCAGTAATCTTTTTACCAAGATATATGTTTAACTCCAAGTATTTCCGAGCCAAAAAATTCATATAGGCTCCTTCCCTGCATCCCTACTTCTTTGCAGCAGTCCCCTCGGAGTTACTTACATGCTGTTTCCTGGACTATAGTTCCCAGTGAGGTCCATGATTAAAACTCAACTCACAACTTCTACATTGTTTTCCTTCTGGTCAACAGTTTTGGTGACCACAGAGGGTCCCACAGCTGGCTTCTCTCCTTTGTCTGAACTCTGCAAGGATCCAAACACTTGCTACCAGCCAAGCCCCTTGTCCCTGTCCATCTCCTAAATGAGCCCAGATGATTCGGTAAGTTTCTCCTAGTCTTGAATTTTCTGTCTTGGATGGTCGATCCTGATTTTTATTATGTGGTGTATAGACGCCACACTATGAACTAGTAGAGTTTCCCTGAACTTAGGGTAATTCAGGAAGGAAGTGCCTTGAATTCTTAGTTGAAAGATGCTGGGAAGACTTAAGTCAGTTCAAAGATACTGGCAAGGTTTGGGCTGGGTGATTAGGTAGGAAACGGTCCTGTTCTTTTCCTTGAATGGGTTGCTTTCATAGAGTTTGTTGGAATAAAAGTGAACATACCATAGGCGAGCTTTCAGTTCTGAAGATAAGGGGCAGAATTCCTCCTGGCCGCTTTACAGCTCTGTCGGGCAACCGAGCAACTTGCGCGAGTGGTAAGAGGCAAGTCCTCCCACAGGACAGCAGCCCCCGGTGACACTCATTTATTAAAGAAACTGGCTTGTCTGGGACTTCCTAGTGGTCAGTGGTTAAGAACCTGCCTGCCAGTGCGGGGGACATGGGTTCAATCCCTGATCCAGGAAGGTTCCATGTGCCGTGGAGCATCTGAGCCCGAGCAGCCCCAACCATGGAGCCTGGAGTCCACGCTCTGAGACAAGAGGAGCCACTGCAATGAGTAGCCCCCGCTCGCCGCAACTAGAGAAAAGCAGGTGTAGCAACGAAGACCCGGCACAGCCAGGAATAAATTAAAACATTTGTAAAAAAAGAATGTATTTTTAAAGGGGAGGGAGAAGAGACCTTTTTCAATTCAAACTGCTAGAAAGGCTCCCTCACCCACAGTCTGATTCACTGCCTCCTTCAGATTCTGTCAAAGATGAACTGTTCAGTCACTGTCTTGTCCGACTCTTGTGAATACAAATCTCAAAAGTCTTTTCTGTAAATAGTAAAAAGCCTTAGTCGTTTGAGTGGATAAACTTAACCTATTCCACTTTTTGTTATAAACTGCTGCTGCTGCAAAGTCGCTTCAGTCGTGTCCGACCCTGCGCGACCCCATAGACGGCAGCCCACCAGGCTCCCCCGTCCCTGGGATTCTCCAGGCAAGAACACTGGAGTGGGGTGCCATTTCCTTCTCCAATGCATGAAAGTGAAAAGTGAAAGTGAAGTCGATCAGTTGTGTCTGACTCTTAGTGACCCCATGGACTGCAGCCTACCAGACTCCTCCATCCATGGGATTTTCCAGGCAAGAGTACTGGAGTGGGGTGCCATTGCCTTCTCCCTATTATAAACTAGTAAGATTTATATTGTAATACATGTTTCCTGATTGAGTTTTAAAATGAAGCTGTGAGACCTCTGGTTGTATCTGTTTATCTGTCTGTGTGTACATTATAGATATGTCTCTACCTCCAGGTGGTATTATCAAAATCAATTTGTTAAATAGTTCTACTTAATTCACTTAAAAGTAAGTCCTCATAAATTAAATATTTATAAATGTTACAGTAACTAACCCAAATGAATTTCAAGTTTATGTGATCTGGGAGATATTCAATATTAAATTAATATACAGTATTAAATTTAAGTTCATTGGTTTAATTAAAACAGACATATCTTACTTTTATTGAACCTAGGTTTACTAAAAAGTTATCAAATATTATCTGTTATGAAATTTATTAGAAAGAAGAATAGCTTGGGATGATGGCTAACGTGGTCTAATGTCTCGTGAAAGATTTCATGTATAATCTAAACATAATTGTTGGGAACAGGTAAATAAATATAAATGGGGTAAGAGCTTTTAGGGGAACTCTTTAAAAGTAATTCTGTTTTATGGTGGTGTGCACAGGGAATGTTGCCTGCCACTGCTGTAAGTAAAGAATGTCGCCTGCCCTTGCCGTAAACAAAGAGTGTCGCCTGCCACTGCAGTAAACAAGGGTCAAGTCATCAGCCCCTGTAGCCCCCTCACATGTGGGCTGGGGGCAGCCCAAATGGTGCCCCTTGAGGGGGATTCAGGGTAAAGAAAAGCAAGAAGCATTATTTGCTCTGGATACTGGCCCTCGGCAGTTAAGATGCGTATCTAAGGAATAATTTCAATGAGCCCAGTTTCTTGCATCTTCCCATAGATGGAAAAGCACTAGAACCATTAACTGTAGGTGCCTCTTTGTGTGATTAGCAGTCATTTTGGGATGTTTGACTACCCTTTTTTTTTTCCCCAAGCAAAAAAACTCTTATATCCTGGCTCCTCCCTTCCTTCTTTGGAGCAGTTTCTCAGTTATTGGAGAAGTTTTCCCCTGGGTTATAGTCTTCAATGAGGTCCCCAAATAAAATTTAACTTGAAACTTTTAGATTGCTTTTTTCTTCAGTCAACTCTATGTCTACTTAAAAATGGTAACTGAGCAACTTGAGAGCGCCAAATCCTAACCACTAGACCACCAGGGAACTTGCAACTTGAAACTTTAAAGTTTTGCTAAGTTAAGTTAAATGATAGAAATGTATTAAATATATAGATGATTGCCAAGTAAAAAAGATATTGAAACATTAATCACTGAACAGAGGCTTCCTTTTACAGAGAAACTATAGATATTCAGGACTATTATGGGGATGCATGGATAAATTTTCTAGAAACATTTTTTAGAAATCACAAATAGTATTTGAAAGTTGGCCTATTTATAGAGTGCTAATGTGAAAAGAATTCATAATTGCTTACTTAATTTTCACTACAAAGGAAGGTTTTTAAAGGTTAAGAACTCTATTATGTGTAATCAATTAAAGAAGGAAAACATTTTCAGAAGCAAGGAAAAATATAAAGAATGGAAATGCATTTTGTTAAAAGAAAAGAAAGTGATTTTTGTCTTAAATCTGATTATTTCTAAATGGGGAGGAAAGGGACAGACAAATAAGAATATAAACAATTTGTGAGAAAAAAGGAATCTTTATAAAGGAATTCTATGTGGGATCAGGATTGTTTAAGAGTAGAATAAATTTAATTATATAAATAAATTTTAATATTAAAGGTAAGGTGGTGCAAAACTAGAAATTTATTTTCTTTCTTTGCTAAGAGGAAATTTTTTTGACATATTGATCTGCTTTTTGATAACAGAAAAAATTTTCTTTCTTTTTAAGTGGTCTGTTAACTTTCTGTAAGGGTTTCCCTGGTGGCTCAGTGATAAAGAATCTGCCTGCCAATGCAGGAGACATTGGTTTGATCCCTGGGTTGGGACAATACCCTGGAAAAGGAAATGGCAACCCACTCCAGTATTCTTGCCTGGGGAATCCCATGGACAGAGGAGCCTGGTGGGCTACAGTCCATCGGGTCGCAAGAGTCAGACAGAACTGAGCGCGCGCACACACACACACACACACACACACGTAACTTTCTGTATTTTGCCTTGAAAATCTTCTGTTGTCACTTTGGTTAACTGAGTAAGTGTTGTTTCACAGTGACCTATGATTCTACTTGATAAAGTGTCTTAAAACTGTTCTGGTATCTTTGACAAGTTTCCCCAATCAAGTTCTAAAGGAAATTTTAAAAAACTACACTTTCATCCATCTATTTACTGCACCAGGTCCCAGCCGCACGAGAAATGGAATCTTTCCTGCCACACCTGTAAACAGGATGTCACCAGCATCAGCGACTGCAGCCCTCCACTGTGAGCTGGTGAGCCCTCAGAGGACTCAGCAAGAACACCTGTGATCTAGCAGCCATGGACTACAGCTGCTCCCTACGGTAAGCCTTGAGGAAAGGAAGCTCAGAATGAGAGAAACTCAAGATCCTGGCCCCAGACAGCCGAGGTGCAATGGAAGAAATGATTTCAGTAAGCCTGGACTTCTGCATCTTCCCATACACAGAAAAGCGCTAAATTGTTTAATTTGAGATATCTGGTTTTCTTGAATTAACAATAATCTTTTTTTAAACAAAAATATTTACTTTTTATTTTTATTTTTGGCCGCGCTGGGTCTTTGTTGCTTTGCACATGCTTTGTCTAGTCGTGGTGAGTGGGGCTGGGCTCTAGCCTGTGTGGCTTCAGAGGTTGCGGCACATAGGCTCAACAGAGCAATAACATTTTGATGTTCAGACTACCTGCCCATTGTTGCAAAACCTCTATGCAACTTGGTCCTCTCCTCACCTCCTCAGAGCAGTTCTCTCAGGGTTACTCGAGATGCTGCCTCCTGGACTTTAGTCCTAAAAATTTCCACGGAATAAAACTGAACTCTCAACTTTCAGGTTGCGTGTACTTTTCAGTGGGCACTCGGGATCTTCAGTTGCAGCATGGGAACTCCTAGTTGCGGCGTGTGGAATCCAGTTCCGCGACCAGGGATTGAACTCAGGCCCCCAGCCACTGGACCACCAAGGAAGTCCCCTAAGTGAATTTCTTTTGATCTCTAGCAAACTTTGGGATGCTTCAGAGGGCTTCTGAAACATCTCAAAGAGAGACACTAAACTAATGAGGCCTATGTAGCATGTTAAACAACATGGGAAACACTGTCACTGATGATAAACCTTCTTAGGTTATATGTGTGGGTATATACTACTATATGAAATTACTAAAATTTGGATATACCCTAGTATATTATCCATCATAATTCTAACTCTTAATATACTGTGTGTCACAGACGTAACCAAATTTCCTTGTCAGTTGTAATTAGATCTTTAACCATCCCATTTTCAGGCTCTTGTCATTTATATCGACAGTTATTAGTTTACTCTGATGCTTTTATAAAACTGAAGATCTTCAGAAAGATCTTATAAAAAGGACCTTTTGACAATATAGGCTCCTGATATCTTTCACTTTAAATTTATTTTTGGCTGTGCTGAGGTTCATTGCTGCACCGGCTTTTCTCTGGCTGCAGCAAGCGGGGGCTACTCTTCACTGGGATGCACGGGCTTCGCATTGCGGTGGCTTCTCTCGTGAAGAACAGGCTCCAGGGCACGTGGGCTGCAGTAGCTGCAGCTCCCAGGCACCAGAGCACAGGCCCCGCAGTGTGGCGCATGGGCTTAATTGCTCCGCAATGGACTGGATCTGGGATAGAACCCGTGTCTCCTGCACTGGCGGATGGATTTTCTACCACGGAGCCAGCCACCAGGGAAGCCCGGTTTCTGGTAACTTCGAGATCATACTACTGAACTGTGTAGGAAATACCAAAACGCAAATGGAAAACCTGATGGCCTCCTAAAACTACTAACAAAACAATCTAAATCAACAAGAATCAATTTCATGGGGCTGAATGACCTGATAAATAAAATGTATAACTTTATGACTTTTTCTCTTAAATATTAATGGCTTTTACTATTTGTTTTCCAGAGAAAAGTAAACCTTTCCTTTTACAGTAACTACAACAAGAAGCAAGTTGATAAAGTGTACCTTTGGAGATGATATAAGACATTTATTTTTTTCCTCTCTACAGAATCTCTCCAGAATTTCCCTTTTACAGCAGGCTCCCCTCTGGACTTGTTGGCTTATTGTGATCCTGGTTACAACTAGGTACCCTAATCAGCGTTGTACATTTTTCTCTTTGTTGTTTTCAGACTGTTTATGGTTTATGTCTCTTGTTGCTATACTGTGACTTTATTAATGTTATTAGCTATATTATTTATGGGCTTTCCAGATGATGCTGGTGGTAAAGAGTCCACCCCTTGATGTAAGAGATGCAGGTTTGATCTCTGGGTTGGGAAGATCCCCTGGAGGAGAGCATAGCAACCCACTCCAGTATTGTTGCCTGGAGAATCCCATGGACAGAGGAGCCTGGTGGGCTACAGTCCATAGCATCGCAGAGTTGGAAACGAGTGAAGCGACTTAGCACAGCATATTAGTGCTAAATATGCCTGTCTTTTATAAGATAATTGTTCTTTACATTACTTGATGTATAACAAAACTAATGATGGATAATTGTCTTGAAGCAATTGATCACATATATAGCTCTATACAAAATTACTTATAATAGTACAACTCTAGATATAGGAAAAAGCAACAGGAGACAAATAATTCCTGAATCATAATGGACTAGTAAAACACATAATCCAGAGAAGTTGAGGTTATTAACAGGACCTAATTCAGATATAGGGCTTCCCAGATGGCTCAGTGGTAAAGAATCCACCTGCAATGCAAGAGACCTGGGTTCAATCCTGGGGTCAGTAAGATCCCTTGGAGAAAGAAATGGAAACCCTCTCCCTAATTCTTGCCTGGGGAATCCCATGGACAGAGGGGCAGGGCAGACTGCAGTCCATAGGGTCGCTTAGCGACTAAACAACAACACACCAGATATAGCACCTGAAAGGCCTTTCAACAAAATGCTTGCCTGACCCAGGAATGAGCATTCCTAGCACTATGGGACAAACTGATCATAAAATGCCTCCTCAAATGGTCAAATCTATGACCCAAAGGAGGAAAGGAAGATGTAAACAGAAAGAAGAGACTTGCTCATCACCCAATTATACTAAGGGTTAAGTTGCAACCCACTACCCTGAGGGGAATTCAGGGTGGAGAAAAACAGGAGGGAGCATTCTGTGTTTTGGATATATGTGTTCTGGCTCCTAAATAATAAATATGCATAGTCAAGGAAGAATTTCAGTGACCCACTGCGAGATAATTTTTGCATCTTCCCACACAGAGAAAGGGCTCTCCTGGTGGCTCAGATGATAAAGAATCCGCCTGCAATGCGGGAGACCGGAGTTCGATCCCTGGGTCAGCAAGATCCCCTGGAGGAGGGCATGACAACCCATTCCAGTATTCTTGCCTGGAGAATCCCATGGACAAGGAGCCTGGCGGGCTACACAGTCCATGTGGACGCAAAGAGTCAGACCCGACTGAGTGACGAAGCACGCCCAGCACTAAGAAAGCACTAATATCATTAACTTGAAGGAAGGTGTGTGTGTGTGTGTGTGTGTTTAGCAGGAATCTTTAGCCAAGGGTGTGTGTGTGTGTGTGTGTGTGTGTGTGTGTGTTTAGCAGGAATCTTTAGCCAAGGGTGTGTGTGTGTGTGTGTGTGTGTTTAGCAGGAATCTTTAGCCAAGGGTGTGTGTGTGTGTGTGTGTGTGTGTGTGTGTTTAGCAGGAATCTTTAGCCAAGGGTGTGTGTGTGTGTGTGTGTGTGTGTGTGTGTGTTTAGCAGGAATCTTTAGCCAAGGGTGTGTGTGTGGGGGGGGGGGGCGGGTGTGTGTGTGTGTGATTAGCAGGAATCTTTAGCCAAGACGTACATTTGGCCTGTGTATTTCCCAGTGAAGTTTCCTTTTCCACAGCCCCTCTGCCGCTTTCTGTGCGGCACTGCTTGTGGGATCTTAGGCTTGTGGGAACTCAGTTCCCTGATGAGGGATTGAACCTGGACCCCAACAGTGAAGGTGCCAAGTCCTAATCACTGGACTGCCAGGGGATGCCCGCAAATTTAGTTTTTATATACAAGCTCCTCACCACCTCTCAGAGGCTCTTCCCTCAGAGGTGCTGAGAGGCTATTTCCTGGGCTCTCATTTCATCCGGTGCTCAGTAACCTCCCTGGATGAAACTTCCCTTACAGCTTCTACACCCTGCACCCAGGAATAGTAAACCGTTGACAGGAAGCCTTTTGACCAAACCAACACTTAGCTCTTTTGTGGGGGGGCGGGGGGCGTGGAATTCACACAGAAACGGTACAGTCTGAAGTTGTTTCTCTGCTATGATTCCCTCACCAGCGCTTCAGGGTCCATCCAGTAGGGCTCTGCTAATCCAGGTGGGATCCGAAGACCAGCAGGAATAGGCATTACCGGGGAGCTTGTTAGAAGGGGAGAATCTCCAGACCTACAAAATCAGAAACTTACATTTTAACAATCTCCCCAAGTTAGCTTTAGAGGCTGCAACAGAATTCTTCCCTGTCCTTATAAACCATTAGCGAGATTACAAAGGATAAACAAAGCTAGGGAATGGATACACTGTGCATCTTTTTAACACAGCTGACTGTAGGTCACAAGCATGGCACCGTTTTTTTCCCCTCCTTGGCTACCCACTCATTCATTCAGCAAACATTTGAGATGAAAATAAGGGAGCACGGTATGTAACGAACATCTACTGAACTCCTTTAACCACCCAGACTTCCGTGAGACCGTTATGCCGACTTCGCTTGTGGGAACGCTGAGGAGAATAAAGAGGGAAAAGGCAAGACCTCCCAGGTGACACAGTGCCACAGTGCGCAGCAGAGGAGCCAGGGTCCGCACCCACGGCCTTCCGGAAGCAGCACTTGCGTCCCACGCTGCTGCCGCCCACACGGGTGTCCATGCCTTCCCTCTCCTGAGCAGGGACGTCGTTGCACAAGGTCAGACTTCCCCTAGTCAAGCAGCCGGGTTCCTTCTCTGGCCCTCTGCGTCAAGGGGCCAGCAGCCAAGATCGGGGTCAGAGGTAACAGTAACCAGGCTCCAGAGCTAACACGTTCCAGGAGTCTGGCCCGAGCCTCGGGGGGGGGGGGGGGCGGTGAGGGGGGCGGGCAAAAGGGTAAACCCGAAGCATCCCGGTCACTGGGCGCAAACACCGAGACCTGCCATCTCCTCCATCCTTCCATCTTGGTCCTTTCAGGCTGGCGGTGCGTGTGTGGGGGGAATCCGAGGCGAGAAGAGCGCCTAGAGAGGCTTTCCCGTAACCAAAATGTCGGCCGCGCACTCCCTGCCCTCAGCCGACATGGCGGCCTCCGGGTGGTCTCCATGGTAACGCAGCCCGCCTCTCCGGTGCCGGCTTAGGCCGGGCCTGTGTGGAGACTAGCCTTTCCCACCCCCTCATTTTTTTTTGCGACAGTTGCAGAGGACGTCACGGCAGTTGGCGGGTGTCAGCTGATTTGCTGCAGCGGCGGCGGCGGTGGCGGCGGTGGAGGCGGCAACGGGCGCCTCGTAGCCGCGCTAGCGAGGCGGAGGCTGGGCTGGGGTTCCAGCCCGAAGTTTCCGCGCCCGGGTGTGCCCACCCGGCGTCCCTCCCGGATACATCCTCGCCTGGTCCTGTTGGCCGGAGGGACGGGATATAGCCAGGCACACGATGAAGCTGTGACAGGTGAGGGGGCTCTCGGGCTTTCCCGGAGGAGGTCCCAGCGCGGCTGCGCCCCCGCCGTGGGGCTCAGGGGCCGGGGCTCGGGGGTCCCCGCCCCGCTCCCTCTGGCGGCGGTGCCCGCCGTCCGAGCGCCGCCGCTGGACGCTCTGATCCGGTCCGGGCCCGCAGCTCGGCGCCGGTGCCCGGAGCGTGGGTCCTGCCCGGGGTCTTCGGGGCCCCCCGGCCTAGTGAGTGACAGCGCTCCTACCGCTGGCTCTGGTCTTGGGATGGAACCACCTTGCCCCTCAAGTGACAATCAAAACGGAGCGATATGCTTGACGTTGACGGGTGGGTGGTTCTTGACAGCGCTTTGGGGAAATGTTGTGCTTGCTTTGGGGGTACCCACAGCCCTTCCCGATGCTCTTTGGTTTGCCCTTGCCCAGGGTGCTGAGACGTCTGTTAGCACACCTGCCCGCTCTCGTCTCCCTGGCCTAGGACTTGATCTAAGAGGATACCTGCCCCCGGCGCCCACTTACTTAGTGGGTCCCAGCTTTCTGAAGCTCTATGCTTGGAGTTAGCCATACCCCCCGCTTTGTATTCAAAAGCTGCCGTTTTGTGCTTTGATTCACTTGCTGTGTCAGTTTCTCAGGTCCTAGAATTTGAAATTATGGCAGCTGCATCACAGGAAGCGTTGGAGTTGATGCATCTGATTTTAGGGTTCAGTGAGAGAGAGAGCTACAGTTTGCTTTCACAGTAGCATTTGACATGAGCCAAAAAAGTCAAGCTGTGATTCTTTGAGATGTTTATTATTTAGGGCTTTACAGGCAGGATGTCAGGATCGCCTGTTACATGAGAGAAACTGAGTTTTGAAATACACACACTCGTTTCTTTATAAGAAATTTGTGACAGTATGGAGGTGAAGGACAGCTTAAAAACGATAATAAAGTGTTGAAATGCCTTTGATATTACGAAGAATCAAAGGTTACCTTGATTTCATTCAAAATAACATGTTATTTCTAATTGGGCAACCAGAACAGTGTAAACACGTATTAAATGCCTGGTTAATTTTCCTTTTTTAAAAAATATTTTATTGACATATAGTTGATTTACAATGTTGTGTTAGTTCCTGGTGTACGGCAAGGTGATTCAGTAATACAAATATCTAATAGTCTGCATTTGCTAATCTCAAACTCCCAGTCCTTGCCTCCTCCACCCACCCTCCCCCTTGGCAAAATCACAAGCCTGTTCTCCACATGTGTGAGTCTGTTGCAAAGATAAGTTCGTTTGTGTCATATTTTAGATTCCACACATGCATTTTTTCTTTAATTTTATTTATGTAACTTATTTTTGGTTGTGCTGGGTCTTCCTTACGGTACAAGCTCTCTCTAGTTGCAGCGCATGGGGCTTATTCTCTGGTTGCAGCGCGCGGGCTTCTCACCGCAGCAGCGTCTCCTGCTGCGGAGCACAGACGCGTATCCAGGGCACGCGGGCTTCAGAAGTTGCCCCTCGCGGGATCAGTAGTTGTGGCACATGGGCCTAGTTGCTCAGATGCATGTGGAATCTTCCCGAACCAGGGATGGAACCCGTGTCCTCTGCATTGCAAAGCGGATTCTTAACCACTGCACTACTAGGAAAGCCCACCCCCCCCTTTTCTTTTCCTTTTTAGTAAAAGGGAATACCATCCTTTATTTATATTTGGATTCTAGTTCAGAGCCATTTTAGACAGTATAGCAAAGTGAGAAAAGGCACAGATCCTGGGACCAAGATTCATATTCCAACAGAAGAATATTAACTGCCCGGTAGCTCTCTAACATTCCCCGCAGTCTCTTCAGTCTAGTGGGGAGAGGATCACACCCCTTCTAGTGGCTATCCCAGCTGCCTCTGCCCTAGTGGCCAGCCTGGGTACTCACCCCGCAGGCAGATCAGCTGAGAGTGAATTCTGTAGGTCTCAGATCACTGATTATGGTGGTTCTCAGTGAGTTATTGAACATCTGAGGTCGCCGCTACCTCCAGACATTCTGAGGCAAGATGTAGGAACGCAGACTGGCCCAAGGACTGAGTGTGATCTTATGACTTCCTTTTGTTTGGATAGAAGTTCCGGTTTGAAACAGAGGAGGTGAGGTGGTTGGTTTATCTGTGTAACAGACTAGCCTGGCAGACTCTCCAAGAGTGAGCTGGTGTTGAGCCTTTGTCATCGGAAGGTGGGATGACGGTTAGCCTTTCCGGTGTCCTCTATGCTCCGTCAGTCCTGAGGTTCGTTTTGGATCTCAGATGCAGAGGGTTGCGTTAATCTTCTTCAATTCAGCGATCATCACTGGGATGTTCTACATATCTCCTGTTTTTTTTCTTTCCCCTATTCTTTGTCTTTTATTTCCAATTTCCACTCCCTTCCCTTGCCCACCAACCCATAGGCAACCATTGCAGCATGTATGATACGTATCCTTTGTTGGTGTGTGTTCCTCGATATATGTTGTTTTGAGCCCCCACATTTTAAATTTATAGAGCTGATATTGTACATGATCTCATTAAATTTTTTTCTCTTCCTGCTCGCTACTATTTTTAATATTATTTCTTCATTTATTTTTGGCTGTGCTAGGCCTTGGTTTCTGTGTGTGGGCTATTCTTTTTTTTTAAAAAATATTTGTTTATTTGGTTGTGCTGGAGTCTTAGTTGTGGCATGTGGGATATTCCTTGCCGGAAATGAGATCTTTTATTTTCCGTGTGTAGGATCTAGTTCCCTGACCAGGAGTGGAACCCAGGCCACCTGCATTGGAAGCGCGGAGGCTTAACTGCTGGACAACCAGGGAAGTCCCCGACTTTTCTTTGGTTGCGGGGAGCGGGTACTCTAGTTTCAGTGCTTGGGCCTCTCACTGCGGTGGCTTCTGTAGCTGCAGAGCGTGGGCCCAGGGCTCTTGGGTTTCAGTAGTTGCAGCATGTGGGATCTAGAGCACAAGCTCAATAGTTGTGTTGCAGGGATTTAGTTGCTCCGCAGCATATGGGATCTTCCTGAATCAGAGATGGAACTGGTGTCTCCTGCATTGGCAGTTGGATTCTTCTACCACTGAGCCCCCAGGTAGCCCCACTATCTACTATTTAAGGATCTATTTGTTTTGCCATCTATTGCTTCTAGTTGCTGCACAGTATTTCAGAATTTGCGTCTCCTACAGTTAATAAGCACACTCTCCTCTTTGTGGATGCCCATCTAACTTTCACTTTCCTGCCACTTCAGGCAATGCTGTGATACATGTATCTTTTAGACCTCTGTGGTGCTTTCTTTGAGATATCCCTCAAGCAACACGATGTCTGGATCATAGCGTGTTTGTGTGTTTTATTGAAGGTTTGCCAGATTGTGTTCCCAGAACGAGCTGCAGTGGCCTGTCTTCCTGCAGGCAGTTCAGGAGAGTTTCTGTATCCTTGTATGCCCACTGATGCTCAGTGTATCCGGCCCCCTGCTTTCCTCCAGACCTCTGGGTACAGAGTGAATCTCATTTTGAATACTTTTCACTATTACTCATGAGTTTGTGTCTCTGTTTATGAGCATTTTATCCTTTGGGGTTTTTCCTTTTGTAAAATTGTTCATTCCTTTACCCATTAAAAAAAAATTATTTTTTAATTGAAGAATAATTGCTTTACAGAATTTTGTTGGTTTCTGCCAAACATCAACATGAGTCAGCCACAGGTATACCTATGTGCCCCCCCCTTGACCCTCCCTCCCATCTCCCTCCCCACCCCACCCCTCTGGGTTGTTTCAGAGTCCCTGTTTGGGTTCCCTGAGGCATACAGCAGATTCCCATGGGCTATCTGTTTTGCATATGCTTTACCTGTTTTTATTCTGAAGTTTCACACTTTTCCTTGTTGATCTTCAGAAGCTCCTTGTATTTCCTAGGTTGTTGTTTGTTGTTTTAGTCGCTAAATTGTGTCCTGCTCTTTTGCGACATGCCCAGCAAACTCCTCTGTCCATGGGGTTTCCCAGACAAGGATACTGGAGTGGGTTGCCATTTCCTTCTCCAGAGGATCTTCCCGGACCAGGGATCGAACCTGTGTCTCCTGCATTGGCAGGTGGATTCTTTACCACTGAGCCACCCGGGGAGCCCGTTTCCTCGATACTAGTCCTTCAAGTTTTATATCTGTTCCCATTCTGTCATTTGTCTCCAACTTGATTTTATGATGTCCTTCATTGAACAGAAATTTTCAGTTTGACATAATAAAATTAAAATTTTTTTTGCTTATGCTTTGTGTTTTTTATTAAAGAAATCTTTCTACAACTCTGTGTCACAAAATTATTCTCCTATTTTATGTACTGCTAACTTTATAGTTTTCCTTTAAATTTATAGGTCTCGAATCCATCCAGAGTGTTTTTTTACATGTCACAAGATAGAGATCCAGTTTATTTTCCATATAGTGTGTCAGATTTCCTAGTGTCAGTCTCTCCTTTCCCCACAGATAAATGGTGCTACACTCGCTGTGTATTAACCTCTCATATAAACTCCAAACACTGTAGTCTGTTCCTTTGGCTCATTTCTTTGCTTTTGTTCTAATATCACGCTGTTTTAGTACTATGGCTTTGTGTGATTATTTGTTTCCTACATAAGTAAGTCTTTCCATTTATTTTGTTTTAGCTTTATGTTGAAATAGTTATAGATTAAGGAAGTTGCAGAAGTGCTACTGAGAGGTCTGATTTCCCCCACTGGTTACATTTCATGTAAGTTCACCCAGTTTCCTTCCATGGTTATATTTTATACAACTATAGTGAAATAGTAAAACCAATCAGTTGACATTGGTACAATGCCTTATGTAGTTCTTTGCCGTTTTATCACCTGTGTAGATAGATACCTGTAACCATCGCTGCAGTCAAGATACAGAACTGGGGACTTCCCTGGTGGACCAGTGGCTAGGACTCCACACTCCTGATGCAGGGAGCCCAGGTTTGATCCCTGACTAGGAAACTAGATCCCACATGCTGCAGCTAAGACCTGGCACAGGCAAATAGATAGATAAATAAGAAATTTAAAAAAAAGTTACAGAACTATTCTGTCTCCACCAAGACCTCTTTCAAGCTGCTTGCGGATGTTCCCACCAGCAATGTATGAGAGACTGAGCCTCTTTGCATCCTAGCCAGCATTTGGTATTATCACTTAATACCAAAGTGGTATTGTGGTATTGTGGTCTTAATTTATGTTTCCCAAATGACTAGTGATGTTAAATTTCTGATAGGCAAGTTTTCCATTCTTTTTTGATTTTCAAAGTTGGCTTGACTTTTTGTGGATTTTTATTCTTTTCTATGTATTTTGAAGCTAGTTTCTAAAAAACAATACACCTAGAATTTTGATTTACTGTGCATTGAATGTATGTTTATTATGGGGAAAACTGATGTCTTTATAACATTATATCACCTTATTCAAGAGCATGGGATAGTCTTCCATTTATGACCAAGCAGAAAGAAAAGTTTCGTAGTTTAAAAAAAATTGTGAACATATACCAATTTAAAGTAGATTATTGCTGAAAGAAGAAAGTGCTACTGATTTTCATATATTGATGTTTTACCTTTGTGTGTGTGTTCTACTAGACAGAGATCAAAATTCGTAGTACAAATCTTGAAATAGTTTTGGTACTTATAGAGTTAGACCTGGAACTAGGGAGCACTTTTTTTTTAGCTTTTGCCTTTGCTGGGTCTTCCTCGCTTTGCGTGGGCTTTTCTCTAACTGTGGAGGGGGAGCTGCTCTCTAGTTTCGTTGTGGTGGCTTCACGCATTGCAGAGCGCGGGCTCTGGGGTCTGAGAGTTTCCATAGTTGCGGCACATGGTTCATTAGCTGTGGCTCCGGGCTTTGGAGCAGAGGCTCAGGAGTTGGGTGAATGGGCTTAGTTGCTCCACGGTGTGTGGAATCTTCCTGGACCAGTGATCAAACCTGTACCCTGTGCATTGGCAGGCGGATTCCCATCCCCTGTACCACCAGGGAAGTCCTCGGTAGCATTTTTATTATTGGTTTATCTGTTACATTTTTCTGTGACACTATTTTGTTTGTTGGAACAGATAAGCTCAGTGATTTAGAGTATGGGGTCCGTGAGGTTTATAGATTCTCGTCCCATTTTGCCCATTTCATTGCTGCACTTTACAAAGTGTCCTCAGTCTTACCTAGATGGATGCCAGTGATCATGGGCAGAGCCCTCTGAGAGCTTTTGTATGGATCTGTGCTGTACGCAGTCCTGTCTGACTCTTTTTCGACCCCATGGACTGCAGCCCACCAGACTCCTCTGTCATTGGAATTTTCCAGGCATGAATACTGGAGTGGTTTGCCATTTCCTACTCCAGGGGATCTTCCCGACCCAGAGATTGAACCTGAATCTCTCTCATCTCTTGCATTGGCAGGCGGATTCTTTACCACTGTGCCACCTGGGAAACCTGGATCTGTTTCTGATACTTAAAACTGCTTTGCTGATAGGAGCACAAAAGATAATGTTGGACGAAGTCTTACACTGTGGCTGTATTCAGCAAGTTCTGTCCAAGTGAAATTTTTATTTCTTTTGTATTAAGTAACATAGACACTAAATTCATAAAATGGTAATTAATTTAAGTAAAATTAGGCATCTTTTCCAAATGTGTTGGTGATGTTTAATGAAAATGTAGGTTCTTTGGACTGATAGTTGCTTGCGTTAGTAGTCATCAAAAAATGTTGGAGCAATGAAACGTTAGGGCACTGGTCAGTTCGGGATGGAGAAGCTTTCTAAAGTGTTGAGAGTTATTCTGTAGGCTCTTGTAGAATGGAAAACCGCTGGAAAGATGTGGTTGTTTAACCACTGTCTCCGGCCCAGTTAGCAGTTGTAACTTATGACCCTTCAAGCTCCCTGAAGACATTTCACTGGCGTTTTGCACACACGTGTTTCTTTATGAATGTCGGTGGTTACTGTATGTCACTGATAACAGATGGATAGAGCGCGCCAGTTACCGTCTGTTCTCACAGTCCCGTTTCTCATTTGGCTGTCTTTCTCAAGGGCTCTTCTTTTTTCTAAACATTTCAAATATGAGTCAACAATAAACACCACCATTAACAAGGAGAAGCGCACACTAATAAAACACCAGTTTGCTAAGTTTAAGAAACTTTACTTAAAGTTACTAAGTTTAATAGACCTTAGTGAGTGTGGTAACAATCACTTAAAGTAAACCATTTAGTTAATTTGCTGCCTAGGTCCTAAGAAGTGTCTTATTGTGTATCTGTCACATAAAATGAAAGAGGCTAGACTACAGGTGCAACGTGTAGCTGCAGCTACAACTAGTATGCTAACGGGGACTTGATTAAGGGGATTTGTATTAATTGTTGACATTATTACAGAAAAATTCATTGATAAAAAACTCTGAAATCCAAAACATGTAAGATCAAGATGTATTTTAATCTGTTGATGGTACAACTTTCTTAAAGCCAGGCACACGTTTCATTCATTCAGTTCAGTTCAGTTGCTCAATCGTGTCCGACTCTTTGCGACCCCATGGACTGCAGCATGCCAGGCCTCCCTGTCCATCACTAACTCCGGGAGCTTACTCAAACTTATGTTAATCAAGTCAGTGATGCCATCCAAACACCTCATCCTCTGTTGTCCCCTTCTCCTGCCCTCAATCTTTCCCAGCATCAGGGTCTTTTCCAATGAGTCAGCTCTTCGCATCAGGAGGCCAAAGTATTGGAGTTTCAGCTTCAGCATCAGTCCTGCCAGTGAATATTCAGGACTGATTTTCTTTAGGATGGACTGATTGGATCTCCTTGCAGTCCAAGGGACTCTCAAGAGTCTTCATTCATTACTTCGTTCATTTATTCAGTAAATATTTGAGTACCTCCTTTGTAGCTGAAATTCTAGGCACTGGGAATACAGTACAGAATAAAAGAAACATAAACCATCACCTTCATGGAATTTATGCTACAGTGGCAGATTCAGACAAGAAATAAATGAGTGAAGCACTTGGTATGTTAAATGATTGTACGGGCTCTGGAGCAGTATAGTAAAGTACTCTTGGGGTGGTGGATTTTGCAGCTTATACTGGTCAGGAAAGGCGCCACTGAGCAAATAACATTTTAGCAGAGACCTGAAGTGGGTGAAGGAGCTCCAAAGAATGACTTGCTGTCGCCTGAGCGAGGGAAGACTGTGCGAGGGGCAGGTTTGGGGAAGAAGACCAGAGACTCCCTTTTGATCCTGTCAAAGTTGAGAATCTTGTTAGCCATCCAGATGGAAGTGCTGAATAGGAAGCTGCGTTTGTGCGTGTGGAGTCAGAGGAGAGCCCCTAGCTGGGAGCTGGGAATTGTCAATGCATAGCTGGTGTTTAAATCCGCGAAGCCGGGGCTTCCCGGTGGCTCTGGGGTAAAGAATCTGCCTGCCAATGCAGGAGACACGGGTTCGAGCCCTGGTCTGGGAAGATCCCACATGCTGTGGACCAACTAAGCCTGTGAGTCACAACTCCTGAGCCATGCTCCGGAGCCTGGGAGCCACAACTCCTGAAGCCTGAGCTTCCTGGAGCCCACGCTGCACAGCAGGAGAAGGCACCGCAGTGAGATGCCCTTGTCCTGCAGCGGGAGAGCGGACCACGCCGGACGCAGCTAGAGAAGAAGTCTGTGCAGCCACAAAGACCCAGCACAGCCAGAAGTCCATACGTGCATAAATAAAGTTACATCAGAAATAAAATCGTGAGGCTTGGGGAGATCACTGAGGGAAACAGGGAGGGTGTGTTGCCAGAGGAGAGAAGTGCAAGGACTCTGCTCTGGGTTTGCCCACGTTTAAAGTCAGAAGATGAGGGAAAGTGGAGACTGACGGCAGCAGCAGCGTCTGAGGACCTGGGCCAGGCGAAGAAGTCTTCGGGGGAGCGGTATGAAGTGTGCGAGTGCTGCTGGTAGGGCAAGAAAGAGGATTAGGACTCGACGTTGGGTTTAGCGAGGGGGAGGTTTGGGTGACCTTTCCGAGAACATTTGTGTGGCAGGTGGAACATTTTTCTGTTGTCTGTGTATACGGAGGAGGGTGATGTTACAAATGAGGACATTCTTCTTTGGAAAAAGGTACCTGTTTCCTCAGGGTTTGCAGTTAGTAAACGGAGAAGGAAATGGCTAACCCCTCCAGAATTCTTGCCCGGAGAGTTTCACGGACAGAGGATCCTCGTGGGCCGCGGTCCACTGGGTCGCAGAGAGGGGTACCCAACTGAGTGACGGAGCAGGTACAGTTAGCAAACGGGGGAGCAGGGTCTCCCCTAGTCCATGTGAGCCTCAGGTCTTCACGTGTACTCAGCAGACCTGACTGATCCCCGGGATACTGTGCAGTTCATCTTCTGGCTGGGGAAGCACGTTTGTTCCTTTTTCTGGGTTATTTTACTTTATAAACCCTGAAAAGCTTCAGTGCTCAGGGTTTTGACGGCAGTTTCCTTTCTGAGGGGAAGAAGTAGGAATGACGGGGGATGGTGGTGAGATTCCAGTAGGTGGGGGAGATGTGGTCGGTTCTACCAGATGGGCTCTTTTCCCTAGCATGTAGGGGCTTGGTGGGCATCACTTGCTTTTGGCCTAATCGGTAACTCTTGAAACTGAGGCGGTGGATGGGTAGAGCATAAGTAGCTGCAGAAATTTAAAATGTGATTCATAGGCCTCGAAGTCTCTGAATCATTTTTAAACTTGGGATGTATTTTTGACCAGATAGCGCTACACTTCTTCAAAACCCAGCTCTCACGTGCTCAGGGCTGTCTTTGCAATGAGAAGCAAGTGGAGTATTCTGTTGCCATCTGCTCATTCCACATGTTCTTTTGAAACAGAATCCTGGAACTTCCTTTAGCAAAGCCGTCCTAAAGTGTCAAGTTCCCTGGAAGCAGATTTCTTGCCACTCAAATAGGAAAGTATAATCTTGGCAACTTAGCGACAAGCTTAGTGTTCAGAAGGTGAAGTCCCTCACTGACTTTTTAATTCTGAGGAGGCAGCTCAGTGACTCCTTCAGTGCATTTTACGACCTGGCTGTCTCATTGCTTTATAACAATCTTTCTCATCTGACTCAGATTTTTCTAAGTCTTCAGTGAATTGACCACAGAAGCACAAAACAACCACAGAGAAAATTCAGAATCATAATGACTACTTCCTTCATCACACCGTGAATTTGACTTGAACACACTTTTTTGAGAAATGACGTAGGGATGTTCTGTGGAATTGAACAAACCTTTAAAGATTCCTTTCTTCATTCATTGCTGTGGTGGCGAGTACGTTTAGTTCCTTAGTCTGTAGTCCCTGCTTTTCATTCTCCCTCTTGTTAGGTGGAGGCCTGCCTGCCTTTGTTCATGTGTATGTGCCCATTCTCAAGAGAGAGAATTTGGGTTTGTTTTTGTCTGCAGGCCTCAGAGGGCCTGCCTGGGGCCCAGGAAGCAAACAGCCCGAGGCAGTGTTAACTCTCCTGTGAAGACGCCTGTGTTCCTGGGTTGAGCATGTATCTCGCTCTAGCATTTGTGTAGAGAGATGAACACTGACCTGATACCAGATTTTTCATATTTAATCCTGATTTCGTGGCTTTTAGAAGTCATCTGGAATACCAGTATCCCATGAGATTTTGCAGAACAGGGTGGTCTTACCAGAGTATCGCTCCCTACGTTATTCATAGTTTTAAGGAGTAAAAAGAGTTATGGTGGAGGTAGCTGGTAGTCACTGCCTTAGTCAAGTGGTTACGGGTGGCATCACCGACAGTGGGACAGTGTGATGTCACGTGCCTCCTGTTGGTGACACAGTGTGAAGGACACTTGCCCAGAATGTTTCACTTGAGCCTGCTTATGCCTTTAGATCCAGCTTCCAGTTTATAGAAAAGCAGGAGGCAGATGAATGCATGATGAATGACATCATAAATATAGTCAGACTTATGTGAAACCTGAAACATTTTTCAAGCAGTTGGTTTTGTTTTTTAAAGTTATTATGAAGCATGAAAATCAATATGAAAAATGAAGCAAGACTTGTTCTAGAACTAAAGAGCAAGGAAGCATCACAACCAAGTGCAGTGTGTCAAACTTGAATAATTTATTTGCTAATATTAGTAAATAATATTTATTGAGTGATCTTTATACTATTTTTGAACTTTTTGTATATTTAACATTTTTTCAAATAATAAAAAAATTGGGGAGAATCACAAGGGGGAAAGTAGATTTCATCTTAAGCCTTTTATTAAAAGGACAGTCAAATTTAAAAATATTCTTTTGGGAGTTCCCTGGTTGCCTAGTGGTTAGGATTCCAGGCTTTCATTGCCATGAAATGGGTTCAATCCCAATGAGAAACTGAGATCCTACAAACCATTGAGTGGCGCAACCAAAGAAAAGAAAAGAAAAAACCCTCCAAATCTAGTGAAAAAGAGAAATGAAAGATTTTCCCCTTTGCCTTGAATTTTTCTTAAGGTTTGTTAGGCCTTTATGTAGCTGAACAGGAGAAAGCTGAAGAAATAGGAAGAAGATAACTGGGAGAGCATACTGTACTGGAAGCCTGAGAGAGGAGAGTCAAGGATTAGCAAATGATCAGCCATGTCAAACTAGTAGCCATGTGAGACTGAATATCACATAAGGACTGAGGAAGATGGTTAGGAAAGTAGGAATCCACTGTCCATTGATGTCAAAGCATCCTCTTTCATCACTTCTCTCCTGGGACCTTGCTGCTCTCTGCAGTACTGGAGAGTTCTTCCCTGGAGGATCATATCAAAACTGTTGACCTCTGTGTAGCGAGAGAGCTTAAGTGTCCTTAGATTAAGTCTGTTTGAAGATACAATCTGTATTACATGAGGCAGTTCAGTTCAGTCGTTCAGTTGTGTCCGACTCTTTGTGACCCCATGAATCGCAGCACACCAGGCCTCCCTGTCCATTACCAACTCCCAGAGTTTACTCAAACTCATGTCCATCGAGTCAGTGATGCCATCCAGCCATCTCATCCTCTGTCGTCCCCTTCTCCTCCTGCCCCCAATCCCTCCCAGCATCAGGGTCTTTTCCAATGAGTCAGCTCTTCGCATGAGGCGGCCAAAGCATTGAAGTTTCAGCTTCAGCATCAGTCCTTCCAATGAACACCCAGGACTGATCTCCTTTAGGATGGACTGGTTGGATCTCCTTGCAGTCCAAGGGACTCTCAAGAGTCTTCTCCAACACCACAGTTCAAAAGCATCAATTCTTTGGTGCTCAGCTTTCTTTATAGTCCAACTCTCACATCCATACATGACCACTGGAAAAACCATAGCCTTGACTAGACGGACCTCTGTTGGCAAAGTAATGAGGCAGTTGGTAGTAAGAAAGTGGGAACATTGTGTTAAAGGCCACAGGTTTCAAAGTGTTGATTGTCATAACAATGAGAGAAAGAGAGAGAAAATGGGATAAAGAATGAATGCAAGAGGGACGGAGAGAGAGATTACTAGATTTACGTGCAGGGGCTGGTAACAAGTGAAGGTGTTTTGGACAGAAGTGAGATTAGAACATGTGTGAAGGACAAAGGCTAATTTAATTGAAAGACAGATAAAAGAGTAGTCAGTGGGAGGGTAATTATGGGAGTGAAGTGAAGTGAAGTTGCTCAGTTGTGTCTGACTCTTTGCGACCCCATGGTCTGTAGTCTACCAGGCTCCTCAGTCCATGGGATTTTCCAGGCAAGAATACTGGAGTGGGTTGCCATTTCCTTCTCCAAATTAAGGAGTAAGATCCTTCAAAGAGTCTGGGAAGGATTTAAATCTAATTTAAATTTTCTTCTAATTTAATTTTTTGCTTATTAAGTTTAAATCTTCTTCTAAATCTAAAAAGATGAGATATTTCTTCCTCAGAAATAGCTTGCTTGGCCCACAGTGAAAACTTAATAATAAATGCTAGTTATTGTGATTCTCAGTTTGTTCATTCAATAAATATGTGTTTATTCAACAAGTAAATACGTATCATTCAACAAATACATACTCCTCTGTCCATGGAGTTGTCCAGGCAAGATGGAGTGGGTGCCATTCCCTTCTCCAGGGCATCTTCCTGACGCGGGGATTGAACCTGGGTCTCCCACTGCAGGCAGATCCCTTAGCATCTCAGCCACCAGGGCAGCCCCGGTTGGTCAGTAGTGGTGGTGGTTTAGTCGCTCCGTCGTGTCTGACTCTTGTGATCTCATGGACTGTTGTCCACGAGACTCCTCTTTCCATGGAGTTTTCCAGGCAAAAATGCTAGAGTGGTTTGCCATTTCCTTCTCTAGGGGTCTTCCGGAACCTGGATCTCCTGCACTGCAGGCAGATTCTTTACCAGCTGAGCGGCCAGGGTGTCAGTACTAAAAGTCTGTAACTGTTCTGGGTGCTGGTAAACCCCCTCGTATCCTAACGCAATGCAGTTTGCTTGATCGTGATTGAATAATAAAGACGGTGGACTTACGTGAATGATCTGGTTTTCCTCCAGAAGGGCACAGCTTTTAGTGGAGTGGGTGCATTTATAAACAAATACTTATGCACAGTGGTGCGTGTTCTGCACCAGAGTATAGAAACTTGTGAAAGCATGGTTGCAGGGGTCGCGAATCATCGGGTGGGGACGGGTCCCTCCCAGCAGAGCTAGTACTGAAACAGGTACAGGCTGAAGTCAAATGTTCATTATAGTTAAAGGCTTTTGAAAACCCCATATTTGTGTGTGTATGTGCATCTTAAAATAAAGAACCTGGTGAATCAGGGCCATCTATTTTATTTATTTATTCTTTTGGCTCCACTTCATGGCTTATGGGATCTTGGTTCCTGGACCACGGATCAAACCCTTGACCCCTGCAGTGGAACCGTGGAGTCCTAACCACTGGACTACCAGGGGAATCTGTGGGCCATTTAATTTATTTATTAAACTGTCTTTTGGAATACAATGAAATACTCAAAGGTAGGGAGGAAAAAACCCTTAAGACCAAAGGATTTATCTTCAGAATTAAGATTCCCACTCAGTCCAGCCTGTTATTTCTCTTTTTTTTTAGAGGTAGTTATCATTACTATTTTTTTTAAAAATTGGTATCATTACAGAATTATAAATAATTGTGTGTGTGTACATATATAGGTGTGTGTGTGTGTGTGTGTGTGTGTGTGTGTGTGTGTGTATATATCCCCTTTTAGAACCCAAAACAGGAGTGTATTTTATATACTGTACTGCACCTTTTCCTCTTACTGTATATTTTAAAGATTATTTCTTATATCATGTGGCAGTGTTGTATTGTAAGACTCTCTAATAATTTAATCGCCGACTGATAGACACTAAAGTTCTTTCTATGAACCTATTAACAATTAGAGAAATTTTCAAATATGTAAAAATATTAATAGTAAGAACAATATGGTGAGCACTCTTGTACTAAAAATAGCTTCAACACTTTATTTTTATGGTTGAAGTTTCCTAGTGAGCCAATTCTGGAGAAAGGAAGCAGGTTTGGTCAGAGGGAGGAGTTGAGCTGTAATGAGTCCCAGCAGAATCTCAGGTGACCCTGGAGGCTAGAAAGAAGATGGAATGACCCCTCCGAACTATCCTGAATTGATTTGAGGGAGACTGGCCTTTACTGTTTTTCTCCGAATTGAGCTTCCCTGATAGCTCAGCTGGTAAAGAATCTGCCTGCAATGCAGGAGACCCTGCCTCCATTCCTGGGTTGGGAAGATCCGCTGGAGAAGGGATAGGCTACCCACGCCAGTATTCCTGGGCTTCCTTGGTGGCTCAGTCGGTAAAGAATCTGCCTGCAATGGGGGAGACCTGGGTTCAATCCCTGGGTTGGGAAGATCCTTTGGAGAAGGGAAAGACTACCCGCTCCAGTATTCTGGCCTGGAAAATTCCATGGACCCCAAAGAGTTGGACAGACTGAGCAACTTTCACTTTCACTGTCCGAACTGATGAGTCATTGGATGTGGGTTGTCCCACTGGAAGCAGACAAGGTGTCTCCCTTTGGCTGGGGGCAGTCATTAGCCAGATGACTAATGCTAAGACAACCTAGTGGTCTTAGCAGCTGGGATAAGAAGTCATTTGTTCCTCGAGGTAGATCAGATGCATTCTACCCACCACACTGATCGTCATATTTCATCTCCATCCTTTCCAATACCTCTTACCCCCTCTTCCTGTCCCCATGTCAGAGCCCAGACATCAGATCATTTTATCTATAAATACTACAGTTCTACTTACCTTTGAGTAATGTGTTTTTGTAAAGTCTAGATTCACCAGATTGACTGGAGAATGAAGTTTTCTGGTAAATGAAATTTCATGATAAATGAAAACAGCATAGAATACGGGAGGGCATTTATTTCTTTAGGAATCAGGTCTGTGTGTGTGCCTTTGAGCTCTGGGATCGGTTTGTGGTGTGATTTTGAGAGTTGCTGATGGACCTGAATGTGGAGCGGGGGCGGAGAGGCTCTCCCCATGGTGAGTCTAGCACTGGGAGTTACCTTTAGACAAACCTTGTAGTCTTTCACTTTTATGGAAGATTTTCATGAAAATGCAAAACAGGGTTTACTTTTCTTTACTGTCAACTTTGAATTTGGAAAATGTAAGCATCTAAGCTATTCTGTACCTATTTGTCTATTTATTTTTAAATCTGAAGCAGAGTTTAAGTGTTCCTTCTGTATGGCACGCCTGGTCTTAGTTCCCCGACCAGGGATTGAACCTGTGCCCCCTGCAGTGGGAGCCGGGAATCTACCAGCGAAGTCCCTGCCTGTTTACGCTAAGGGAAGAGAGGTCACCAAGGGGATTGCAGCTTGCAGAACCTGAGAAGGAAACCTCCGCAAGTGACATTTCAAGGTGTTGTCCATTTCCCCTGGCAACTTTCTGAAAGAAGGGTATTCTTGTCCATCTTTTACAGATGTGGTAAATCTTTCAAGATTGCATAGAAGAGTCAGGATCTGAATATAGTTCTTCTGAGCATAAGTTTAGTGTTCTTTAAACTGTTATTTTTGTTGCTGTTGTTGACTGCAGTACAGTTTTATTTCTGTTTAGAACTGAGAAATAGGTGCAATCAGGTGAAACAGAAAAATATATGAAATTGAGGTAGGCAAAAGAGATGACTTGATTTTTATCTCTCAGACCCTGCTCTTTATGATTTGATTTTTTTTTTTTTTTTTACTTAAAGATGATTCAAAATTCATTGTATAAATACTCTTGATGAGAAAACTAATCCTCAGAAGTGAGATGCTGTGATTAAAGACTGCATGGTTAGTGGCAAGATGAGGGATAGAATCTAGGACTCCCATTATTTAGCTCTAAAGCTTTTTCAGGAAAAAGATTATATTTAATAGCCAATGTCTAAATATGATTTTAAGTTAGATTTGATACAAATTTCCTTTGTGTCTCAGTTTGATACTCAGTTCCCTTCATGCAGCAGGTGATGTTGCCAATGAAGAGAGCAGTTAGATGATGATGGCTGGAAAACTGCTTGCTTTGAATTTACATCGCCATTTAATCAAGAAATTCAGACTTAGATTCCCGTGTCTTGCCAAACTGAGTAGTTAGCTCCTGCCTAATTTGCCCACTTTTTATTGTAATCAGTCCCTCAGGACTAGGTTTACTTAGTACAGATTCCGTGGCAGTCTCAGTCAATCCTTCTCAGAGATGTTTGACTCCTCTGTCCTCATAAGCCACACTGGCTTTCAGTTCACATTATTTCATTAAGTACTTTTGGTTTTCTAGTTTCACTTTTATTCTATTGGATTTTAAGATGCTAGGAAAAAAATTTTTTGAGATATTTACATTTTTTTCTGGACTGAGATATATATTTCTTTGTATTAAGAATGTTCACATCATTTGGTCATATAATGAACTAAACATTTCTCATCCTCTTCTTTCTTCCCTTTGATGTATCTAAGTCATGCGCTCACATGACATATAGAGCCAAATAGATCCAGAAGACTTTATTATACAAAAAAAAATTGAAGAAAGGAAAAAAAACATGTTGAAAGCCTACGTGTCTGTGGCATAATGATTGAGGATTATGTTGAATTTTAGGTAATTCACTGGACATGCGTTGGTTTGGTTACAGCTGACAAGTACCGTGGAAGACACAAGCTGTTTATCTTAGTTTTAAGTAAGTGAATTAGTCCCTAAAAAAGATCCAGGTTATTAAGTAAATACCAGTGATTTAATTATAGAACATATTTACTTATAATGAAGATTTTTTTCTTAGTAGATGTTCAAGAAATTCCTGCTGCCTCATTATTACACTGTAACCAGATTTCTAGATTTTGAAGCATTCTTTCATATGCTAATTCTAAATGCATTGAAATACATTTAGGTCAAAACAAGTTCTGAAAGTAATGTATCTTTTTCTCTGATTCAAAAATTCTTGTTAGGATCTTATAGTCTCTCAGTTGTCATGAATGAATGTGTTTATTGTATTTGCTAAAGGGAATTGTAAACTATTAAGGAAAATTAATTTTATCTCTGATCTGAGAATAATTTGTTTCAATGGAGAACATGTTAATATATCTAGTAAAGTCAGAATACATGTAGTTTCGCAAGATTAGAAATGTGTTTGTACATTATTAAGTACTTGTCCAGTTTTGTAATTATGGCATCTGGTTATATGTACCTCACATTATTTCTTCCTTCTTGCTCGTGAGTAGATAATGTTTGTATTTTTAAAGAGACAATAATATTATGTTTTCCAGCAGAGAAGTGTTATTCTCAGAAAAGTCATAGAATGAATTCAGAATCTTGCAGGAAATAGCCATAAAATTATTTGATCTCCTCTTTTGTTAAGAAGATTAATTTTGTTTGGGAATGTGGGGTCTTAGTTCCCTGAGCAGGGGTCGAACCTGTGCTCCCTGCATTGTAGGCATGGAGTCTTAACCACTGGACCCCAGGGAAGTCCCTTGCACCAAGCATATTTAATCAACATTAGCAGAGTCGGTGCTCCCCAAATTGATATATGAATTTGATGCAACACCAGTCATAATCTCAGCAAGCTTTTCTGCAGAAATTTGCAATCTAATTTTAATGTGTAGAGAAATTAAGAGGACCTAGGCTATCTAAAGGAATCTTGAATATAAGAGCTAACACATTTTAGAGCTGGAAGGAAATACCACTGTGTTTTGTGGGGGTATAAATTTCTTGAGTTCTCTTAGAAGTTAGGAAGTACTAACTTTTATAGATTGGGCTTGTGTAAAAATTAAATATATAGACGTTATACAGTGTCCCACCCCAAGCCAGCTAAGTCACATTCGTCTTTCACATGTTGGCTGACTAATGATGAGTTTTCACTACCTTCTGCCAGTGTGTGGAGGGACGTGGCCCCCAGTCACACGGTGACGTTGTTATTTGTCTCCCTGTCCTCTCTCACCCCCAGCAAAGTCCCCCTCCCCTTGCTTCTAGAGACCTTAAGCTTTCTCCTCACAGTAACTTCTTTTCATTCTTCTTACCTCTTCCTTTGTGCCATGGGTTTTATTCTTACACACTCTGAAGATGCAGGGTATTTGAGTGTGCAGTGAGAAAGATCATATGTTTATGTGTAACTCAAAAAGCCATGGCCTTGTACAAGTAGGAAGTTTGTTTTTCCTAGCTAAATGAAAGTCTAGTCTAGAGTTAGAGGAGTTTTTATAAAGGATGAGTCCCCCTATTTGAAAAATATTCTTGAGCTCTCCTGACACATAGCATCTTAGCAAGGCTGTCTCCTTGTCTGAGGAGAGACGTCAGAGCCAATACCCAAATGTAACTTGACTGTTTTCTCTGCCTCCAACTTTTGAATGTTCTCAAAACCCGTTTCCCCACAGTCTGCCTCCAGCTCTGATTTAATACCTTCTTATCTAGGAGGCTTTTCTATGTTCTGAGACTCAGGAACACAAATCTATTTCTCCATTTGAGTCCTATCAATGAGACTTTTTGCTTCCTCCCACTCTACACAAGACCTGGAATCTTATTCTCCCATTTCTTTTAATGCCATCTTCCAGTTTGACACCAAGGCCTTTTGATTAATTATTATTTGTGTAGACATTATTTGTTTCTTCTATACGTTGCTGGCACCACCCTAATCCCAGCAGTAAGACAGATCAGTATCAGTTAGTGACTGTGACCTCTCACTACAGCTTCGTTTCAGGTATTCTTTTATGACTTTTCAAATTTTAAATATTTCACCCAGTAGACACTTTCTGTTTAGATACAGCATTGTGTATAGTTTAAGGTCATTCGGCAGGGTGTATATATCTGGGGGTCAGGACAGGTTAGTTTCTGCAGTCTAATGTCCTTGGAAATACAGCAGTGAATTTTGAATTCTGGTTCCCCCTCCCCCCCCCCCCCAGGTTGATTGGACAGAACTTCTTGCCTAATTCCTCGGATAAACAGTTATAATAGCAGATAAGATGATGTACTAGGATCCTCTGGAAAAGATACAGTAATACCTTTGTCATGTTACGGGCAATTATTTTCACTTATTTTAAGGGCTGTGAAATGCATTCTTCTCCCAGGTTTCCTTGAGCTCCTCGTCACTTGAATACCAGAACGTTCCTCCCTGTCACACACGTGTTCCTTAGTCCTGAATCTCTGTATTTGCATTCTCTTCAAGCTAGGCAGATGTACTGGATAGGAGTCCTCACATATCGAGAGCAATGGTGTTCTTTCTTTCTTTTTTACTTTTTGACCGCATCACATGGCACACGGGGTCTTTGTTCCCCAGCTGGGGGTTGAACCTCTGTCGCCTGAGTGGAAGTGTGAGGTCCTAACCGCTGGGCTGCCAAGGAAGTCGCTGCTGTTCTTTCTTGATCTCAGCATGTGCTGTTAGTTGCTGTGAGCTTCTGTAGTTGAGAGAAATCTTTGGTGATAGATCTTAAAAATGAATATTGTTACCATGGAGAGATGAACTCCTTCCAGATTCTCTTTCTGAGAAAGTCACTGGTGGATATATTATTCAGCCAGTAACATGCTGTACCCAATTTGTTAAAACAGGCTCAGTGCTTTGTTTCATTTACTCATGTTCAATAGGAATATGGAAATAATTGTTAATGTCCTGGTAATCTATTAGCTACTGAACATGGTGCAGAAACGATTTTATAAATACAAAAGGAACTTGGGATTTTCCCCTCAAATGCGTACCTTTTACTTGTTGTAGCAAACAGATGGAGTTTAGGGAGAAACAAATTGATAAAAAAGCCGTTTTGTTGTTCAGTTGCTAAGTTGTGTCCGACTCTTTGCGACTCCATGGACCGCAGCACATCAGACTTCCTTGTCCTTCACCGTCTCCTGGAGTTTGCTCAGACTAATGTCTGTTGAGTCAGTGATGCAATCCCACCATCTCGTCCTCTGTCATCCCCTTCTCTTCCTGCCTTCAATCTTTCCCAGCATCAGGGTCTTTTCTAATGAGTCAGCTTTTCACATCAGGGGGCCAAAGTATTGGAGTTTCAGCTTCAGCATCAGTCCTTCTAATGGATATTCAGGATTGATTTCCTTTAGGATTGACTGGTTTGATTTCCTTGTAGTCCAAGGGACTCTCAAGAGTCTTCTCCAACACTATAGCATGAAACCCATTATTTTTAACAAAAAATAAAAGATGCAGTATATATAGATTGCATTTGGTAAACATCATTCATAATATTTTACTTGCCTCATTTTCTTTCCAGGGAGTGGATTTTTGTTTTAGTTTTCATTTGTTTAAAGAGTATAAGTAGTGGATTAAAGAAAAGACTTTTGCTAAAAGTAACCAGCAGAGACCATAGATATTAAACTAGTTTCTAAAGAGTCTAAGTAGTGGATTAAAGAAAAGACTTTTGCTAAAAGCAACCAGCAATGAGACCATAGATATTAAACTAGTTTCTTTCATAGAAAGTGGCTATTCCTTGAAGTGTTTCTGAAAAGTTCCTAGGACAGTCTTAGATTCTACGCTGTCTAGGTTATACACATACCTTTTGTTGCCACTTAAAAATCAAGTCAGTCATGGGGTTCTCCTATGGTCCACTGGTTGTCCGTTCCCCACACAGGTTTGATCCCTAGTCTGGGAAGGTTCCATACGCAGCGGGTCAGCTAAGCCCCTGTGACATGTGACACCGCTAATGATCCTCTGCTGTGGAGGCCACCAGCTGCGCGTGGAGAAACAGAAAGTGAAAGTGAAAGGCGCTCAGCCGTGTGCGACCCCGTGGACCACACAGTCCATGGGATTCTCCAGGCCAGAATACTGGACTGGGTAGCCTTTCCCTTCTCCAGGGGATCTTCCCCACCCAGGGATCGAACTCAGGTCTCCCGCCTTGCAGGCGGATTCTTTCCCAGCTGAGCCACAAGGGAAGCCCCAACTAGAGAAAACTCGCACGCAATGAAAGACCCAGTGCCTCCAAAAATAATAAATAAATTAATTAATTAAAAACAGTCAAACCAATCATTGCCTGGCCCTCGGGGCCATTAGGTCAGCCTAGCTGGCAGGGCTCTTCTGCAGGTCTGTGAGGTACTGTTCTCCCTACAGGAGAAACAGTGAGGGAGGCAGTCAGATGGCTGATGACGAATGCCCAGGCTCCCCGGCTGGTCGGCAGAGCAGGCCCAGGACCCAGGTTCTGTCAGCCCAGACCAGCTGTGAGCTCACACAGGCCAGACTGAGAGGAGGAATCTGAGAGCTACCGGTTTAACAGGGAGCACAGTGACAAGGTGCCCTGTGCTAACGGATTAGAATATGTTTCAACTAGTAGACCGGAACTTCCCTGGTGGCTCAGACTGTTAAGAGTTTGCCTGCAGGAGACCTGGGTTCCATCCCTGCGCTGGGAAGATCCCCTGGAGAAGGGAATAGCAACCCACTCCAGTATTCTTGCCTGGAGAATCCTATGGATGGAGGAGTGGGCAGGCTACAGTCCACGGGGTCATCCACAGGGTCACAAAGAATCAGACACAGCTGAAGCAACTTAGCATGCATGCACAATGTTTAGAGGAATTTTTGGCACTGAGGAAGTTCAAGTGGGCTTCAAAATAAAAATGTGTGATGTGCTTTAGAGGGAAATACCGTAACATTTACCGTTGCTCTCACTGCATTTCCAGGTTTGCCAGCAGGATGGCAGCAAACAGCCTGGTCCTGCCCATCGTCCTCTGGGGGCGCAGAGCCCCGACGCACTGCATCTCAGCCGTGCTGCTGACGGACGACGGGGCCACCATCGTGACCGGGTGCCATGACGGGCAGATATGTCTCTGGGACCTTTCCGTAGACTTGGACGTGAGTGTTTGAAATGCAGATCGCATTTTTTGCATGCAGAAAAGCTACTTAACAAAAAATAACACAGTTCCAGAATAATTTTACCTCTGTATTTTCTATGGGATACATTTTGACTGAAATTGGTGTTCAGAATGATTATCAACATTACTCATCAGAGTTGATTTCTGCTGGTTTTTGACTTGATTTCCAATTATAATAGCTATCCTACCCGGCTTACTATGTTACATTTAAGATTTTTTCAGAAAATTTCTAACCATATTGAAGGAGATTTTCAACAAGATACTAAAAACAATTTTGAGCCTTCTAAGATCAGTGTCTTGAAGAGAGAAAAACTTTGTAAAAATGTACAAAACGTACATTTTTTTGCCTTTATTTTAAAAATCATTCTGTGGTGTTTTTTTTTTTTTGCCATTCTTTACTGCTGTGTGCTCTGCTCCTGGGCTGTCTCTGTGGACATACACTGTTTTTCCATATTTTAACCTCCAATCTCTGACAACTTCCCCAGGAATTTTTCTGTAAGGAGGAACAGAGAAGATGGGGTGATAGTTGTCACGGAACATAGAGGCAAAAAAGTTGCTTCTATAAGTAGAAGACTTTTTAACAGCTTTATTGAGATCATACGATGCACGCTTCGAAGTGTGCAATTTAGTGATTTTGATTGTGTTCCCAGAGTTGCGCAGCTATGACCACAGTCATTTTAGAACATGTTCATCATCTCAACCACCTGGGTGGTTCAGTAGTGAAGAATCTGTGCTTCCACTGCAGGGGGCTCGGGTTCAATCCCTGGTTGGGGAGCTAAGATACCACATACTATGTGGTGTGGCAAAAAATAAAATGTCAAACAGAAATTGTATAAGTAGTATTTCGTGAGTACACAGAGAGATGGAGATACGAGTAAAGGAGGGAACCTGTTAATGAAGGTATTGTCTCCTATAAACAACGTTTTTTTTGCTTCCACTACCTGTAAAGCTATAATTTTGGAGAATAAAGCTAAAATTGCAGGGAATTTTACAATACATGGCAGTAATGAAAGAAGTGAAACATTATGGTATAAGCTCAGCATTGCAGGCAAATGAAGTTGGCTTGAATCTTGGCTACTCTAGTGTCTAGCTGTGTGACTTTGGGCGATTTGCTCACCTGTCGAATGCCTGCATCTCATCATGTTTAACATGGGGTCAACCGTACAAGGTTTTGGTAAGGATTCTGTGAGGGAAGTTACATTAAGCAGTTATCACAGTGCTTCTACATAGTAAGGATTTATTTAGTGAATAATTATAGCATCGCGGGTAATAGAAAGGAAAAAAAAAACTAAAAGAGAAAAGAAAGGCGTGTGGAATGATGGCTGACTATAGAACTAGTGCCCTCAAGGTCCCAGATTGGAGCATTAGTGTTAGTGTTTAGTCTTAAGAACTGTCTCATCACAGCTTTTAATTCTAAACGTCACTCCTTGCCACTGATAACTTGATAACTGTCACTTTTGAACTGTGGTCTTTGAAGATGGATTGTTTTTTGATCAGTTGAACAGATTATCTTATATATCTCTGTACCAGTTATATGTGAAGTATTTATTAGTTAATAACTGACATAAATTTTCCTGGAACATGGTGAGATAAAAATAGAAAGGTATAAATGTAACTATACCATATTTTTACTTTTCCTCTAGTTATGTTGGTACTCATTGTGTGAAGCCTCCAAGTTTGTTTTTTCTCAAAATTGCTTTGGCCATTTGGTGTCTTTAATGGTTCTACACAAATTTCATCAAGGTTTTTTCTATTTCTGTGAAAAACACCATTGGTATTTTGATAGGATTGCATTGACTTTGCAGATTGCTTTGAGTAGTATGGACCTTTTAACAACATTAATTCTTCCAACCCAAGAATGTGGGGTATCTTTCCACTTATTTATTTTTCCATTTCTTTTATTAGTGTCTTAGTAATTTTCGGAATACAGGTGTTTCACCTCCTTGGTTAAATTTATTTCTAAGTAATTTATTCTTCTTGATGCCATTGTAAGTGGGATTGCTTAATTTCTCTGTCTGATAACTTGTTGTTATAGAAACAACAGATTTTTGTATGTTTATTTTGTATCCTGCAACTTTACTTAATTTCTTCATTAGTTTTAACAGTCTTTAGGTTTTTCTACATATAAGGTCATGTCATCTGCAGAGAAGACATTGCTTCTTCCTTTTTAACTTGGTTGCTTTATTTATTAGTTGTTGCTCAAGACCTCCCATATTATGTTGAATCAAAATGTCAAGAGTAATCATCCTTGTCTTGTTCTTGATCTTAGAGAAAAGACTTTTAGTGTTTTCTACTTGGGCTTGTTCCATATGGCCTTTATTATGTTGGGGTACATTCCTTCTCCACCCAGTTTGTTGAGAGTTTTTAATCAGGAAAGGATATTGAATTTTGTCAGATGCTTTTATTGCCCTATTGGGATGATTATGTGCTTTTTTTCATTCAGTTATTTTTGTTCATCTTTCTAGATTTTGGTACAGTCAGTTCTAGTTACTCTATTATGACTGAAAATGGAATTTTCTAGCAAAGCCATGTACATTGAAAATAGAACTAACCCTTGGTAAATTTGATTTTCTTGGGAAAAATTAAAGAATTGACCAAAAGCATTTTTTTCCCAGTAGAGGAATATGGAATCTCTGTTTGGAAATGGGGTTGGTTGTATGAGAAAACATTCTAGGCCTATTCTAACCACAAACAATGATGGTATTTTTCTTTCAATTATAATTATGCAAAATACAACTAAGGTTATTTTGATTCCAGAATTGATAGCGTGAAAAGTATTAATCATTCTCTTTTCTTAAGCTGGGTATTGACTATGTGGTTAGATATTTTTTATATCTGGTACATATGTTATAAATATTATTTGTATGTGTATAAAATGTTAAGAAATATATCCTAAAAGTAGTTAAAGCCCTGATATAACCTAAAGTAATAGCATGCTGTTTGGTATAAAGTAGATGAATTTGGAGGCTGATTGCCAGACTGTTTTAGAATAGTGGGTATTAAGCCATCCTTTCAAAAGTGGCATTAAATCATTAGTCTGTGAAGATCATTATTAGTTTCTGATAGTTAACGTTGATCCCAGGTTTTGGTAGGGTACCTTTTCTCTATGTTTTGTGTTTGGGATGTCAGTCTAGAGGCTCTTAAATGTGTTTTCAGATCATGGAAAGTATTAAAGAAAGTGAGGTGAAATTACTTACTTTATATGTTAATTCACATTCTTAACCTGAAATCCCCGTGCACTGGAGCTTTGGGTTAAAGTCTGCCCGCTCTAAGCCTCGCCGCCCCCCCTGTGAGCTGGGCAAGTCATGGCGTCTCTTGGTGTCCCAGCCTCGACTTTAGAACCATCCGTGGGGTGATTGTGAGCCCTGAGCTGGTGGGAGTCACTGTTTGCTGCTCTTAGTTTCTGGTGTCCTGAGCAGTTCTTCTCAAACCTGTATCTGTACATTTATACTGAACATTTAACAGGATTCCCAAGAACGATCACTTTAGAAAACATGCTGTGTATTTCTAGGTGAATCCTCGAGCACTGCTGTTTGGTCACACAGCGTCGATCACCTGTCTGTCTAAAGCATGTGCGTCTAGTGACAAACAGTGCATTGTGAGTGCATCTGAGAGTGGGTAAGTGTTTTCTTATTCGCTTTTCTCTGCTTAAGCCTTAATGCAAATAGTACCAGTGTATTAGTAAGTAGGGAATTTTATTTTATTTTTGGGGTATCTTTTAAATAAATGTCTCAGTTGTCTCAACATAAAGCTATTTGAAATATGGTTTTCAAAATGAATTTTATCTTTATTAATGATTTTTATAGTACTTTTATTGTAATTTATGATCATGTGTTTGCCTTGCTTTTGAGAAACTCAGGGTACCGTAAAAGTTAAAGTATGGTCGTTAATCCCCATGGCATTTTTACTGAGTTGGCAGACAACTTTGAGAGTTTTAAGAAAGCTCAGTGTTGCTACGTTAGCATAAATTTGGAAGATGAAGCCATACAAAAGTTTGATCAGTTATGTTAATGCACTAACAGCTATCCCTAGTCCTAAGTCTAAGATTAAAGGTTGCTTTTGAAGAGTTAGATCATTGGACAGCAGGTCTAGAATGTGGGGAATAAAAACTTTTGGGGTGTTTAGAAAATTATATATTTATGTAATATGTTATTGAAGAGAGTCGGGGAACTGAAAGAGAGTTATTTAAGAAATTTTCCCTCCAACCCTCTGTAATTTATGAATTTGAAAAGAACCTTGTGTAACTGAGAAGCAGTATCAGGTAAATTCATATAAGAATGCATATTCTAAACAGATCAAGTGAGTTTCCTTTGAAAAATTTATACCACTTGGGACATAGGAAAGTGAAAGTGAAAGTCTCTCAGTTGTGTCCGACTCTTTGCAACCCCATGGACTGTCCATGGAATTCTCCAGGCCAAAATACTGGAGCGGGTGGCCTTTCCCTTCTCCAGGGGATCTTCCCAACCCAGGGATCGAACCCAGGTCTCCCGCATTGCAGGCAGAGTCTTTACCAGCTGAGCCACCAGGGAAGAACATTGGAGTGGGTATCCTTTCCCTTCTCCAGGGGATCTTCCTGACCGAGGAATCAAACCGGGGTCTCCCACATTGCAGGCGGATTCTTTACCAACTGAGCTATCAGCGAAGCCCTAAGGCATCTTAAAGAATACCCTGATAATAAATGTCACGATCACTGTATTTTATTAATGTTCTCTTCTGTTAAATAAATCTTCAGTTTATTTCTTTAAAGGACAAGGCATATTGACATTTCTAATTTTGAACATTGTCTCTTTAGTTTGAGATAAAGCTTTTTTCTTTTGTTCAGTCAGTTCAGTTGCTCAGTCGTGTCTGACTCTTTGCGACTCCATGAACTACAGTAAAACTTTTGCAGCAAATGAGGAATCAAAACGGGCATATTGTGTTTAATTTGCAAAGATTTAGAAATCAGTTGACTTTAAGTTTTGTGTTTTGCAGTGCCAAATTTTCTAGCTATGTTGATAATCAGTGGAAAATTGGAATGGTTTAAATTAAACATTTAGTTCTAGTTTTTGTCACCTGCCCTTCACATATCACTTAGGCCTATGCTCTGCTTAATTATTATCCTTACTTTGAGCTTGTTGGTGAGGGAGCAGCCACTCTGGCACAGAGGTGGGGGAGGAGAGTTCGGGAGGGCCTCCTACCAGTTTCGGCCAGAACCGCTCCCGAGATGCCCCCAACTGAAAGGGAAGTGCAGTCCTCCTGGTGTCCAGAAGGGATGTGGATGGGGCAGGGGTGGTTAGGTTGGAGGGGAATTTAAGGCAGCAGCTGGGAGGGCCAGAATTTTTGGTGAACAGCGATAATGACTATATACTGCTTTTTCTGAAATATGTCCGTTTTAATGGAAGATTAATTTTAAACTACCGTGACAAAGTTGAACCGTGCTTTTAAAATTCAGATTTAAAGTCAGCTATTATTTTGTTTTATAGGGAGATGTGCCTCTGGGACGTGAATGATGGCAGATGTATTGAATTTACAAAATTAGCTTGCACACATACCGGCATACAGGTTGGTATTGATTTCTGCAGCCGACCAACTCGGCACAGATGGGCAGTTTAAAAAATGTTTTTTTTTAAAAACACCGAGTCTCTATTTTTATATGAAAAATGGGTGGGAGTGGGTAATGGGACAGGAAGGCTAGAATTGCAGCAGCTGAAGTCTTCTTCGTAAGACCGCACAGTGGGGGAGAAGACCAAGGAGCGGAGACGAGTGCTGGAAGGTATAAGCCAGCCGTCGTCGCTGCTGGGGCTGCTTTTGCTCGGTGTCCTGGTTACCCAAGTGGGAGCCTTTTGTTGGTTGGGTAAGCGTTCTACATCCTAAATAATGGAATTCTCTCTTGCTAAAGCCCTTATGATTCCACTCGTGACCGACACAATCTATTCAAAATTTTGTTTTTTTCTTTTTTGGCCGCTCTGGGTCTTTTCTAGTCGTGTTCCGCAGGCTCAGTGGTTGAGGCCTATGGGCTTAGTTGCCCCAAGACATGGGGGCTCTTCATTCCCTGGCCAGGGATTGACCCTCTGATCGCTTCTTTGGAAGGCAGATTCTTAGCCACTGGACCATCAAAGAAGTCTGACACAGTCCACTTTTGGGGCGATACCTTTTTCCTTGCTTGTGCAGTTGGCCTTGAGTCTGTAAAAGACATGACCTTTTCATATACCTAGCTTAACTCAGGAATTTACAGGAATTTATATCCTCTCGCCAACATTCCTGGTATTCCCCCTTATTCTTTCATAATTGTCAAATTCTTTGTGCTTCAGATCACTCATCGTTTACTGCATTGAGTGTTGGGAAAATTGCAGTGTATATAGAAAATGTGATTTATAGTGTTAATGGGGAAGGAGAGGGAGAGGAGGGAACTCAGATTTACAGCAGATATCCAGGCCTTCCTTGTGTGGTGTCTTATTTAGCCCCACCCATATGCTTATGCATCAGATAGGAGTATACCCTTTTACATGTAAGGAGGCCGATAGTCAGAGTGATTAGATAACTTGCCCCAGTCTCACAGTGAGTCATTCCCGGCACTAGGATCTCAGAACAGCTTTACCTGACTCTGGGGACTCTGTTCTTTCAGTTACATCATTCCGCCTCCCTTAAAACAAACAAAATCATTTGTTGAGAAAGAAAACCTTCTGTACTAACACAAATTAGAAAAGCAATGGAAAATGTTTAGAGATGGTTAGTGTGATATAGATCTTAATGACTATTGAGCCTTTTAAAAATTGCTTCTTCAATGCTATTGGGGCATATGTTTTTTTGTTTTTCTTTTTAAATTTTTTTTTATTAAGACTGTGGTTGATTTACAATGTTGTGTTAGTTTCAGGTGTACAACTTTTTTTCTTTTAATTGCTTGTTATCTTTATTGTTTTGCCATTCACATTTAGCTCTGTGATCCATTTTGGATTTTTTTTTTTTTTTTTTGGCCTCACTGTATGGCTTGTGGAATGTTAGTTCCCTGACCAGGGATTGAACCTGGGCCCTTGGCAGTGAGAGCATGGGGTCCTAACCACTGGACCACCAGGGAATTCCTAGGACATACGCTATTTATTTAAAGGGCCTATATTACTTATTTTATTTATTTTTTTTTACCATATGAAGAGTCACTAAGTTTATAAAGAGAAAAGGGATAGTATATCATTTAGATTCATTGACTTTATAGATAATTTAATTGAAAAATTATATATCAGTCATTGGATATAAATATATTGACTGCTGTATAATTTTATGATTTAAAAACTTTTGGTTTACAGTTCAAGAAAAATTAATCAGTATATCTTCAGTGCGTCTTCTTCATCAGATCTGGTATTTAGGCCTTCTGTATTCCGAGTGGCAGTCATCCCTAAGTAGAAGATACTTTTTGACAGATTTACTAGTGTGTGGCCATTGTTTCCTTTGTGATCCTCATCTTCTCAGGTCCAGAAGCAGGTTGTTCTTCTTTATATGTAGAAATGGTGAACCTTGATGACATTGGCACTTACTGAAATCAGAAGGAAGTGCCAACTTATTAAAAGAAGTCTTAGGGGCATCCCTCTTTAATAATTGGAGAACCTTTTTCTCCGTTAAAGTAACCATTTTTTTTGCCCATCTCAAAGTGTCTTGGAAGCTGAATTAGCATTTGGGAGATGGTTGGAGTGTACCTTTAAAGCAAAAATGAGAGGCGTTCAGTCAGGCAGGTGTGATAAACTATCCCTGCCCTCAGGACAGAGTGCTCACTAGTGACTGCAGCGTGCCTGTGTTTCCTGGCTGGTGGTGGGGGAGCCCTGCACCCATCCCTCCCTCCTTCCCATCCACCCCGTGCCCCTTTCCGTGGGCCAAGGCTGCCTGCAGTCACGTGATTGTGTGTGTCCCTGGAAGTCCCTGGGAGACCAGATCCTGTGTCATGGATCGACCCAGGACTGGTGGTCCCCGCCTTCTGATAGTCTGCGTTTTACTAGCCTCCCTCTGGGGATTTTATGGTGCTACCTGGCGCTTCGTTAATGTGCGCCGTGCTCCATGTGCGTCCCTAGGAAGTGCTCCCAGTACAGGGGACTCCATAGTGGAGAAAATCTCGCCTTCCGCTGCTGAGCCCCGAGTGGCGGCCGGGTGGGTGTGGGAGCGGCCTGGCCCAGCTCCTCCCGCACCTCCCCAGCGCGACGTGGTCACAGCACCGTCCTGTGTGTGGTGTCGCGCCTGAACACATGTGGTTTTGTATAAGGTCCAATCCCCTGCAAACTAATAGTCTGGACACTAGAGGCCCCAGACTTCTAAAAATCTTCTAGGGGAATCATTCCACTAAGAGATAACTTATTTATTGATTGTTTGAGGCTAAGGGAAGACAGGTCCTTGGATAAGTTGATGGTCTTATTTTGATAGGCATTTTTCCTCTGCTTTTTGCTTGCTGGAAACCCTTCTTATCCTTTTGAGTTACTCTTGGCATGAGTGGCATCACTGTATTGGTTCTTTCTCTACTTTTTCTTCCACAAAGTGTAAATGTGCACTACGAGAATCGTTTATAATGGTTGTCTTGCACTCTAGTCTAAGATAACACTTGGGTTACACAGAATTTACTTGTGATTTTGTTTGAATAGAATCATCCTTGCTTCTAAATTTTATTTGGTTATAACCAGTAATTACAAATATCTACTCACTGATTCTCACTGCGCTGCCCTTTTGCTTTGATTTGTTCGTGAAGCTGATTTTATTCAGATACTCTATTAATTCATTCAACAGTTTTATTTTAGCATGCTACAGGGGGACGATACGGAAGCATCATGAATTCTGCTTCAAAATAGTTCAAAAGGGAAGATAAGATGTTAGGAAGGAAATAATTTTTATTAGAGATTTTGTGTATTATTAGCGTAACTTGATGTATGCACATGTGTATCCACAGACACATGTAATATGTACCATATAGTATGTATGTATTGTATGTATAGTAGCATGTGCTATGTATCTGGAGATATTACTGGAGAAATTGAGCATCCTACCAAGCTTGGTGAATGTATGTGAATCAAGTATCTTAAGTAAAGAACCTTTAAACTTTTTTTTTCCTTCTAGTTCTACCAGTTCTCTGTTGGAAATCAGAAAGAAGGAAGGCTTCTGTGCCATGGTCATTATCCTGAAATCCTTGTGGTGGATGCCACCAGCCTTGAAGTGTTGTACTCCCTAGTTTCAAAGATCTCTCCAGACTGGATCAGCTCTATGAGTATTATTCGATCCCACCGAACACAAGGTCCGTGTGCCCTTTAGGAATTTCTGCACTATGGTTAGCTTACTATAGAGTTCTATAGTGTATCAAATATTAATAGACTTGGTTATAGTGTATTCTTCAATTTAAGAAATAGCGACGCTCATGATTTGTGGTCTGTCTCTACCTCGGTAAAGGAGTCTTTGATTGAACTAAGATTTAAAGTATTAGATTATCTCCATTCCAAGGAATAAATCACTAGTTTTTGGCAGTCTTAGAGCATGTCAGGAATTTTCTGGACTGGAAGAAGATCTTAACCCCTTGGAGGTATGTTGGGAGGAAGCATAGTTTGTGTATCTCTTGGGCCCGCTTTGGTTACTGCTATGAAGAGGCGTAGGAAGTGTTTCCATCTTATGAGAAGGTAATGAAAAGGGAGGGGGCGATACTCAATTCAATTTAGTGGCTGTTCTGGTACGCGCTTGATGTGTAGTTGATGCTCGACAAATATGTGTGTGTTTCCTCCGTTTCTGTTGAAACCGGCAGTGACAGTTTTGAGAGCAAAAGTAAAGTTGTTGGGGAAGAGGACGGTAATACTGAACACTGAACGTGTATTCCTGTGTGGCTTTTGGTGTGCTCCTGTAAGCCCTTCCTGATGACTTCGTGGCCACGTGCTCTGCTGGAAAGGTTACAGACTACTGTCACCATCGACACGAGACTTCATGTACAGCGTGCTCCCGGCATCGGGCACATGCTTAGCATTTCCGTGTGATAACCGCTTCTCACAGTGCTCGGTGACGTAGCCACTGCCGTTGTAGGACGTGTGGATGAGGAGACGGATGAAGTTTAGCGTGATGGAGTCTGCACTTAGAGTCACAGAGCAAGCCCGTGGTTTACTGGCACCCAGATGGACCCCAGAGTGGTTGCTTTTACCAGTGGGTTATGTCATGCCCATTGGTAAACTGCCTTCCCTGGGAGTTTTCCATAGCTTTTTATTCAACGGCCATGCCACAAATATTTATTAAAGGTACATGCCTCTGTACCTTTTCTAGGTACAGAGGATTGAACTACTGGCAGGACTCAAATTCTAGGAAGGGAGGATGATATTTAAACAAATGGCAGTTTTGGGGTGTGATGTGTGAAAAGACAGAGAAATAGTACAGAGGCTAGAATTAGCAAAGGCAGTGAAGTGGCTTTGACGGCAAGTAGGGAGGCTGCCCAGATTCGATGAAGTCTCATCTAGGCTTTGGAAGGTGAAGAGGAGTTTGTCAGACGTGCGGTTGTGATGTTTCTGGCAGAGGAAGTGGTTTGTACACAGGTACATAAAGCCTTGAGGGCTTCCCAGGTGGTGCTAATGGTAAAGAACCCTCCTGCCAGTACAGGAGACATAAGAGATGTGGGTCCTATCCCTGGGTCAGGAAGATCCCCTGGAGGAGGAAATGGCAACCCACTCCGGTATTCTTGCCTGGAGAATCCCAGGGATGGCGGAGCCTGGCGGGCTATAGTCCATGGGGTTGCATGGAGTTGGACATGACTGAAGCGACTTAGCACGCACACGTGTAAAGCCTTATGTAGGTATGTGTGGGAAATAGCCATCTGTGTAGTATATATGCTTGTACTATGGTCTGAACAGGGTAGAATGCAACTTTAATGGAATATGTTGTGCTGTACATACAGTTCTAAATGTTGTTCGTTTATAATGTTGCTACCATACTTATTTTTAATCTACTTTGCCATATTCTAGTATGTGGAGATTTGAGAATTTTGGATTTATTGGTATATTGCACTTTTACTGTAATTGACAATTTGTGAGCAGTTCTAGCTTCTTTATACAGTGATCATGGAATTGTAATCAGTGCATTTCAGCGCTTAAACTTGCCAAGGGAACCAGGCATTACAAATAAAGTTTTTACTGAAAGATAGTAAGCAATTCTTTTCAATAACAGTGATGACTAATCTGTACTAACGGGCCGAGGGCTATACCTGTGGTGTCTTAATTCTCATAACAACCTGTTAAGCTAAGTGCTGTCGTTATGTATTCATTTATATTTGCCTGCTGCTGCTACTGCTGCTAAGTCGCTTCAGTCGTGTCCGACTCTGTGCGACCCCATAGACGGCAGCCCACCAGACTCCCCTGTCCCTGGGACTCTCCAGGCAAGAACACTGGAGTGGGTTGCCATTTCCTTCTCCAATGCATGAGAGTGAAAAGTGAAAGTGAAGTCACTCAGTCTTGTCCAACTCTTTGAGACCCCATGGACTGCAGCCTACCAGGCTCCTCCATCCATGGGATTTTCTAGGCAAGAGTAATGGAGCGGGCTGCCACTGCCTTCTCTGTTATATTTGCTTATAGATAAGCAAATTGAATTTAAGGTAGGTTCGTTCAGGTATCCACA
This sequence comes from Muntiacus reevesi, assembly GCF_963930625.1. Classification (NCBI taxonomy): domain Eukaryota; kingdom Metazoa; phylum Chordata; class Mammalia; order Artiodactyla; family Cervidae; genus Muntiacus; species Muntiacus reevesi. The sequence continues at coordinate 53,376,335 of NC_089252.1, forward strand.
GTTCAGTGGTTAATTAGTGAAGAAAATGAGATTTTTAACAGTCCCTCCATTGCCCTGGAGCCTACCTCAGACTGCTGTCTGACGCCCCACCTCACAGAGTCGTGAGTATTACTGTGGTGCCGTGATTCCTCCCTCACCCGAAGCTGATGGGGTTAGCTTTTATACCTTGTCTTTCCCTTGGTCGTGGTCTATGGAGAGAGTGAGGGAGGGAGTGAAGGTCGCTTAGTCGTGTCCGACTCTTTGCGACCCCATGGACTCTAGAGTCCACGGAATTCTCCAGGCCAGAACACTGGAGTGGGCAGCCTTTCCCTTCTCCAGGGGATCTTCCCAACCCAGGGATCAAACCCAGGTCTCCCTTATTGCAGGCGGATTCTTTACCAGTTGAGCCACAATAAAATGTCTCGAAGGCAGGTGAGGCAGGTGGGAAGGGAAACGTGTGCCCTGAAGAAACAATATGAATGTGCTTCCTCAGGATAAATAAAAGTGAACTTTGAAGACTAAATTATTTTTTAATTTTTAAAATTTGTTCTTAAAAAGTTTTTTAAGGTTAATTGTTGACATAGTAATCAAGAATGTTTGAGATTATTAAAGCCTACAAGTTAGAAATAAGAAATCAAGCAGCTAAAAACAGGTTTTCTTTGAATTCCGCATGTTTGATCATCTTTATTAACCTGTGTCTCAAAATCTGGTTTCTGTTATTTCCTAAAACCTAGAATTAGGTTTTCATGCTAATTGTAAAACATGCTGTTATTTAGTTTCATTAAAGCAAACCGTGGTCCACATCACTGTTGTGACCACGTTACTGTGTAGAAAGCAATCACACTACGCTTGTAACCAGCTGCTTCTTCCTTCTCTGTGCAGAGGACACCGTGGTGGCACTCTCAGTGACGGGCATCCTGAAGGTGTGGATCGTCACCTCCGAAATCAGCGACCTGCAGGTGAGACAAAGGAGGCCGGAAGTGAGTTCTCTGTTTTTGTTCTTGAGAAGTCTTACATTGTAGTCATGATAGGCTGCTTCCCTTTCTTGCTTAGCTTTCCTTTTCCGTAGTCTTACTGACATAGTGGAAAAGATTCGCCTAGAATGCTATCTCTGTACATGAATTAGTGTTTTCCCTTTTGATGGTAGACGTCTGCTTTATCAAGGATGCAAAGCAGAGAAACATACTGTGCAGGATATGGAGTAGAAAAACACAGAAGAGGGTTTTCCTCAGCTCCTTCTGTTTAAATGGAAAAGATAGTTTGCTTGAAGTGGGGGGGAAAAGCAAACTTCTGCAAAAAGACTATAAAGCCAGTTTTAGCCCTCTGAGTTCCTTAGACTTGAATTCCTTCTTGCTTTTCATCAGTAAGAAAGGCAGATCAAGTATCTGGCAGGAGATACTAATCTCTTCTGTTAGGGAATTTTTAGACATTGAATCTGGGAGAAACTGGAGGAAATGATGTTTTCTTGTTGTTGTTGTTGTTTTTAACCTACAAGCTTATGTAAAAAACTGACAGAAATTAAGATTAACTAAAATTTTTAGCATCTGTCATTGCCAGTGATGACGCTCTGACTCTCATTAGTCTGTTAATCTTGAGTAGCTTTGTAGCAAAGATGTTGTGCCCACGTGATTTTAGAGTACATTTTGGCCGCCTTTATACTACCTTAGTGCTCGGCATGAGGGGCTAAATTGATGAGCACATCAAGTGATGCCTTTGTTTTGTTTTGTTTTCTTTATCATTGTGTGATAATTTAAATTGACAATCCTGCCGACCCTAAAGTTTTTACAGATATTTCTCTTTTCAGGATACTGAGCCAATATTTGAGGAGGAATCCAAACCAATTTACTGTCAGAATTGCCAAAGCATCTCTTTCTGTGCGTTCACACAAAGGTCACTTTTGGTGGTGTGCTCCAAGTATTGGAGGGTAAGATAACTGTACATAAGTAAGAAACTGCATTTTTGCTCTTCAAGATTTTGGTTGATCAGCCTTCTAAAGATAATTGTAAGGAGAAGCTTGGTGTTAGAATATTTTAAATATTTGGTCTGTTTTTGATATATTCTGAGGTATGGAATTTGGCTACATAATTGCCTTTTTTGATTTGGTTCATAGAATGATTCAGTCAGTGTTTATTAGTTCTTAATTTTTGTGTTTTGCTGCCATATTCTTCATTGCCTTGTCAGTATGGCATGGGCAATGGTAGTGAGTTCTGCAAGTTGGGACATATCTTTGTAGGTTATCATTCCCAATTGCCATCCTTTTCTGACATCTTGGAATCAGGGAGGTCTTCTTCTGTCACTTTAGAGCTAAATGTGAAAGGTGCATATTGGTTTTCACATTGCTAGACTTTAGTGTTTCCTTAATAGAAAAAGAGCCAGCAAGTTTTGATTACCTGCTATAGCGCCTATCTTATTTTCCAAAGCTTTCCATGTATTATTTGGAAATAACAATCTGAGGGGTGGAGAAGACTCTTGAGAGTCCCTTGGACTGCAAGGAGATCTAACCAGTTCATCCTAAAGGAAACCAGTCCTGAGTGTTCATTGGAAGGACTGATGTTGAAGCTGAAACTCCAACACTTTGGCCACCTGATGCGAAGAGCTGACTCATTGGAAAAGACCCTGATGTTGGGAAAGATTGAAGGCAGGAGGAGAAGGGGACAACAGGATGAGGTGGTTAGATGGCATCGCCGACTCAATGGACATGAGTTTGAGTATGATGGACAGGGAGGCCTGGCGTGCTGCGGTTCATGGGGTTGCAAAGAGGTGGACACAACTGAGTGACTGAACTGAACTTTCTTACTAGAAAAAAGTAGGAAAAAACTGGGAGTCGTCACCATGCATGCTGGAGGTTGGGTACTTGTCATGTGATGGAGCACCCTTCCCTTTAGCTGAGAAAGACTAAGGGTTCCTGTCCGTGTGGATGGAGCACTCCTGACCCCTGCTGTCACAGTCTCCTGCCTGCCCACCGGAGGCTGGGGATGTGTCATGGGTTCCCTGTTGAAGGTAACTGTGCCCCAGGGTTCACTGACAAAATGTCTTTAACTGAGGTAGCCAACTGTAAAGGCCTGAGGTTATTAAATATGGTTCTAGAAGTTTTTATTTCAGTTAAAATGTTGCTGTGTTTTTCTTAAGTGGCACCAGCATGGACTTGAACGTGAATCTCTTACTCCTCCTAGGTATTTGATGCTGGAGACTACTCCCTGTTGTGCTCGGGTCCGAGTGAAAACGGGCAGACGTGGACGGGAGGTGACTTTGTCTCAGCCGATAAAGTCATCATCTGGACTGAAAATGGGCAGAGTTACATTTACAAGCTACCGGCCAGGTACTCAATAAATAATGAGTTAGGACTTTAATCAAAAGCGAGAGATTGCATGATTTCAGTGAGCCCAGGCTCTTGCATCTTCCCATACAATAAAAAGCACTAAATTCTTTAACTTGAGGTAACTGGTTTTCCTTAATTAACAATAATTTTTGATGTTTAGACTACCTGCCCTTTGTTGCAAAATTTTTTATAACTTGGCTTCTCCTCCTCTGCCTCCTCGGAACAGTTCTTTCAGGGTTACTTAGGATGCTGTCTCCCGGGTTTGAAGTCCTAAAAACTGCCACCAAATAAAATACTCTTAAAAAAAGAGAAAGAAGCAAGTGATTACAAATTTGCGATGTAGTCTGAAAGTATGGAAATATAGAAAGTATAAATATTTAATTTAGGTTAAAAAAAAACTTGATAACTTAAGTTTGTAATTGTAGTTTCATGTCTAAGCACAATAATTAGGTGGATTTTTTTTTCCATTTTTTTTTTTTTTTAGTTGGAGGCTAATTACTTTACAGTATTGTAGTGGTTTTTGCCATACATTGACATGAATCAGCCATGGATTTACATGTGTTCCCCATCCCGATCCCCCCTTCCACCTCCCTCTCCATCCCATCCCTCTGGGTCTTCCCAGTGCACCAGACCCTAGCACTTGTCCCATGCATCCAGCCTGGGCTGGTGATCTGTTTCACCATAGATAATATACACGTTTTGATGCTGTTCTCTCGAAACATCCCACCCTCGCCTTCTCCCAGAGTCCAAAAGTCTGTTCTGTACACCTGTGTCTCTTTTTCTGTTTTGCATATAGGGTTATCGTTACCATCTTTCTAAATTCCATATATATGCGTTAGTATACTGTATTGGTCTTTCTCTTTCTGGCTTACTTCACTCTGTATAATGGGCTCCAGTTTCATCCATTTCTTTAGAACTGATTCAAATGAATTCTTTCTAATGACTGAGTAATATTCCATTGTGTATACGTACTACAGCTTCCTTATCCATTCATCTGCTGATGGGCATCTAGGTTGCTTCCATGTCCTGGCTATTATAAACAGTGCTGCAATGAACATTGCGGTGCACGTGTCTCTTTCAGATCTGGTTTCCTCGGTGTGTATGCCCAGGAGTGGGATTGCTGGGTCATATGGCAGTTCTATTTCCAATTATTTAAGGTATCTCCACACTGTTCTCCCTAGTGGCTGTACTAGTTTGCATTCCCACCAGCAGTATAAGAAGGTTCCCTTTTCTCCACACCCTCTCCAGCATTTATTGCTTGTAGACTTTTGGATAGCAGCCATCCTGACTGGCGTATAATGGTACCTCATTGTGGTTTTGATTTGCATTTCTCTGATAATGAGTGATGTTGAGCATCTTTTCATGTGTTTGTTAGCCATCTGTATGTCTTCTTTGGAGAAATGTCTGTTTAGTTCTTTGGCCCATTTTTTGATTGGGTCATTTATTTTTCTGGAATTGAGCTGCAGACGTTGCTTGTATAATTTTTCAGATTAATCCTTTGTCTGTTGCTTTGCTTGCTATTATTTTCTCCCAATCTGAGGCTGTTTTTTCACCTTGCTTATAGTTTCCTTTGTTGTGCAAAAGCTTTTAAGTTTCATTAGGTCTCATTTGTTTATTTTTGCTTTTATTTCCAATATTCTGGGAGGTGGGTCACAGAGGATCCTTCTGTGATTTATGTCAGAGAGTGTTTTGCCTATGTTCTCCTCTAGGAGTTTTGTAGTTTCTGGTCTTACATTTAGATCTTTAATCCATTTTGAGTTTATTTTTGTGTATAGTGTTAGAAAGTGTTCTAGTTTCATTCTTTTACAAGTGGTTGATCAGTTTTCCCAGCACCACTTGTTAAAGAGGTTGTCTTTTTTCCATTGTATATCCTTGCCTCCTTTGTCAAAGATAAGGTGTCCATAGGTTCGTGGATTTATCTCTGGGCTTTCTATTCTGTTCCATTGATCTATATTTCTGTTTTTGTGCCAGTACCATACTGTCTTGATGACTGTGGCTTTGTAGTAGAGTCTGAAGTCAGGCAGGTTGATTCCTCCAGTTTCATTCTTCTTTCTGAAGATTACTTTGGCTATTCAAGGGTTTTTGTATTTCCATACAAATTGTGAAATTATTTGTTCTAGTTCTGTGAAAAATACCGGTGGTAGCTTCATGGGATTGCGTTGAATCTATAGATTGCTTTGGGTAGTATAGTCATTTTGACAATATTGATTCTTCCAATCCATGAACACAGTATGTTTCTCCATCTGTTTGTGTCCTCTTTGATTTCTTTCATCAATGTTTTATAGTTTTCTATGTATAGGTCTTTTGTTTCTGTAGGTAGATAGGCTCCAAAGTATTTTATTCTTTTTGTTGCAGTGGTGAATGGTATTGTTTCCTTAATTTCTCTTTCTGTTTTCTCATTGTTAGTGTATAGGAATGCAAGGGATTTCTGTGTGTTAATTTTATATCCTGCAACTTTTCTATATTCGTTGATTAGCTCTAGTAGTTTTCTGGTAGAGTCTTTAGGATTTTCTATGTAGAGGATCTTGTCATGTGCAAACAGCGAGAGTTTCACTTCTTCTTTTCCTATCTGGATTCCTTTTACTTCTTTTTCTGCTCTGATTCCTGTGGCCAAAACTTCCAAAACCATGTTGAATAGTAGTAGTGAGAGTGGGCACCCTTGTCTTGTTCCTGATTTTAGGGGAAATGCTTTCAGTTTTTCACCGTTGAGGGTAATGCTTGCTGTGGGTTTGTCATATATAGCTTTTATTATGTTGAGGTATGTTCCTTCTATTTCTGCTTTCTGGAGAGTTTTAATCATAAATGGATGTTGAATTTTGTCAAAGGCTTTCTCTGCATCTATTGAGATAATCATATGGTTTTTATCTTTCAATTTGTTAATGTGGTGTATTACATTGATTGATTTGTGGATATTAAAGAATCCTTGCATTCCTGGGATAAAGCCCACTTGGTCATGATGTATGATTTTTTTCATATGTTGTTGGATTCTGTTTGCTAGAATTTTGTTAAGGATTTTTGCATCTATGTTTGTCAGTGATATTGGCCTGTAGTTTCTTTTTTTGTGGCATCTTTGTCTGGTTTTGGAATTAGGGTAATGGTGGCCTCATAGAATGAGTTTGGAAGTTTACCTTCTTCTGCAATTTTCTGGAAGAGTTTGAGTAAGATAGGTGTTAGCTCTTCTCTAAATTTTTGGTAGAATTCAGTTGTGAAGCCATCTGGCCCTGGGCTTTTGTTTGCTGGAAGATTTTTGATTATAGTTTCGATTTCCTTGCTTGTGATGGGTTGGTTAAGATCTTCTATTTCTTTCTAGTTCAGTTTTGGAAAGTTATACTTTTCTAAGAATTTGTCCCTTTCTTCCAAGTTGTCTGTTTTATTGGCATAGAGCTGCTGGTAGTAGTCTCTTATGATCCTTTGTATTTCAGTGTTGTCTGTTGTGATCTCTCCATTTTCATTTCTAATTTTGTCAATTTGGTTCTTCTCCCTTTGTTTCTTAATGAGTCTTGCTAATGGTTTTGTCAATTTTGTTTATTTTTTCAAAAGACCAGCTTTTAGCTTTGTTGATTTTTGCTATGGTCTCTTTAGTTTCCTTTGCATTTATTTCTGCCCTAATTTTTAAGATTTCTTTCCTTCTACTAACCCTGGGGATCTTCATTTCTTCCTTCTCTAATTGCTTTAGGTGTAGACTTAGGTTATTTATTTGACTTCTTCTCGTTTCTTGAGGTAAGCCTGTAATGCTATGAACTTTCCCCTTAGCACTGTTTATACAGTATCCCATAGATTTTGGGTTGTTGTGTTTTCATTTTCATTCGTTTCTATGCATATTTTGACTTCTTTTTTGATTTCTTCTATGATTTGTTGGTTATTCAGAAGCGTGTTATTTAACCTCCATGTGTTTGAATTTTTAACAATTTTTTTTCCTGTAATTGAGATCTAATCTTACTGCACTGTGGTCAGAAAAGATGACTGGAATGATTTCAATTTTTTTGAATTTCTCAAGGCTAGATCTATGGCCCAGGATGTGATCTATTCTGGAGAAGGTTCCTTGTGCACTTGAGAAAAGGTGAAATTGATTGTTTTGGGGTGAAATGTCCTATAGATATCAATTAGGTCTAGCTGGTTCATTGTATCATTTAAAGTTTGTGTTTCCTTGTTAATTTTCTGTTTAGTTGATCTATCCATAGTTGTGAGTGGGGTATTAAAGTCTCCCACTATTATTGTTTTACTGTTAATTTCCCCTTTCATACTTGTTAGCATTTGCCTTACATATCGTGGTGCTCCTATGTTGGGTCCATATATATTTATAATTGTTATATCTTCTTCTTGGATTGATCCTTTGATCATTATGTAGTGTCCTTCTTTGTCTCTTTTCACATCCTTTATTTTAAAGTCTATTTTATCTGATATGAGTATTGCGACTCCTGCTTTCTTTTGTTCTCCGTTTGCGTGAAATATTTTTTTCCAGCCCTTCACTTTTAGTCTGTACGTGTCCCTTGTTTTGAGGTGGGTCTCTTGCAGGCAGCATATATAGGGGTCTTGTTTTTGTATCCATTCAGCCAATCTTTGTCTTTTGGTTGGGGCATTCAACCCATTTACATTTAAGGTAATTATTGATAGGTATGGTCCCATTGCCATTTACTTTGTTGTTTTGGGTTCATGTTTATACAACCTTTCTGTGTTTCCTGTCTAGAGAAGATCCTTTAGCATTTGTTGAAGAGCTGATTTGGTGGTGCTGAATTCTCTCAGCTTTTGGTTGTCTGTAAAGCTTTTGAATTCTCCTTCATATCTGAATGAGATTCTTGCTGGGTACAGTAATCTAGGTTGTAGGTTATTCTCTTTTATTACTTTAAGTATGTCCTGCCATTCCCTTCTGGCCTGAAGGGTTTCTATTGATAGATCAGCTGTTATCCTTATGGGAATCCCTTTGTGTGTTATTTGTTGTTTCTCCCTTGCTGCTTTTAGTATTTGTTCTTTGTGTTTGATCTTTGTTAACTTGATTAATATGTGTCTTGGGGTGTTTCACCTTGGGTTTATCCTGTTTGGGACTCTCTGGGTTTCTTGGACCTGTGTGACTTTTTCCTTCCCCATTTTAGGGAAGTTTTCAGCTATTATCTCCTTGAGTATTTTCTCATGGCCTTTCTTTTTGTCTTCTTCTTCTGGGACTCCTATGATTCGAATGTTGGGGCATCACATTGTTCCAGAGGTCCCTGAGGTTGTCCTCATTTCTTTTGATTGTTTTTCTTTTTTCCTCTCTGCTTCATTTATTTCCACCATTTTATCTTCTACTTCACTTATCCTATCTTCTGTCTATGTTATTCTACTGTTGGTTCCCTCCAGAGTGTTTTTGATCTCATTTATTGCATTATTCATTTTTAATTGACTCTTTTTTATTTCTTCTAAGTCCTTATTAAACATTTCTTGCATCTTCTCAATCTTTGTCTCCAGGCTATTTATCTGTAACTCCATTTTGTTTTCAAGATTTTGGATCATTTTTATTATCATTGTTCTAAATTCTTTTTCAGGTAGATTCCGTATCTCCTCCTCTTTTGTTTGACTTGGTGGGCATTTTTCATGTTCCTTTACCTGTTGGGTATTTCTCTGCGGTTTCATCTTGTTTAGATTTCTGTGTCTAGAGTGGGCTTTCTGTATTCTGGTGGTCTGTGGTTCCTTTTTATTGTGGAGGTTTCACCCAGTGGATGGGGTTGGCCGATTGGCTTGTCAAGGTTTCCTGGTGCACTTTTCTCTGGAGTGCAATGGAGTGTACAGTTGTGAGTTTTGACATGGGTCTATGGTTAGGTGTGACTTTGGGCAACCTGTATGTTGACGCTCAGGACTATGTTCCTGTGTTGCTGGAGAATTTGTGTGGTATGTCTTGCTCTGGAACTTATTGGCTCTTGGGTGGTGGTTGGTTTCAGTGTAGGTATGGAGGCTTTTGGATGATCTCTTATTACTTAATGTTCCCAGTAGTTTTCTGGTGTTCTCAGGTTTTGGGCTTAAGTCTCCTGCCTCTGGATTTCAGTTTTATTCTTCCAGTAGTCTCAAGACTTCTCCAACTATCCAGCACTGATAATAAAACTTCTAGGTTAATGGTGAAAAGATTCTCCACCGTGAGGGACACCCAGAGAGGTTCACAGAGTTACATGAAGAAGAGGAGAGGAAGGAGGGAGATAGAAATGAGCAGGAGGAGAAAAAGGGGGACTCAAGAGGAGAGAGACAGATCTATGCAGTTCTCTGTTCCCAAAGTGTTCTCCGTAGCCTAGACACCCACAGATTCACACAGTTGGATTGGGAAGAGAAGGGGGAGGGAGGAAATAGAGGTGATCGGAGGGAGAAAACGGAGAGTCAAAAGTGGGAGAGAGTAATCAACACACTGCTGAGTAAAAATGGGTACTGAATATTGGATTCTTAAATGTCCAAAATTGATATCAAATACTGAAAAGCAAAGATTAAAAATCTAGGGTAGAGGTTAGACTCTTAAAAATACAATATTAAAAACAAAAACTAAAACACAAAAAATTTTAGAAATATGTATGAAGTTCAGTTTAAAAATATGGCCTCTTCTTTTTTTTTTTTTTTGCAAGGTTATAGTGAAATGAAAATGAAAATTAAGGAGTAATAGAAGAGTAATACAGAGGACTTTAAAAGAAAATAAGGAAAAATATAAGAAAAGAAAAATTTTTTTCTAATTAAAAAAATAGTAAAAATATATGAAAATGAAAGTTAAGGAGTAATGGAGGAGTAGTAGGGAATTTTAAAAGAAAAGAGAAAAAATTTTAAAAAAAGAAAAGAAAAAAAAATTTTTTTTCTTTAATTAAAAAAAAGAAAAGTAAAATTATATCTAGGAATTTCTCTGGAGCTGTTGCGGTCAGTGTGGGTTTGGTTCAGTTTCAGATAGCTCCCTGTTCCAGCTTACACTTCTTGATATCTACAGGCCCCTTCCGGTGTAGCCGGTGTTACCTACAGGGATTTTCATCTGTTGCACCGGTCGCTTCTGAAGCGGTTCCCTTTGTTTATTTGGCTTCTGTTTGCCGGTCTCTTCAGTGTCTAATTTCTGCCCTGACACAGGCGGGCAGAGGTGGTCCCTTGTTTAGGTTCGCTTGTTCAGTCGTGCTGTGGGGAGGGAGGGGCGCTGCAGACAAATGTCACCGGCCTGTGTGGGGAGCACTCGCAGTGTTCCGGCCACACTGGGTTTGCCCCGCTCACAGGTGTGTGCTCTCCCCATCTACACTGCTCAGGCTCCTGGCTGCTCTATATGGAGCGGGCCCTGCGTGGCGTGCGGTTCCAGTTTTCGGGTATTCCACAAAAGCGTGGACTCGGCTGGGCCTGCGTTTTGTGCCTTCCCCAGCCAGAGCAGCTCAGGTCGCCAGGAGCTTGACGGGCGCACTCTCCCTGGATGCAGTGCGCCTTCTCCCCTCCGCGGTCCCAGCCTTAGATTCCGCGCGCCAGTCCGGTGCATGCGCCTTGGGTCTGTTCTGGGGAGCTGGTCTCTAGCCGCGACCCTCCGGGCAGATGTCGACCATCCAGAATCTCAGAAAGTCTTTGGTTAGAAACTGGGAGCCTGTTTGCAGTTTGGTAGGGGGTGCTGTCTCTGGGGCCACGTTTGCCCGTTTCCCCTCCCCGCTGCCTCCTGCCTCCAGCAGGGGATGGGCTGGTCCTCCGCTGGCTAGCTCTCCTCTGGGATGGCTCAGTTCTTCCTTTGTTCTGCGAACGGGCCGCAGTGTGTTCGGCGGTTAATTTTCTCTCTCACTATCCCACAGTTCAAGTTGCTTCACATTAGCTCCCTCCGATTGCCCTCAGGGCATTCGGGCCGGTCCTTACTCTAAGCAATGCCGCCCGCTCCTCTCCCTTCCGCAGCAATGCAGCCGGCTCCTCTCCATTTCCGCCCCCACTTGCTGGTGGCGGATGCGGGCATCTGGAGTAATTTTCTGCGGAGATTTGCTTTTAGGCATGTAATCTGTGGGTTTTATTTATTTTTCCTCCCAGTTAGGTTGCCCTCCGAGATTCAAAAACTTCCCCCAGACCCGCCAGTGAGAGGGTTTCCTAGTGTTTGGAAACTTCCTCTATTATGCCTCCCTTCCCAGAATCGGTCTCCATCCCTAACTCTATTGTCTCTCTTTTTATATTTTATATTTTGTCCTACCTCCTTTCGAAGACGATGGGCTGCTTTTCTGGGCGCCTGATGTCTTCTGCTAGTTTTGTTCAGCGTTCAAATGTTCTTTGGATGAATTTGTGGGGGAGAAAGTGGTCTCCCTGTCCTATTCCTCCGCCATCTTAGCTCTTCCTCCCATTAAGTGGATTTTTATTTGAGTAAGATATTTTAATAACATTATTTAATTTAATGCCTATATTAAATTAACTATAAAACAATCCACATATTGTCCATTGTGAAAAAAACTCATCAGATGGTGTGATACAGTATTTAAAGTCAGTGTTTTTTTTTTCCGACTGTTGTATTTTCCTCACTCTCAGTTGCCTTCCAGCTAGTGATTCATTCCGCAGCGATGTGGGGAAAGCGGTCGAAAGTTTAATTCCTCCAGTGCAGCACAGCCTCTTGGACCGAACAGATAAAGAGGTAAAATTCTTAAGGTATCATTTACAGTTGGTGGCTATGTTGAAAAATTTCCACAACTATAATTATTAGTGTCTTTTGGTAGCTAAGCATTTCAAAGATTGATTGCCATTCAAGGCACTCTATTAGACATAAAACATTTTGACATGGTTATTATAAGCATAATTTGTGCATTTGCTTATAATATGCCTATATGAAAGAGGAAATGGCAACCCAGTCCAGTATTCCTGCCTGGAAAATTCCATGGACAGAAGAGACTGGTTGGCTGCAGCCCGTGGGGTCACAAAGACTCAGACATGACTGAGCATGCATGTGTGCATAATATGCCTACAATATAAGCATTCCCTTTCTCCAGGAAGAAAAGTGATCTTATACTGATTATAAAGTGGCAATGACTTTTTGATAAAATTCATATTGATATTATAAATTGATTTTACCAAACTCAGGCAGTTCTAAACATAGTGACAGATGTAATTTTAGAATGACAAAGATAATTATATAATATTGCTGACTGATTATTGTTTGAATAAGTATTGCAGTATTTCTCCCAAATCATGTAGTGACTTAATCATTAGGCATTAGAAATAAAGAATAAAAGAATTTTTTCTCTATAAAAAGAAAATTTTATTATGACTTCCAGTGTCAGTTGCTCAGTTGTCTCTGACTGTATGATCCCATGGACTGTAGCCCCTCAGGCTCCTCTGTCCTTGGGGTTTCCCAGGCAAGAATAATGGAGTGGGTTGCCATTCTTTTCTCCGAGGAATCTTCTTGACCCAGGGATCGAATCCAGGTCTCCTGCGTTGTTTCTAAAAACCTACTTAATATCAATTTAAAGTTGAAATGCACTTAGTAGTGGGTTTTCAACTCTGTGTTCTTTGAACATTAAGAAAGAAGCTTTGGTTTTGGAAATAAAGTTTCCTTTACTTACGATCTGGGTTTCCATAGCTTTTTCATTTTGAGCATTTTGTTCTATCTTTATGTGGAGGGATGGCAAGGTGATCCCTTGCCATTTTCCATGAATATTTTGAATATATAGAGTTTATCCATCCATGTATAATTAAGATCCTTTATGACCTGTCCTTTATTCTCTTAACTTAAACTGCTACTTACTGATAGACAAATAAAACCAGCAAACTAGACAGTCACTTCCGCTTAAACTAAGGGATAATGACTTACATAGAAAACATACCTGATGGAAATTCTCTGTCTGTTCGGTTGTTAGGGCTTGCTGTTTACAGCTGGGCCCAGGTTCAGTCCCTGGTTGGGGAAGTAACATCCCACAAGCTGCACTGTGCAGCACAAAAAACAAACAGAACATGAAGTAAACAAATACATGTTATATCTCCTTAAGTATCAGCTCACCAGTTCATTTTATTTTATTTTTTTTCCACCAGTTCATTTTAAATTAAAATGTATGTATTATGTGGTACAAGATACAGATTGTAGTACAGAAGACTGGTTATTCCAGCTTTGTAGCAACTTTTCCTGGTTAAACATGTTTATCAGTCAAACTTTTAGTATTTTTCAGGCTTTAAGTTAAACCAAATAACTGGCCATGCTTAATGCATGTAATTTCTATAGGGTAGTGCTTTTTAGCACTGATATTGAATATAGATTATTTGCCTTTTGTTTTTTAACTGCTTTTCAGGATAAGCTTACATACTTTCATACTCAAGTTTTAGTGTATTAATCATCTAAAATTTAAATTTAGGAGTCCACCACTATTTAGTATTTTGAAATAAGTGGTCTCACTGAAGATACAGGATCTTAAGCAGAGAATAATGTGCTTTAAAAATGAAAGTGTTTGCAAGACCCTCATGAGTGGCTTTTGTTCCTGGTAGTTTGTAGCTAGCACATCAGGCTAGGTTCACGTTGGTTATGAAAATGTGATCGGGTGATAAAAGGGAAAAGTATTAGTTGCTTGTTCATGCCCCACACTCTGACACCCCAAGGTGTGTAGCCCACCAAGCTCTTCTGTCTGTGGGATTCTCCAGGCCAGAATACTGGAGTGGGTCGCCATTCCCTTCTCCCGGGGATCTTCCCGACCCAGGGATCAAACCCAGGTCTCCTGCACTGCAGGCAGATTCTTTACTATCTGAGTCACCAGGGATGTTTTGTGCTATTAGTTGAAAAATAGTCTAATTTAAAAAAAAAAAAAAAAAAAAAGAGCCCTCTAGTGGTGCAGCATGGTAGTTTCGTTTTATAGCCATTCTTGGTGAATAGCTAATAAGGAATGGGCAAAATACCCTCTTTTTGGTATAGACGGGTATATCTTTGGATTCATTGCTTAGTAATAGACAAATAATTGCAATGTGGTTTTTATAAAGCAGAGAAAAGCATAAAAATGTTAATTCTAGAGAAAGACTATATAAATATAGTTTTCATTTCTTTGAATGTTTGTGTTATATGTACTGGATTTGAGTATTAGTTGACATATATTTATATCAATGCTGCAAAATTAAAATATTATTGATCACTCATTCTATAAATACACTTTTTTTTTTTTACTCTGGTACTGAGATGAAGTACTTTACATGCTAATCTGAAGAAACTTAACTATGAAATATTTTGTTTTAAAAGATAGAAAAGGGAATTTGAACAATTTTTTTTTTTTTTTACAGTTGCTAATTTGTCCTCCTGTGACTCGATTCTTCTATGGATGCAAAGAATACTTCCACAAACTATTAATTCAGGGTGATTCTTCTGGAAGATTGAATATTTGGAACATATCAGACACACCTGATAAACCGGAAGGTAATGGAGGTTCTAGAAAATCATGTGCAGTTATTTCTCAATGTTTCTAACTGAACAACCTGAACAGTAACCACTGTATATCCAGTTCATAATGTACACATGTCCTTTTCTTCTTAGAAGGATAGTTGATGACAGTTATTCTTTGGTATATCATGGAATCAACTTTAAGCACGTTTATTTTTACATGTTGAATTTTTTTTTTTTCTTTTTCTAACATGCTCAAATATGTTTCTTTTCTACCACACAAAACCTCCACAGGGCGGGAAATGACCACATCTATTAGTTTGCAAGAGGCGTTTGATAACCTGAACCCATGTCCTGCTGGAATTATAGATCAACTGAGCGTGATCCCCAATAGTAGCGAACCTCTTAAGGTGACGGCGAGTGTGTACATACCAGCGCACGGACGGCTCGTCTGTGGCCGTGAAGACGGAAGCATCGTCATCGTCCCCGCCACGCAGACGGCCATAGTGCAGCTTCTGCAGGGCGAGCACATGCTCCGCAGAGGTACCTGCAGACCTGCTGGCGTCCGGTGTCAGGAGCGCTCTGTGACCGTGAACTTGACAGCGCCTGCACTCTGCGTGTTTCGCAGACACAGTGCATTGGTGTAACTGTCAGGGTGCTCCATAGCTGGCCGTGTGACGTGCACTTAATATGATACACTCCAGTTGACCCTGAACAACTCAGAGGTTAGGGATGCTGGTCCTCTGCACAGTTGAGAGTCTGTGTGTTGCTTTACAGCCAGCCCTCTGCATCTGTGGTTGTGCATTCTGGGATTGCATCCGCTGCCCCTGTGTAGTGCTGCAGTCTGTATTCATTGGAAAAAGCCTGCGTATGCGTGGGCCTGCCCAGCGCAGCGCAGTTTAGCCTGTGTTGCTCAGGGATCAGCTGCAGGCAGTGTCTGATACTGGAGTAGACACCGCGTAACCACAAGCACGGGGCTTCCTGGTGGCGCTAGTCGCAAAGAGCCCGCCTGCCTGTGCAGCAGATGCAAGAGACTGAGGTTTGATCCCTGAGTTGGGAAGATCCCCTGGAGAAGGAAAGGGCAACCTACTCCAGGATTCTTGCCTGGAAAATCCCATGGACAGAAGAGCCTGGCGGGCTGCAGTCCACGGGGGTCTCTAAGAGTCGCATACAACTTGAGCGACTTAGCACAATGACTGTAAATAGAAATATCCAGTTTTTCTCTTTGATATATGTTAATAGTTACCATTTATTATTAGGTATCTCTGGCGTACTATTATATTATCAGTAATACTGGTAGTCTTTTGGAACAAAAACTGTCCAATAGAAATATATGTGAAAGGAACTTTTTAATGATAAAATGTAGAGCTAGTCTGAAAATTCTTGTTTACTTTTGTTGAAACTTTGGAAGACTCTAATTTTCCCGTTTTAAATCCCAAACCTCATTTGCAGGTTGGCCACCTCACCGGACACTCCGTGGTCATCGGAACAAAGTCACATGTTTGCTGTACCCTCATCAGGTCTCAGCCCGTTATGATCAAAGATATCTCATATCTGGAGGCGTGGATTTTTCGGTCATAATTTGGGACATATTTTCTGGAGAAATGAAGCATATCTTCTGTGTCCATGGTGGTGAGATAACTCAGCTTCTAGTTCCACCTGAAAACTGTAGTGTAAGTTGATCATGAAAGATTATTTCACTATTGTAGAGTTGAACTGTGTTGCTGCCAGGCTTAATACAAATGAAATCCAGAGTAATCTAAAGTGTGATGGAAGAATTAATAAAAAAATCCTTGTAATTATAAAACTAAATAGTGGTAACATATGATTTTTAGGCAAAGTTATGATTATTACTATTGGGTGTATAGAAATAGAAGATGGACTTAGTGTTTTTTCCTGTTATTAGTGCCTAAATGGCATGGCTTATCCCCGAAACATAGTAGCCATTTAAAATATGTTTGTTGAAGTTTTAGTTTTTTGCTCCGAAGTAGTTTTAAGTATCCCTAAAGTCATGCTCATCAAAGTAACCTCATCATTCTCAATTCCATCTGAGCAAAAAGAAATTGAACCTGTGCTTTTATAGCTTGAAGCAAAATACTTCTCAATACTTATAAATAGAGTCCATTTAAATAAACAATTACTGTGACAAGGGAAAGAATAACAGGCCCTGATAATGATTTTGGAAAATTTTGTTCGTACTTTTATGGGAGCAGATTGCTTTTTCATGATGTGTGTGTAAGTTAGCTGATGATGTCAAATATAAAAAGTCTCATAATTTTAGAAATAGGAAATTTTAGGAGGACTTAGGACAGATGAATAACAGACCCGTAATTTCTTTTACTGTGTGTTTAATGTGAACTTACTCATGTGATTAGCTGCCTTTGTATGCAAAATCACGATTCCCCAGCACACACACACGTGTATGGACCCACGTGCTTAAACATGCAAGTATACTGTCTTTATCACACATTTCATGCTTATCAAAATCCCTTCACCAGTTATTGTCTTACTGAAATGAAAAGCATTTTACTTGTGTATCTTATCCATTGGTCAGAAGGAGTCTCATTTCAAAGACCCAGGGAATTTTCCTTGGCCTTTCTGCTTGCTCACATGACCTTCATGATAGTGTATATTATCTGCCATGTTCTGCCAGTGCGAGATTTCATTTGATTAGACACGTGTGGTGGCGTAGGAAGTTCTATACCAGCGCATGTGTGTCTCTTTCTTTTTCCCCTGACAGATGTGAAAATTTAGGTACTTAATTAATCTCTTCCTTCTTTATACAAATTTTTGCCTTTTTCTTTCTTTCCAGTTTGTTGTTCACTTTTAAAAAAATCTTCATCACTGTAAAAAATTGTTGTGTATTTATTTAAATAGCCAGGTTAGTTTAGTCGCTCAATCGTGTCCGACTCTTTGCGACCCCATGGGCTGCAGCTCACCAGGCTTCCCTGTCCATAACCAACTCCCGGAGCTTGCTCAAACTCATGTCCATTGAGTCGATGATGCCATCCAACCATCTCATCCTTTGTCGTCCCCCCCTCCTCCTGCCTTCAATCTTTCCCAGCGTCAGGCTCTTTTCCAGTGAGTTAGTTCTTCTCATCAAGTGGCCAAAGTGTTGGAGTTTCAGCTTCAGCATCAGTCCTTCCAGTGAATATTCAGGACTGATTTCCTTTTGGATGGACTAGTTGGATCTCCTTGCTGTCCAACGAACTCTCAAGAGTCTTCTCCAACAACACAGTTCAAAAGCATCAATTCTTCGGCACTCAGCTTTCTTTATAATCCAACTCTCACATCCATACATGACTACTGCAAAAACCATAGCCTTGACTAGCTGGACCTTTGTTGGCAAAGTAATGTCTCTGCTTTTTAATATGCTGTCTCTGTTGGTCATAGCTTTTCTTCCAAGGAGCAAGCATCTTTTAATATCATGGCTACAGTCACCATTTGTCGTGACTTTGGAGCCCCAAAAAATAAAGTCTGTCACTGTTTCCCTGTCTATTAGCCATGAAGTGATGGGACCGGATGCCATGATCTTAGTTTTCTGAATGTTGAGTTTTAAACCAATTTTTTCACTCTCCTCTTTCACTTTCATCAAGAGGCTCTTTAGTTCTTCACTTTCTGCCACAAGGATGGTGTCATCTGCGTATCTGAGGTTACTGATATTTCTCCCGGCAATCTTGATTCTAGCTTGTGCTTCATCCAGCCCAGCATTTTACATGGTGTACTCTGCATATAAGATAAATAAGCAGGGTGACAATATACAGCCTTGACGTACTCCTTTTTGTGTTTGGAACCAGTCTGTTGTTCCATGTCCAGTTCTAACTGTTGCTTCTTGATCTGCATATAGGTTTCTCAGAAGGCACGTCAGGTGGTCTGGTATTCCCATCCCTTTCAGAATTTTTCACAGTTTGTTGTGATCTACACAGTCAAAGGCTTTGACGTAATCAATAAAGCAGAAATAGATGTTTTTCTGGAACTCTCTTGCTTTTTTGATAATCCAGTGGATGTTGTTAATTTGATCTCTGGTTCCTCTGCCTTTTTTAAATCCATTAAATCCATTTTATTTAAATCTATTTAAATAACCAATTTTATGTTTATTTTTAGTGAAATAGGTATTATTGTAATTCTGCTAAGTTTAAGCAGTGTTAGAACCCTTGTCCTGAACCTCATTTTGCAGTTCTTATGCCCCATAGAAAAATATAGGTTTTTTTCACATCTGAATGCCAATTTGGTGAAATATCTAATTTTTTAATGCTGAAGTTGATAATGTAGATTATGTTACTCCTAAGTTTAGATAAACCATTTTGATTTGGCTGGTTTTTGTTTTCATAAAAATACACTGAAAATACTAAAGTGTGTATGTACATATGCATATATATATATATATATATTACAAATATTGAAAGTGTTTTTTGAATAACTTACATAGGGTCATGTTTTCCGTTTGAACTGCATTAATATATGCATATTTGTAGCCTATGTGTATTAGCACATTTTCTGGTTTCTTTTTTAAAAATTTCAAGTGCATATTTAATATAGTAATAACATGTTTTTGATCAATTGAATTTAGAAATACTTCATAGTAGATAAAAGCTAAGATATGGACATACATGCAATTAAACAGAAAGTGGTCTTCTCACTAGATGAGGCACCAGCCAGAGGTACTGGTTGCCTGGGATTTGTGAGGCAGAGAGGTACCAACAAGAAAGTCTGGTTCTTGGAAAATAATTTACTTATAGGTTTAACAGTAGAATTTTCTTGTTTTAATTAACTTTGAAAAGTTCTGATTAAGACACATTTGCTTTGGTCTTTGTGATAGTATAAGATGTAAATAATGACTGACTAGTTAATAACCTTTTCATTTAGCTGTTGGTTTTAGGCCCAGCAGCTAATTTGTTTGGAAATCAGAGAGCCCTAACTTGGTTAATAAAAAGCTTAAGGATTTGATATGTACTAAATATTTAGCAAATGACTCTTCTGCTGAGATTATAGAGTTAGTGACATCAAATGTGTCAAATGCTTAAATTGTCCTTCTCATAAATTGATCCAATGTCATTCTCTTTTAGCAAAAAATATTTTTACTTTAGAGTGATCTGGTACTTGGAAGATTGTAACTACTGCAATACTAAAAAGTTTGCCATCTGCTTTTTGGATTATAGTAAGAGTTTTGGTTTTATCTTAGGTAGATTGAGAAAGAAGTTGAATTTTGATTTCTTGTACGTTTTTTTTTCAGGAAAAGATGTTCTAAAACAGAAATGTTGGTTGTATTTTAAAAATGACTTAAATTATAATTAAGAATGTACAATTATGATGAGTTTTTCATTCTTAATTTAGTCATTTCTTGTTTACTAAAATATAGGAAGTTGTTAAGATAAAGTACTGAGCAAAATCATTGTTTCCTCGTCTCTGTAGAGAGTGAACAAAAAATGAAATCCTGCCTGCCAAGTAGAAAAGATGCTGTGGCAGGAGATGAGCTCTGAGGACAGACTGTGTGCCCTTCCACAGCTCCACATACGTTCACATCTTATTGGTCTACTGTCTAGGTGTTTCTGTCATCCTTTCTCTCCCCAGTCCTTCATTTTTGTACTGTTTTAGCATCTTTTCCCCCGAAATCTTTCCAAATTCTTGCTATACATTAGCATTGATTTAGTGCCAGACTCAGTAACCCTGTATGTTTATTTTTAATGAACTATTTATAGGAGTTTTAATTATTTAAAATTTTGAACATTTTCCTAGACAGTAAACACTGCTTACAGTATTATGTAGAGTACCTACTTTGAATAGATTTTGTGTTTATTGTACATTAAAGGTTTTGGTTTTTCATTTTTTAGAGGAATTTTATCTATTTTTTTTTTTTTTTCCAAAACAGTAAAAGTCCTTTTAGGCAAAGTACTTTTAAATTGAACTTGATTCACTGAATAAACTGGTTAGCTGAGATTTAACTTTTATGTGATACAGATTATTTTAAAAAATTAAAGAACAATAAAGAAAATCTATAAGTTTCCTGAAGATATGCTTTGAGATACGAAATATTGACGTAATTCAAGATTGGAGTGCCAAAGGATTATTGGGGAAAATTCAGAATGTTTTTGGGCAGAATTACTGTCTGCCAGGTAATGTGTTTTAGTGTTCCAAGAAATATAAACATATTTTAGGAGGAGGATCAGGCGAATATTTAAGGAAGTCTGTTATAGTGTCGACTATACATGATAAAGGAGAGATCCTAATGAAATGCTCTGGCAGGTGAGGGCAGGGATGTCTCATAGGTGCTCAGAGAAAGCAGGGGCTTTGTTAAACTCTCAAAATTCTATGAGATTTGACTGTGTATTGACTTCATGAAGGGTACTGGAGATTCAAGTTTTGAGATCGCTAGTATTAGGTTATTTGCCATTTCTGTTTCTTTCTCCTTAAGATTATGGACTGTAGAGGAAGAAATTCAATTTGAGGTGATTTAAAAATTTTTGTGTGTGTGTGGTTTGGTTTCTTAAGAAAGCAAAATATACTATTCATAATATGAAAGAAATATGTACATGTATATGTATGAGAGGTGGGTGTACTACATATATATGAAGTATACATGTATATGAGAAGAAATAGAAGTAAAACTATCTACTGAAATACTGTTTGAATTACATAATATAAAATGAAGTTCTGTACCATTTTTATTTGTCATTTCAAGTTGTGTTTTTTGTTTTTAAGCAAGTGATTTTTGACCTTATCTATTGCTATTCAGATATATAAGATTTTATAGACTGTTTTAATAGGATTCAGATTTAAAGTGGAACCTTCATATTATTGTTAAATATTACTGCCACTTCAAATACTTGTATAGGAGGCTTTTTAGAAAAATCTTTTAAAAAGCAGGGTTGTTAACATTTTAGGTGCCTCACTGTTTTCAGTTTTCAACTGCACTTTGGATATTATTTACTGTAGTGTCTTAAAATATTTTATAAATAGGAATATTAAATGCAGAAAACAGTAAAGGATATTAACAGATATCCTTCTGCTCTCCAGCTGTGTCATTCCCTTCCTCCTGAACGCAGTATTTGATGACTCTAGAGAGCCTTCCTGTCCCGAGCTTCTAGCTGTGTTCATGCAGCTGTAAAGGTTCCGCGCACTTGCAGTCTCTGCTCCGCGGTGGCTGTGTTCCCGGTGCGCCGTGCATGCGTCCTCACGCCCGCCGCGCACCCGGGGGTGTGCCTTCCCCGCCGCCCTCCCCCACCCCCGGGACCACCGGTTTGTGCGCTGCACCTTACACTGTGTTTTGTACTTTATAAGTACAGCATTTCAGTGTAATATTCTTCTAATAACTGAGACATTTAAGCAACACAGAGTGGCTAGGGAGCGCGCTTTCCTGATTTGCATAGCCGTCGGAAGCGGCTGGAGTGGGTTTCCGCAGTCTGAGCTCGGGCGGGCGCAGACCCGAGTGTACGCGGCGCTGGGGCCGGGCGGCCGCGGGGGGCCGCGTCTCAAGGCCTCTGTTGGTAACTCGTAAAAACTGAGCGGGAGGATACCGCCACATTCAGACTCTGGTTGCTCTTGGTAGTCGGGGGAAGAAGGATTGAACGGAACAGACACTGACTTTTTAAAGTGTCGTGTTTTATTTACTTTTAGTAAATATATATTATTCCTTTTCTCATTGGCATGGGTGGTTGGACTATCAGAGCTTTTTGCTAATGCTAGAACTATTCAGAATGTAATTTTTGGAAAATGTTTCAAAATACATTTTGAAGCAGATATATATGTTTCCTAGTGTGAACATATAGGCTCAGGTCTGTAAAAGATTAGCTAAAAATGATTTTTTAACTGATGATTATCACTAACCTTTTTCTAAAATTAGTTCAGAAGGTTAGCAGAACTAAGCTTTTTCTAAAGATTAGTTAAAAGTGGTTTTTTTTAACTTCCCTCGGGCTACAAGGGAAGCCCAAGAATACTGGAGTGGGTAGCCTGTCCCTTCTCCAGCGGATCTTCCTGACCCCGGAATCGAACTGGGGTCCCCTGTATTTCAGGCGGATTCTTTACCAGCTGAGCTATCAGGGAAGCACCTTAAAAAGCTGATTACTTTTCATTAAATCTTATTAAACTTGTATTGTCACATACCTCCAAAACTATCCAGAAGGGGGCAGCATGGGTTTGTGAAAATGCAAAGGTCAGGCATTTAACCTGTTTGTACACTATTAAATCCCTAGCTGTTGGCAACAGATAAATGATAGTTATGTACGGTATATGTGACAATATGTTTGCTAGTGTGTGATGTTCACTGCCTGTTATGTTCACTGCTGGCAAGAACAGTTGACAAATTAGGATATTGCCCTTTCTTTCTGAACATGCTCCTAAAGCTTCTGCCTGTTAGCCCTTATCTTTACCTTTTTGAATTTGGATTCTTGTTATTAATTTAACTTGGATGTTACATTTAAAAACAGTGTCTATAATTTTAGCATGGTCCCTGAAGTCAAGCAGAGTAAACTTTGGTGATGCAAAGGAATCAAAAGCAGGCAGCAGAACTAACCTTTTTCTAAAATACGTCACAATGTGCATAGTATGTTGTAGTATTCTTTTTTCCCATAACACTTCATTCTCTTAGATTTTGAGACTGTTTTCATATATTTTTATGTATTCAGCATCATCTTTTTGAAATAATTTTTATTTTTTTAAATTATATAACTTATCATTATAGATAATATATTTACTAAAGATGGTCTGGCCACTTTTGTGTCACTAAGTGTATTCCAAAATCATTTTCAATTATAGTCTATAATTTGTGTAATTTCATCAGAAATTTCAGAATGATGTTTTCCAACATTTTTTTCTGTTATCAACAGGGGCTGAAAATTAGGGTAACTAAATATTTTTGCACATCTTAAATGACTTCTGAGGATAAATTCTTAAATGTGGAATTGCTTTCTAAAAGGACATATTAATTTTTAAAGTCTTTTGAATAGTTATTGCCAAATTGTCCTTCAAAAGCTTAGGAATAAGTTTGTATCCCTATTTACCCTCATAATTCTCCATTCTGTTTATAATCTTTTAAACCTTGTTAATTTTCTGGGCTTATAAGTAGCTGTTTGTAGAGTATGGATAAGTGGAGAGTGCTCATTTTCATTTTGAAAGCACAAACACTTTAATATACCAATACTGTACTGTGTTGGTTATCCATTCTGATTCCCACATGTTTTTCAAATTTTCACTACTATCATACTATTTTGTTCAAGATAAAAGATAAATTTTTCCTGTTATGGATAGTATACATGTATTCAAGTAGCATAGTACACCCTGTCTCTTGTAGGAAGCTGGGAGATTCAGTGATATATGAAGAGACTGTCAGTGAGGGATTCCTTCAACAGTAGTGAGACTGATTATATTCCTATTCCAACTATGCTACTGTTGCGTCAAAGGTGATATAAATTAATTAATCAATTATTATTATTGTCTCATGAGGTTGGTTTACTGAGGTATAGTGGATATTCAGCATTGTGTTAGTTTCAGGTATATAACAAAGTAATTCAGTTTTATATATATTATATTATTTTTCAGATTCTTTTCCATTATAGGTTATTACAAGAAATTTATAGTTCCCTGTGCTATACAGTAGGTCATTGTTGTTTTTGTGTATAATAGTGTGCGTATGTTAACCCCATTTATACTCCCCCACCCCCTAATCTAGCAACTTAGATATTCTTCTGTTTGGAGAGGTTTCTGTAGATCTTTAGTCATATTCTTAGTAGCAAAGAAGGTTACATTGGGCGTGACATTTGTTTTTATTAATAGTCAGAAGTGGCTCGCCACCAAACGTTGTGATGAAGTGGTTGATTAAAGTGACTCTGTTTTGGGTTGAAGAGAATTAGCATGTCGCAGAGCAAAGACGAGTTTTCTGGAATGGCTTAATCGTAAAGCAGTTTGAAATGAGTTAAAATTTATGTGAAGATGGCAGGAATTGTTAGAAAAAAATGAGTTACTTTTTAAGGTAACTTTTCAGTTAAGTAGGCTTCCCAGGCGGTGGAGTGTAAAGAATTCATCTACCAGTGCAGGAGATGTGAGAGACATGGGTTCAACCCCTGAGTCTGGAAGATCCCCTGGCGAATGAAATGGCAACTCACTTCAGTATTCTTTCCTGGAAAGTTCCATGAGCAGAGAAGCCAGGAGGGTTACAGTCCATGGGGTCACAAAGAGTCGACATGACTGAGTGAGTGAGCGTACCTTTCCAGGTACTCTCAAGAGCCAGGTGTATAATAGCGGAGGTTAGGTTTCTCTGTGTTCTTTGACACAGACTTAAAACGCAAGCCAGGATCCTTTGTAAAACAAGAGGTATTTTTAGCATCCGTGTTCTAATAATTTACCTCCAGGAATAAATAGGTTGAGGCCAAGCCGGCAGATTGAGAGTTACTCGGTGAGATGGATGGGGCCCTTCAAGGTCAAGGTAGGACCCGGAAAGAGAAGGACGAGCAGCCCCAGGCCTTGTAACTCAGCGCGGTTTGAGAAGTGAGGCCCTTCGTGATGGAGGAGGTTAGTGCCTGCCTCTGTCCTCCAGGTTTGGGCCTGGGTGGGCTCAGCTGGGGACAGCTTACTGCTGTAGGGCAGGGGAAAGGGCAGCACTTTTGAGTTCCTTAAAAACCTTTGACTGTCTTCAGAGTCTGCAAATTTGACTGTCTCAGCCTCTGAAACCCATAAATATAGAATTGAAGTTAAATAAAGTATTTTTATGTTTTAAAGGGATGAAGTAAAAAATTACCAAGTAAATTCATTGGGAAAAATGTGTGATGAGGAAATATACAGCAACAGTGGAAGGTGGTCATTGAGCTGTTGGATGGAAAACTTTTATTGACTCAAAGTGTTAAAAGTGCTGAAAACTTCATTAATATAATATGTGAGTGATGGTAATGATCATGTAAACGGACCTATTCAGACTAAATTAAAACAGCTTTTAATATGAGAAGAAAATAAAGAAAAGGGGAAACTCGTAATAGAAAACTTACAGCTGTCTCCACATTTCCTGTTGAATACCTAAACATTGGTAATGGCCTCAGAAAATAGATACAACTACATTTTTTTTTTTTTGATACAACTACATTTTAAAAAGCAGAATTTGTCATATATACTGATATAACACTAATAATGGTAAAGATAATATTAACTACTATCATCTTTTGTATGCATGATCTGTTAGTCTCTATGCTGATTTCTTTGTGTATATTTCATTTAACTCACAGTGATTCTGTGAGGTGTGGTTTTTGCCGTTAACCACATTGTACAGAGAGGTGGGGCTCAGAGAGGTTCAATAACTTGCTCACGTCACACAGCAAGCGGCAGACCTGGAATCTGATCCTAAGAAGTCCGACCTGGGATTCCCTTGTGTCCCAGCTGGTAAAGAATCCGCCTGCAATGCAGGAGACCCTGGTTTGATTCCTGGGCGGAAAGATCCCCTGGAGAAGGGATAGGCTACCCACTCCAGTGTTCTGGCCTGGAGAATTCCACAGACTGTATAGTCCCATGGGGTCACAAAGAGTCGGAAACAACTGAGCAACTTTCACCTTCTTTCATTCCAACCTGAGGGCCTGAACTTGATATTCATACATTCCACCTCCTATTAGGTGTAATTGTGTATTGAAAAATAGTTGCATTTCTCCAAGTTTGACTATATTTTTAATTACTGATTTACATAAGTAAAGATGGTTTTGATTCATGCTTAATTTTAAATGACTAATTTATTGAGTATCTTTCATTTTGTAAACCAAAACAGCCATTCTTTTCAATTCCCATATTTCAAATTTTTCTTCAGAGAACTGTGCATGGCTCAGTTCTTTGGTAATTTATGTTTCAGTTTTTCGTCTTTGATTACTTAGGTTTGGAGTTTTAGCCCCCTTTTACTTTTAGGCCCCTTTTACTTTTAGGCCCCTTTTACCTTCTTTTCCTTGTCACACATTACTTGTTTTTAAGAATATGATGTAACTTTAACTGCAGTTTTATGAATTTCACATATACACAGTTAAAAGTTTTGCAGACAGGTAGCTAAGAAGGTAAAGGTGTCCTGTCATCCTTCTACGTGAAACAGAACCAGCCCCAGTTAGCATTTTGCTCTCTTTTCCTCTAGCCTTTTATTCTTGTTTGTGGCCACTCTCTGGGGCATGCGGGATCTTAGTTCCCTGACCCAGGGACCCAGTCCCCTCCTGCTGCAGTGGAAGCATGAGGTCCTAAGCGCTAGTCAGCCAGGGAAGTCCTTCTGACCATTTAAAATCCATTTACTGTGTGCTTGTGATGATATTGTAGATATAGTTTTCTATGCATGTTGCATCTCATTTAATATTTTAACAAATACTTTCTCAAGTTACACTCGTTCATGAGAGTAATTTTTAATAATAATTCATGAGAGTAATTTTTAATGCTTATCACATTATATGAACATACAGTGTTTATTTAGCAGTTCTCCTGCTTTGGATATGTAGGTTGTACCCACATTGAACTATTGTAAATAATATCAAATATCTTTGTAAAACTTGTTCTCATTTATGATTATTTCCTTGGATTAATTCCATGAATTTTTTTTGGATTAGAACCTCAGAATTTTTGTGTAATAGAGTACTAACGTTTTTTAAGAATACTGAGATTGATTACCAAATTGTTTTCTACCCTCAGTGCCCATTTCATTGTTCCTTGCCAACACAAGATGTTTTTATTTACTTCCATGCCTCAGTTTCTATATCTGTAAGATGGAAATAATAACAGTATCTACTTCAAAGGGTTGTCGTGAGACCATGATGAGTTACTACCGAGCATTTAGAGTGATACCTAGCACAAAGTAAGACCCCAGTAAATCTTGGTTGTTTAGTATTGTAATTTCTACAGTCTTTGGCTAAATTGATAGGTGTAAAGAGTATTTTATTGTTGAAATTTTCATTTCTTTGATTACTAGAGATAATGCAACTTTTCTATAAGGGTTTTAGTGAATTTTGTTTCTTTTTGAGACATAGTTTGTCTTTTGCTCATTTGTTTCTCTTGGGGATATTAGTGCTTCTGTGAGCACTTAACTGAAATGTCAAGCTTATGTGTTTTCTGTTATTGTTGAAATTTTCTTCTGGCTTATTATTTACTTCTGATTTTTTTTTAATGTGGGGATACTTTCCATTCCTATGTAACCTATTTTATCCTTATTTCTATTTAGCTTCTTTCATATTTTTAAATTCTAGAACCTTACCCCATTTAGAAATTTGATGACGTTTGATTAAAAAGCCATGGCTGGATTAAAACAAACATCAAGTACTTTAATCTCTCTGAAGTTTATTTATGTCTGTAGGGTGAGGAAAGGGTAAAAATCATCTGTTCTTTCCTAAAGTAACAGATTATCTCAATGTCATTTATTAAATATATTTTTCTCTGATAGGGAATATCTTTGTAATCATCCATTAAATTCTTCATATTTATTTGCTGTTTTATTAATCAGGAAGTAGTCGAAGAAAGATGGAGTCTGACTAGTCCTCTATTTCTTCATTGTTATTTTTTGTATGCAATGAATGAACTCGTCTCTAAAAGTCTTATTTTCATGTAGAACATAAGTATCCTATTAGATTATTGATCAGTGCTTTAGTTGGACCACATGGTCTTATTTTCTAAAATACCTATGAAAGAAACAGCTTTCTACCCCCTCCCACCCATGTTTTAAGAAGGATGAGCTATGGATTTCTGAAAAAAAAAATTTATCTAGTTTTGTGAAAGTGTGGAAATGCAATTAACATTGGTAGGCTTTTTTTCCCCTTCAGGTAGAATATTTAAAAGTGATGTGATGCATGTTAACTTTGCATTTATGTTCCAGAGAAAGAGTTCTGGGAAGTCAAGAAATAATGATTAAGAGAATAGTGGGATTGATTTATGAGTGAAAGAAGCTGGTCATTTATAGCTTGTCAAATGATGGGCGTATTTAAAAGGAGAGACAATACTTAGTGTTCATATATTTAGAGAATATTTAGACAAAATTTGTTTTGGGCAGCTAAGAGATTGCTCTTGGAATGATAAGAAGAGAAGAACAGCTTAGTTTAGAAAACAAATTAACAAAAACAGAAAGAAATTTATATATATATAATTTACGTTGGGAACTGCTGGAAAGCAGAATCATCTCCCCAGAGAGCTGGTGGGTGGAATAAACTAGCTGCCTCTAGTTTCTGTAATTCATGGCAGATGCTTAGGAACGGGTTACATAAGAGGTTTCTGGGAATGGTTTAAAGTGAAGTCTTGTAAAATGCGTGAGGTCAGGCTGGATGACCTAGGTGGTACTTTCTGACTCTCAGATCCTGTGATGGCTTGTGGCATTCTGCTGCTCAGCACTAATGTACTGTGAGGGTTATTTACTGGCAAATTCAGGTAGTGCTTATTGGTTGAGGATCAGAATTATTTGAAAAATAATAATTGGCCTTGGAATATATTTGTTTCAGTTCAGTATCTTCCTCCTTTGCCTTGCTTCAATTGTCTTAATTTTTTTCATTAAATCAAAGTAAGAGTTTTTACCTGTTGCTTTTTGTTAGCCCCTGCTTTTAATTAACTTTTAATATTGTCGGTGCCTTTTCCTTCTCGGAAAGGACTAATACAGTGGTTGGAATATGATCTTGAATAATTTTTACCTGTAACGCACTGACCAAATTGATCAGATGCTCAGTCCATGCTGTACAAGTTCTGTTCCATAACAACAAAAAAAAGATTTTTTAAATGGTACGTGTCACACTCTTTTAGTCAGTTGGTAGAGGCAGGTGCTAAAGTGGAATCTGTGAGATAGTTGATTGGGGCAAGGGAATGAAATATTAAACCTCTTCTTTTTTTTTTTTACCTTAACAAGTTGAGCTTATGAACATTTGCTGGAGGGAAGGACACTGATGCCTCCCTTGGTTCATGCATTGGACGGGCGCGTTTCTCCTGGGCTCTGTGTGGGCCTGCTGCCTCCAGGAGGGGGCCTCCGTGCCCTCCTCGGCTGTGCTCCCGGCGACAGTGTGTCTAGGAGAGCTGGCAGATCGCACTGTGCAGGTCTTAACCCCGCCATCACAAAATGAGCAGGGCACATAATGCTGGGAGATATTCCTAGTGAAAACGAAATGCCCTTTTATTAGCCCCATTATCAGGTTCAAACTATGGTCACTTGATCAATCTGGCAAGAGAACAGCCACAAAACTCCTGATTATAGGTGGCGCTAGTGGTAAGGAATCTCCCTTCCAAGGCAGACCTTCAACCTCAAGGCAAGATACCTGGGTTCGATGCCTGGGTCAAAAAGATACCCTGGAGTAGAAAGTGGCCAACGCCCTCTAGTATTCTTGCCTGGAAAAGTCCAGACACTGAGAAGCCTGGTGGACTGCAGTCCATGGGACCGCAAAGAGCCAGACACAACTGAACCACTCAGCGTATAAAATATGTATTTAGCTTCACTATCATTAACAGTGAAACCTTCCTAAAGATAAATATTATGCTTTGAGGTATTGGCTACTGCTAACATAAAGTTCTTAGCAAGGCATTTAAGAAAATATTTCATCTTAAATTTGTTTATTTAAACTGAATCATCCTTTTAAAATATATATTCTTGAGCATGTTTTACAATATACATGATGTATTGGCACAAGTACATATTCAATTTATAAATATACATATAGTGAGGATACGTTACAAAGTTCTAATGAGTGGGTGTTTGATCAAACAAATTTGGAACATAAATGTTTTTCAAATTATTTAAAGATAAAGAGGTTCATATTTTTTAGTTCTTTGTATTATTACTTTACATGCACAATTTAAATGTCTTTTCCTTGTTAAGATATCCTTGGGGTTAAGTCAAGTTTAGGTGACTTTTCCAGGTTGAAATGGAAAAAAGTAAAGTAGAATATAATTAATCAAATTATAGAATGAATCATTGTAGGTGAAGTAAATGTTCAGTAACTGAGATCTCTAGAATTTAATAATTTAATAATAAAAACTGTACTAATTCAACTTATTTGTGAGGAAGCTAGGCCTAAATCAGAGTGATAGGAACTATGAAATATTCTTTAAGAAGTGCTTCTTCAATAATTTTGAGAATAGATAAGAAACCAAGTTAATTGTATTTTAGCAAATGTTTTAAATGCTTTCATTTAACAGGTAGCTGAGAATTATTTATCATTACTTTGTTCATTGTTTGAATTAAAATTAATACCAAAGTGGTACTTGAGAATGGCCTTTTTTTCCTTTTACATTTAAATAGGCTAGACAATTGCTTTGTTTAGACCATTCATTTGTTTTTACACAGCCTGCGAAGGTAACCATCAACTCAGAATTAATAACTGGGATCAAAATTAATGAGATTTTTAACTGTACCTGGGTCATTTCTACTCTAGGCAAGTTTTCTTCACACAAATTGGACTAGCATTTTCTTGAAAAAAGAAAAATTAAATTCATTTAAATCCATGTTTTAAAAGCAAAGAACCTCTTTGCTTGTGAGTTAAGTATCTCTAATAACTGTGCTTCCTTGGGCCTAGTAATACTGATTTTTGTTGTTGCTGTTTTCAGTCTTGATTATTTTGGCTATTTCAAGGCTGTTGCTCATTACAGTAAAACCAGACCTAACTCTTCAGATGCTTATTTTCATTTGCATGGATGGTATACCATTTTTATTTTGGGCTAAAAGCATTTTTGTGGACGTCATTTGCCCATTTTCATCATCATTGCACTGTGTGAGTGAAGAACAGAACTATTCTTTAAAATGTACTTATGTAAATACACATGTCAGAAAAAAACATATCATGTGGGAATGAAAAACTAGAATTTTTGGAGTTCAGTTATTTCTTTCCTTCAGAAAATTACACCCCCACAATCTACTTTTTAAAGCACACCCTCTGCTATTATTTTATTTTTGCTTTGTATTTTACTAATAACAGTGATAATGTGATGTAGAGATTTGAAATCTTTTTATGAGGATAGATTGCATTTTTTTAATTAAAAAAATAATTATCCACCTGTATATAAATGGCAAAGGTGAAAGTTCTGACGGTAAAAACTCCTCATGAGGATTTGGTGCCGGAGGTCAGGTTCTCCATTAGAACAGGGATACTGCACTGCAGTATAAGCTGCAGTTGAAGATGCTTGGCAGAGAGAGAATGAGTGGGTCAGTGCTTCTCAGTTTTGTTATCACTTCAGATGTTGAGAGCCACCAATAAAACATAATTTGAAAAACACCAGAGTAAAGAATATAAAAAAATTCACCTTTTTAACAGACAGACAGACTTCAACCCGGCCCCCCCATGCCTCATTTTATCTATGAAAAGGAATGATAGGAATGTATGTTAATGTTAATGAGATGATTGTCCACTTGGGGACTGGGAAGTTGGCTAATTAGATGTGTGACGTTAATTAAGGATTAGCTCATTTTAAAGATTGAGGAGGCTTCCCAGGTGGCGGGGTGGTAAAGAATCCGTCTGCCAGTGCAGGAGACGCAGGTTTGATCCCTGGATTGGGAAGATCCCCTGGAGAGAGCAATGGCCACCCACTCCAGTATTCTTGTCTGGAGAATCCCGTGGACAGAGGAGCCTGTGGGCTGCAGTCCATGGGGCAAAGACTTGGATACGGCTGAGCCACTGAACACGCACGCGTACACACACAGAGTCAGATACGACTATGAGCAACTGAGGGCGTGTTCTCTCTCTCTCATCAGTGCCTGATTAAAGTGTGTGAGTGGATGGAAAGGAACACCGTTTAGAAACACTTCTTTGCAGTGACTCATACACAGAGAAAACAATCACTGTTAGATTTGTTTTCTCTAGTAAGAAAAGTAAATAAAGCGACTACTTTTTTGCAGGTCCGCATTGCAAAATAGAAAGTGTGTGTGCATGCTAAGTCACTTTAGTTGCATCAGACTCTCTGCGACCCCATGGACTGTAGCCCGCCAGGCTCCTCTGTGCATGGGATTCTCCAGGCAAGAACACTGGGGTGGGTTGCCATGCCCTCCTCCAGGGGGTCTTCCCAACACAGGGATGGAACCCAAGTCTCTTACATCTCCTGCATTGGCAGGTGGGTTCTTTACCACTAAAGCCACCTGGGAAGCCCAAAATACAAAATAGTTAACCATTCATGTGGCAGTCTTCTTTTTGTCAATTGAATGGTGGATATATTTGATAAATGCAAAGTCAGCATTAATGATTATTTGTGGAAATGCAAACACTCCATTGTACTAAATTATCATCTTATTTTTAATTCCCCCTAAACTATCATCTTCTGTTATCAGAATATGTCTGGTGAAAGTCAAAAATACCTTATGTCATGTGAAGTAATTGAAAATGAAGTTGTTATATTTCTGCCATGTTACATTCTAACATTGCCTGTATTTAAATGATATTCTTGTAGTTTGCCTCTGTAGTTTGACTTATTCTTTAATTACGAGGTGAAGTTTTACAGGCCGTAGTCAGCTACCCTTCAGTCCTTAATGTCTTTTTTAAAGAAATAAATCATGTTTTATGCTTATGAGGAAGCATGAAATAAATTTAAAAGATGCACAAGAAAATTCTATATGATGTTTTAGTAACAGTTTATAACATGAACTTTCTGAACTTAGTTTTCTTAACTTTGAAAATCAGTAAATAGCTACTGTGCTGATTATAGTTTTTATGTCATTATAAAACACAAAGCACAAGTAAAGCTAACATTGTACCCGAGATTGAAACACCTGAGTTAAAGAACAGAGTGGCGAGTTAAATCTTACTCTCTCTCTTTTTAATGTTCTGCTTCATTCAAAAATTGAGTTTGGGTTTGTTTACAAGAAATAAACGGTATTCAGTTAGATAAAAATACAGCAAAATCACAATGAAGAGAAAATGAGAGAAACACTGGATGAGACCACCGAGAGTCCACATTCAGAAATGTGTGCCCACACCCCCCTGTTAGAGGTAGAAAACTCAGTCCTGCGTTTCTTAGTAGCCAAAACGTCAGGGATCAGCTTCAGCAGCCTTCCCCAAAGTGTGTTCCTTAGAAACTGTGTCTTATAAGGTTATGATGGTCATATGAATGTAGAGATGAGAGAGAGCATTTGTCCTCTGTAGATATAATTACCCTCATGTTACAGGTTAGTGGTTCTTAGAAGCTCTGTGGATAAAAACAACTGTAGCTTGTGTTTCCCATGCACATCTGGTCACCCCCTGCTCCTGCCTCCTGCTTTTTTTCATCTGATACATGTCAACATTTCCCGATGAGGGAGTTACTGTTCTTTAGCCAAAAAGTCTGCTCAGGCAAAGGCCAGCAGAGTGAGCTTTAAGAAAGTTCGCCTCTGCATCCTATAGAAGGGATAAAGTTGAAAGTTGAGAGTGAAGGTCACTCAGTCATGTCCAACTCTTTGCAACCCCATGGACTATACAGTCTGTGGAATTCTCCAGGCCAGAACACTGGAGTGGGTAACCTTTCCCTTCTCCAGGGGATCTTCCCAACCCAGGGATCGAACCCAGGTCTCACCCGCATTGCAGGCGGATTCTTTAGGGATCTTCCCAACGCAGGGATCGAACCCAGGTCTCACCCGCGTTGCAGGCGGATTCTTTAGGGATCTTCCCAACCCAGGGATCGAACCCAGGTCTTGCAGGCGGATTCTTTACCAGCTGAGCCACAAGGGAAGCCTATAGAAGGGATAATATGTGTTATGTATACAGTGCCTTAGATCTCCTCCTCAATAAATAGCCACAATCATGCATTTCAGATGGCTATTTTGATATGGTTTCGCCTTGATGTGAACCGTAAGCATAATCTAATAATTCACTACAAAGTTTTAAGTTGCTTATCCGGACATATGAAGACTCTAATTTTTAATTTTCTCCATTATGGATTCAGTTCTTGGTAGTTACTGAAAATCTTTACTGTCTTTGATTGTTCATATTATATTCCATCTTGTTCTAAAAAGGGATGGAAGGGCACAAAGCAGGGATGAGCAGGAATTGCAGAGCAGGCTGTTTACCAAGCTTTTGTTGTTAGTTGAGGCCATGTGCCCGCCGACGTTATAGGTGGAGGCTGTGAAGCACACCTAGAGATGATACAGATGGTTGGTGGCTCTTCAGAAATGGTTGTGGCAGAGGGACCCTGAGAGTATTGTTTTTGAGCCAAGGAGCAGGGGAGAGCATGGGTCTAAAAGACAGAGTCACAGACAGAAGCGCTGCAGACAACAGCTCCAGCTGCTCACAAAGGGAAGTTCACACGGGGAAAGGGAACACGTCATAACAGATCAATTTCTTTCCAGCTCTGTCTGTTCATATATGGCAATCATTTTATAAGGTCATCTTCAGATATGAATAGCAGCTTTTTCTAGGTGTCTTTTCCTTTTTAAAGCTAGTTTTAATGTAGTCTTTTTCAAAGTGTTGTGATGAGTGAACTGGGCATTTTAGGTATAATATGAAAGAGGAACATTTTCCACATGTCCTGGTGTTGTGGTTCATGTTTTCGACAGCAGTGATTGCGTAACTAATTTTGACTTCACTGAGGACCAGATCCATGTTACTCCGAATTTAATCTAAATGTGATTGAGATTTATTTTTCCTTTCAGGCAAGAGTGCAGCACTGTATCTGTTCTGTAGCCAGTGACCACTCAGTCGGACTTCTAAGTTTGCGAGAGAAAAAGTGCATTATGCTGGCGTCTCGTCATCTTTTCCCCATTCAAGTAATCAAGTGGAGGCCTTCTGATGATTACCTAGTAGTGGGATGTTCAGACGGCTCTGTGTATGTCTGGCAAATGGATACTGGTAAGAACAGATGAGACTAGAAAGTTAAATGGATATATTCAGCTTCCTAGAAATGAAAAATCTTTTGTATGAGTAAGAACCCCTGTAATGTCAAAAGGTTGCTACTTGTGTTTCTCATCACCCCTTTTTCTAAGTGTTCTTATCATTATCAACAAAGAAATGTTTAGGTATCCTCTGAAATACTTGCTGTACTCTCTCAGATACTTGTGGAGTAGTTCACTGATCTTTAGAGAAATGTGGTTGATGACAATGTTCAACTTAGGACAGACATCAGACACCAGACAGCTAAGTGATTTCTGTATAATTTATGAGGCAAATTGTAAGATTAAAGAATTATTAAAAAAAAAAAAAGAATCATTTTTGCCTCTAGTTCAGAAACAGTGGAAAACAATAGATTTATCTTTCATTTGAACAGCAGAAAAATAACACAGGGCTGTTAATTGAAGGAGATAATTGAAAGTTTTAAGTTCTAGAGAGAACATTTAAAATTTTAAGGTTCAGATATTTTACATTTGTGGCATAACATGTAGCAGGTAATGTTTAGCTTAAAAACATATGCCGTGACGTATAAAATTTATATATAGAAGTTTAGGGTTTTTCCTTGGAAATTTTTAAGTATATAACTACATGTTTATTAGTTTGGGCTTTTCAAAACACACTATTCTACTTTTACTATCCTAAGTCATCTATCAGTGAGTTAAACCTTTCTTTATGTTCCTAAAGAATGTATGTGCTATGTAATATTTCTTCTATTTTTTTCTTTTTCTCCATGAAACTTTTTTTTGTTTTCTTAGATAGTCCTGTTTGAAAGCAGACTGTGTGTATATTTCTGGCTTGGACGCTGGTGTAAGAGGGAGAGCTCACAGGTCTTTTTGGAACAAGTAGCCATAATCTTCACCCATCCTTCATTTGCAGTCCTGGTTCTCTCTGATAGTACACAAGCAATTTTGACAAGGGGAAATGTTCTTGAAGAGTGTCAGAGTTCTTTACTTTTGCCTTTAGCGGTTTTTTTTGTTTTTTTTTTTGCCTGATTGTAAAACAGATTCATAGTTTTTGTCAGATTTTGAGAGCACAGAGTGGAAGTGAAAGTCGCTCAGTCGTGTCCGACTCTTTCCCAGAACACTGGAGTGGGTAGTCTTTCCATTCTCCAGGGGATCTTCCTGACCCAGGGATCGAACCCAGGTCTCCCGCATTGCAGGCGGATTCTTTACCAGCTGAGCCACCAGGGACACCCAAGAGATCACAGAGGCATTAGGAAAGAGAGATGGACCCAAACTCACCCTCGTTCAGTGGTGAATTCTTTCATGTTTCTCTCGAGTCTCATCTCTACATTTTAAAAAACAGATTTGCTGTCATATTACGTATGTAAGTTTGTGTCCTCTTTTTGTGTTCCTTTCTGTTGCACCCTATCTGCTGAGCAGCACTGTTTCATGTTCGCTGATTTGGTCCATCCTACAAACCAGACAGTTGACCCTTGAACAACATGGGGGTTGAGGCCCCCCGCTTCTGCATAATTGAAAATCTGTGTATAACTTAAAGTTGGCCCTCCATTGCCGTGTTTTCTTCATATCCGTGGTTCTCCGTTCTTGGATTCAGATGACCAAGGATTATGTAGTACTGTCGTATTTACTACCGAAGAAAGCAATCCGTGTGTGTGTGGGTCTGCACAGTTCAAACCTGTGTTGTTTAAGGTCAGCTGTATACAGAGTTTGTCTTGGGCTCTGGGCTTCCCGGTGGCTCAGACGGTAAGGAATCTGCCTGCAGTGCGGGAGACCTGGGTTCGATCCCCGGGTTGGGAAAATTCCCTGGAGTACAGAATAACTACCCACTCCAGTATTCTTGTCTGGAGAATCCCATGGACTGGGAAGCCTGGCAAGCTACAGTTCATGGAGTCCCAAAGAGTCAGACATGACTGAGCAACTAACACGCTCACTTTTCCGCTGGAGTCAGACTCCTTGGTGTGAATTTAAGATCCACCATTTGGCAGTACTGTGATCCCTGACAAGTCTCTCAGTTTACTCATCTGTAAAATGAAGGTAGTAATAGTTCCCGTTTTATAGTGTCTCTGACAGAATAAAGTGACATAATATTTACCTGGTATGTAGTAGACATAAGTGCGTATCCATGTATGTTTGTGTATTTTGTGTG
Source organism: Muntiacus reevesi (assembly GCF_963930625.1). NCBI lineage: Eukaryota > Metazoa > Chordata > Mammalia > Artiodactyla > Cervidae > Muntiacus > Muntiacus reevesi. Next base: position 53,413,770 of record NC_089252.1, read on the forward strand.
GGTACTTGCATATGTGTATATTTCCTATTATTGATATTTGACAAACATGCTTAACTTGTTACTTTGTTGGCCTTGGGGATATGATCTTACCTTAATTTAGAAAATATTTTTGAGAATTAATATTAAAGAAAGTTCTAGTGATGATAATTGTAAAATATTATTTTAAAATACTGCGTATATAAACAAATGATACATTATAAATACAAGAGTATGGTAAACTTGTTTAGAACTTTAAACATTAAATTAATATGATAAAGAGTATAATTTTTCTGCATTTCTTAGATGCTGAAATATATGATACTTGAATACTTCAGATACCTTAAGGACATTTACAAAGAATATGAAAGTCTTTACAAATGATACCTTACTGGAAGACAGAATTACTTTTCCAGTAGTTTCCCTAGTAGGAAATGACAAATAGCTCCTGACTGTATGTGTACTGAGGATGTTCTTTTTATAACCAGTTTACTATAATTAAGCCCAATACATAATATTGCAGTTGACCAATTATCTTCTGACCTTCAGGAGGATTTTGGTAAACAATCAGTCAATATGGCGTTCTTAAATCAAGATAAAGCTAGGGAAGCAGAATAAATTTTGGACTTCAACCGTAATAGGGGTTGTACACTCTTTTTCCCTCTTTGCTGTTTAGGTTTTAGCTAGTGATATAAAGGTCCCTGGGGAGCCAGCAAGGCACATCCTGAAGGTATTGACATTATTTATTAATTAAATAAATAAAAAATGAAGCAAAAATAAATCACATTCGGCCCAGGCTTGATGTATGAAATGTGTTTAAACTCTGAGGAGATACTTTTTGCCTGTACTTCGTGTTTTGGGAATGTATTTTTACAGATGAAACCATATTACATGAAAAGTACTCAGGCATTTTGTGCCATTTTCTGTTTGCCATTTTGAATTGCACTGATGCTTCTAGCTTAACAACCCTTAAAAATGTCTTAACTTTTTAATTTCATGGAGCATTCTGGTTGTTTCCCTCTTCAAATGGGTAGTTTTTATTTTCAGTGTTCATTTCCTTATGAAATGAAGTTAAAGCTAGTAATACAAAACTCAGAGAGATAGAGGTCCAGAGCCTTTTGTTCTTTCATTTGTCCTCTTAATTATACGCAATAGTGTTTAATAGGGCTTCCCTGGCGGCTCAGACAGTAAAGCATCCGCCTGCAGTGCCGGAGACCTGGGTCAATCCCTGGGTTGGAAAGATCCCCCGTAGAAGGGCATGGCTGCCTACGAGAAGCCATGGAAATGATTCTTCCTTCCCAACTCTGAGTAGTTAGAAAGTTAGTCTAACAACCAGCAACAAGATTTGGCTAGCTAAACATCTTGACTCCTGCGTCCAAACTTACTAAAAACGATGGGTCACCGACCTAGATGGTGGCTGCTTTTTCATGGAGTTGCATCCTGTAGGGATCAGCTCTCTTATTCTGCACATCTGATGTTCCCAGTGAGCATGTGGTGGTGTTCTCTGAGGCCTCTGACAAGGTCAGGATCCTGTCTGTTGGGACATAGTGGCATAATTCAGGTAGTGACTGGTGTTGCAAGTTGTTTTTATCTGACCATTTCCGAGCCTTAAATACCGTTGTTATCCTCACTTTTTATCGTTTTTGCTTCATAATGAAGGTGATTCATCGTATACCTGTTTCTGTACGGACAGTGGTCAGATGTTCTTGTATAGTTGCAAACACCAGCAGTGATTGCCAAGTGTTAGAAATTAGTGTATGAAGTCTTACCAGTTTACTTTGTTCTGTTACTTTTTTTCTTTTCATTTATTTCCTGTCCCTTCAAGTTTTCTGAAATATTCCTGTTTTTGCAATAACTTCATGAAATACATGTTTGAATCATTTTTTTAAAACTTAAGTATCCAATAAAATATAACAGAGAATATGAGCTAGTATGTCTACTGGCACAACATATATAAAGCATGGATATCCAAAAACATTTATTTTGATTTATTTAAATTGATGGTTTTGCCTTATTATTAAAGTTACCAAAGAGAATCAGGAGGTGGTACTTTAGTCCTTTCTTTTGTTATTAGTAAAGAGTTCAGTAGCAAGTATTTTCTTCACATATTTGACCTTTTGCCTGCAGGATATAATACAATAGAGATTTGATTTTATGTTTCTGTTTCACAGGATATGACATAGCATCATTGACTTTTCTGTATCGTCTATATTTTTGTTTTCATTCTATTACAAAAATAAGATAAGGACTTCCCTGATGGCCCAGTAATTAAGAGTTCAAACTTCCAATGTACGGGGCATGGGTTTGATCCCTGGTCAAGGAACAGAACTTTTATAAGATACCACATGCTGCATGGCATGGCCAAAAATAAAAACAAGCAAACAAACAAAAAACTAACAAAAAAACACTGTAAGATAGGATAGGCAGAGACACAAAGGATGAAATGATTAAGAAAAAAAATAGTTCTTTTCTAGTCAAACGAAGTTTCTTATTTCCCTTTTGGATTCACTCTAAAATTCTGAAGGAAGAGGTTATTAGAATGGAAATATGACTATCTTTACAACCTTCCTCCGTATGAGTCCTCCTGTGCAGTTAATGACTAATAAGTCCTTCCCATTAGGTAGCCATCACCTCCCTTTCTTCTTTATAGCATACTGTTTTTATATCAGGCTATATTTTTTAACACCCATGCTATCTTTAGCTTCCCTGATAGTTCAGTTGGTAAAGAATCTGCCTGTGATGTAGGAGACCCCAGTTTGATTCCTGGGTCTGGAAGATGCCCTGGAGAAGGGATAGGCTACCCACTCCAGTATTCTTGGGCTTCCTTTGTGGCTCAGCTGGTGAAGGATCCACCAGCAACATGGGAGACCTTGGTTCGATCCCTGGGTTGGGAAGATCCCCTGGAGAAGGGAAAGGCTACCCACCCAGTATTCTGGCCTGGAGAATTCCATGGACTGTATCATCTGTGGGGTCACAAAGAGTCAGACACAGCTGAGCAGCTTTCATTTTCACTTTAATGCTATCTTTATTGGTTTCTCTGTCTTCTGTTTCTACCTTCTAGTCCATCCTGTACTCTCCTGGCAAATTAGTTGTTAGGAAATAAAACAATAACAACCACACTTGATTCATGCCACTGTCTTAAAAGACATAAACAGTTTTGGTTCACATAGCCTTTAAGACAAGGCCCTCCACAGCATGGTACACTTCTACCTTTGTCTTATCTCCTACTGTTCTTTTATACAGACTGGTTGCTTTGTGTGAAAAATAGTTCTAACCAAGAATAATTGGGTCACTGTGTACTACCTCTTGTCTTTTATATCTTGCATATTGTTGTTCATGATTTTCATTCATTTGGAACATTATTTCTTTCTATTTGCTTATTTATTTAAGCAGTATATTATCTTTTAAGGAACAGTGAAAGTGAAAGTTGCTCAGTCGTGTCCAACTGTTTGCCCCATGGACTATAGAGTCCGTGGAATTTTCCAGGCTAGAATACTGGAGTGGGTAGCCTTTCCCTTCTCCAGGGGATCTTCCCAACCCAGGGATTGAACCCAGGTCTCCTGCATTGCAGACGGATTCTTCAGCTGAGCCACCAGGAAAGCCCAAGGATACTGAAGTGGGTAGCCTATCCCTTCTCCAGCGGATCTTCCTGACCCAGGAATCTAACTGAAGTCTCCTGCATTGCAGGTGGATTCTTTACCAGCTGAGCTCTCAGAGAAGCCCTCTTTTAAGGAAACAAATAAAAAAACAAAGCTTTACCTTTTTTCCCAAGCAGTTAGCATTTCTCTTGCTCTTCATTGCTTTGTATAGATCCAGATTTCTATCTGGAAGGACTTTCGTTTTGCCTAATATTTTTCTTGTGATGCAGGTCTATGAGTGATTCTTTCATCTTCTGTATGTCTGAAAAACTTTTTATTTCACCATCATTTTGAAGATATTTCTTTCTGGGTATAGAATTCTGTGTTGACAGTTTTTTGTTCATTCCTTTCAGTATTCCACTATCTTGCTTGTATTATTTCCAGTGAAAAACCTGCTGTAACCCTTATCTTTGTTCCTCTGTATTTATGCTATATCTATTTTTTTGTGACTTCTTAGAAAATTTTCTCTTTATTATTGATTTTGAACTGTTTAGTTGTAGTTTTCTGCATATTTCTTGTGCTGAGGGTATACAGTTCTCAACAAATTTGGTAGGTTTTGGCCATTATTTATTCAAATATGTTTTTGACCTTCCCCTCTCTTTTCTCTGTTTGGAGGCTCTGATTATGTGCCTGTTAGCATACTTGAAATTGCCCAGAGCTTGAGGATTGTCTTTTCATTTTTGATATTATTTTTCTTGTGTTTAATTTTATAATTTCTATCGTGCGTTTTCAAGTTTATTGAGCTTTTCTTCTGTAGGGGCCTTAAGGGAGAGGAAAGGATGAAGGTAATGCTACATGGGAGATCATTAGAGGAAGGGAGGACAAGAAAATGTCTCTGGCAGGCACCGATAGAACATATTCCTACATTAAAAAATGTCCGTGCATTTTTTCCTTTCTTAAAAAATGGACTTTAGTCGTCCAGAGTTGTGTAGTGACTGTGCATGTGTGTGTCTCCCAGGAGCGCTGGACCGGTGTGTGATGGGGATCACGGCTGTGGAGATCCTGAACGCTTGTGATGAAGCAGCCCCTGCTGCTGTCGACTCACTGAGTCACCCGGCGATCAACCTCAAACAAGCCATGACACGCCGCAGCCTTGCTGCGCTGAAGAACATGGCCCATCACAAGCTGCAGACTCTTGCCACTAACCTCTTGGCTTCTGAGGCATCTGACAAAGTAAGTTTTATACGTGGACTCGTGTCCCCATTCAACTTCATTTGATGACACAGCTTTGACATGTCTTAGGAAATCATTTTGGGGAGATGACACTGGTGAATGCTAAGCTTCTGATTTTTAAGCAGGTTTATTCAACACAAACACAGTTTTGGAGTGTTTCAAGTATTTGGCATTTTGAAAAAGTAACTTGTTCTTACCATTCAAACTATTTTAAAATGATTCCTACGGACTTGAGTGACTTTAGTTTCTGAAATTAGAATGAACAGTTTGTGTATACTCCGTCTTCTGAACTTTCTGAGAGTCTTCCTTTTGGAAGGTTGAGCACTAGTGATATCTTCAGGAGAAAAAAGTAACAACTTAGGAACAGTTGTGGCTTATCATTTGTTTTAAAAGCAGGCTCCGATTTTGCTAATGTTAGGCCATTGACAAAATTCAAGAAAACACATGAGAATAGGGATGGTGAGATTGCATAAGTGTTGGCATTTTTCTACGAAACCCAAACTCAGCCACACTTTCCTTCCGGACAGTTAAAGTAAACCCACCAGGTGCTGCTTTAATTAACAGAAGATTGTCTCACTAAAAGAAGAAGAGTCCTGTTCATTAATTGGCTACTTACCATCAGTTTTTAGACACTAGCCGCTATTTCCTTTGTGGTCTTTCTGTTCTGTGGTGTTATTAGAACTAGTTTGTCTGGTAAGTGGATAAATGAAACCTAGAGACCATCCCAGTGTTTTATCTGAATCACACTTAAAATTCCTAGTTCCATCTGAGAATTCATTAGAATTATGAATGGGTCACCAAATACTTTCATTTTCATTCTCTTTTATTCCTGATTCCTACTTTTTGAATGATTAGATGTGTGCATAAATAACCAAGGGGTTGAGAGGGTCATGTACAGATTTGAAAAGTTGCCCATGAATTAGTGAGTGCTAATGACATAGGAAATGCTTACTGCAGGCAGCTCCACGGACCCATATCCTCTAGTAATTTGCAGAAATAGTTGATTATTCTCTCTTCCCTCAAGATGTTAATGTCTTATTGGCTTTGTTATATTGTATGTTTCATAGATTGGAATTGTGAAATCCTTCTGTGATTTTTTTTTTCATGCTTTCTGTCCCATGCTCTATAGAAGACAGGCTTAAATGCCCTTGCCATGGCTATAATTTCTTTCAGAAGATCACGTGGATATTCCCTAGGAGTTCAGTGTTCATGGTACCTTGTCTGATGTTCTATATAATTCTGATGTTAAGCAGACTTATAAAACAATACATTCAAGGGCAAGCGTGTAAGTTTGGTAATTCCCAAATATATTCTTTTTCTTATTGATAGTACCTACAAGTAAAACTTTGGAAAAATAATGATATGACTAGAAAATTAAAGGGAAATAAGTGGTACAGTAGCATTTATGAATGACTTCTGTAAGTGGTCATGGCCCATTATGTGATTTTTTACAATCTTGTTTGTCCCTGTTTTAATAGCGCATTTTATAGTGCAATTAGTGATAAAAGCACCAGATATCAGAGGCACTGCTCTTACGTATTGTAAAATATATTGCTCGTGAGCCTCCTCAGCCTTGTAGCAGTGGTAATTGTTGCCTGGCCTACAAGGGAAACAATTATAGAAGGGGGGAAAGGCTTAGGAAGCCAAGGCTGCCGGAGGATAATCACTTTATGAAAAATGTATGTGGGCTGGACCATTAGGGATTTCTCCAACTATTTTCTCATGTTGACTTAGAGGCTCCTCCTGAGGGGCATATTTAAAGAGCCATTTTCTGGATGGCTTTCAAACCTCTGGAGAAATGGAGCCCACCCAAAGTTAAGGGGAAAAAAAAAAAAAAAACCGAAACGTAACTAAGAGCCTCTCAGTGGTACATGACTTATTCTAGGAAATTGGATCTTTTTTTTTTTTTCATGGTTCTCAATGAAAAGTGAAACCTCGATGGGAATACTGTATAGAAAGTATCCAGTTTTCTCCTGGTTAGTGCTGGCAATTGGGCTATTTGGAAGTAACAAATATTTTATATTGTTAATTAGGTTAATTTTGCCTGACATATACAGCTTTACAAGCAAAGGAAGATTTAGTAAAGCAAATTTACTGTCCTGTGATTTTTTTTTTTTCTTCTTTCACTGGAAGAGCAAGAAGGTGTTAAGTAGCATTATCCTTTATTACTGTATTGAATGAAGGACTTGGATGCAATCTCAAAAATGACAGAATGATCTCTGTTCATTTCCAAGGCAAACCATTCAATATCACAGTAATCCAAGTCTGTATCTGACTGGTAATGCTGAAGAAGCTGAAGTTGAACCGTTCTATGAAGACCTACAAGACCTTAGAGAACTAACACCCATAAAAGATGTCCTTTCCATTATAGGGGACTGGAATGCAAAAGTAGGAAGTCAAGAAACACCTGGAGTATCAGGCAAATTTGGCCTTGGAGTACAGAATGAAGCAGGGCAAAGGCTAATAGAGTTTTGCCAAGAGAATGCACTAGTCATAGCAAACACCCTCTTCCAAGAACACAAGAGAAGACTCTACACATGGACATCACCAGATGGTCGACACTGAAATCAGATTGATTATATTCTTTGCAGCCAAAGATGGAGAAGCTCTATAGAGTCAGCAAAAACATGACCAGGAGATGACTTTGGCTCAGATCATGAACTCCTTATTGTCAAATTCAGACTTAAATTGAAGAAAGTAGGGAAAACCACCAGACCATTCAGGTATGACCTGAATCAAATCCCTTACGGTTATACAGTGGAAGTGAGAAATAGATTCAAGGGATTAGATCTGATAGACAAGAGTGCCTGAAAAACTATGGACAGAGGTTCATGACATTGTACAGGAGGCAGGGATCAAGACCATCCCCAAGAAAAAGAAATGCAAAAAGGCAAAATGGTTGTCTGAGGAGGCCTTACAAATAGCTGAGAAAAGAAGAGACAATAAAGGCAAAGGAGAAAAGGCAAGATATACCTTTTCTTTTTTTGAATATATAAGATACATTCAAGATATATTTGAATCCAGAGTTCCAAAGTATAGCAGGGAGAGATAAGAAAGCCTTCCTCAGTGATCAATGCAAAGAAACAGAGGAAAACAATAGAATGGGAAAGACTAGAGATCTCTTCAAGAAAATTAGAGATACCAAGGGAACATTTCATGGAAAGATGGGCACAATAAAGGAGAGAAATGTTATGGACCTAACAGAAGCAGAAGATATTAAGAAGAGGTGGCAAGAATACACAGAGGAACTATACAAAAAAGATCTTCATGACTCAGATAATCATGATGGTGTGATCACTCACCTAGAGCCAGACATCCTGGAATGTGAAGTCAAGTGGGCCTTAGGAAGCATCACTACGAATAAAGCTAGTGGAGGTGATGGAATTCCAGTTGAGCTATTTCAAATCCTGAAAGATGATGCTGTGAAAGTGCTGCACTCTTCTAGAAAACTCAGCAGCGGCCACAGGACTGGGAAAGGTCAGTTTTCATTCCAATCCCAAAGAAACGCAATGCCAAAAAATGTTCAAACTACCACACGATAGCATTCATCTCACATGCTAGCAAAGTAATGCTCAAAATTCTCTAAGCCAGGCTTCAGCAGTATATGAACTGTGAACTTCCAGATGTGCAAGCTGGATTTAGAAAAGGCAGAGGAACCAGAGATCAAATTGCCAATGTTTGTTGGATCATCGAGAAAGCATGAGAGTTCCAGAAAAAAAAAAAATCTACTTCTTCTTTATTCACTATGCCAAAGCCTTTGACTGTGTGGATCACAAACTGTGAGAAATTCTTCAAGAGATAGGAATACTAGACCACCCTCCTGCCTCCTGGGAAATCTGTATGCAGGTCAAGAAGCAACAGTTAGAACTGGACATGGAACAACAGACTGGTTCCAAATCAGTGAAGGAGTATGTCAAGGCTGCATATTGTCACCCTGCTTATTTAACTTATATGCAGAGTATATCATGTGAAATGCCAGGCTGGATGAAGCCCAACCTGGAATCAAGATTGCCAGGAAAAAATCTCAATAACCTCAGATATTCAGATGATACCACCCTTATGGCAGAAGGCGAAGAAGAACTAAAGAGCCTCTTGTTGAAAGTGAAAGAGGAGAGTGAAAAAGTTGGCTTAAAATTCAAAATTCAGAGAAGTAAGATCATGGCATCTGGTCCCATTACTTCATGGCAAATAGATGGGGAAACAGTGAGAGACTTTATTTTTTGGGGCTCCAAAATCACTGCAGATGGTGACTGCAGCCATGAAATTAAAAGACACTTACTCCTTGGAAGGAAAGCTATGATCAACCTAAAGTGAAGTGAAGTCGCTCAGTCATGTCTGACTCTTTGTGACCCCGTGAACTGCAGCCCACCAGGCTCCCCTATCCATGGGATTCTCCAGGCAAGAATACTGGAGTGGGTTGCCATTTCCTTCTCCAATGATCAACCTAGATAGCATATTGAAAAGTAGAGACATTACTTTGCCAACAAAGGTCCGTCTAGTCAAAGTTGTGGTTTTACGAGTAGTCATGTATGGATGTGAGAATTGGATTATAAAGAAAGCTGAGCGCCAAAGAATTGATGCTTTTGAACTGTGGTGTTGAAGAAGACTCTTGAGAGTCCCTTGGACTGCAAGGAGATCCAGCCAGTCCATCCTAAAGGAAATCATTCGTGAATCTTCATTGAAAGAACTGATGATGAAGCTGAAACTCCAGTATTTTGGTCACCTTATGCGAAGAACTGACTCCTTAGAAAAGACCCTGATGCTGGGAAAGACTGAAGGTGGGAGAAGGGGATGACAGAGGATGAGATGGTTGGATGGCATCACGGACTCAATGGACATGAGTTTGAGTAAGCTCTGGGAGTTGGTGGTGGACAGGGAAGGAAGGCTGGCATGCTGCGGTCCAGGGGATCACAAGAAGTCGGACACGACTGAGCGACTGAACTGAACTGTACTGAACCTTTGAGAAGTGTGTGTACCCAGGACCCTGTGTTTTCCTCTCACATGCGTCGTATTTCTCCTTGTATTATGTAACGTGTGCGTGTGTGTGCGTGAGTGTTAGTCGCTCGGTCGTGTCTGACTCTTTGTCTCTCCCCGTTAAACAGTGAGCCCCGCCCCGCCCTGCCCGTCTCCGTGGCAGAGTTCGTGCGTGCCTCCTCTGCACGCTCACACCTGTCAGTCCACTCCTTTCCGTACACGCCTCACTTTGTACCGGGTTGGTTGGTTGGTTGGTTTCTTGTGACTGCCTTCCCTATGAGATTTTGAGCTTCTTTAGAACAGGAGTTAAGTTTCTCCCCTTTTATTTCCAGTTCTTAACTCAGTATGGAGAGCGTGGTAAATACCCAAGGAATTTAGGGGAAGTTAGTTTGGAGGCAGAGATTATAGCGTCATGTGGAATCAACTTGGGTGCAAAGCCAGGGACCCCATGAGTCATGCCATGATACTGAGTAGACTTAAAAGGAGATGTTTGTTTGTTTGAGAATGATTTTGCCATGTCTGACACTGGTATGCAGGCCACTTATAAATGTTGACTTGGGAAATGAATTGTGAGGCTCCTGGGATGATAAGAGTGAGAGGTAACAGGGACTGGAGAGGATTAGGTGGTGGCAGTGTAGACGAAGGATAGCTTGTACGCTGTTGTGAGGGTGAATAAACAGGACTTCACACCTGGGCAAGGGGAGATTTGAGACACACGAGGTGATTTCAGAGCTCCAAGCCTGGGTGAAGCGAGGTGGTGGACCTGTGAAGAGAAACAGGCAAGTCATGGAGCAGGCTTTGAAGCTGATGGTAATGGGGGAGGTGTCCTCTTCTATCTGCTGTTGGGAGATGGGGTACGTGTAGAGGGAGCAGAAAATGTCCAAAAAATATGATGGTGAGCTAGAGTAGGGATGAGATTTTGTTTCCTAAATGAATGTTGGAATGGAGTGCCTGAATTAAACTGCAGTTGACATTAGATTATTCCAGAAATGCTGTTTTCCTTAATTCTCACTGCAAGTAGGTGAGTTAGTTATTGTCCTCAAATTTGCAAATTATAAACCTAAAGGACATTTGGATAGAACAGAGATTGGAAAGTTTTTTCTGTAAAGGCTTATATAATGAAAAAAAAATTAGGCTTTGTGGTTCATACCACTTTTGTCACAGTGATTCAACTCTGCCATAATAGTGGCATTAAAGGAGCTATGCGTATGTGCCTGGTTAGTGGCTTAGTTGTGTCTGACTCTTTGAGACCCTATGAACTGTAGCCCACCAGGCTCCTCTGTCCATGGGATTTTCCAGACAAGAATACTGGAGTGGGTAACCATTCCCTTCTCCAGGGAATCTTCTTGACTCGGGAGTTGAACCCGGGTCTCCTGCATTGCAGGCAGATGCTTTACCATCTGAGCCACTGGTGAAGCCCCAAAGAGGTATAGACCCTACGTAAATGGATGAATGTGACTAGCTCCCAATAAAATTTTGTTAACAAAAATAGACAATGGGCTGAATTTGGCCCTGGGTCATAGTTTGCTGACCCTTGCATCCGAAGATGACATTATTAAGGTTGTGAATATAATTTCCCAATTGAATGGCCTTTGCTTCATTTCTGAAAAGCAGAACAGAGGAGTATAGGCCAAGTTCTGATGACAGGTGTATCTGTGTTCCAGCTGCATCTCTGTAACTTCCTGCCTGTTGGTGACCTTGGACAAGTAACCTCCAATGATCTAGGTTACACATGTAATTGAAAGCAAATTCTTGTAAAGGAAGTAAATGTTGACAGTATATTAGAGAAATGAAATAACACCAAGGCTGGGGAATGAAAAAAGAGCATATGGAGTTAATAATTAATAAAGTCATTGCTCATCATTAAGAGCTCTTTTGGTAGAAGTACTTGGGTCAGAAGTCAGGGTGCAATGAGTTAGGAGTGACCGTGAGATCAAGTGGAGGTGCAGTGTGTGGAAGAAGTTTGCTTTTAGAGGAAAAGGAGAGCGCAGAGTTAGCTTCGGTGGCTGCAGGGTTGAGCGGAGCTTATGCTTTGGGAGCTCGCTGACCCTGTTGCTGGGGCAGGGAGTCATCGGTGGGGCCTTGGAGGAGGACGTGGTGCCGAGAGCAGAGCTGGAGAGTTCAGCCTTACTAAAACTGTAATGATGAGAAGAGGGCGGTGAATACAAGTTGTTTTCAGTGGAGGAAGAGTGATATCTGTTAAAAAGGAAAAAAGGAAGTGGTAATAATTCCTTGAAGGTAGAGTCATTCTCTTTTCTTTTAATCTGTCATTAAACTCAGAACAGGTACTCTGCTGGGTTAGGAGTTAGAGGACTTGTACGATATAAATAACTAGGAGGTCGTTACTGGCATGTGGTGATATTTGAGGAATGCATAAATGAATATGTCAAGAAGCATGTCTGGGCATATCTGGTGATCTTTTTGACAAGTTTTCCCATAAATCATTTGTCAGACTGATTCTTGGTGAGGCAATCTTGGCGGATGCCTTGGGCCAATGGGATTTTATCAGTGAAGCTAGAAAACCCTTGTGGCATGGAATTCATTTCATAGGTCTACACAGTGTAACTTTTTATTGTACCGCCTTACATCTTAGGCTGGAGAAGGAAATGGCAGTCCACTCCAGTACTGTTGTCTGGAAATGCTCATGGATGGAGGAGCCTGGTAGGCTACAGCCCGTGGAGTCGCAAAGAGTCGGACATGACTGAGCGATTTCACTTGCACTTTTCACATCTTACACACTGTATCAATTAGAATCACCCTATTTATGTTGAAAAAGAATGAAGTTGAAGAAATTGAAAAGTGGCCATAATGATTTATCTTTTACCTTGAATTTCTTTGTCCATTGTCTTAATTAGTCAAAACCCTGAAAAAATGAATGGGCTATATTTGCAAAGGTCAGTAACTTTGTATTCTGTGTAACTAGGCGATAGAATGGGATTTAGAAGTCAAATATAACCTACTGAGAACATACTCTGTGTCTTTTGCTTGCAGAATTCATTCTGTAAAAAAAAAAAAGATTTGTGCTGATGGAATTGACTCTATGATTCATTGTGAAAAGGGCACGTGGGCAGTACAGACAGGGACAAGCCAGATGGCCTTATGTACGACACCAGCCCTTCCTGGTGAGCCGTTCTCAGCCTTAGAAAAATTCTTGTGATATGTCTGACCTTTGGAGAATCAATTAAACTTGCTTAACATTCTGTCCCCAAACTTTAATGAAAATATCTTAAAAGAAAATGTGAGTATGTTAATTGTATGTTTATTATTATATACTTATATATGAATTCAGCTTTGGGTTCTTCTAAGTGGTTATTAAGATAAAATTTTTATATTATACTAATTGCTGTCTAATTGTCAATAAATAAAGTTAGGGAGACCTAGCTAAGCAGCTGAACCTTAAGGAAACAAAGGAGGGAATGTCTCACTGTAGCAGAAGAAAGGCTTATTAAGTGCCCGTGTGACCGGTGATTCCCCTTAATGGAGGATAATGATTAGAAACCGAATCTGGATGCTTTGTAGGCTCATGGCTCCTGCGATGACACTGCGTCCCTCTCAGTAGACAGAGGTGGACAGCGTGTTTACAAGGCATACACAGTGACACAAACAAATGATATGGCTTTTAAGTGCTTCTCTGTCTTCCTAAATACATGAAATGCCTTGGATTAATCCCATTACCTCCAGTTCTAAGCAAATACCACAGTGTTTGTTCTAGGCTCCCCGCTTGGCATATTATAACTCTCTTCTCACCTGTGAGACACCTCATCCAGTATTTTCAATGCATTGATTTGTTCAGCTCCCCCTATATGTAGACAGTTTCCTGCCCACCCCAAATCTCCTTTTAGGTGTGCCGACCAAAAGCTTACCTCCCGCAAAGGAGAAACCTTTTCTTTTTGGTTGTTAATATGTCTTTACTTTCCACCTTCTGCTTCTCTTAGGCATGATCAGTTTATTTATTCTTGTATTTCTTTCTGTTTAGGTTTCTTTGTCAAAGTGATGTTGTCTTTTATTTTTAATTCTTTCTTGAGTTCAGTCATTTCATTCCTGATTTTCCTAATTCTCATTTGTGGTGTTCTTTCATGGTGAGTATCATTTTAAACATGTTCTCTAGCTTGTTTTGAAATAGTGCATTCATTTCAGTCTGCTTCTTAAACATGTCTGTTTTCTTGCTCTTACTGTCTCTCTCTCAATAGAAGCTTTATTTTGTTTTTTTGGCCGTGCCATGTGGCATGCGTGATCTTAGTTCCCTGACCAGGGATCAAACCCGTGTCCTCTGCAGTGGAAGCATGGAATCCTAGCCACTAGATCGCCAGGGAAGTCCCAATCTTACTCTCTTTTTGCTTGCAATAATTTGACCTCAGTACTTTTTGGAATATTACTTTGTGGAATAATTTTTCCTGGATTTTTTAAATGAGTGATTCAAGCAGCATTTTTAACTTCACAGGACTCCTTCTGTTGTTTCACGTGGTTCAGTAAGATGGTGGCTTGCTTTCTGACTGTTTCCGGCACTGTTCTTCGCCTTGCTTTTTTTTTAAATTACCTGTCCATTTTCATCACACCCTCAGCAGTTTCTCATCACTGGGGCATCCTCTCCCAGAAGGGTACCCTGAGGCATCGCGTTGTAAGGGCCCCGGGCTGTGATGGTCCAGCCCCACATTTCGCACAACTGTGGCTCGCGTGTTCACTTGTTGAGGTAGGTGAGGCCCTCCCAGGTCCAGCTGCTCTTTCCAGATTTATTTTTCAGATGAATATCTGTCGGCAGAGCTCTCAAACGGGAGAGCGTCCATTTCCCCTTCTTCCTGCAGCATGCCTGACACCAGCTGGGCTTTGTAGCTGTTGGTGGCCTTTCCCATCCACGTGAATTTTGGAATTTATGGGTGTATTTCATCACTTGGTTCTGTCGAAAATGTTCTCAGTGGGTTTCAGTTATGCTATCTAGTTGCGCTGTCCCTTTTTATGGAGGGATTTGGAAAAACCCAGTAACTATGCTGGCGTCACTGCTGTGATCTTCCCAGAATCCCCTTGAGTCTCTATATTCTTGATATTAAGTGTAAAATTCAGTGAGATGAATTAGTTAAAGACAAATCATATTAAACATTTAAAATCTTACCTGTGTATTATTTGAACTAGATGAAGCTTATTTGTGAATATGTTTTTTCTGGATCACACTGGTGAGATAGCAGTGTGGTTTTGAATTTAAAGGACACATACTCTCTATGTGGGCTTCCCTCCTGGCTCTCTGTTAAAAAGTCTGCCTGCAGTGCACGGGACCCAGGTTCGATCCCTGGGTGGGGAAGATCCCCTGGAGAAGGAATGGCAACTCACTCCAGTATTCTTGCCTGGGAAATCCCGTGGACAGAGGAGCCTGGCAGTCTAGTCCATGGGGTCACAGAGAGTCAGATGCGACTGAGTGACTAGACGACGACACAGGTACTTTGAAGTGATTTGATAGAAGCGTAAAGACTCGTGACTAGAGTCAATATGTTAGTTCTTTGGATAAGAAGTAGTTTCTTCCCGTCTAATATGATTGGGAAATCTGCTCTTTATTAGGGCATACAACATATTTTCAAAGTTCTTGACTTTTGTGGCCTCTGTTAGAAAATAACTGAATCAGTCTAGTTCAGGAAACTTTTATTGACTCTTAGGTTCTGTGTTAGGCCCTCGAGAGCCCAAATGAATAAGACATGATATTCACCCTCAGGAAATATAAACAGATAAATGCAGTGCAGTGCAGAGATGGCTGAGGAGACCCAGAAAGTATTGCAGGTACCTGGCCTAGATTGCCGTGATCAGGACTGGCTTGAGGAGGGGGCGTTGAAGAAGGAGTGGAACGTCGTCAGCTGGGGGGTGTGGTGGGTGGCGTGTGTCCTGGGAGTCGCGGGCGCAGGTGCAGGGAGGGGAGTGGGGACCGACCCGTGAGCTCCCTGGAGCTGGGGGCCAGCCGGAGAGACACGGGCGGTGGGGAAGCGAGTCATCCGTGTGCGCCTGGGAAGCGCTAGAGCATTCTCCCTCACCTCAGCAGCTTTCAAGCTTAATAAAAAAAAGAAGTAGCGTTAGGATTCTTCCCTCAAAAAGAGTTTTCTGTGAAAGCCAGCATGTACGTCAGATCTGAGGATGTGTAGGGGAGAGTGTTAATTAAAGAATGGTTTGTGAGCTGTGTTTGGCCGGGCCTCGTGATCTGCTGGGCTTCCCTGGTGATGGCTCAGCTGGTAGAGAATCCGCCTGCAGTGCGGGAGACCGGGGCCCATCCTGGGTGGGGAAGACCCCCTGGAGGAGGCCATGGCAACCCACTCCAGTGTTCCTACCTGGAGAATCCCCAGGGACAGAGGGGCCTGGCGGGCTGCAGCCCACAGGGTCGCAAAGAGTCAGACAGGGCTGAGCGACGAAGCACAGCACACAGTGATGCTGGGTTCCACATGGGACGGGAAGATGGCAGATTTCAAGGCAGAGGGAAGGCAGTTGGCGTTGACTTGGGGGAGGAAAAAACTGAGTTTTAAGGGAAGACGCCATCTCTGTAACATGAAGGCGCATGTGCTGATGCAGAGGCTGCAGAACTTCCCTGGAAGATCCAGCCCCGATCACTAATGCAGATGGCTACAGTGACCAACGGATTTCCAGCACAGACGAAACAGGCTTCTGCTGGAGGAAGACGCCATCTAGGACTCTCACAGCTGGAGAGAAGAACTTAGGGCCTGGCTACAAAAGTGCCGAGACAGACTGACTCTCTTTGATAGGGGCTAATGCAGTCAGTGACTCGAAGTGGAAGCCGGTGCCCGTTGATCATTCTGAAAGCCCCCAGGCCCTGAAGAAGCAGGGTGAGTCTCCTCTGCCTGGGCTCGGCGAACAGGACAGCAGAGCACCTTTGTCCACAGCATGGATGCTGAGTGTTTCAGGCCCCGCAGTGAGAGAGTCCTCTGGC